>NC_079383.1:4737643-5386393 GCF_021018895.1 Seriola aureovittata | reverse complement strand
AAGTTGTGATGTGTGTTTTTCTCTTCTTTCAGCTGTTTCATACACTTAAAATAATCAACCGATTAATCGATAATGACAGTCTCTGTTAGTGGCAGCCCTTTTAGGCAAGTTTAAAACATGATGAGCATATGCATTTCACGATTCTTAATTCACTGGTTATGGGTTTAACGTGGCTAAACTCAACCTCCCTCAAAAAGTCAAGCCTCATCTGACACATCTTTACATGCACCAGCCATCTTTCCAAACTCCCAACTCTGCTGCACCTGAGTGAAGCCCAACACGTAAACATGCATCGTCATTTCAGCACTCGGTTGACTCACTGAACACATTTAGAGTCCTTTTAAGGAAGCCGCTCAACTTCCTTCTCCAAACATGAGCCATTCAGCTGCTTTTTCCTCATGCGTACCTCTGACATGCAATCACATCCTTCCTCACTGTCAGCCGCCGTAAAAAGATACACTGGCTTCAATTTACTTCAGAGCCCATTAAAGTTGAAAAGAAGGGGCTGTTCATTAGAAGGTGCTCGGAGACAGCAGCTTTGACGAGGCAGATGTAGAGTAAATATTTCCTCTAGGCTTCTGCAGCACAGTATTTTCCAGCTGTGTTGCTGTCTACTCATGCAAGGAGGAATTGGCCATGGCTGACATTTGATAGTGTCATGTTGTGGAGCCCATTCAAATCACAGGATGATGCAAATTGGATGTTCTTAACTAAAATAAATGTTGTGGAGCAGAAAAGGGGTGAGAATACTGTTAAAATCTTTAACATGGGGTTAGAAAATAAGAAGCTGAAAAATTTAATTGGATTTAAAGGTTAATAATGTAGGTTTTGAAACAGACTGAATCATGTTATAAAGATTAAAAAAAACAACAACATCAGATTACTTCCTGTTGAGCTGCAGAGGTGATCCTGAGCCAACACCACATCTGATTTTGAATGAACTGCTCACTGAATTGAGATTCCGCTTCGTCTAACATCCGCGGTGACTTCACCGGCTGGAAGTGAAACCAGCTCTCATGCGCTGAAACCATCCGCTAAAAGAAGGAGAGCTCATGCTGAAAATATAGCAGAGCAGTAACGAGCAGCAGCAGCACGCTGCCTCCTCTGCTGCTGCTGCTGCTGCTGCTGCTGGAGTTACTCTCCCCCCCATTCATCTTGGCGCAGCAGAGCCTCGACTCCAGCTGTCAGACTGACACACTGATCCACTTCAGCCTGCCAAAAACTTCATAACGAAACTGATAATGACACAGACCCGCCAGGTGAATGGATGGGCTCCGTCTAAGCACCGGAGGACCTGTGTTTACAACACGTTATGATGGGATTTTTAACTTCCCCTAGCAGCACTAAAACACCGCGGTGTAATCTATTAAAGCAAAAGAAGCGTGAAACCCACTCAGTTCCGCTTTGCCACACAAGCTCAAACACTGACTTAAAAAGACAGTTGATAGTAGACATATTCACCTGCTGCCAATACTCCTCCAGTGACGGTAAGGCTGAGAAATAGCCCGTGTCGTGAACTATTTGAAGTTCTTGAAAGATGCTGCACATGGGTAGAACATCCATTTTTCCCGAGCTTTTTTTTTTTTTTTTTTTTTTTTTTTTAAAAAAGCCTATTTAGTTCTTAAATATTTTTTCTCAGGTAGAAAAACACCCAGTGAAAGGAATAAGAGCGATCCCCTGCGATGCAAACGAAGAGGCGCTTGTTTTCAGCAGCGACACAGCAGCAAGAGACGAGCGTCCGTCCGTCAGTCCCCCCCCTCGCTTCTTCTGCTCTCGCCTGCGTTCACGGTATTTGCAAACACTGCACCGGACTGGATGGGGAACAACTGCGCTCTGCAAACTTCCCTATTCAAACCTCGACGCCCGACCCCCTTCCTCACGGCAGGATTACGCCGGCAGGCTGTCAGCCAATCAGAGGCGAGCAGCGTACGGGATTGCAAATGATATCACAGCCGACCAATCGCGACCGGCCTCTGACTTAATTTGGTTCCTTCTCCGTTTTAATTGGTGCGTTTAACTCCCAGTGGCTCGCCCTCGATTGGCTGGTTATTTATAGGCATGTATATAACCGGGTGGTGTGCTCGGTTTCTCTGTAGTCTTTTTCTCTCGGCTGCATGTTTCGCCACAGACAGCGCATGTGAGCCGAAACAGTTTTACTCCCCTTATGTGACAAACATTTCATCTTCTCTACGTGTTTAACTTTGTCACAAGTGGCACTTGCAACACTGCTGTTCGAGGGGATGAGTTCACCAAAGGCTGTAACTATGGTGAAGTGCATGTGTTGACATCAGCCACTAAAAGTCACACTCAATGAACACACCTCTTGTGACAGTGACTATGTTTTGTTATCAGCATACATATGGGTTTAGAGGAAACATCAGTCTTCACTTCTCCTCTCTGACTGAATTAATACAAACTCCTTCTTTACTGAAAGGCTGAAAAGTACAAGATCAAAGTTTAAAGTTGCTCTGTCCTAAAGCAAAGGTTTGACAAGAGCAGCCTGGTATTAGTTTAAAAAACTTTTCCCCACCTAATTTGCACTTAAAAGAACGTGTAGCAGAATTAATATTTCAAAGAAGCTCGGCAAAGTTAAAGAATTTGTTATACTCCGGTTTAGTTATTATAATACATTAAAAAAAATCCTATAGTTATTACACACAATGTCGAATCATTCCCTTGTTGAGATTTTGTTTGTCAAGAAAAAAGTGATGTTTGCTTGTGACCCCACAATAAGCAGCAGGGTTGGATAGGGAAACAAATTCAGCCCTGGATTCACCCCCTGGGGTTGAAACTTTGTTGCGAGTGGACGTAGAGCTCAGCTCCAGAAGACGCACGGCAGAGCAGCACACTCTCAAACATCCTCCCCCCTCCCCTTGTATGTATGCTCTGTCCCTGTATGCCCCATGGCCATACAGTCTGACAGTGTTAAACAGTTCAGCTTGAAGAGAGTTTTCCTCCTCAGACTGTTTAATTAGAGGGATTTTAAATAATTTTATTGAAATAATTTTTTAAAAATAATTTAAAATGTTCTATTCCCTCTAATTTATGACAATTTTGTCGTATAATATTTGCTTTAATTAAAAAAAATGACATGCATGTAGCCTAAACATTTAGTCAATCAGTTAGACATCCATTAATTAATTACTTCCTCTTAAGGCTGTAGGCTCTGTATAGATATAATATTTCTAGAGCTAGGTAAAAAAAATAGTTAAAATAAAACAGTTAAGTTTGTAATTTTAGAAGCTTGGGGAGGTGAAGGTGAAAAACTATTTCATTTTTTTCAAAATAGAAAAAAGTTTAACATTATTTGTAACAAAGCAAACTTGGAATATATCTATCTGATCTGATCTCAGAGGGTAAAATGCAAGAACCAAAGTTTAGATTTTGATCTCAAGTTTTAAGACATTTATCAAAGTAAAAAGAGAAACTTTTGCACTGTAGTTAAATGATTATATTCGTAGTTCCACTATTGTCTGGTGATACCCAGCTACATTCCCTCATGAATGACTTTTCATTCCGGTAGCATTCCATCACATATTTGGTAATGGCACTACGTCATCTACTTATTCTTATCATTTCCTCTTTGGAGAAGTACTCACGTGCCACAGAGGCATCGCTTCCTGCAGCTATTGCATAAGCTCACAGCATTAAGTCGCACCACAACCTGGCACACCATGGCCTGATGAGATGAACAACATCTCTACACAGGAGCCACATTGTCTTCAGAGTGGCAGTATTTTTCTGTTGGCGGAACGAGTAGACAACTGAGCGTCCTTTGTGCTGCTCTCAGCTGTGAAGCCATATTTGTCACCCATAGCATCTGATTTAGTCATATGGCGATGGGATGCCTTGTGAAGCCTGGAGCTGCCCTCAGTAGCCCTGTAAAGGAATTCCACTTTGCTTTTATGTTACTAATGGGGCTATTCATTATGTCCCTCCAGGACTCAGTGGACACTTTGCTTTGAAGAGTAAAATCTCACTGAGTCCATGTCCATTTAGAAGAGCGGAGAAAACTTCTTTTGTCACCACATGTAATGTAACAAAATGCATGGCTTGTCACCACGCAATAATATGCCCACTCATTATTCATGCATTTCCGAAGTTGCCAAGGCTTACAGTATATGTGTTTGATGAATAACAGAGTACATTGCCGGGTCCCGCTGGAGCATTAGTGGGCAGCTCTGTAGTAATCACTTCCTTCAGAGGGCCTCTTAGATGAAGCATTTAGAGAATGCACGAGGTCCTGCATGGCAGCTTTTATCTTGGAAGGCCAGGTCCGCAGCTTTATCATCGTTATGTAATCCCAGCCCAGCCAGTAGCCACAGGAAAGAGCAATTACAGGATGACCCATTTTAATGCATCACTGTCAACCCAATCAGTGAGTTGTTCTAAGGGGTTTTTCTGCGTAACCTGGGTGCATTGGAGACCCGCTCTTGTATGGTTTTCCATCATGTGCATGGGGAAATAGATTATGGCTGTTCTCCAAAGTTTTTCTCATCATACTCTACGGACCTGGTTACGCAGAAGTTAGAGCAGCTTTGAGTGGTCGATTAATCAAAACGATCAACAGAAAATTAATCAATTATTTTGATAATCAATTAACTGCTTGTCAGTTTTCAAAATGTCAAAGGGTGATGACAGATTCTCAAATATGAGGTTTTGTTGCTATTTTGTCTTCTATAATAATAAACTGAATCTCTTTATTGTGTTGTTTTGAACCAAACAAGACATTTGAAGTTCCCACCTTGGATTCTGTAAATTGTGATTGACATTTTTCATTATTTTCAGATTTTTTATAGAAGGTTACAAATAATATGGAAAAGAGGATTAATCGATCTGGACATTATTATTATGAGTCCAAATGAGATTTTATTCATTTTCTAAATCACAGGTATTTTCTTGAATTTAGAGTGGGGTTATTTTTATTTTTGAAATCAAACATTCTCTTACAAATGAAATTCGTGAACAATTAAACACATCCTTGCTGAGTTCATCACACTCAGGGGTTTTTCCACTCCAGCCTTACTTGGTCAGATGTGACTAATAGCTGATGTTACCAAACTTTAGCTTGATATTACTATTATAATACTCATTACTTAGTTAGTTTTTTGACTTAATGACTCATTTCATTTTATTATTATCCTATAATACTCAACTGTAAAAAACTGGCTTGAGTACAGTGGCTACTTCAGCAAAGGTTACACAGTCTTGTTTAAATAGACAGCCTCAGGAACATTTCAGGACCGTGTTCGACTGACAGAGAGGTAAACCAGCCTAACTGGACAGATGTTAGCAGATGTTATGTGAAGCAATCCACTTTAGTTAAGTATTTCACTGCCATAAAACTAACAACCAACAGAGAGGTCAAAATCAAGGCAGCGGAGAAGGAAATGTCCTAACGTTTACTCTCCAGTATGTGCCAAACTACAGTAGAACAAAACACTAGTTCCTACATTTCCCATAATGCAATGGGAATGCATCTTTCAGTAAGCCCTCAGTGGTACATACAGTAAATAGGGATTTGACATGTTCAGACATTCTATTTCGTCGTCAGTGTCAATGTCAAATGAGAGATAGATATATGGTCGGACAATGTTTGAGGAGATGTGACAGGCAGAAATAAACATCCCCTCATTATTTCCCTGCTTACCATCAGAAGGCCAGTTAGTAATGAGGCACAGCACTATTGATAGAGATGCATTGCTCTCCGCGGGGGCCACTGAAAATTTGTCCAAGCTTAAATAAAATGAAAATAAAAATAATTGATTGGAAATCAATGCACATACATCATTCACTCTTTTGTTAAAAGGAGAAATGGAAGGGAAGAGAGACGGGGGGGGGTGTCCTGGAAAATCGATATTCATTCGAATCATAAATCAGAATTGAGTCAGCGCTTGCGGGGAGGGGAGATAATCATTGGCCTGGTTTTGGATTACATACTCCACCCGGCCGAGGCTTGTCCAGCCTGCAAATGCGTTTAGCTTTGTTTCAATCCCTCACCCGTTACATTTCTTGTCCCACACACAAACATGAACGGTGAGATCCTCTCATTGAAATGCATTGATGGTTTAGCGTGCCGTCGGCCTTATGTGCTGCTGTCAGGCCATGTCTGGGGACAGATCAACATGTGTGTACAATGGGTCGCATGGTGTCAGCTCCATCAGGCCATCAATGAGGAGCCTCCGCCTCCCAGCAGCTCTTGACCTTGAGGATGAAGAGAGGGCCCCACGAGTGTGTGTATGTGTGTAGTTTGGCTGTGCTTCTCCGAGCAGACATGCGTGGGACACGGCAATCAGTCAGGGCGCTCTTGTGATGTTTGGTGATGGAGGTTTGTGAATTGGTTTGTGCGCTCGCATTCAGAACACACCAATAAATCAGTTTGCTGATATATTGGGGTGGAAATCAATATTGTCCACCTCCGATATGATGGAGGTTCCTCCCGGATCACTGCTGCACTCAAACACAGTGTAAAAACCTGCAATAAAATAGATCTCTCTTTGTTTAAGTCTGGTTGGTTGTCCTGAGCGACTAACCATTATAGAATGACATTATTAATATTTCTGCTTATTTGCTCATTAATACAGGACAGCACATATAGTATTAATCAAGACTGACCTTATAAATACATCAAATTAAATACACTGAGGTTAACTCAACTGCTAATTTTCACCTGTGGTACCAACATAATTAA
This sequence comes from Seriola aureovittata, assembly GCF_021018895.1. Classification (NCBI taxonomy): domain Eukaryota; kingdom Metazoa; phylum Chordata; class Actinopteri; order Carangiformes; family Carangidae; genus Seriola; species Seriola aureovittata. Next base: position 5,379,702 of record NC_079383.1, on the reverse strand, counting down.
AAACGCAATCACAATTTGTCACAATGTGATGGCCATAAAGCCACTATGTTATATTTGCATTGATTTATAGTATATTTCAAAGAACTGCAATGGCATAAGTATCGGTTTCTAGAAAAATGAAGCAAGCTGGTAAAAATTTCAGTGCGGTGGCTTTAGCCCATTCACATCAGTGTCACCAGGGGTTGGACAGGCTTTCATTGTGCCCAGGGGATGAATCTTAGTTGACTTTGGTGATTGGTTTACTTTTTATCTACCACCATAAGGTCAAAGTTTTCAATTTAATTTACAATTTCAACCCAGTGACATAGCTCTAGATTACACAAGCTGGATTGGTTTAAAATGCAGATGGTTAATCCAGAGGATGTACCCTACTGACTTTAGTAATCCTCCGACTTTTCCTTTAGCGCCATGATGAGGTTTACATTTGAGATTTTGAGTCAACTCAATTGGATGGATTGCCTTGAAATCTGGTACAGACATTCATGTCCCTCAGAGGATGAATTTTAATAACTATAATAACTGGTAACTAATGTCATTCTCATTAGCATCAGCTGTGTTGAGCACTAATATCATATTTAGTGAAGAGTGAAAAGTGAGTATTAGCATGTTAATGTTGTCCTTGTAAGCATATTTGTATGCTAATGTTAGCATTTAGATTAAAGTACCTCAAGATAATGAGGAGGTAAGGGAGTGGAGTCCCCGACAACCCAAAAAACCCCCTTGACAGATAGATTTCCAGCGTCTGCACCCTAACTTTAACACAGAGTGCAAAGTCGGAATCCAGCAAATCATCATAATACATATGTAGACCATATTTAAAATCTTGCTTTCATATCGTTTCCAACACATATGGATTTAAATAAAAAGATGCAACCATACAGTTACAACATAAGAACAATTCAACGATTTAAAATAACATTATCATGGAAACACTGTTTTTCCTAGCATGAACACTGAAATACATCACAACAAAACAGTGGAAATTAGCATTTTCAATCCCACAATAGCATTCAAAATGCACTGTAATGTACTACAAGTGTGTAACCCTGTGTTTGCTGGTGGTGGTGTTTTGACAACAGCGAGTTACCAGTGACCACTCAGGCTGTGTCATGTAGCCTTGAGGTTATCACTCAAGTGAATAGCAACAGAGTCAGTGTCTCTTATCTGCACAGACACTTTCATTGCCCTCAGGAGTCTCTGTGTTCACATGAAACAAATAGTCTCCAGCAACAATTTGAGGGAAAAACAAACAGTGAAAGGACCACATGTAGCCTGCCCCCTGCAAACTGAGCCTCATTCACTTCTACCAATACACATTGTGCCAGAGAAAGATTTCAAGTTGCGCTTTGTTTGAACATTGCGGTCACACAGGGAGAGATTTCAGTGGCAGATCTTAAAAGTGCTGGAAAATCTGCAGGACAGTTCAATGGTCATTGTTTCACACAGAGTGTCGCATTCAGGGGCTGAAAGTTGTTTTTCCCTCCAGTGATGCCAGCTCTGCACTAAAGGCTACTACCATTATACAGGCTGGAGGAATGTTAAGTATTTTATTATTTTCTGCCAACCACTGTGGGAACCAGCGCTCTCTGGCTGTTTCAGGGGTGGCATTTATCGAGGCCATGGTGTAAACACAGACCCAACCCACTGATTATGGAGCTGGGATGTATTCATTGTACACTTTCGGGTGTGGGAGAGAAAGAGGAGGGAGCGGGGGGTGGGAGAGGATGGAGGGTTACGATCAGGTTACCATGACCATGAACACACTGAGCTGAGTGTGGTATTCTCAGACTCTGATAAAGGATCACCTATCACCCAGTTCTGGAGAGCGCCCAGACAAATTCCTTGTGCATGAATAAACGTAACTCTGACTCATAGTTTCGTAGCCGGTGTTGCGGAAAAAATATTAGTCGTAATCTGTTTATCATTCCGGTCACACAGAAGTGATTGTTGTCTTACTTGGCATGAATTCAAGTTTTTCAACTTTACTGAAAAATCTGGTTATATCATGTTTGTAAATAGGTTTCCCTCAAGAAAAGCTGAGATGATGAGCCACCCACATCTTGATGATAAATTTAGTAAGTAGTTAACAGCTTAAATAATTGCTACACTTAATGTTTTATTTCATAAAATTGTGTTTGTTGTTGTCTTTTGATGTCAGCATAGGAGATCTTTGTGTCAGATGAGGCAGCCCTTTATTTCTGTGCCTAACCAATCATAAAAGAAGAAATTATTTATTTTACTATTTATCTGTGGCATATCTCCTGCTGCCCGTGTGGACGCTAATTCAGGGAACACTGCTATGAGAGGCAAGGGACAAACCAACCATAAGGCTATTTGGGTTGGAGGATGTCTTTATTTCATAAAAGCACTGATGGTCTTTGTTTCAGGCAAGGTGTCCCACCTCTGCCATAAAAATGCAGGAAAGCCTTATTGTATCAGGTTTTGTAAGAATTCACACTGTTCTTTCAGTCTATTGTTTTAGGTATACAGTCACTGTTTGCTCTGCATTCAAGACACACACAGGAATGTATCACTGTACACGCAAGAACCCATACTGAAAATTCACCCTTACTATTGCATGCTTAAATCTACTTTTATTCGTCACACAGAAACTACCCGCATATGTTTTCATTTCTTCATTTCAACATTTGACACATATGTAAAAGATAAAACACACAGCCTGTAGTTCTTCTTTCAGTAAAGAATAAAAAGCTTTTTTGTGCCTGGTTCCAATCTGATACCCGATCTGTGTTTTACATTGTAATGTCAGTCACCTCTCTCACTGTGCTATCTGAGTTCACGTCTCTATCTGAGTCAGTGACCTGGGAGGCAGGCCTCTGCCCAGGGGGGCTTTGTCCTCACACAACTGTGAACAATGTGACTCCAATGCTTGCTTATCATGATTATCCAAACTCAGGTCTATTGCTTACTGCTGCAGATCTGCGTCACTGATCAGTTTCAGATGAGGTTATCCAACTCCTCAGCTGCTCTTGCAGATGACAGTATTGAAAAGAAACACAAAAGACATATAAGAAGGGAGAAATGCTTTTGTTCTCACGGGGTCCACTTTCAGCCAAACACAGTGGGATATTTTTTGTCTCTTTATGGTTAAGTTTGGAATGACTGACTGTCAGCATCACTCAAAGTGAAACTTGGAGCAGTAGCAGACTTATGACTTAGTTTTAAGTCAAGATTCTGCTTCCTTGTATGAATCAACAAACAGGATAAGATTCTGCAAAGCAAAGTTTATGGCCCTGTAAAGAATGAACATTGTTATATCTTTATTTTGAGGTGCCACTTTATCATAATTGTGTTTTTTGTCAGGAGAGCTGATCAACAGCAGCTAATACAGAGTGTGAACTTTACGTAGCTGCGCTGTATAGGAAACACATCGGCTCCGCTGCACCGTTTGCTAAGGTCGTGACTTTTAAAGGTTGACTCCAAACACCAGCGTTGTTGACTCAGCGCCTGTCTGTACATTAGGACACAGATAGTGGGCAGGCTAACGGCCTGTTGTTGTCAAAGTAACAAATCCTACCCACTATGACCTCACTTGCCAGTGAACGCTGTTGAACTTTGAACAGTTATGTCATTTATTTGATCTGTGTGTCATCAGCATTTCCTTTCACAAGTTCCTCCTCCTCCGTCGCCTCACTCTGTCCCTAAACTTTGTGTTTTCTTTCCCTAGCAAAAGGAAATCCTATCCTGAAACCCCTCGTTTCCCTTCATAACCTATTACACCCTCGCCTTTGTTACGTTCCATTGTGAGTTTTCTTTAGCATAATCGTTTCCATGTTAGCCCCTTTCATTTAAACCTTGTAAGTCCATTTTCCCAAGCTTACATAATGGATATTCTCTGAGAGTGAACACTTGAGTGAACATTTTGATCTAAGGTGACCCTCACAGTGCAGGTTTCAGTTCCCTTCTGATCTAACAATAACATAGCTAATTGCTCTAAATGCAAAATGAATGCGGTGATGCATTACTCTGTGTGCTAGGCCTGGTATAGCTAGGGCAGATTCAATAAATGATCATTTAGGATGCTATAAAACAACATGTGTTCCTGTGTGTACATCATCATCTGGTTGCTGCAGCAATCAGATGATAATCATCTGTGTTAGAGATTCTCTCCCTCTCCCACCCCCGTTCCCCTTCCCCCTCCCTTCAGCAGATACCTTTGCCCAGCTGAGAATGACTCATTCATATCTCATGACTGCTTTCCAATGAAACTTGTTGTTCCAAGCAGCAGTTTCCAGGAAGCAGGCTGAGTGGTGAATTATACCATCACACCGGTGGGGCTCCAGGGAGTAAGACTGACATAAACAAATATACCAAGTATAAACTGTACATACAAATGGCCTTAATTACTTGTCAAATAGACATTGATGTAGAGTGACGCCTAACTTGTTTCTCACTAAACCTGCAATTAATAAGGTTTTAAGTCTTCTTTAAGGTAGACAAGGCAGGTAATGAGACCTGCTACTATTGCTGACATTTATATGTACTGTGATTAAGATTAATAATACTACTACATCTGCTGCGAGAGCTAATATTTTACTACTTTTTGTTTTTTACAAGTAATTCTTCAATTATCATCACTGCCACTACTAAAAACCTGCTGCAAATGATACAGCTACTTCATCTTTTGTTCCTGCTGCTACTAACTAGTGGAAGAAGTATTCAGAGCTTTTATTCAAAGCAATAGTCTGACATTTTGGGAAACACTCTTGTTATCTGCCGCAACAGGAGGGCTGGTATTGTTTTCACCTTGTGAGTCTGTGTATGTGTGTGTGTGTGTGTGTGTTTGTGTGTGTCTCATCATGGTGAAGACACCTACTGAAGCATGAACTACTACAGAGGTGGTTTTGAATACTGTAGCAGGTGTCTGTCTGTGTGTCTGTCTGTGGACAAATTTTGTCACTGTGACAGTGTCATAACTTGCAAGATACAGTAACAAAACTTCACAGGTATGTAGCTGCGATTAAAATTAAGGCCGAGTTTGAAGATGAGTGTGGAGTGTGGAGTATTGAGTACTCATGTAATAATATAGTAATAACTACTGGGTCAGAACGTCATCACGTTGACGGGTGCTGTGGCTGGTGTGATCCTTTTACGAGATGATCTCTAGTTTGTATTTGTCAAACGGCTAACTGGTTAACGGCTGTTGGTCGTAGCATCATATTTAGCCCTCAAGAAAAGCTGAGATGTTGAGCCACCCACATCTTGATGATAAATTTAGTAAGTAGTTAACAGCTTAAATAATAGCTACACTTCATTATTTCCCCTGATAGGTTAATGTTTTATTTCATAAAATTGTGTTTGTTGTTGTCTTTTGATGTCAGCATAGGAGATCTTTGTGTCAGATGAGGCAGCCCTTTATTTCTGTGCCGAAACCTAACCAATCATAAAAGAAGAAATGATTTATTTTACTATTTATCTGTGGCATATCTCCTGCTGCCCGTGTGGACGCTAATTCAGGGAACGCTGCTATGAGAGACAGTCTTATCAGTTTTATCAGTTTTTCTCATCTAACTCTTGGCAAGAATAACAAACAAATGGCATGTCTGTTTGCTAAATATTATGCTACAACCAACAGCTGCTAACCAGTTAGCTGCTAGCTTGGCTAGCTTAGCTTTGTCTAAAGCATGGGCGTAGATTTGGGTATGGACACTCAATTGTCACTCAATACACATACCATATTTACTCATCTCAAATGAGCTTGCCATTTTAACTCCCCTCTGTGTTCCTGATAGGATCTATGCAGAAACTATGAGCTGCCAGATTTGTGTGTTTTCTGCAAAACGTTGGTTATTCTGATGAAGACTGAGAAATGGAGGAAACAGTTGATTTTATATTTAAGTTTCAGTTGTTAAGTGGTTGCTAATTTGTGAGACAAAAATGCCTCCCAATACACAGTAACCTATATGTGTGTGTGTGTGTGTGTGTGTGTGTGTGTGTGTGTGTGTGTGTGTGTGTGTGTGTTTGTGTGTGTGTGTGCGTGAGTGTGAGTGTGTGTATATAACAGTCAATAGTGTTGGGTGGTTTAATTTATATAAAACAATGGATTGTATTTCATATCTTAATTGTAGGTTTGAGCGTGTTCTTTGCCATCTATAACAATAACTGTCAAAATAAATGTAATGGAAATATACTGTAGAGTAGGAGAGGTATAAAATAGCATAAAATTAAAATAATATTGTAAAGTACAAGTGTCTCAGAATTGTATTTAATGACAGAACTTCATGTTTCAGAACAGCCAAACACCAAGAAGCCTCCACTGCAGCACCACATGCTAAAACTAAATAAAGCCTATTTTAATAGGCACCTCCCTGGCACCTTTGCCATTGTCCTAACAAGCACTGAGTTCAGACTCAACTGCTCCTCGGCACAACATGTTGACGCTAATAATGAAGAATGTGTGAACTTGTCTCTGCCGTGAGCCCCAAACCAGCATCATTTTGAAGCCTTGCACCAGGACAGACACCATGAGGCCCGCCATGCTGCAGCCAGCAAGGTGACACAAAAAGATGGACAGACAACTTGGCAGACTAAAGCAGACAAGTAAACAGACAGACAAACAGGACCGGGGCAATGCCCCAGAGAGCAATGACACAAGCTACTGCCTTCCCCGTGCAACACACAGACCCAGACTGAGCAGGCAGGCAGGCAGGGAAGCGGGTGGCTTTCAAATGACTGAAGAGCCGAGTGTAGACACACAGCACCCCGCTCACCTCAAACACACAGCCTGTAATGACTGGAGACACGGCTGCCTTCCCCGGGGGGAAAAAAAAACAAGAGGAGGGGGAGCACAGCACAGACGCAGCAACACCACCTCTTCCCCAACAAACTCTAATGGCTAGGGCTCAATAAACAGCGGCAGTGGCAACAACAACCCAAATAAGTCATGACAGCGCATGGGGCACCTGAGCGAGCTCCTAATTGATCATTCTCGGTTGGAGACTTCCTACTCCTCGCTTCCATTGTAAGACATGCACGCCTCTCATACATGCCACAGTTACAGTCTTGAATCATGTCTATACTTAGCACAGGTGTGTGACATAGGCCTACAGGAATCCTTATTTTGCCCTAACCTCCTTTAACTGTTAACGTATTCCACAAACATTTATTCATAGAGAGAGTGCTCTTCATCTAGTTTGAAATCGTGAAGTTGTAAGATGACAGTTAATTTTTTATTTCTGGAATGCAGCCCCCAAATTCTCAGCTAATGCAGACGTGCAGTCAAAGCATGTCTGACAAAAGCCTGCAGCCGGCTGACCTATTGTGAGAGTTAATTAACAGGCATGGCAGATTTTAGCACAGTTATTTGGGACTTTCTGTACGTAGGTGTGATATGTGGGTCAGTGGGGAGTGACACGGCCGGGCGTCATGTCATCTCACGCTATCAGCCAGTGACAGCCGCTCAGAGCAGCCTCAATAAGCATGCTGATCCCGGGCGAGCCTGCTGACCAGCACAGTTAACATTCCCTCCCTTTATAGCAGCCTAATCCGGGTATTTAACAATGCGCCTGGCCTTCCAAACCAGGGATCAAGTTCTCCCGGTTGACTCTGTATTAGCCCAACCAGCACATGCGGCCCCGGCCCCGTGCCCACCCACAAAGCCAAGCAGAAATTCTCACACTCACACCCTCGGTTCATTCTGCAGCCCCAGCCACACGCAAGACTGAGTAACAGAGGGATGTTAATAAGCACTGTGAATTTCTTCTTCTCTTCTGTTTTCCGACCAGTTTTCTTTTTTTATTTTCCCTTTTCACTTCATCCTTCTTGCTCCTTCATGTGTGCTTCCATGTCCCGACACAGTTAAGCTGCAACATAAAATTAAACCAATTGAGATGGCTGGTGGGATCTTTAACTGCTTCTTTAACTGAAATGCTTTGTGACATTGACAAAAAGGTGAGGAGAGTGGGATGTGTTTGCACAGAGGCAATGGGATCAAATCCAGGGAGAAATCTGTTTTCTTGAGAAGCCATGGCAGAGAGACGGGTAAACTGGACACATCCTGACATGCAATTAGGGTACACTTCACTCTGGGAGCACTGCAATTAGTGAGTGTCATTTTCAAGTTTTTTTTTTCCCTCCGTTTTCTGTCTGTAGTCACCCTTCCAGTATGAGCTTCTAGTTTCAGTCCAGGCTATCACAAGGTCAGATAGGAGAGATACCCTACGCCGGTGTCGGAACCTCTCAGCTGTATGCGGTAATTACTGGTGTCCTTGATATTTGATGTGAAATGGGGATGGTAACCTTTAGTGTTTGCCTGTTAGCCCACCCTTCCTCTCACTGCTCCTGCCCTCAATTCCTCCACCACCTCCACCACCTCCCTCCCCTCCGTTCCTGCGAGCACGGACAGAAAGCAGGAGGCTCACTTTGGAGGGAAATGTGAAGTGTGTTTGAGTGCCAGCTGGTGCCCTGGGATATGGTTAAACATCTACTAGCCAAATGGTGCCTTGTCATTGCTGGGGATGATGCCGTGTGATGAGACCTGCTGTCTAGGAGGGGACGAGCAATAGGGCAAAGGGCATAAGGAGACATGCCTTGGTCCTATTTATAACTTTAGCTAGGATGAATGCTGGATGTTTGATTTTGAACACAGGTATAATCAAACATTTACCATCTTTGAAGAAATAATTGATACAAACTAGGATTAGGGTTTAAAGATCCCTGTCAGACATGTTTTAAGTAAAAATAATCTACTTTGTAGAAGAATTTCTCTGATATGGTTTTTCAACAACAAAAAAAATTCAATACACTACTTTCAAACACTCATTGAAAAATCCATTTGCCTGTTTTGACCAAACATTTCCAGGAACTATGGAACCAGAGGAACAAAACTCAGAATGAAAAGTCTCTTTTGTGCATTTCTGTTTGTGTTTCCACCAAATCAGAACAGTAAAGATTAGGCAAATTAGTCCAACTGTGACTAGTGACTGATGTTTCAATGAAAAAAAAAAGGATGTAAGGGACCGGTCTTGCAGGTATGAGGGGTCACAGGTGCATTGCACCAAAGAGACAAAAAGAGAATTTTATTTGCCCAAAAATGATGTAAGTAATTTACAAATATATGCAACAAAATTTCTGGGCCCATTTAAAAAGAAAGGTCAATTAAACAGAATGAAACTTGCTATGGAAGTTTGACACAAACTGAATAAATGTAACCAGACCACAATACATATAATGGCTGATCAGACCATTGTTGAAATAAAGGGTAACACAAACACTAACTAGCCTGATAAAATCCAAATACAACAACTCAGGACAGTTTGTCCATCAGTTTAAATATTTTAACAATTAACCAAAACAAATGTATAAAAAATGTATATAACAATATTCAAAAAATAAAATAAACACAATCTCTAAACTAGAAACGATGAGAAATCCCTATTCCTCCGTGACGTGGTGGGCACTTGGTCTGATTGGCCACTTTAACAGCTGCATTTTTTGCTGGGTCCCTGACAAGATGTCCCTCCGTCAGCAGCAACCAGCAGCATCACCCTCAGGACTGGTGATGCAAAGGAGGAAGAAATCAGAGCAATCTAAGACAAGTTAAACTAAACGTGTGAAAGCAGAGAAGATAACTTAATGTGTGTGCTACAAATAGAAGCTAATGTACGGCCAGCAGCACTAAATAAACTATATATGATGCATAAAACAACAAGCTACCATTTATCCGTTTGCTCTGTATGTGACTGCGATGTCAATAGTCAAAGTGAACTGAAAGAAGACTAAAGAACTACAAGTGTAAACTACAGAGAAAACGAATGCTCATTTAAGTCCTATCCCCTCAAAAATGTTCTTGGACCAATGGAAAAGTTGGAAACACTCAATGTTTCATTTTCAAAGTTTAACTAGAGACAAGACATCTCCTTCTTCACTGGAAGGTCCGTCCTCATTAAGTGTCCTTGGAGTTTCAATCTCCCACTGCAGACTTATGGAAGAGGCAGATTATTGGAGCTCATTAAGCTTCCCAACTATGTGACGCTGAGAAATGCTGCTCATGCAAACAGACCATAAACTGAGATTTAAGGTCTGATGAATGTCTCCTTCAGCCGATGAATGTGCAGACAGCCTTGCAGTATCACACTCTCTGCACAGGTTAAACATCCAAGTGAAGTAACGATACACAAATCATTTCTGAAAGGGGGGGGGGGGGGGGGGGGGGTGCTCTTTACATTGAAGTAAAGAGCAAACATGGCAATAAATCTCATATAAAACGGCAGCAGCACTGTTTGTTAGGTAATGAGACATTCTTGAGAAGATTTGTAGACGCAGACTGGACTTGTGATTACTTGTTCATATGAAAGCTTATGCCATCGCCAGAGTACTGAGACTCCAACATGGCCTGTGGCTACTAATTAGACTAACAGCAGCTCCACCATCAGTCTCTGATGAGCTGCTTTAATTGGCAGAGCAACAATTCAAGAAAGCCTCGTGGCCATTACTCTCAGCTACACCTGTGATGGAGAAACTCTCCAGTCTGCTGCCTTTATATAAACTTAAAATCACATATGGCTGAATAGATGGTGTCAGTTCAGTGTAACGAAAGCTCTCCGGCTCACCTCGGTGTTTTGTTAGTGCTCCATGTGACCGCAGAGCTACGCATCTGTCATTGCTGCTCCTTGCTATCAAGTCAGCGTGTTGTGCAACATACTTGAAATACTATGCTCCATACGAACACATTCAAGTGAAAATGCGACGTGTTGCAACACACCAGGTGTTTTGACATTGGCCGGTGTTCTACATCTCTCTCAAGCACTTACATCAAGTGTGTTGTGCCAACCTCCAAACACTCCCGCCCCAGCTGAAAGTCATGGCTTATATAACACGCATCACACTCATCAATCTGTACGCACTGTGTTTACATTTGCCCCTCACTGTTTTTCTTGGAGGTCCCGTTCCAAGAGAATGGAAAGGTTGAGGCGCAAACATGCGCAGACACCTGCATATCTGAGATGCCTGGCAGGAATTACCATCACGGTGCACTGTAAACACACACACACACGCACACACACACACACACACACGCTGATTTCCATGCACATGCCGAACAAAAGCTGAGGAACTCCTGCCTTATCGTTTGCAAACAAAATGTGACAGCCAGGAAACAGTACGCGGATTGACTGGGATGAATTGCACCGGGGGCCTCAGTTAGGACTTGTCACTGGAAGATAAGTCCTTCCTTTCTTTCACATAGGTTTGCGTTGAAACATGTTTCAAGGGAGGTATCTACCTTTACAAACAGGGAGGAGTGGCAATATCTTAATGTTTGTTCATTCCACTGATAGGAAATATAGAGGCTGCATCAATAAAAATATCACAACTGTTCTGCGATAGGCTATAATACTGCAATTACAATAGGTTAGAGAATTCAGCAGTAAATGATAATGGCTTTCCATTACAGGCATGGCAATAAAGACATTTGCAGCCACATTATCTACACCTATTGATATTTTTTGTCATTACTTTTCCAGCTAATTTCAATTCTATACGGCTCCTATTGATTTGGTCTGAAAACACTGAGAACTGGTGCAGAGATATGAAGGTGAAAGGAGGAGTGAATGCGGCAGAGTGACTGAGGTCAGCGGCATTGTCCAGTCGTGATCTCCTTCCTTATCCATTGTCCGTCAGCGGGTGCTGGGCTGAATGGGGCCTTTCTTTTTCATTGATAAACTTTTGACCTTGTGCAAACATGTCGACCTTGGCTTGCCATTCAGGGACAAGCCGAGGCCGCGGGTAACATATGGCGATGAGCAGATACAGGATCCACATTCACCTGTGGTTAAGTTGCAAAGGGGGAAAAGTTTGATAAAGTAGACCTGGTGAATTCTGTGCCTGTATCATTGGGTAAAGTTGTATTTAATGGCTCTATTTTGAGAAACCAGGTCAATGCGTCTTGCGCTGCGAGAACATCCTTCACTCCCAACCCAAAATACAACCTCTGATGCTCCCTCCAGGTGAGCGTCGTTACCCAAAACCAAGCCGTGTCGAGGCACGCATTTGTCAAAAACTGCTCAAACAGTGGTTGGTTATTATTTGTGGTGTCTTGTTATAGAGCCTCATTGTTGATGCTTGCTCCGGGCACCTGCTTGCATTTTCATCACACATGCTCATCTCCCACCCTTTCATCAGGTGTCGTTAGCATCCGGTTGTGACCGATGTTCCCGGAATCCTCACTGCACTAAACGAGATCCGCTTGAATGGTTTTTTTTTTCATATATATATATATACAATAAAGTAAGACCCAGGAGGAGGGGTGATGAAGAGAGCTTGGGAGGAGGGGAGATGGTTGGGGGAGTGATTGCCACCTGCCATTTCATTCAAATGCATTTTAATCTGGGGTGTCTGGAGGAATCGCGTTCCATAAATGACTTCACTGGAGGAGTGGCGGCGCTGGAGGAAGGGGTAGAGATTTGAAGCGCTGATACCTCGTAACAGATCGCCTGCATATGAACTATTCGCTTTCTAATGGGAATCCATATTCATCTTCCTCTCCAAAAGCTCTCCTGTGGGGATGCAGATGTGTGGCTGCTTTTATATCTTCTCCTTATCCACTTCCCCATCCGTGTACCCTAATCAAAACCCCCACATATTTTAAGGCCCTACACCATCCGCTCACTCATATTGAATTTCCATTGCCCCACTATTGAGTTTATGGACCATCTTTGAGATTATTAATGACATGGCACAGAGTTATACATATGAATATGGAGATCAGCCACATTGTGCATACGCTTTCCTATATAACAGGACTGATCTAAATCTCTAATGTCTTCTTTGACTGATGGCACCACCCTTCTGCTCCGCACACTTTTCTTAATAATGTGCCTTCTTCACTCCTATTATCTGTGTATTTAAAACCCAAGACCCCCCCTAAAAAGCAGTCGTGAATGATAACTCCTCCACACAAACTCGTCGGGCTACTTCAATTCATCCTGTGGCAGAGATAAAGGGGTCAACTTCATGCTACAAGGGATCAAATTGAAAGTATAACAGGTTTAGTTCTGGTGGTCCTTTTTCAATGTACAGAATTTGCGTTTTATTCAGGCGTCTTGAAGGGCACATTCATGCCTGTTGTTGTATTCATGGAGCGTGCTGCTATACAGTGTGTCTGCGATGCCCAGTAGAGATATGTAGGATGAATTATTACAGTAAAGGGATTTTATTTATTAACTGGCCCACTGAAGTTGGGACTGTTCCAACTGTTGCTGTCCCATCATTTGGGGCTTCTCATCTGTACTGTCGAAGGGCAGATAAATACTGTACGTCTGCACAGTTAATATATACCCACACAGTCTGAATCTACATAAGCAGAGAATTAGCCATGTGCGGGCCGCCAAAACACCAATACAATATCAACACAAAGTTCAGTTTTATATTAGTCAGTGAAGAGGATTTAGTTTAAGGAGAGTTACATCAAGCTTTACATCCATCAGTTTACTATACTACTCATCCTGTTAAGATAGTTGTTTAATGTAGTCTTTGGCTGTAGTGGAGCTTGGGAGTGTTAGGATCCTGACAAAGAGTCTGGATATACTGTATATGCCACTGCTGCATCAATTTTAACCTTTCTTTTTGTTGGTCTGTTGGATGGCTGGTCTACCATTGTGATAGGTAGATACAGATACAGATTGGTTCAGGCATTCATGTTCCCCAGAGGATGAACTGACGATTCCTTCAGCACAATCAACGTGTCAACATTTTAATATGTTTGATTCTTTGTTTTATGACTAAATACTTTCCAAAATTCCCATCAGTCTCAGCTGTACTATCCACCTAATGTTGGTATACTAACACACTAAACTAAAATGGTAAACATAGTAAACATACCTGCATGTTAGCATTGTTATTGAGAATTTTAGCATGCAATCGTTAGCATTTAGACTCTTAATCTAGTTTCGTTGATGAATGAATTAATTGAGAGAAAAATAAGTAAGTAATTTTTCAAGCAAAAGCACCAAAACATTCACTAGTCCTGTTCCTGTCTTTGTGATGTGACAGTAAAGAATATCTTTGTCTGCTGGTCGGACAAAACATCTGAAGATTTCAACTTGAGCTTTAGGAAATTGTAATTGTGAAGAAAATAATCAAAACAATAAGATTAATCATTAATGAAAATAATCCTTAGTTAGAGCCCTAGTCTAATTAATGGAAAGCCTGTGCTACATTTTTAAAGCACATTAACCACGTAGGTAGAGTTTAACAAAAATACATTACCAAGCATTATGGGAAGTTCCGACAGACAAATACAAGAATTTGTTTCCTGTGTGGATCCAATCTCCAGCCGTTCTGACGGACTCGCACGTCAGTCCATCTTCATTCTACTTTTGGCCATGCAGACGTGAACAGTTGGGCAATAGAAGCACTTTGGAAAATCTATAAGTAATTATTCTCACATGTTTAGCACTATATGACATGACCAGACTACAATGTGCCGCATCACTGTCATAGATGTAATGGAAGGCGAACATGAGCGCGTTTAGACTGCAGTCAGGTGAAAGAAGAGAGAGGGGGAAATATGAATATACATCTTCAGCTTATTGCTCTTCGATTCTTACAGGATTTACAGAGTATGTGTGAATCTGCACAGGGCGATGTGCATGTACAGTATATCAACAGCACCATAGCAACAACTGAAGACACCATTTAAGGGCAGACCCACTGAAGTGATTTTACCTGGTATTGTATCATCTTTCAACATAGTATTACAACAGCTACACAGCAGTTCAGTGTAATGTTGATGGTGTTATGAGGAGAATAACGAGTGGAGGAAGCTATGAAAACAAGCAGAGTAGGTTCAGTATCTTCAGTTTACTACATACTAAACTGTATGTAACTTTTTCTATTGCCTCTTGTTGCAGTGGTTTTTGTCATTTTTCATGATTTTTTATGCTTTGTCTAAGTCTGAACTTCCTCCAGGGGGCAAATTGTTATTTCAATCAAGCATAACTAAGCCAGAGAGGTGCTGTTGTGTAACTGCTGCCTCTGTATCTTCCTAACCCGCGTTGGTAATGAGTGTCATCTGCACATGGTTTTTGGAGGCCCCTGCAACATCAGCTGATAGTCATGTTTGTTCAGGGTTGTTATCCTGGGTTTAGAAACAGCTCGGGGTAAACAAGAGGAAACAGAGTGCCTACACATGAGGCCTGCCTCTAAGCAAATGACATCAAATTGCTCTCTTTATTTCTCTCTGTTTTACAGTAAAGTGATGCTGCATCATCCAGCCAACAATTTCTGGGGAAATGCTCAACTGCAGCAGAAGCAGCAGCTCGGAGTTCTGAGATAAATGCGTTTCTATTCAGCATACGAGCAAAGCCTTTCACTCAGTGGCTCTGCCGTGTTTTTATTTGCAAGCAGCGATTTCATCTCGCAGTCTTCACACCAGTCTCAGAAATCCAATAAAAATGACTGACTACATTTTATCACTGCAGGATTTATCTTTCTGGAGGATTTACAAGTCCAGCCTGATAATGTGGAAAAAAGCAGAAATATGAAGAACTATAAACCTGGTATGATCTGCGTTTTACTCAAAACTTGTGTGGAGCTGGTGAAACCTGTAATTCACCAACGCTGTTAATGCTGAATAAAAGAATAAGACAGCTGATTTGTATTACTGCTGATGCTGCTTCATATAATATGTCAGGTCCTGTGCTTTTTTTTTTTTTTTTTTGCATCATTTCTGTTCTGCCAGCTTGAGGTGTTGTTACCACATTCAGACCAACAGGCTGAGGATGGTTCATTGCCCCAGTGACTCAGGAAAAGCCTGTTTCACCCTCGACCTTCGTCATTATCCACCAACAGCATCACAGGGCAGACAATCAAGGGATCAAGGCCGGCCAGGAGAAATCCTGTCCCCAGACGTAAAAAAGGATGCGCGCCGTGATCTCTCCCCCTCATTGCCAGGAATTCAATTTCACTCAGCTAACATCTGCCAGAGATAAGTGAAACATAAACAATGTCACTCACACTGAGAGAGAGAGAGAGAAAGAGAGAGAGGGCGAGAGAGAGAAAGATAGAGAGAGCTCAGGGCTTTTTCCTGGAGAGTACACAGTGGTACTGAAACATCCCTTTATTACAGCCATGACATTTGTGCCCAACATTCTTCTTTTTCTTCCACAAGAGAACAACAAGACAAAAACTAGGAATGAACATTTGGATGGAAATAGAGAAGAATTTAGCAGCTAAAGAGGTCACGTGGTAATGAGGAAAAAAATCTATTCAAATTTACAGTGTAAAATCCAAAAGAAACACACATTCACTGCTGAGCAAGGACTGCATTCAAACATCTCCCGTGAAAAATATAAATCCTTCCAAAGAAAGACATTCAATTTCTGTTGAAAATCAGGTGTCAAGGCCACAAACCCCCACTGTCAGCGGATACAAAGACCTGCGTCCTTTGGGTCAATGTCAGTGGAGTGTTTTCTTCTATACAGCTGTAGTTGAGTTGAAAGCTCCATTATGGTTGAGATGACGCAGACATCCAGAGTCCTGGTGTAACCCCTTGAGACCTGACTCACTCTGTCTGCAGTGAACATGTTATTAGGAAACCATGGTATTTACATTGTGCGAGTGAGCGATAGTGGTACTAACCTGTGCCAGTATACAGCAAACTGGTAAATTTTATACGCATCTTAAAATTCCAGGAGGGGGTTCTGTGTGCGTACTGGAAGCAGAAATCAGCGAAATGTGAGAAGAGTCTGTTTTTGTAACTGTGGAAAGTATGTTAAAGCAAATGACAACTCCATGTTTTTCCCATTATCCATTTTCAAATAATTTGCTCACATTTTCCTCAAGCGGAGGGGGCAAAAGCTAAAAATCTGATCAGAATTTCCTAATTAAGGCCATTTAAAGAAGATAAATCATTCACCAGTGTACGGAAATTACTGGGGTGGGGAGGGGGGCTGAATTATATCTTATATCTCATTTTATATAAATTGTTATTTTAATTCTTCCTTTTACCCTAGACTTGAGAAAAAAAACTGTCACCCAAGTACCTAAAACCTATGTATTTATGTCAAACATAAAGAAGTGAAAACAGAGACCAGGCTTCTTATTTTGATGAGAAAAATAAAGCTCCGATACAGAACGATCCTTTGCATGTGGTCAAATTCCACCATTATTACCCGTAGCACACAATAGCCATCTTGTTTTTGTTACTATCTGTTTTGTGTTTGTTATTTAATAGAAGAAATATCACAAGGAAAGTCTGAAATAAAATATGAGAATAAGCTAAAAGACCTCCCGCACTCTCAAATAAATAAATAAATAAATCTCAGATTTCCTCCCTACAGCAATAATAAAAAGTAGCCTACGTAAGTGGACGCCTGATCATTTTCATACAGTCCCTTATTTCAAGCTGTTCATCTGCTCTCTAACAACAAGCGTGACTGTCGGACCGCTTCACAACTGTCATCAATAAAGCAAGGATGTGCTCTACCTTTGTGCAGCTTTCCTGGTGCCCTGCCTTGAGATTTATCGCTTATTGAAGTACGTGAGGAACACATAATGCAATAAC
Organism: Seriola aureovittata; assembly: GCF_021018895.1. NCBI lineage: Eukaryota > Metazoa > Chordata > Actinopteri > Carangiformes > Carangidae > Seriola > Seriola aureovittata. The sequence goes on along the minus strand of NC_079383.1, from coordinate 5,362,178 downwards.
CTTATGCTGATGGAATAATATAATTTTCTCTTCGCTGCCTCAAAGGAAAATGTAGCCCACTATTATCACTAAGTATTCTCTTGAGAAAAAGAAAAAAAACAACAACAAAAAAACAGAAATCCTAAAGGCAGTATTTGTGTTCTCTGTGTGCCAGTTGCTTTTGAAAACACGGCACAGAATCAGTATTCATGCAGACTTTGGTTATTTGGTGTGCAGACCTCATTATATTAGCATACCAGGAGGTAAATGACAAATAAATGCAGCACTCATCACCATCTCTATTTCTACTTGACAATACATGTTCTGCATGAATGAATATTGATGCACAGCTTTCCCTCGATGGTTCATTTTCGAGTTAACATTCCCCCTCCTTTTTTTTTTTTTTTTTTTTTTCGGGAGAGGGATGAGGTTAAAAAGAAGAGGCAGCAGCAGCGGCAAGGAGACTTGTAAGTAGCGCACATTGTTAGCATTGAAAGCATTTCCTGCTGGTAGTCAATAAACAGGATGCTTGCTGTGTCATCCCAGACGTTTGAAGACAGCTGCCGTATGGCAAAGAGAAACAGCTTGGTGTCTGCCACTTTGAGCCTAAATCTATTCCTGGGATTTATCCTCAGGTTTTTTTTTTTTGGGTGAAATGGATGTGAAAAGTGAAGCCCCCCTCCCCAGCACCGTCACCACCACCGCCTCCTCTCTTCTCAGCTCCTTCCCCTCGCAGCTAGTTTCACACACCTGCTTTTTCTTCGACACAAAGCTGATTACACTTTTCAGCATAGCTATTCCTCGACAAAAAAAAAAAAGAAAAAAAAAAGAGGAGAAATCCTTGGATAGTGTCACTGTCAGGTAACTATGCAAATTCCAGTGAGAGCGGCACTGAATTTTTTAAAGGGGTGGTTCTTTAGAGAAGTAGAATCTGCTTCCTTGCTGAGAGTTCAATAAGAAAACTGATACCAAAAGTTTGATCTTACTTCTCTACAGTAAATTTGAAGCTACAGCTAGCAGCTGCTGCTAAAACAGATTAGCTTAGCATAAAGACTGGAAACGGGTAAACAGCTAGCCTGGCCCTGTCCAAAACTAACAGATTTTGCCAACCAGCACCTCATTAATTAAAATATCATTGGGTGGTTTGTTGTCTTGTTATATCTCTAAGTGTAAAAATGTTTTGGTTTTACAGAGGTTTATGTCTAGCCCCTCGATGGCCGAAAGCAACTGCCAGGCTGCCAACATGCATTAACATTAGCATTAGCATTACCGAAATTTGTAATTTTTACAATTAAGTTTCAGTCCGGACGGAGCAAATGAGATGTAGCAAGCCAGGGTGAAACTGAAACTTCTCCATTCTGTTACGTTGACATTTTTAATACTGCAGTAACTGAAGACCTTGCAGTTCACTCCATATGGACACATTTTTCTTTTGAACGATCTAATATTGATTTTTAACAAACACCATTTGACAAAGGTGCTGAGTCAGTGGGGAAGTTAGTGGTTAGTTCACATCTGTAATAACAGCAGGATAGACAGGAACACATGCCATAAGAGGTTTCAGAGATTACAGCTGGAAAATTAAAAAGAATACTTTTGAGCGTTGGTGACTTGAATTTGTATGGTATTTACAGTAGAGATTTGACAGTGGTATCAATCCTATCATTTAACTCTCCACAACACAGCCAAAAGCATATTTCCCAACATATCAAACTATTCCTCTAACTCAGTGAGTGAACTGTGAAAATACCACCGCTTCTCCTTGGATATAACATGAAGCCTATATACTGAACTCCATCTTTTTATCTCTCCATCTTACTTGAGCTTTTCAATCTCCTGCAGTTGCAGAGACGCCCTCTGACTCTCTCTGACCCTCCCTGCTCAGCTCATATGGTTGCAGGCTGCACTGAGCACGCCCAGCCCAGCCGGCGGATAACCCCACTACCTCATCCTCCCCTCGGGACCAACTTACATCCTTCCTCCTCTGTCCGTGCTCTTTACCATTCTCCTCGTATCTTCGCTCAGCTCCACTTCCCTCCACAGTGAGAGAATCACCATCTGCTAGCCCAAATCCCTAGCCACCCCCCTGCCTCCCCCCTTTAAATCTCCCAGCCTCCTTCCTTCTCCATGCTTGTATCTCAGCAGCAGGAAGCAACACCTGCCGCTTTATCTCACTTCCTGTTGTCAGAATCGTTTTTTTTTTTTTTTTTTTTTTTCGTCTTTTCCCTGTGTGTTTTTGCAAAGGGACTTTATGCCCTGATGTTTGTTGGAAAATGTGGTGGACTTGCAATTCCTTTTTCTGTCTTTGTTCCAAGCTCCCACTGTTTAGGGCTGTATTTTCACTGACAGGTTGTATCACGACACTTAATCTGCTTTTACAGACAACCTTGGCCACCGTTTTCTCCCTGACCTAGGCCACCCTGTGAGCAGGTTCCTGGCATAAATCACACCTCCGTTGGAGTCTTAGCAATTCATCCATAATGTCCTTTGGGGACTGTCATCTCTACAGCAGCATAAACAAGACGGCTTGTCAGCTTGACCTCTTATTTAGGACAAAAAAATATGGATGTTGAACAACGAGCATAAAAGATGTTAGGCTACATTAACTTCTGCCGCCACAAACTTCTGTCACAACCCATTTCCCAGCGATTCTTGCCATTGCACAGCTTAGGAAATATTCTTATTGTTTATTGCAGCAGCAACTCTATTGAGTTAGGTAACTCAAAACAGGATGTTTTGCTGTGTAATTACCGCTCACAAGGAATGATGGAGGAACAAACAGAAGCTGAAGTCACAAGCAGCAGTCACTTCTATTTTGCACTGGGTGGATGTCCATTGTTTTCGACTCTCTAGTTATTCTTTGTTCAGCCTGCTTCCTGTACTATCATAAGCCACCATACAGTCAGCCTACCCGTGTGTCGGGTCAACCTCCATCTTATGTGGTTACAGTGGCTCTTATTTTGGGGTTTCTTCTTCTGTCAGGGTCACCTGTCTTTTGTAGAGATCATTTTCCAGGAATTCTCCAGGACATTTTCAGTGATGAGATCTAGCTCATATGACAGACAGGAGTCACGTCATACACCAATATGTTCCTATCTGTGGAGGTCTGATTTAAAATAAGTATAGTCTATACTTGGCTATACTTATCTATGAAATCATCACTTACATGCTTAATTAATTATGAAAATATGACAAATTGATCTAAATAACCTGCCCTGAACATCATAACACAAATAGTAACCTACAATTTTCCCTATACTGACAAATCTACACAAAGGTTGTGTTTTGCTGCCGAAACCTAAAAACAACTAACAGATATCGTCACTCAGTTAGATGTGCGTCTGGCTGCCTGCAGATTTTAAGGCCAATATTCACTTCACTTTTAGGACTATTTTGGTCTCCACCAGCTCCTGAGGGAAATATCTGGCTCTTTAGCTGCTAAATGCTCCACAATGTTCGCCAGCTGCTCTCTAACTGCATGTGTCTGTCTGTCTGCTGTTTGCTGCTGAGCAGGTAGTGGTCAGTGGCTCTGCCAGAGCTTCTTTGAAAACAGCTGCCTGCTGCGGCTGGAAATAGGGCTGATGACAGTGAACCAAAACAGTAAAACAATTCAGACGACACAGTTATTCATTGTTAGGATCGGCATAGAACTGCTGAAGTGTTATCATCAAAATGTACTTCAAGTCTGAGTTGCATTGATATATATATATATGGTAACTGTTAGTTTTTTTAATGCATTGTTGGGCAAACCATAACAAATCATTATATTTCTGAAGATGGTCACATGTTTCGCAAATAATGATATTCTAAAAAGTAACCAGTGGTGGAAATTGTTTTCTAATTAAAGTAGGAATACAGCAATATTTTGAGCCTAATATATTATTGGATTATTAAGTATTGATTCATTACTGTGCGACTTTGCCTAAATACAATGCACTTAGTTACTTTCCACCACTGAAAATAACAAGCAACATAGACAGTAAAAAGTACAATATTCCCCTATAAAATGTAATAGACTAGAATTGTAAGGTTATATAAGTTGAAAAAAAAAAAAAAAGAGAGGATGATCCTCCTGGGTCAGATCTTCACCTATCACCATTAAAAGACCACTGCTGTAAAAAATAATTTCATTAGTTTCAGTTTCCGTGTGAAGCTTTAATGCTGCATTATTGTGTTGTTGAGTGTTGCTTTAGAAGCTTATCACCCTGAAAATAATATAAACCTGAAGCAAATATAAACCTCTGCTTTTAGTTTTTGGCATAGAATTTTATTCTATTTTGTTTTATTTATTTCAGTTCTTTAAAAATGTTCATCCTTGAGAAAGCCAAATCAGAAATAGACTCAGATATGTGGGTCCCATCATTGAATCTGACATTTTTTATCACCTCTGTTTCTTTTTATTTTATTTATGTACCTTTTTTTTTTTCTTTTTACATTTTGCAGCATTTGCTGTTTCTGGCAATGCAGTTTTCGTGAAACAAAAGAGCCCCTGGATAGACTTTTGCTGTGTTATTCATACTTACATTCCAGTCATTAAAACCAACCATCATCGATACACTGGACAACTCCGAATCGATCCCCTCCCACTGATTTAAATGGCTGTGTGAAACTGTTAATAGAACATCTCAGGGCTTGAGGCTGAACGCATTGATCCTGTACAATGTTTTCACTGGGTCTAGATAGAGAATATTGATACAGCGAGTATGGATTCACTGTATTAGACTTTACATGGATGTGGAGATTCTTGTCACTGAACATAGATTGGCTCATGGATAACATGTGTATGAGTGAGTGTATTGCTTTGTGTGGCTTTTGTGTGACTTTTACGTTTTAGGTGAAGATGCTGCTCAAGCTTGTTGATGCAAATATGATCATGACAAAAGCGACCTGTGTCAGATATTCATGATTAATGAACCTCACGACTGATTGATTTGTCTGAGACTTTCATGACAGACAAAATGTTTCATTATATCAATCAATAGGAGCGTCTGGCTTGACAGCACACTTTCATTATGAGTAAGGAGTTAATCTAACATTTCATCTACAGTATGGGATGAAGGTTATTAGGAAACAAAGTTCAAGGATCAAAGCAGCTCTCAGAAGTTAAGTCAGTCTCTCATGTTGCTGTTGTGTTGCTAGGAAACCAAACACTGAGGCGATTACAGGAAATTACCTCTTTCCTTTAACTTACTACAGGAGCTGACGTGATGCACATGTGCTAAGATGCAAATTTGATGAGAGATGTGAAGGGAAAAATGCTAAATTACGTGTTTTTTACATAATCTAATAAAAAACCAGACCTGCAGGAAGGTATAAAAGGGGAACAGCACCAAGTTTTTATTTACTTAAGTAAAAGTGCCAAAACCAAAATGTTAAATTGTCTATTACAAGTAAAAGCCTAGCATATAAAAAAGTACAAAGTATCAACTGCAAAATCTTCTTCAAGTTTCAAAAGTAAAAGTGCTCATTCTGCAGAAAACTGACATATTATTGTATATTGCATTCATAGATTGTTAGAACTGATGCATCAGTGCATGAGTAGCATTTTACTATTGTAGCCACTCATGGTGGAACTACTTTATATTCAGTTGGGTAGTTTATACCAGTGATTCCAAACCTACGGCTCAGGCTCCTCCAGAAAGTTACGAGATGAGTTTGTGAGATTGTGAGATGATTCTTGGGGTAGGAAAGAAGAAGCTCTGCTCGAGTTTATTTTGTCTTTGCCTTTACTTTTCTCAGATCTTAGCGTTTTGTGATGTATTTGATAATTTTACAGTTATTAGAATGACACCCCTTAGAAGGGAAATCTGTCTTTGGTGGAGCTACAAAAACTTATAGATATCTTGCTTATACTTTTGTAAGTGTTCACAAGCCTAAAAGGCTGGGAACCTCTGGCTCAATCTTGAACAAATCATTTTATAAGCTTATTAAATGTGTTTTAATGTAAAGTCTCAGTCTGAATTGAAACTTGTCGCTATGTAGTGTAGTAAAAAGTATGATATTTCCCTCTGAAATGTGAAAGATTAAATTATAAAGTAGCAAAACCTCAGAATTGATCATTTATTTTCCACTTCTGACCAGCATGCAGTGCAACTGAGAACAAAAGCGCAGTGACCATCCACAGTATAATAATAAAGAAGAGGAGAAATTCATGCTAAAAGACATTTAAATTGGCCTTTGCTTTTCTGGACATAAATTTGAGTGATTGCTTCCTGCTGCCACACAGAAAGCTGCCTAATGTGTGGTGGCAGCATGTGAGTGCTTCTACTACTGATCTGCACTTCTTTCATTAGAGGCTGTGTGCTCAGTGCTGGAGCTGGCTGATGGTTGCCAGGTCAGGGCCAGAAGGGTTCATCTGTGCAGATAAGAGTGAACCATACCAGAGCAGCCTCAGGCAGCCTCTCTGACATCTTCTCTCATGCCTGCTCGATAGAGCTGGGAGGAATGTAGTATCTTGCACACGTCTCCCGAGCTCCCTTTCAATCTTTCACCCTCCTTTTGGACTCGACACAGAGGGACACCAGTGTCAGAATCACCTCTGTTTTTTTTTTTTGAGGAATTTTGATTCAAAGTAACCTTGTCTCTTGATGAATATTCTGCAATACATGATGCCAAAACATGGCTGACGTAACAAGGCCTATTCCTCCTGAAGACGTACACCTCTGAAACCTTCACACTCCCTGTTGTGTCACACAGATCTGTCTACTCCATTAACATCTTGATAATAGCCCAGTGGTACCTGTCAGGGGTTAAAAGAAAGACTTCAGTGTCTGCCCCCTCAATACTTTGTAGCGTTTTTGGTCCCTGGTGTGTGTGTGTGTGTGTGTGTGTGTGTTTGCGGGGGGGGGGGGTCTTCTCAGGGAGGCCAACTAAAGTCGAGCGCTACGTTCCCAGAAAACATGGCTGGAATTTGGCTCTGGGGCAGATGGGTATCCTTTCGACAAGAGAAGGGTGGAATGCGTTCTTTGTGGGAGGGAGTGTTGTGCGTTGGAGGGAGGGGGGAGGAAACCGGTGCCAAAGTCTCCCCAACTCTCACTGACTCAGAGACGTATATGTGATGTAAACATGTGGGGAGCTGATGAAAACATGCATCTCAAACAGAGATAGGGAATCTGAGCTGAGCTGAGAGCTGGAGGGGGGTGGTGGTGATGGTGGGTGGGTGGGGGTATGTTAGAGCTTGCTGCTTGCCGATGTTCAGTCTTTGATGCTGCATTGTATATCTGCTGCGGTTTTAAATATACTGTGTCCAATATAAAACTTCTCACCTAATTGTGATACTGAAGACATTTCTCCGCTATGTCTGTAAAACATTACAACAAAGTACCATGCTCTATAAAAAGGCTTATAAATTAGAGAGAGAATTAAACTTGAAAAAAAATCAGAGAAAAACACAGTAATCAGTCTATATTAAAGAAGTCCATAAATTTCTCTTTGCTTAAATGTATTATGAAACACATTTTTTTCCCAGCCTAATTTCCTGAACTAATGTGTTTCATAATCCATCACAGACCCAACCACCTTCAGCTTTTAGTTTGGATTTAAAAGAACTGGCAAAAAGGCTTCACAAGGAATCACAAAACCTCTATATCTAGATTCATTAAAGTAATCACTAAAAATGTAAAATTAATTTCAAAACTAACAGCACTCCACAATCTATAGTGTTGTATCTTTGCATTTGGTCTTTATAAATACCTCAAAAAAGTAACTTATATGAGGAAAGACTTAAAAGTTTGTTTTTCATCCCATTCTCAAATGTATAAGAAAAAAAGGTTTGGCTTATTAATATGAGTCCAGGTTCTCGTTTCAAACTATTGTTTCATTAGTTAACCTTCACACTACCAGTGTTTCTGCCTGAAACAGCTCTGACTGGGAAAACCTATCTTTCTTTAATTAGGAGATAGAAAACTGTCCAGTCACTCAGAGATCCAAACACAGCGCTGTCCTAATGTCACCCATTCTCATTTGGACAGTGTGTGGAATCAGTATAATGTCATATATGACAGTCTCCTGAGGTCCACTGAGGATCACGCTGGTCTTTGTTTGCATGACTCATTTTTCCATTTTATTTTTCAGCCAGGAGACACTGCTTGAGAGAAGGGCTTAAGCCATTGTTAAATTAATGTATTAGACATAATGTGTACAACAGGACAAGTTGAATATGTGTGACCCCATCGTTGCGTCATCATTTCTACAGGAGTAGTCACATCATACCCCCAGATGGAGTGTATACACTGGTGGTGGAGAGAAAGTGAAGCTAAATTCCAGTGATCTCACTGCAAAGAACCATGAACAGCTGACTGTGGTGAACACTGGTGGGATGCATCAATCTGACACTGAAATGAAAGCTGATTGAGTTTGAAGCAGGAAAGGAAAATAAATCTAAAGAAATACAAGCACGAGGACAGTCTCTCAGATGGAAGTTCTTTGTCCAGTGGATACATCTGTGATAAATTTCAAATTCAGTGTTTGATCTTTTTTGAATAAATCACCTATAATAACATCATATTTACAACTATTCATTGCTAATTTAATCACTATAATAGTGGACAATATTGTTGCTGTGTAAGGTCACACAAAAAGAGCACCTTTCATGTGAGATGCAAACACAAAATCCATGATATAGTACAGAGACCACTGCCCTCAAGATGACAAATGGCTTGCTGATGAATGCGTGTGCTGTTTTAGTGCTACTTGACCTGATTGCAGCCTTTGACACAAATTACTATTGTACACTGATTGACAGACAAAAGTTCAGAATCAGGAACTGCACTAATTTTTCCATAGTTTTTATCTTGACTGAAAATAGATAGTTCTGTGTCTTCACCAGGGACGCCGTAAAGGGGGGAAAAGTTAGGACGATTCTAAGGGCCCATGACTGAAAGGGGGCCTCCCAAAAAAAAGAAAAAAAAAAAAAATATATATATATATATATATATATTTTGGTGAGGGGGCCCAATGTGATATTTTTTCATGGGGCCCAAAATCCCTGGCGGCGCCCCTGGTCTTCACTGACAATGAAGTCTCTTCTCTGTTCTTAATTAGGCATGGAGTGCTACAGGGCTCTATTCCTGGTTCACTTTTATTCTCATTCCACACCACTGCTCTTAGGAACCCTGGGAAGATTTAAACTCCTCAACAGCAATTAATTGTTGTCATTGGTCCTCACCACATAAGCTAACAGGCAGTGTAATGGTCTTTGATTTGTGTCAATCAAAATCTTTCAGCTGCCCACAGACAGCCCAGAAATCAGCTGGCAGCCTTGGACAGAATCTCTTTAGCCATATTTTAGCCTCCCCATCTTCCTGCCAGAATTGATTTTAAAAATGTCCTGATAACTTTTAAAGCACTTAATGGCTTGACTCCCAGCTACATACATTTTGTTTCTATCACCACCAACAGCGGTTTGCTTTGAATAAAACCGAAGAGGAGTTGGCAGCGAGCAGGGATGATGATAAACAGTATGGCTGAGAGAAGACAGAAGAATAGTCACCAGTACTATCCACTCCCTTTGACTGACATTGATCTTTGGGGTGTGAAGTGTGCATTTTTAGCAATTAGTACCAAAGTAAAAAAAAAAAAAAAAAGAGGATCAGCTCTTTAACATGAGTCAAATCTAATCCTTAAAGCTGCAGCTATAAACACACTACATACTCAGTTTTTAAGCTGTACTGTAAGTATTAAGATTCACCTCTCACATTAGAGAAGCTGGAGTGTTTACTGGACTTTGCTGAGCCTCTTTTACATCCTCCAGGGAGAATAGTCTCTTCCCATTAACTCACCCAAGGTTGGCCGGGATTTTCATCTCCAAAGATATGCATTTCTAAACATTGTATAAGCATTGTGCATTATTCATTGGGCTTATTAGAGGAGGTGGACTTTGGGTTATTGCAAATCAGAGGAACAAATATTAACCCATAACATTAGCATATGAATGAGTAAGCTTCTCACTGAATGACTTACAAGGACTGGTTTCATAGAACATGCCCCAAAGGTAAGTACTGCTCCATACCTAATACAAATAATATAGGATGGAATTAAAATTGTATGACATCCTCTCATGTAAGCCCAATTTTGTTTGTACTTAGACAATATCCTGTGTTTTGTGGTTATCCAGGGAACCCCTTTGTAATTAATGTCACTGGTGTTTTCTATATTTACCATGAAAAATAATATAATTAACCTTGCTAATAAGAGTCAGCATACCATGTTGCTGCTGTGCAGAAAAAAAAAAAACATTGACAAAGAACGTAATGCTCCGTACAGCTTTGACCCGCCTGCACATATGTTCCCGTTCATGACGTCTTCAAGAATCAATTCTTTTCGGATGAAAATCAATGATCCTCCTGGACCAAAGTGTCTCGCTAGGGCCTGAGGTTTTGTTTTTCTGAGATTGTAGCCTAATGAAGCACTGCAACCCCCCTCCACCCACATGCACAATTCAATCCCAGCCTGCACCCTCACCCAGCCGGCTAGTCCTCCACTCCACACGCCCTGATGCAGATGTTTTCAACACTGGAAACTCATTAGCCATAGGGTGCAATTCCAGGCTTGTCTCACTTTTTCATTCATTATGAAATAGAAGTATGGGAATTATTCAAAACCAGTGAGGAAAAACTGGCACCATGAGAAGCAAACTGATACCACAGACTGAAACACTACTACTTCATCATTTCCAGTAAGGAGCACAAACTGGAGTTCTGCTGTGTACAGCTCAATTCAATGTTTTTAACCATTTTTTTCTTTTTTTGGAAACCTATTGCATCTTAAATTCAGGGTCTAAATATCTTCCAAATGTCAGTTTATCACAGTTTCCAAGGATGCAGCAAATTTCACATTAAAATGATATACTCAGTGTATTTTCAGCTCATTTGTGTCAATCATGTTCGACTTGGCAACATTCTACTCATCTGTGTCCATCAGACGCTTGATAGGAATCATCAGACTTCACCATGTACTAACTTGTCATCTTAGTGACGCACGCAGCTCAACTTTACTTGACCCGGTTACATCACTTCACTGACTCTCATCTTACCACATTTGTCATAATCATATTATCAGAGCTGTGGGCATGTGTACGTGTGAGTGTAGGTGTGTGTGTGTGTGTGTGAAAGAAAGTTGAGGAAGCTTCCAGTGCTTGGTTTGATCTGGAGCACAGTGTTTTCTAATTACCATTTTGTAAACAAAATGAACATGCATCAAGCATCACTAAGTTTGATGACGAACATTACAAATGCTCATTTAAAGACCTGAGCATTTTCTAACAGTATTAGAATGACAATTGTCACTAGCAGAATTCATCAGCTGTGGCTTGCTAGCCAATTATGCTAACGCTAACGTAATGAGTTGGTTGAAAATGCCTTTGAATCTGACTTTCAAATGTTTCAAGCTGACTCATTTAAAAATAAGATGCTAACACCAGCAGCTTATATCAGAGCAGATAAACAGGTCATTACATTCCTTACACTTTTACACTTTTACTCTTTTTTTGTTTTTAGAGGGAATAAAGGAAAAAAACATAAACCTGATTCCTTATATACAAAGTTTTTCTCTTACTATGCCCCCATGCACACTGGGTCAACACAATGGTGTTTGGACAGAAAATTAGAGAATCCATGACATTTTCACCCCCCCTGAAACAATAATTTCCCTCATCAGGTGCAGGTTAGGCCTAATAGAGTTCACTTTTTGACTTGCATAACCATTTTCCCTGGAGGTTCCTCCTCCACCACAGTCTATGCCTGATTTAAATGAAACAACAGCAAGGATCTTAGCGCCTGAAACAATGTTCAGTGTCCATCATTTACACAGTTTTTACGTGTGTTAAATTTGGAAATAACTTCACTTGTCTTTTGTAAGATCCAAAAGCATGTTATGTAACATGAGTCATGTTATACATGTATCACAGTTTTAAATCAATGCGATAACAGAAAAATAGCCTAAAAAAGCCATGATGTAATGAAATTAATATGATAATCTGGCCGTATTTTGATCCTGTTGATACTAAGTTTTTCCATGGCTCAAGGATAGACTTAGCCTTCCCCAAACCAGACATGTCTGTAATGAGAAAAACTTGTTTTACTCTGAAAACATGACTTTCCAAGGCTGGATGGAAACACACTTTGTTTGGCTCTTACAACCACATCTTAAGTGGGTCAGCTATAGTAATGGGCCGCTCCATCGTCCTTCGTCTGGTAATTCCAAGCATTGATTGAACTCAGTCTCAACTTTCCGTTAACCTGTGCACAGAGGCAGAAGACACGGTATCACTCAGGAGGAAGGAATGATAAAAACAGGAAGGGTGATCGAAGGGAAAGATGATGTCCTCATATGCCTGACTTGGCCCCTGAAAGGAGCATGTACTTCCAAATATAGCAACGTGACCTAAGGACATGGTATTTAGTTCTCTGTAGAGCAAATTTCCCTGAATGAAAGTTTGCTTAAATGCAATTAACCCTCTAATAGCCACATGATTTGTGCTCTTTATTTACAGATGGAATGTAAGCACCTGCCATAATGAATTTTCATGTGGACATGTTTACACTGTAAGGCAAATATACTGCCTCTCTGGAAACGTAATCCGGAATTCACCTCACTGTTTCAACACGAGCCGTGTATGAAGTACGAAGTTCACTTATGCAGCGCTCTCAGAGTCACAGTATAGCTTCTGTATTTAGGCATAATATAGCGTACATTGCCGTTCTGATACCAATAATCTTGTTTTCATAATCAGTGACTCCCAGAGGACATGTGATGGATTGTAATGCTGTATGAACGTAGCCCAACATTAATGATTCAAATTTTCAATACCAGTCAGCACTGTATTGTTTGTCCTTGCCACATTTCAACACATCTATTTGGTATCGAATGCTATTCATCATTCCTGAGTCAAACATGTTTCATGTGAGTACACATAATGTGGTCGTAAAAAGATGGATGCTGTGCCGCATAAGAAGCAGTAGATAATGGCCCTTTTTGGACTTGAGGGTATTTGTCACTTTTGTTTGTACACCAAATAGCAAAGTACATCAGCAAGGACAACTGCGGTTTACACGAACCATTGGCAGGCAGCCAAACAAAGAGTAATAACAGAGACGGGAAGAAAAAGGAGCTACCTTGCATCATCCATTGCGTTGAAGACCGACAGGAGAGTGATGTACTGTATATGTGTCACACAGGAGTTCTTAAAAGGCTTGAACTGAAGCACAGACTATTACAGCGGCTGCTTCAAAAGCCTCATTCGCCATCTTATTCTTTTATCTGTACAATTATCCTGACACGTACTATAACATTCAGTTACCATTCAGACTTTTGTGTGAAAATAGCAACCTATTGAACAAGCAATATAGGCTATTTTCTGACCTTGCAATTCCTTGTCAACGCACTGAACGTATTTTCCTGCATGTGGTTCACACTTCCAAGAGTTGACCGATTATTAACATTCTAATTTTGATGTAGTCCATTTCCAGCACTCTTAGGTCAGTGGATAGATGTTGCACCTACACACACATATTATTTCTCCCCTGTGGCCATCCCCTCCTTCCCTCCATCCCTCCCTCTCTTGTCTTTCCTACAGGGCTTTTGCTGCCTGAGCCAGGTGGCATTTCTCAACACAAATGATCCCCACCGATGAACGCATGCCCGCAACATGACAGAGAGAAAATAGTGACGGTTCGATTGTGACGTCTCTGAATAAATCATGGGCTGGAGAACAAAGGCTTCCAGCAGTTTGATCAAGGAAGCTCATTTAAATCTCTTTTTAATACGCTAAGACCTCCAAAATGTATCAACCTGGCTGCATTAAACTCAGCTTAACATTTACAACGATGGCGAACCTTGTCTGAAGGAGCTGTTAATTCCTCATTTGTTCTGTGGAAAAGGACACTCTCTGAGGTGCACTGAGTTAATCTCTATTAGTTGATGACAGTGTGGGGTTTTGCTTCCATTAATCAGCTAACTTTCTGCACTACAGACTAAAGATGCAACTAGTAACAACCGTGCTTTATCCTGCTTTTATGCTAATGCTTATGTTAAATACAGAAAAATGCTTAAAAGACCTCAGGAGATCATGCAGAATCATCAGAACCTTTTTGTGAAAATACCAATTAGTGAAGCTGGAGTTAAACCGCTGAGTGTGACCCTTTGTCAATGTAAACCAGTTAGAATAATTTTCTAGCTTTACTAGTGGCATGGTTCTATTGATGGCAATGTCGTGAATGCTGTATGGCATGGTTTGGCATAAAGTTTTGTACAGAAGTTCATGGTTCTCAGAGGATGAATCCTACTGACTCTGGGAACTCTCTAACTTTCAATTTAACGCCACCATGAGGCTGACACTTGTAATTTCTGGTGAAATGTCTTGATTGCTATTAAATTGGCAATAAATTTAATACAGATGTTCATGGTGCCGAAAGAAGAAATTATGATTTTGGTGATTCCCGAAATTTTCATCTAGCACCATCATGACGTCAAAATTTTATTCTGTCCAATACTCACCAAGCAAATTAATTAGCAAATATTACCATGCTAACACACCTAACTAAAATGGGTGACCATTATAACGGCTAAACATTTGCATTTAGCTAACATCTGTTTGCTAACATGCCAAAGTGCGACCTCATAGAGCTGCTAGATTGGCTGGAGATTTTTTTCAGAGGCCCTCTGTGTGTCTTTGTGCACCATACAGTCATGTATTTTGTTGCCATGTTATATTACATTTAATTGATCTGATTTCATATCTGTAGCACTGCATTCAGCCGGTAGCTTCAGACGTGCAGAGTAAAGTTTTTGCAGTAACAAGAATTATGGAGTTGGCCTTCATCTTTTGAAAACTGCATTGTCTGCCTATCGCATTGACTTTACCTTCTGTTTAATCAGCTCTTTTCTGACAAAGGTCATCAGGAAACATCCAAACCTGGACCACAAATATTAGCCCATTTGTGATCAGAAAGGCCTCATCCTAAACATTTTGCCTTGGATTTTTGTAAGCGTAGCCATTAACCTTTTCAAAAATCGAATTTGGATTTGACAAACTGGGGCCTGGCATAATGCGCTTCATCCCTCAGCGTGGATTAAGAAAACCAGAGCCCTTTATCAAGCAGGATGAAAATCAGAGATAGCATAGTGAGACAGTTTGAGGTAAACTGTATCTGGGTCAGGTCCAGTCTGGCACACTGTTAGTGCTTATTATTGAACAATGCCATCCTCCTTTCTCTGTCTTTCTCTCTCTCGCCTCTCGAGTTCATCCAGCAGATCCTCTCTCATATTGACCGCATGCATTACGGGGCTTGGGGAACATGGCTACAGAAGTCCCTCATTAGAAGTTTGGGTTTCTCTCAACATTATGAGAGGAGGTGGAGTATTGATCGCTGCAAGATAGCTAACTGGAAAACACTTCCCATCGGAGCCGACTGAAACTCATTTGGGAGGGATGCTGCTGGCAAGCATGGAGACGACTCCACATCTGGTTATTGGACCTGGGGCAGTAGTGAGTACAGTATGTTTCTCCTGCAATCAGGAAATACTGGGAAATCTATATGTGGTAATTACAAATTCATGCCACCACTGTGAAATTGAACACTTGGCGTCATTATAAAGTAATGGGCGCATTAGAGGGAAGTTTGCAGCAATGATTTCAGTGATCCACACAAATGCAACATTATCCTGTCAAATTGCACAAAGGATGGTATTATATGAGAAAGCAGCACTGGAATGTACTTTTCCGTTATGCAAAAACAAAGTGGAATGTGGCTCAAAAACTGAAATGCAGCTCCATAGATGGTTCATTTGGTTCAAAAAATATCCTTCGCTTTGCTTACCAAGCTCAACTGGAAGCCATTAATTCAAGAAGGCTTTTTATATCACTACTACAATGACCAATTTGTACATGAGAATGTAAAATATGCTATGACTCACATCCATTCTCTCCATCTATAATGTAATTACCTCATATGCTGTAACTCCCACTATGATTCCATAAATATTCATGCAAATCCAACAATTCATAGGAGGCACATATTCACTATCAAGTCTGAAGTGGCATGTGTGCTTTATGGCAAAAAATATCCCTGACTCTGTATTTGATATGGGACGTGAATGGCTGTGCTATTCCCACTGCTGACAGGGTAAGACAATAGATATAGGTCATGAAGAATGAGGTCCACTTAAAAAGTGCTCATCATACTGCAAGGCACAGTCATTATTTTTCACAGAAACTCAGTAATGGACCCACGCAGATGCCAAGATGAAAGGCCAACGTCTGCTTTCATAGTCATCTCTCAAAAGCCATTTTTACAAATGTTATCCAGCCTATTTCACCATCATTGACAGCCTTTAATCAATGCATGAAGATTGTCTGACTCTGCCATATCTGCCCCATGAAAGGCCTGTTTGAAAGCAAACACTGTTTCCATTCATCATTAAAGATATTGCTGCAGACTTTGTTTCCCAAACATCAAAGCGTCTCTAATTCGTCTGTTGCTGTTCACATGCACTGTAGATGCAGATGCTTTCAGATAAACACACTGCTCTTTACAAAGTGTGCAAATATGATGACTCTTGCCGCAGCGAAGATGTCACAGCTCAATTACGACTCCGACTTAACATCGAGAAGCTGTGATTTTTCTCTGCACTCTGTAGTTAAAAGGCTTCTTGTAATTCACCTCGTATATCAAGACGTTTAGCATGAAATGGTGTGTACCAAGCCAATTGAACTTTAGACAATCCTTTCATAATTACAGCTCTTCCCATCCTTTAGTTTAGCTATTGGTCCTTGGTGTCCTCTGCAACACTGAATAAGAATTTGGGCCCAGTCATCTGGAAATGAGGAAGGAGGGAGGTGACTGGACGGTATTTGTTCTGGCTATGCTCAATGAAGCTGCTAATTGTCCTTGGCCATGTAAAGCAAACCTACATGTCCTATCTTTTTTTTCATTATTGCTGCTGCGCTGTCTCTTTATTCTCCCAAACCACCACCGTGTGAGGTGTCTGATGAAAAGGGGGCAAAGGTCATTCGCACGAACACCAGATGATCGGGAGACATTTTCTTAACAAGAAATTTGTAGTATTTGCCATGAAACTACATTTTCCCTCTTAAGCCGCTTTTAAAAAGATCAGGGGGCGCATATCTATCAAACATGATGGAGCTAAATCAATCCTCACTGGACAAAAATTTCAGTGACGCACGTTTGGTTTTACTCTTAGGACTAAAAGTAAAAGGATTTTATCAACTAAACCTAGGAAATAAAATCCAATCACTGCCAATATTTAGAAGAGCTCTCAAGCTTTCCTTGTCTATTAGGAGTCACCAGGAAATGGAAATCTTGATGACTATGAGATCATTAAAATTCACCGCTCTGACAGAAATATGAGAATTTTAGTGACTGACTTAAAGAATAAACACACTGTATATACGAGTTAATCTTTTAGCTGATTATATGATTAATTTCTCAGCCCAGATCTGTCAGAGGTTACATTTAACATTTCCTAAGCCTCCACGCAACAATCAACACTTCGTATTGTGTATGTATGAATAGCAAACGAGATATTGTTAGGTGACTGCATGCAACAGCACCACAGAAGTCCTGCTTTCACCCCCCACCCCATTTCTGAACAAACCTCAGGTAGTTCTTAAATAGGTTTACCAGGAGGTGCATTGCTGAATCCTCACACCTCCAGTCCGTACGCTGAGCTAACCAACAAGCTTTCTCCTGGTGAGACAGCGGACAGAAGGAAACAGATAATTACTGGGATCAGTAACAGTGATGTATGTACTGAATTTGATGTATTCCTTCTCCTAGCTTAAAGTCAGTGTTGGAAACTTCATAAATAACTCTCAGGTCTTACTCTTTAGAGGTATTTTTAGTCCTAGTTTAATCTTTAGCACGATTCTGAGATGCTTGATAAATGTGGGCAGGATATTTTGGCTGGGGCCAAATTGCACAGCAGACGATTAATGCTCATATATGGATTGCCACTTTACTGTGACATGCACTAATGCATGGCATAGAGAAAATGTATAAATCTGACGAAATCACTGGCGCCCTTCATTTTTCAATCTAATGGGTGTAGCATTAACAGCTGCTAGTCGCTGTCTTATAGTCATTTATTACCACCCATGTTATCCTAGTCTGCCATTTTAATACCACAGCACTATAAATCAGGGGGCAAGAAGGGGGCCAGCACCCCCATTCATGCCTGCTTCGGGAGAGAAATATGGAGCAGTGGGAAGTCTGCACCACAAGCCAAGGTGGATCTCATGTCTGAAATGTACAATTTAAAAGTCAGTCATAACTTTCCTTTTGCCTTCAGGTTAAATACTTTGTGTTACACAATGGTCTGTGTTCAATTCCTCCACTATTATCATTCTTACATAATTTCTGTATTACTACATGATCAGTCATGTTGAATAGACTCTCTTGGCTGTTACTAGCTGTAATATCTGGGTGGCTTTCCTGACTGTGAGTGAAGTTGGAATAAAAATAATGTGTTTTTAACTACACATGCCTTCTTGTAGCTTTTCTGAGCGGTTGTGGTGCCTGGAAACATTGAGGGGTATATAAATGTTTTGGCCACAACAGCACAGGCCAGTATATCCCTGCTTGGCCTGTTCGCTGCTGTGTGGCATGGTAGCACACTGCATTTAATTTACTAGCGGTTCGACTAAATGTACCGGGGGAGGCGCTCCATAATTCATGAGGGAAGAGAGAGGAGAAAAAAACATGATGAATCTACAGTTGCTATTCATGCACCCCCCCCCTCCCTCCTTCACACTTTCAATTGAATGTTAATAGCCAGAGACAAAAGACAAAAAAAAAAGATGTAGACTGCAGAGGAGATATCTAAGGTTAAAACAAGTTAAATGTGTGGATGTGGATGAGGCATGATCTGAAACTAAATCTCAATGAGAGAGAGGAGAGAAAAGTCAGTGCAGACTTTTCATTTATCATTGCCAATTCAGTTCCTGACCATTTTCTTATCTCCATAATTAAGTAATTAACAGTTCTTGGTGCCAGTTAGCCATGCGCTCGGACAGAACACAGCAGGAAAATAATAACACTAAATCACTCAACCGTCAGAGGATTTTGGAAAACTGCCGCATGGTAATCAAAGATTAAAGGTAACGAGTGAAGAAATAGATATTGGCTTGGCAAGAGCAAGGAGGAAATATTCTCACACTCCCGAATGCATACACACACACACACACACACACACACACACACACACACTCTCTAACAAACACATACACACAGAAATACAAACAAATCTAAGAGATGAAAAATGACCACAGGCATTTTCACACACTTAACGTGCTGGCACATGCACTCATGCACAAATTCACCCACAGATCCTTAGACCCGACCTGTAAATCAGCACCTGACAGGATGGAATTTATCACACATCTTTGCACTTTTACGTTCCACATGGGAATGCACACAAACAGCGTTGCGCAAAAGTGATATTTAGCAGGGACTTTACCTGATTACTTTACTTGTACAGATGTCGACACTGGCGTTTGTTGTGACTTGTGTATTTATTTGGTGGCCCTGAAAGCTCAACACAACCAAATACAAGAAATTGTTCAAAATGTTTCATAAAAATAAAATGAACAGAATTTCAAATTAATAAAATTATGTATTTTTCTTGCTGTGCACCCAGAGTGGCTTGAAGCTCAGCTGCTGTTTCCAACGACAAATTTATCCTCTTTTGAAAAAAGGAATAATGTGCACAACAGCTGCAGCGTCATCCTAGGTTATATTTTCTTAAACAAAACCTGATGATAATTCAAATATTAGTTGCATTTGTAGTTTTCACAAACTATTGAGATTTTTGACAATCTGCATCTTCTGTGTGTGTGTGTGTGTGTGTGTGTTGCAGCTCAGATTTATGCCTTCTTTTTCTTACATATCCTTTATGTCTTGTTGGTCTTTGTGACCGAGTCACATTAAAGGCCTGACCTTCACGTTCCCTGCTTCCTATAAACAGAGCGTTCTCGGAAAAATCAAATGGATGCCATCTCTCCATGTAAGGCTGTGTGCACATGATGCAAACTCATTTTATTGTAATTTATTGGACGTGATCTTACATACACCTATAAAAGTTAACAGGCTCACTCTTAAACTCAGGTTTGGACATTTATAAGGTTGTGGGAGACATCATGTTGCATTGTTGAGAGAACACAGAGGACGGTTGTTGAAAGGGGCGCTGATCTATTGGTCATCCTCTGCTTCCCTGGACTTCAATGAATACATCTTTTCTTTGATCTGCTAAAGTTGCTTATAATGATTCTCTATTAGTGGCACAGTTATTATCCTCTCTTGTGGGAGTGATGCAACCCCACCTTTTAATATACACACACACACACACACACACACACACACATTAGAGAACACATACGGACTATTCATTCCCATCACCAGCTGAATGTCTGGCAGATTAAAAAGAGAAAGTGCACATATCTCAAAGCACCCATACATCAAGCAGTCTTTGCTGCTGGTCGCTCTTCATCTGTGGTGCCATTACAAAATCTAGGGGTCGGGGGGGGGAGTCTATGTGCTGGACTGTGCTGGACTTTGTCATATAAGTCTTCTGCTTTGCAGCTCTTTTTTTTAAAGGAAGAGATAGGGAGGTCTTTCAATGTGGCCGCTGTCTTGGATAGTTAATCCAGGGCTATAATAGGCTCACTTCGCCTCAACAATGAAGCCGAGCATGTCCGTCTGATTTGGAGGCCTTGTTCCAATCTGGCTCCAATCAGCTCGTCGAGTTTCTGGGGGCACTGCTGATTTTCTCGCCTCAGATGAGTGATCGCTAGGAGACAGCCGGACATGCGCTGCCAAACCCAGATCGCATGTTTTGAAAAATCACACAATCTCACACTGAAATGACCAACTGTGTGTATTTTTTTGTGTGCGCGTGTGTGTGTGTGTTCTGCCAAGGCGCTATGGTAAACCAAAATGTTCTGGCTGGACTCCAGTTTGAAAGTTCTTTAATCCTCCATCTGCAGGAGAGTGTGCAGGTTGCACAGCACACCTCAGCATACATATCCTGACATTACAACACTGTGGTATTATGCTGTTTGTCTTTGATGTGGGTGACTAAAGAATCATCTCATAACCAGGTATAAGGCAGCAACAGTGGGAAGAGCAACCTGCTGCTTCGATTGAAGTACGCTTGTCAATGGCGACCTGCCGGATCAAAACAACCACAAGCCAACCCCTGTGGCTTGTGCACCTTTGTCGCTTTCTTTAGAAGACACATTGTTAGACATTCAAAGGGGACGTGGAAGATGTTATTACTTTGTCAGAGAATATTTGGAAGTGACAAAAGATGAAAAATGCTCATCTAAGTGTGTGAGAGAGAGGGTAACCTTGGTGGTAGGCGATGCTCTGACCCAGGTCACATTGTCTGATGTATGATGCAGCATCACAGAGCACACAGCACATTTATTAGACTGTGTAATGATAAAAAGATAGTGGGGGAAATGGATGATAGTTGAATTGGTGCCCACACATGGAGACGAAGCCCCTACTTGCAGTCTCCTGGCGGTAATATCATAAAGCAGGCGAGAGGCGATGCTCCTCAGGAATACAAATGTT
Source organism: Seriola aureovittata (assembly GCF_021018895.1). Lineage (NCBI taxonomy): Eukaryota > Metazoa > Chordata > Actinopteri > Carangiformes > Carangidae > Seriola > Seriola aureovittata. The sequence goes on along the minus strand of NC_079383.1, from coordinate 5,340,609 downwards.
GCCTTTAAGTTGGAAACGTGTGGCCTGAGATGTGCCACCATATTGAAGGGGGGATATTTAGCTCTTTAGCCGATTAATCTCTGTCATAATCTTGGCATTGTGGAGAAGCAATTTAGATGGTAAATACAGTTTGTGTTCCATATATCATCTGGTTGGTGCTGTGGCATGCTGAAGTCAGGCTGCACATTTAAGGGCTAAGCAAGATTTATGTTAAATAAATGGTCTTATGTGTCATTGAGCCTTTTTATTTTTTATCATGGTGCCAACAAGGAGACTTTTATAAGACCATATCTGAATTTCATCACTGGAAAAAGTTTAACTTATGGGATGAAATGTCTTCAGATGTGAGTGGAGGGAGTAATGTGTTACAGTACGTGCAAAAATACACATTCAACACAAGAAAACTGCAAAATGAGACAAGAGGAAGAATCATATTTCATAAATAAAGAATTAAATAAATAAGAAAGTTGTTCTGTGGGGAGAAACTTGTTGGTTGGCTGGTTGAGTTAAACTAGTTCAGAGCAAAAATAGCTCTGTAATAAAAAAGGCTGAGTTCACGTACACGGTTCATGTTACTGGCCAAAGTGGTGTGGTGCTGGATTACGTTACATTGTGTTGCAGTAAATGGCCACTTGAAGCTGGCTCCAAAAGTGAGTCAATCTCCACAGACTCTCATGTTAAACTGCCCAACTTTACAGCAGAAATAAACATGTTTACAGCCTGGTACAAAAATGTATGTATGTATGTAACTCACACATTTAAATTTCATTAAGACTCAAAGTTCTGCATAATTGAGGGTGAGTGTATACTTGACACAAACTGGCATGTACCGAAAACTTGGCTCCACACACCCTCCATCACATTGCCCATTTTTGGATTAGCCGGGAGTTAGGTAGTGCCAAGATGGCGAAGGCGATAGCGAACATGACTTTTACAATTTTATCATTTCACAGCAGGTCAGCTGATCGTGAAAAAATATTTGTCCACAGATAAACAGTTCAACATATATGAAGGGTAACATTCCAATAATAGATTAATGATAAAGAAATATTAATTATTTGGCTTTGAATGGAGCTGTTTTGTTCCGACCATTTCTCTGGAAATCCACAAGTACTTATTAACTGAACACAATGAGTTGAATTAATTAGATAATCTCAAAATTTTGTACCAATTTAGTCAATTCCAGGAAACTGTATAAAATATTGGAAGATAATTGGTCTGAACAAGCCTGAAGTGTGAGTGTGAAATAAATTTCCAATGTCCAATAACCTGGAGATGAGTCAGACCTAAACATGTAACTCAAATTGACATGTGAAAATGAGTTTAATCTAAACTTTGTTCCATGCCCATTTAAAGGCCAGAGAGATAAGATAATCAACTGCAGCCAAATCTACACAGCCTGCTGCAGTTTCACTTCAACAATGATATTACTTCTTTCCTCCAGAGCAGCTCTGCCACTAAAAAATGTTTGCATAACAAAACCTCAGCCTGCACTGTCTGAATATATGACACCTTTTAGATGTTCAACATATCTGAACTCATAACCGCAATCGTTGAATAAAAGTGGGAGGATATTTCTCAGGTCTGCTACACCCCATCTGGCTTTCCTCACATCTGACTTTTTAATGACCAAAATATTTTTGGAGCCCCTCCCAAGCTATAGAATAGATATAGAATGAGACATTTATCCAGAAGCTGCTGAAAACTGTGGGAAAGAGAGAAGCTTGTATGGGAATTATCAAGCAGTTCCACCACTCCCCCGACTGTAATGTATGAGATCTACTGCCTCGATGTCTCTGTTTGAAACCATAAAGTCTGCCTCTTTACAAGTCCTGAGAAAACTCTAGCGTGCCGGCTCCACTCCACCGGCCTGGTGACAGAAGTGGCTTGATACTGAACGCATGTTTCATATTCAGTAGTCAATGGGGTGAGAAGTGAATTATGCTACAGTCTGGCAGCAAAGCATACAGATTGTCCCCTCTGTGTGCATAACAAATGCAAAACAATTTAACATATGGTATTCATATGACATCTGGAGCTAATGGAAAAGATATAAAACATAGCTTCACCCTGAGTGATGGAATTTGAAATTGTATTCCACACATGAATGCCTCCCAGTCAGACCTAAGACGCTCCTTTATGGTAAACAGACTGTGGAGGATTTTTGCAGCAAAGCAATCAGAAAAAAGAAGATGCAGAAATAAAGCTCCGTTCTTTGTGTTCGTTCATATCTGCCACAGATTCCCAGGCAAGGTGATGTCATCCTCAGACGTTACACGCACTGACCTTACATCCCTGTAGTCGAATGAGACTTGAGGGAACACAGCCTCGCATAATTGACAGTGGAGCGGCTTTGAAATGCTGATTAAGCACAACCTGCCCCATAGTCCCCCAGACTGAATGCGGAGGAGGAGGCTTTTGACACGGGGAGGAATCCTTAAAGGGAGCTCTCGGTGATGGAGTTACAGTATCATCATGCATCAGAATTCAAGGCTACTTCACAGATGTAAAAAGGGGATGGGGGGGGGGAGGGGGGACATTCATTAGGGTGTCAGCGCTTCATTAAAACCTCCTTTCTGGTTAATATTTCCTGGGTAGCTGCATGTGAATTCTGTCACATCGCCTCTGCCTCTTCACCGCTGCACTGATCCTATCTGCGCTTCCTTCTCTCCATGTTACACTGAGATAGAGCTTCATGGCCAGATTAGGATCACGTTTGGAATTAAAAATTTAAAGCGTCATTAATTTTTAAATCACCCTGTACAAGCCAGATTATGTTAACACGGTTTGTATCATTTACGCATTTTTTGTAAATTTTCTAAATGCCTGCTGTGTCATTTCAATCATGGAAATAAAATTTTACGTAGGCATCTAAGAATATCGTAATTAAGCGGCAGCAACAGTGACATTTAATGGCTGAATGCGAAACGCATGGACAGAAATTGAACTTCAGGGACTTTAGATTCCGCCATTGTCTCCTCTTGCCAATAACCACGACAAGGTCAATGCGCTGGAGGTCATTTGTCTCGCCCCACCTGATGAGAAATATTGACCAAGATGCTGTGAAGAACCAGGAAAGTGCCATAGCGCAACTTTTTCACTTTGACATATAAGTGAGGCAGTACAGTGAGTGTGTATTAAAAGACTTGATGCAGCGGAGAGAGCTATCAGTCAGAATGAAGGATGGAGAACAGCCGAGGGGTTACGCCAGGGCCATTTGCTCTCAGCCTTTTTTTTTTTCCGGTTGTATGGTCAATAGCAACAGACTGGAAACCTATAGGTCGAGTTCTGGCGGACGAAAGCGATGGCTGACCCTCATCTTGCTTCACTCGGGGACCGTCTAATTTGTCCCCAGGGAGTGGAGAGACCTTCTAACATAACTCAGCCCTTTGACCTTTCAACCCCAACGAGGCCTTTTCCCGCTGTGATGGATTGCTTTTTGTGCATGGTTCAAATATCATGATTTATAGAGCTGCAAATATTTACTTTTTTTTTCACCCCCTCTCATTTCTACCTTTTGATTAAACCCTCACTTCCCAGCTCTGTCTACTCACACGTTCATCTATACTGATCAATTAACATCTCGGCAAAAAAAAGGGAATCCATCCTGCTGTATGAGTCAGCCTGATGCAGAGTTACATATGGATATAATAATCATGACAGAGGCGCTCCCTCTCCTGACGTCGATGCACCAGGGTAATTTTTCACTTTTTTAATATCCATGTGCCAGAATGTGTGTTTAATGGCTTCCCGGGAGGCCGCAGCCTACGTTAAAATGTAGTTTGTGTCTAAGTGCTGTGTCTTAGGTGTAAGGGGAAACTCCCATGGTGAGATAACCTTTCCATTAGAGATTTAAAAACTCTCTTAGGTATTGATCAAGAGGGAATCTCCCAGGATTTTGGCCCAAAAACCTAAACCCCTTTTTCCATTACACTGATAATAATAACTAAGCTTTCACCAAGTTGTAGTTACCAGGTGTGAACATCCCCAGTAATTAACCAGGGTCCTTTAATTTGTGGAGAAAATTAAAGGAGCATGTCGGTGTGTTGGCAGGTTTTAGCTCTTTAATCCTCTTCAAACCTTGTGCCATTATATTTTGGGCACTTAATGTCATTTTATTTTGTAGTAGAAAGTAGAGACATGACATGAAGAACTTTTACTCAAACACTGCACTGAGGTTCAGTTTATACTTATATTACTCTACAATTCAGAGGAAATTACCTTACTTTCTAACTTTCTATTCCAATTAAATAGTTTGTTGTTACATTTCAGACTGAGCTTGTACATAAAAACACACAACACGTATGATAAAGCTTATTAAATGCTTTGTTCAATATTTGAGCGGTGGTTTCAAACTTTTGAAAAGGGGCAGAATCACATTTTCTAAACTTTAATTTGAAACTTGAAACTTGTAGATAGCTACAGCATTTGTTCACATCTATCTATCTATCTATATGGATGCAGATGTAGATATTCATGTATATATATGTATATGAACAAACATATAAACAAACAGCTTCTTAAAACTTCATATCTTGCCTCACACAAATTTGGACCTTGACTGGGTATCAGAGTCTACACTTTAGTGGTTACACCACAAACAGGAAGTAATGCTTAGCTCATGCAGCATGACCTGTGGACTGTGGTATATAGGAGCTGACTCACCGTCTCCCTGGCAACAGTATGCTTCCTGTTGATTGTTTGTTGATTACAGTTGCATGGCACTGCAGTTCAAGAACTGATTATAAAAGTCTGCACTGTTACATCATACTGAATCGGTAATGTAACTCTGACAGGCTTGACTGTGATAGATGACACAACTCTGAAAAAAAAAGGCAGCTAAATTTGAGACTTTATGGAAATTAATGGAAACTAAAAGACGCATTGAACAGATGAAAAAAAAAATCACTTTAAATTCCTTTCCCTACATGTGATTTTTAGTAAATCATGCAAAACCACTGTTATGGTCCTTTAACCCTCAAAGAAGCCAGATGATCTGCAGAGAGGCTTGTTGGTGAAAAAGATGAAAAGCAGCTCCAGTCATGCTTTTCTGGAACACTTTTGAGCTTTCTTAGCTTTCACTTCAGATTTTCTTTGTGTCCTCCTTGTCAACCAGCTGCCTGTCTACATAAGCTGCTCTATAAAGTAGTTCAAAAAATACGGTGAAAGCTGCCAGGCCATGGGTAAAGTGAAAATGGAATATGTACAGGCTGAAAATGAACAGAGTTAGGCTTTAACACTGTTAGCTTGCCTTTTCTTCATGCTGTTTTATCTGCTTCCAAACTTTGACTGAGAAATTCCTGCTTCGAATCCTGTCAGTTTCACCTGCATTCATAGGTAACCTATGGAATACATAGGCCGAGTTGAAATTTACAGACAGCGAGAGTGTATAGGGTAAAGTAGGCCAATGTGTTACATAATAAGCTGACAGGTTAGAACAGTACAAGTAGCTCCCTGCAGATAAGTGACCCAGAAATATCAGCTGCAGGTTTATGGCTCACACTATATTACGTACAGTTCTCCCTTTCTTGCTGTGTGGCTGCTTCCCCACACTCTCCACTGCATGTACGCCGTGTTCCTGCCAAGAATGAGAAATGTCAGTGAAGACGCAGAGAAACACATTTGTTCATCTTCACAAGTTATACACAGCATTCTGGTCTTTTTGCAGAAAGGTGGTTGAGATAGATACACACCAACAATGTTCATAGTTACAGTGTTTTTAATGGCTTCATGGAGGTCAGGTCACCGCTGTCTATGAACTGAAACATCTCCATAATGTTTGGATTGATTACCGAGAGATATTTTGTACAGACATTCATGCTCAACAGAGGATAAATTCTAATGACTTTGCATAGCGCCACCATCCGGCCAAGTTTTCACTTACTCTGTCTGTTGGTTGGGCCATCACTTCTAAAAACTAATGTAAGATTTAACGTTTATACAGTTCATTATTTACACATTTATGTTTACACAATTATTATGTACATATTTACAAGGTTAAATATTTACATGTGCATCTTTAAAAAGAGTTAGAGTAACCTCCTGAATCCATCTCTGTAGTTTTTCCACTTATTTCCTTCAGTCTAGGTCCTTCTAGCCTCTGATTGGTTAGTCCATAGTTGTATTTTATGTTTTACTGAGATGGTGAACATGGTAAACATTACGTCTGCTGAACATCAACATGTTAGCCGTGTCTCTGTGAATGTTAACATGCTGATGTTAGCGTTTAGCTGCTTCACAGAGCTGCTACCCCCTGATGCAGACTTTTCATCTTGTTTTACTATTTGCATAAAGGAAAAGTTGGAACACTGCACATGCACCCTGAGGACAGACAGAAATCAATGAGTTAAGTGGCACGGTAAGCTTTAAAGAGATAAAAAAAAAAACATTTAAAATGAAAGCAACATTGCCATTGTCTAAGTCATAATTGTGCTCCATTCACATTTCTGTCATTAACGGTCATTAAATGGGACCAGTTGTTAGGACAGCAGCTGCTCTGTGTTTGGAACAAGGAGTCTAAATCAGTTTTAGGCAGATTCACTTTCTTATATTTCCAACAAATTTAGAGTGACACCCATAAACCCCCACAGAGCTCCAATCGGCCACAGGCATGAGAACTGAAAAGAAGGATAAGTGTATTTTTATAGGGGAGGAAATAATACAAAATAGCTGTGGGCCAACTGAAATTAATTTAAATCTCACACAAAACATCAGTGAATCACTTCCGAAATTCTCCCTTCCAGCCAGCTGTGATGTTTACAACTTTGACTCCTTTTAGATTACATGCGCACACAAAGGTTTTTTCCGTTTGCTACCAATGTCGGAAAAAAGGAAGAGATGGAGGAATGAAAAAAAAAATGGGAATAATTAGACAGATCAGAGGGAGAGATCCTTCGCTAGAGGTCATGCGGCTGATAAACAATAGGCTCGCCTGCAATGAATGTTAAGTGAGTATCGGTGTAATTATCCAGGCTGCGGTGCCCGTATGAATGTGTGTAATGTCACGGCCTTTCTTCCTTCACCCCCCAGATTCTGATTATCAATTTTTTTTTTAAAGAATAGGCGCTTCGAGCAAACGAGGATAGAGCCCCCCTGAGGGATTAACGAAGGTTTAGTAGGCTTATTTTCACTTTCCTGTCTTTTTGAGCAGAAACTTTCTGAAAAATCAGTTGCCAAGAATTCTCTTTTTACCTAATGTTGGAGGTTGACAAGTTCATGTGACGCTTTTAGAAATGCACAAGATGTCTTCGTTAAAACATAAAAAAAAATGTCTTCAGGATCCAGGCGGCGGCAGCTCATCCAAGGCAGGCCTCCTTCCTCTAAATTGAGAGGAGCTAGAGCCATGACAATCTGTGCTTGCTTTGCAGATTCTTTGGAGCCGATGGGGGACCCAGCACAATAAAAGGAGCCCTTCCTGAAGGTTTGGCGGTATGTTTCTGTGGGCGACACGCGGGAGATCAAGGGAGCGAGAGAACTGACTGGGCAGCCCTAGAGCCGCCTCTCTCTCCAGGGACTCTTCGCTTTAATCACACTGCAGCCAAGCAAAGCGATCGTGAACTCCACATGCCTTTGGTCTCCCTCGTTTCTCTCTCTCTGTGTCTTCATCTCCGTCTCTCTCGTTCTGCCTCTCTGTTTTCTCTCTCTTTCCTCACTCCACCTCTGGTCTCCTCTTGCTCATATATTACCTATATATACCCTGTTCTTTCTTTTCAGTGCCCCTGATGGATTTTGTTGTAACTTTCAAACTGCAGCCTACATGCATTTTTTTCTTTTATTGCAGCACAAAGTAAATACATACAGGCACAGTGAGGTGTTAATCATGGAGAAGAACTTCCTGGTAAGCAAGGAAGGCTTTTTCCAGCAGCTCTAATTGAGGCCTGGACATGTCCCTGATCACTGAGCCCCCAGAGGCCGACTGCCATAAAAGCAGTGCTACAAGCAGTCATTACTGCACAGGGAAACATATGGTGTCAGGTATCTTTAGACTTAACTGCCCAGTGGCACACTGAAGAAACGAAGGCTGGGGACATGGGGGCTGACCATTATGAGAAATCCTGAAGGTGCTGCACAGTGGAGGGCCTCAGACAAGCATGTCATTTACAGCTGCCTCTTGCCTCCAGTGAGTTTTATTGAAACGCCAGGAACATTCTTAAGATGAAGGCATGCATACAGGCTGAGGAAGTGCGATAGCAATTTATTTTTTAAACTTGGCTACTGTATATGGCTACTTTTCTGTTTCAGCCTTCTTTTGATGCACCACGTTAAAGTAATAGTTCTGCTTATTTGATGTGGGGTTGTGTGAGATGCTTATCTATAGTCAGTATACTAGCTGTAGAAGACTCGGGTCAAAGCGCTCCTTTAACAAAAAAATAAATAAAAGCCCCCAAAACTGAAAACTGAAAACTGAAATTAACGCTTCATTTTGAATACAGTCCGCGCCGTAGGTTCGCTTATATGTAGTAATAGTTTAGTTCAATGGTTGAGAAAATGCAGTTCTAAAGTGAAGGCCTGCTTGACGACAAGATAAAGCAGTGAAAACATTCAAAATATAGCGTACACTTTAACTGATATTAGCTATCATGTCCATACCATGTCGAAAATAGCTGCTTTATGAGCCCAGCTGATACTGGATATTTGGGAGTTAACAAAAAAAATCTGACACGTGTAATTTCTTCTTTTTTTTTTCAAACTTGACAAAAATCCTGTAGATTATATTTTTGCAGATACAAACTGAGAGATTTTACAGTGGAAATAACAACTTGTCACTGCTCTCTGCTGGACAAACTCTGCAATGGTGACAGTGTTTCTAAACAACCTCAACCAAGTTTGGCATTTTTGGTCAGTCAGTATATTAGTTTGACCTATTTGTAATATAGCATATATCATGTCCTTAAACCTGCACTGATTTATTATTTTTTGGTCACTCAGGGGCAAAAACCATGACGTCTTGACATATTATCTTATGGAGTTGGTTTGGAGAATGCATGAGTAAACAGTTTACACATCAAGCAGACTTGCAGCAACATTAGCACTAGCCAGGAATTGTGTTTCTTGCCACCTGGCGAATGTACATCCAATGATCACGCTCCTTTTAGCTCTGTTTTTGGTCTCCACCAACAGCGGAGGGAAATATGGTTCTCCAGCTGCTCAACGCTCCACTATGTGTTGGAACAGTGTAGTGGACAGGGGGTTTATCAGAGCTGTTTTGCTGCTGTGGCTGATTGATGACAGCTGAGTTTGTGGCCTGTAAAGTGAAAACAATGAGGTAAAAGAAGAAACTGCAGAGTAGGAGGATAATTCTCTGTGGGTTTGTCACTATGAACAACACCTCACATATTACACACATTCATTTGATCCATTAAGTTATTATTTCAACCTATAGCGCTCAGAATTAGATTTTCTCTACAATTTGAATAGTAAAATCTGCACATCATCAGCAAGACTTTTCATACAGCAGGCCTCACTGCTGAAGCCACATTCCTGTCAAATTTGGCCCTGCGGCTTCTGACAGCATCTCCAGATTCCCGGGACGCTTCTTTAGGCAAAACTGCACAGAGAGAGCAAATGGCACATACAGTGCATTCCACTACAACAGCAAAGAATTGGCTTAGAGTGCTCATAAAGATACTTTCATAATGTTCTCTTATTGCTTGCAGCAAGGAGCTGCAAACCATTAGCATTTTAGCAGTGCTTACCCTTCCTGTGCTGTAATATGATGCAGAGTGGTAAAACTGTCAGTAAGTCCTTATCAAGTCAATGATGTCTCTGTTGCTTGGCAGGCGTCAAAAACAAATGATGGTTGCACCATCTCCGTTTTTAAACTCATTTCCTCTTGTGTGTATGTGTGCATGAGGGGTGGGTGGAAGGGAAAGGAAATGTTATTGAAGTTACCATGGTGATTCAATTTCAGCAAACCCCCCACTTCCCTCCGCCTCTCTCACCCTCATTTCCTCACTAGAACAAAAAAGCAAACATTTCTGAGAGGAATTCCCTCGGTTGTGGGAGCTGCGCCGGGTTTCACCAACTGATCTGAGCGGGGTTTGGGTGAGCGTGTTTGCCGCTGGGGATCCCTGCTCAGATATGCATCCGCACGGATCTGCTGAGCAGAGAAGTTACACAAAACAATGTTAATTTCTGGAATTTTAAGTGTTTTGTGGAAAAATTTCAGGCTGGAAATCATTAGAATGGAAATGAAGGCTGCGTTGGAAGAAAGCGTTTTATTGCATTTCCAGGCAACAGTGGACTTTTTAGGGCAGTCGATGAACATCCAGTTTGGAGTGTAAATGTCAAATCCTGTGCGTTCTTTGTAGTCAAGGGTAACTGCTTAGCATAAAATTTACACCTCTGCCAAGCGAAAATGTCACATTGGTAGAACCGGATCTATCCACCCATTAGGAAGTTTTGGGTGACATCGTGTGCTGTGTTTATTTGAAGTTCAAACAGGAAGGCTATTTATGCCTCTATCTCCTCCCCCATCTCCACTGAGATTTTAGTTCCCTCCCAAAAATAGAAAAACTGGTGACAGAGGGAGAATGTCTCTAATTCCCAAAACAAATGATGGGCAACAGTGGCAACTCTGTTTTGACATCTAACAATGTGATAACAGCAATTTGTTTCTCCCTCATCATCAAAATCGCCTTGGGTCAATCAGTAGCCGCAAGACAAGCGGCGCTGAAAGTGAGAGAGTGTTGGAGGGGTGATGTTTTATTTAATTTCTAAACTGTTCTATCAAGTAAAACGCTGTGTAGGGCTGTGATCCAAGCCGAGCACACACAATAACACAACCACACACACGCACGCACGCGCAAACACACACACACACACACACACAGAGGCTTCCTCTTCAGTTCAAGCTCAGCTCTTCCTCTCCACCGACTGTCTCACAGTTACCATCTGCCATGTTGGAAATCTGCCCTCAGTCTGACTGGGGAGCTGTATATATAGCTCTCCATATTACTTCACCTCTTTAGAAGGGGGATTTGTGACCTTGCTTGCCTGTAAATCAGAAATCACAACTCATTAATAATTGAGGTCATTCCTCAACTCAGTCATGCACACATCGGCGCATTGGCATCAGTAGTGCCGTGAAAGTACCACAGCCACATAACCCCATTTTGTGGTTTTCCTGAGCTGAGGCCTGTGTGGCACGGTAATTAGAGCCGCCACATGTTTCGGGGGTTTTTACCGCCGACCAGTTGGCGCGACTGAGCGGGATGGGGGAAGCCCACGGCTGTGCCAGGGAAAAGGTTGATGGGAATCCACGTGACACCGGGGCCGTCACTGGGCTGAAAGGGAATCCCTTCCTGTTTCCCCTGTTTTGTCAGCCTACTGCCATGGTGACCTGGTGTTTACTGTGCTGGCTGGTTGGCAGCAGCACAGCAACAGGCAGATGACGTGTTCATATGGTCATGCCTATTTATAAGCTGCAATGGTAATGCTGTGCGCATATGAGTGCGAGTGCAGTGGAAAGCCTAACCAACAGGCAATGATTAGATGAGTGATCGGTCAGTTGCTAAATAGCAAAAGTTCAAATCGAGAGGGAAATACATGCTTAAGTAATGTGGAAACTACATCTCCATGGCAACTGTATCATAACAGACATGAGTGTTGAGTGTGGGCAGACACTTTCTTCTTACATCCTCTCATTTTTACAGTCTTCTTATGTTACATTAGAATTATGAGTTGATTTAAACATTATTTATCATTTTCTTCTTCACTCCCTCCTCTGATTCTGAAAGACTGTGATTTGTGAAAGCTGAGCAGGGTCTTTTTTTGGGAACATGAATTAATCTTTCCCCTAAAAAAGGGATGATATTATGCATGCCTTTTTTTTTTTAAAACAAAATCTGAAATAATGAGAGAGATTCCTGGTGCCGGTGAAAAGGACCACCAGATACTAAAGCTCTGCAGAGCTCTATTAGGAGTCATCTCTATCATTAACTCAACCTATAAACTATTAATGGTCTCCAGCCATTTTTCACGATAAGGCTCCCCACATTTGAAAAATTCTCATTAGGGCCTAAATTAGGGAGCTCTCGTAGATCAAAATTGCTCTTATCTAGTTTTTTTAAAATTCCAAAATAAAGATTTAATGAAACATCTCTCCCCCCTCTGTTCTGTAAGTCCATCTTTCTCTCTCAACATGCTCTCTATATGCATACATACTGCATTATGCAGCATATCTACTGTACATATCGATGCATGTGCAGCTTTCTGTGATCAGATGTGTCAATGTGAATATCTAGACAGGTGTGTTTTGATGCATGCAGGATTGCTTTTTTTTTTTTTCTCCCTCCTGTTTGCATATGTGCATGTTTTCCCAAGGATAGCTGCCCGGTTTGAAACACACACACACTCTCTCCCCCACGAGTTGTCAGATCCACTCTTACCCCGTGTCCATTGTCACATCATTTACCGCAGAATACACAATGACTTCACACTCAACAAACACCCAGCACCTCTGATTTTCCTCCAGAAAGTGAGTGCAGATGTGACTTTGACTCGGTACGTATAGAATAATGTGGCGGCCCGGCCCTCCTGCTCTCCGCATGAAAAATCCCTGAATTTTAAACAGCTCCATAGGAATGAAAATGAAAGCCATGTAAAAATTAATATTACATTTCCGTGACTTCCTATGCTGTTTAAAAAGTAATGAGACTGAATAAAAAAGCACTCAAGTTAATAGCCTTGAAATATTGTGCCCCTGACATTTCGTCTGCACTTCCAGGAAGCAGACAGTGTTCAAATTGTTGGCAATATAGCCCGCCTTTTACATAATGGTTGTGTCCATTTGATAACTTAATTGTTGCCTGCATTAGTAGGAAGCTTTTAAATGTATTCAGGCAAACGGCTCAAGGATGACGGGGAATGTCTGAAAGTTGACAATTTTTTGAACCAAAAACATTGCTGAACTCTAAGAAGTCTGGAACAGTTTGTGGAGCAGATACCTGGAGACATGCAGAGAGTCACATATGCCTGGGTGTGTACCTACTCTCTCACGCACACACGCGCACGTACGCACTCACGCACGCCACTCCTCCATTCGTTCTGGGTGTGATCCTGTGTAGGAGTGTGAGCAGGGATATCCCCCTATGGTTTTTCAGCCAGTCCTGAGTCACTGCCAAGGAAAACACTCTGTCCTGTTTTCAACTCATGGAGGAAGCTTCTGGTCTTTGGGAAGGGATCCGCCTTTAGTCAGTTCACCACACATATTTACTGCTAACCTTCAGGTCACTGTAACCTGTGGCAAAAGCAATGCAGAGATCTTTTTTCGAATTTTTATATCCTTTGTGTTTGTATGGATTTGTGTATATATGTGGTCAGCAGGTGATAAAATAAAATGAGAGAAACTGGAGTCAGTAGGAGCTGTACAAAGCAGTACAATGTTGAATGCTATGGAACAGGCAGCTTAAATCACTACTGGGTGATAGCTTACATTATATGGGCTTTTTTGAAATAGTGGGCCACAGCGCCTTGGACTGACAGGCGTGCTTCGGTCAGTGAAAGTTGACAGTGTAGCAGTGCTGACCCTCAAATGTCTGCTGCTCCAAAGGCTTGAAGATTAGATGCTGTTTCGCAAAATATAAATTGCTTTGTCCACTTTTGCATTATACTTATCATTATAATCTATACTTCCTTGCACAAAAAGTGGGGCTCAAGCAAATTTCAGTTTGATTTTAAGTGTTAGCTATGCTAAGTGTGGGGTGTTTTCTGTATCTGAAATAACCTCAGAAGCCTGTGCAGTGACCTGGGAAGCATGCAAAAAATTTGGTGGGAAGTTCTTCTGAGGACACTGGATGATATTTTGTCCATGACCGAGGTCCCTTGACTCAAGGCTAAAATGTTTGGCTCTAACAGAAAAGATTATCTACAGTTTTTACAAATATGAGAGAATGGCCTCTAGCAGAGGAAAGAGCGCGTTCAAAGGAGCCAAACACACATCGCTGTTCTGTTCGGTCTCTAATTGTATGCAGTCGAATTCCAAAGCATTGAGCAAAGTGGCCTATGTCCTTTTCAACACATGCCTACACTGCTGTTGAATATGCACACAGTTAAAATTACTGTAATAATTTATAAGCTTTTTAACTTTGTTAAATATGGAGCCGTGGTCTCTGCAGAAACTATAAACTGGCATCGTCCCATTCTAATGACAGTCCTCTGCACCTACTGAAACACTTACTGCAGCACATGAATGAGATTATTTCTAACCCATTTGAAAAACAGTCATCAGTGTCCGTGTGCTTTTGGACTTGCAGGATTACAACAGTTCTGTAGTAACACAAACAAACTGAAGGCTGGGTCGGTGTAATTGGAAACATCTGGATGTCATTTTGGTCTTTTCAGTCCCACAGTCATGAACGCTTTAACATCTTCTTTGGCCACTACGCTGCGGACTGGAATGGAATTAAAAAAAAAAAAAAAACAAAAAAAAAAACAATCCCCTGAAATAAAACAGCCTTCACTCACAGTTGGAGAAGATGACATGCATAAACCAATGTAGGAAAAAACAACACATATGGAACCACAGGCTTATCATGTCTTGATATCAGTGGCTTTTTGAAATGCTGACTGCAACAGGAAGAACACAAATGGGGATCAATCTGAAGACAAAACAAAAAGAAAGAAGAGAATTTGGGGTAAAGAGGAGGAAAAAAAAAAAGAATAAAAAAAGCATGTATCACCTGCAGGTCTTGAACCAGGGCCACCCTCTTAAGGATTAAATTGCATCTGACAGGTGAATAGCCCCAGAAAAGCAATACAGCGGGGATTAGAAAATGAAAATAAATGAGCTTTTAAAGCCTAATGAAGGATTTAACCTAAATGAAGCACAGGTGGCTGGTAATAGGTGCTGCTTCCACATCCCCAGCAGGACAGGTTTGAAAGATTTCAGGGGGGGGATTTCAATGCCCCCACCGCCTCTCGCCCCCTCCCAGCCCGTGGCCTTGCCTTTGGTATTTACTCACGCTTTTCCTGAGGTCGCCGTGTCACTGGGCTTAGCTGATGGGAATGTGCCTTTTTCCAGTGTTTTCATTGGCTGGGGAGAACATGGGAAAAGAAGCTGGGCATCCTCTGTGGTTCCACCCTGACCAGAGGACCCCCCCCCCCCCACTCCCACCCCCAACTCCAGCCCTCTGAACGCCGTGTTACCACATGTAACCCCTTCTGCTCCGAACATGTATGGAAATAATGATGTCAGAAAGATGGGGCTCGACCTTTGCAGCCGTGTTTCATGGGAAGAACTTTAAAACCGAAGTGACAAAGTATCCTCCTGAGTACGAGCATGTGGAGGAATTTCTGCACTGATATCCATTACACTTAGAGTTCATGAACTGCTATTTTATCTGGAAAACATTCCTTTAAATGCAAGTGGAGCAAATATATCAGTATTTATTTGCTCTGAACAATAACTTCAAATCCTCTTTTGATAGATTAGGTAAAACACCAAAGGCCATGTAAGAAAATGAGGGCTTATTTTATGATTAAACAGCTACATGATCAAAATTATCCAGATCAAAGAAACCCCCCGACTTAAAACTGAATAAAAAATTACTCAGTGGAATTAATTTATTTTCTATTTTCTCTGTTAACATGTATTACTTTGCATTTGGCATTAGGCGGCTACATCTTCCACAAATTGGCTTTCCCCTCCTTTCTTTCCACTGACTTTATACATCTATAATCAGATATTAGCAGTCGATGTTTCAGATATTACTCAAGCTGTGCAGAAAGATCCCTTGTTAATTTAAAGCCTGTGTGTTGACTGTCATTCCCCATACATGGAAGTTAATCATTTCCTGGGCGAGTGGCTGTCAGCGAGAGAAAACATTCAAGTGTTATGTAACCCTCGTTACTGTACACACAGGAAATCTGACCGTTTACTGTACTGTGACTCATGTAAGGAGCTTATACTGCATGTTTAAGTGCAGTCAGCTCTGCGTTTGAGGAAGCACACACACAGAACAGAGATTGTATACGTGCTGCTCACTGCTCACTTTAGAAATATGGTAAATTAGTTATTATAATAATTACTTTACAATTACTATATGCTGTATACTGCATCTATTAACTGGTTCTAATTTATCACTGAAAAACCCACACCTCCAGTTTTATACTAGGGAGGAAATGATCCACTAAATCAATTATTTAAAACCATACTCATAATGAGGCAAATAAAATACACTGACCAATGCATTACACCAAGAGCAGCTTGAAGATCTGGGTGATTATAAAGTGGAAGAATCCATCTTACACAGTTATAGTTCAGTTATAAGTGTGGTTTCACATTCTGTACATGACATATGTGTACAAAAGATTCTAGCAGGTCTCACTTAATCAACCTGACTTATCTACTTCTGTTATTTCCTACATTTCCCACAGTGCATTGAAACAATACCTAGAGAAGTAGATTCTCTACACTCAGTCTATAGATCTTGTACATGTTATCAACCCAAAAATAGGGCCTGTATCCAGTGTAGAGCTATATTTGAGCTCTTTGAAGGTGTCCTCTGCCGTTTGATAGATAATATCTTAGTCTCCATTCACACATTGTCAGTTTGTGGCTCTTGGGTGAATATTGGAGCTTGTTCCTAAATATGAGTCACCCGTGTGTTTGTGTCTGTTTATGAATAGCCGTTACCTAGCTAAACTGTAAATGTGGTGAAGTGCACAAGTTATTCTTCACCAAAACAGCTTCAGGTGCATGACCACCTCCCTGTGGACTGGAGTAACTCTGGGAGAACCAAGACAGATTGAAGTCTGATTTGTGATCTGGCCAACAGAGACACATACAAGAAGAAATGGCAAATTTAATCTGAATTTTATCTGAATATGAGAAACTTCAAATGACACGCATTACTGGGTCTATTATAGTGTAATATCTTTTTCTATTTGAAAACAATCTTGTATTTAACTTAACCTTATTGAGCTGTCTGTAGGAATCAGCTGAGGTAAGTTGGAGCTAAAAAAAAAAAAAAAAAAAAAGTCCAGTGAACCCTGCAGTTGTAGGAGACAGACATTTTCATGTGGCTTCATTCAAGATGGTTTGCAGCAGAAAAATGGCACTTGGTGTAGGTCCTGTGTATGGTGAGTAGTGGGTACTGTTTAAGGTAAGTATGGGGCTATTTGTAAGTTTTCTCTGCTGAAGAATACGGTTCCTCGCCTCTGAGCAGTGCTACGTCTTCAGAGCAGATTTGAGTCACTATCATAAAGTTTAAGGGCTCGCTCTTAACTGTTTGGAGACAGCTCTTTCTGAGAAAAGGAAAAAAGTTTGATGCTGAACTCACTAAACAGCTGCTAATGCTAACGCTGGCTATGTAGCAATAGCAAAACTTGTAAATAGCTCCTTTAAATGTAAAAATAGTATAACAGAATGGTGTAATTGCATATTCCAAAAAACTATAACATATTTGTTTTGTTTTTTAAATAACATGTTCATAGTAGTTTGCTGTTTTTACAAAAGCTGAACATTTCCAGAGAACACAAAGTTTATATTTTCTATAAATATGATAAAAGTAATTTATTTCACTGTATATTTGTTGTATATTGTTTGCACACTTGGCTTTTTCTTTGTTCTCAATGGAAATACAGTCGATACTGAGGGAAACCAGGTGTGATGCTGAAGATATTGGTAATAATGAGTGAGCAAAGTCAAATTTTAACACATTGGTATTTGGCGGGTTTATACCTCAACAAACTGTGATCTTTTTACACCAAAACACAGTGAGCAGGCCTGATGGTTTTTTTGGCATATTTCACGAAGGCTAGTTAATTGTTTTATTTTACTTATTAATCATTAAAAATGTTTTATGTTTATGTAACATGTTAAAAGTATTATGTATTAGTCTCTGTCCACCAGAAGAGATGTGTCATTAATTATTCCACTTTAATGGAGAAAAATCCATGTAGATTGTTGAAAGGAGACTTCAACGACCAAATGGTTGAGATGGCCATTTACAACTAGGCTGTAAAAAACAGTTAGTCCTGGTTAGAGTATAAATGAATAAATTAACTAATAAATGGTTAACTGTTGTTATGTTTTAGCTGTGCAGACTTTCTGAGTTGTATTAAAGTGTAATGATATGATGGTGAATTTATGACAACAGTCTGTTTCAGCTGTAAGAAAAGGAGGAAAATTTTTCAGAAAGTTTTTCTAGTGAGTATCTCAGATCCATATATTCCAAATATCTGCAGTGAGAGTCTTCATTTATTCATTTTCACTTCGCAGCACTTCCACTGCTCTATCGTGAAACAAAACTCCATGTTGGAGATGGAGGTTCTGCTGTCTGGCGTGCCTGCTTCGTTTTACACTCGGAGAGAGAGAGAGAGAGTGGTGGATGAAAAATTTGTTCAAACATTTCAAACCATAACAAACCACACAAGTGCTGCACAGGCCTTCTTCCTCCACTATAGACTTTACTGTGGGTGTGGTGCTGCAAAAGTCCAGCTGCTGCATACTGAGTGAGTGAATAATAAAATAAATAGTGTTTGAGGAGGCTTAGTCATTCATGAATCATGAATAGGAGGGGAGAGATCTCCTTTTTGCTGAGTTTTATCACTGCCCTTTTATGGCTTAGCACCAGCACTTCTAACCAAACCCAGACCTGGCTCTTGGACGTGGTCCGGACTCTGTCTGACTCACTGCGTGTCTTATTCACTGCTCACAGGAGGCCGGGGGGAGAGCAGGGTGGACGGCTTTGGGCAAGTTGCACCCAGCAGGTGGTCGGGGCTCTCAGCATGAAGTCTGATCATCTCAAACACTAAAGGTTGTTCCAGACAGGAGCATTAACGAGCACGTACAGGATGCTCATTGTAACATGTCACCTTGGCTCATATTTACTCATAAAATCTTTTTTATCATAATGTGAAACATCCTGCAAAGATGTCAACACATCTTACATATTCAAGCGTGGTACATGAAAGTTAGACAAAGTGTTTTTTTTTTTATCTTGGATCAAAGTGTCATTAAAGCTGTGTTTGTGCCATGTTTATTATATGCATATGTTTATAGTGCAGGTTAATAATTTAACTTACAGTACAACCACAACCTGTAGACAGACAACAGTACATCAGGCAACAATTCTGCTCCTTTTGAAGTGTGTTTATCACTTTTTTAATGTAAAAATGTAAAAAAAAATAAACTTCTGACTCTAGATTGATTGAAACTATTGATAGTTTCTGTATATTCTATGATTTTGCACACAGATCGATTTAAACGAATGCCAGCTCAGTAAAAAATAAAATTTTTAACAATGAAAGTTTCCATCGGTTGCAACACAACATGATCAAGAAAAGTGAAGCAGTTTATCTATCATTCTTGAGATTTAGTGTCACTTCCAGAAAGTTGGGGGACTCCAATCAAAGAGGATGTTCTGACTTTCTAAAGCTCTAAAATCACCGGATCCTACATTTCCCATGATGCAACTTGATGGCATCTCAAATGAAACCCTCAGTATCTGTGTCCCAATTCAGATGCCGCATCCTTAGGAGGAAAGGCTGAACCGAAATAGAACGGTCTGGCCTACAGAGGATTGCCACTTTGCGTCGCCAGCTGTGTCCACCCTTGTGTTGCCTAGCAACCTTGACAATATGTAACTTCTTTTTTTTTTTTACAAAAACTTGAGGTTTTAAGGCCCTCAGTTTTTTCAACAGCTGCTTACATTTTAAAGTGTAATCCTCAGGTATCTGTTTATGCAATGAATCTTGGGATATGTTGGGCCATAAAGGAGCCACCCCTTTGGAGCCTTTGTTACCCAGGAAAAGAAGGCCACATTTCTCAGCCACATTTGAAGGAGCCCTCGAAATGGGACAATCTAGTCGCAGCCTCTGAAGGATGCAGCCCATGAACACAGGCTTTCTGATATGAATTTGTAGTCCACAAGCTGAAGCTGAGCTAACCCTGAAGAATAGCATTGTTCTTGATGAATGGCGTTTCCCTTTAACTATGGTCTGCTAAAAAAAAAAAAAAAAAAAGTAAACAAACATTTGGGAAACATGGTGATTTGCACTGGAAAGAGTCAACAACAATTACAAAATACTTTCAGACTGAGTAGCGTATGACTTACTGGGTTGGATGTTTTTTGTTGTGCACTCAAAAAATGGAAAGCAGATGCATTACGTTTGTCAGCAGCATGCTTTAATTTGAAGGCAGGATGAAGGAAGTTTGAACCACAACACTGGGTCACAGGGAGTACACAATAAAATACCAGATATAACTTCCTGTTATGTTATGAAAGAGTTACTGTTGGGTTGAGAAAGGTCAATTTATGTGGACTTTTAATTTATTTTTTTTTATGCTATAATTTATACATTTCAGTCAGCTTATATAGAAGTTAAAGAATCTTCTACATATGAGAGAAGAGAACCAAATCCCATAAAACACCAAAACCATTAATGAACAAATCAAACTAGCAACTAAAACAAAAACAAACAAACAAAACCTATTAAAAAAAACACACACACATTGATGAGTCACACAGCTGCACTGCGGTTTTTTATTTTCATTTTTTCAATCCTACAAAGAAGTCCTGCTGCTGTTCTCAAACTTTCTCACATCACTGACCCCTAAACTGACACAAATTAGACCACAGACCCCCATTTGATAAGATTTGGTCCCAGGGTCCCACAACTGATAAGATTTTTCTTATTTAGTTTTAAGTTTTATAACGGAAAGTGTTTGAAACCCATGACCAAAACTGATACATTCTGACATGGATGGAATTATACTGAAAATAGATTATTCCCCTTTTCGCTGGGGACCCCCAGGAACCTCCTCAAGGGGCCCTTGGAAGTCCCTGTACCCTACTTTGAGAGTCCCTGCACTAGAGCATGAAATTAATCCACTATTGAAAGTATTCCCAAACAAATACATTCCTTACTCCAGGTTTCTTGTAAAGTTTGATAAAAGAAAATTGTGTCCAGGTGTTTTTTGAACTCTTTTTTGAAACAATAAAAGGATGTATTTGTGAGCTGTTTTCAAATCTTTACATTATCAGAACAGACGGGCTTAGAGCTGAAGAGGAGAGAGACAAACTCACAGCAACACATTGTTGGTTTTTGTCATCATCACTCTTGTCTTCAACCGTCAATAACAGACGTATGTTTGAGTCAACGTGCCCTGTGATTGATTGTAATGTCTGTCTGAAATGCCACAAAGCAGAACTTGGTGTTACAGAGGATAGAATAAAAGGGCACACCTATATAGAATGGATGTCAGTATACTGCTGTGACTGTTATTTTTCCCTCCCCAGTTGTACAAGTAATCACCAACAAAAGTCTCACATGCACACACTCAGATATGTGCTCACTCACGCACACAATCTTTTCCCAAAGGAGCACATCCTTCCTCAGCTGTGTTACCGAGTGACATCACTCTACGTGCGAGACAAAAGAATAAACCTGTTTAGTTCAGTCTGGGTTCTTCATTCATTCAGTCACATCCCTGTGCCCTGTGGGTAGGAAGCAGGGAGATTTTCACCTTATCCCCTATTGATCTCCCCTCCTGAGCGGTGTCATTTATTTGCAGGGTGATATAAGTGGGACTGATTAGAACAAGGGGCCTGATTGATTTGTGCGCACATGCCGCGCGACAACCAGGAGAAAATCAGACCTGGCGGGGAGGGAGAACATTCATCTGAGGTTTGTCCGGCTCTCTCGTGCCAGAAAACATGATCTTCTATATTTGTGTGTGTGTGTATGTGTGTGTGTGTGTGAGTGATTGCAGGATACAGAAGTGCTTTAAATCAGCATGAAAAGCTTTGAGGGGAAAAAGCAAAGAAATGCAATTTGCATTCCAATTTGTTTACAAAGCAACCTTACACACCATCAAATGATAAGATAAATGATGGTGTGTGTCTTTTGTTAAGCACTCTCTCGATTCAAACTCCTCTGATTGATTTGAGGCAGACGCTGACCCTGGCACTGAAGCACCATTATAAACATCTCCAATGTCCTTGTTTGTGCATTATGTCGAGCTGAGTAACTCTAATAAGCATCTTTCACTTGTTGTGCTAGCGGGATGAACAGAGTGAGATGTGCCCTCCAATATCTGAACTGATTAAAACAGTCCTGAATAAAGAGCTTAAAGGTTCTCCTGCTCCTGTGTGTCGGCCATGTTTCTCTATCTGTCACCCCTGAGAGCGTGTGGTGCTCCTGAAGTGGATAAAAGACTATAAATCAAACACTAATTCCGCCTGTCTTCAGAGCTGACCAAAACAAGAGCATTCGTTTCTTTCGAACCCCAGAAGAAATCCAGTTTGTGATGATTCATCCTCTTTGGCTCCTGACACGTTTTGACTCAGCAGAAATTTTCCAATCCCCCGAAAAGTTCTTCGTCGGGTTCTGTTTAATTAACTTGAGTTCAGCCGAGAGTCGGAACCGATTCGCACTAATGATCCGGTCATCGTGCTGAACATCGTCAAGACCCGGACACATGCCCCCAATTTCCTCAAAAGCGGGCCATGTTCTTGTAAACAGCTCCTCCGGCTGAACATGACAAGTCTCCCCTTCTTCGTTCAAAGGGCATCCTCTCTGTATTATGGCCTCCTTAATGAAAACGAAGCAGGATGGGACACATCAGGGAAGATTTCACAAGAACCTTCCCTCTAATGTCTGCGGAAGCCAGGGGGCTCTAAAAAAAAATCCCCCTAAAAGTCTCGCAGTCTGTCTGCTCGATTGCCTCCACAACGAGTTAGTCAACTACACCTTCCTTCACCCCGCAGACAAACCTTCCCCGTAAATGCCACAGTGATATTTTCACATTGCAAATCTCCCTTTCTGCTATCTTCAACAGAGCTATGGTTTGACCCCGTCTATTGATGAGCGGAGACTGAGCCTGGCCCTGCAGGGGACCGGCCTGTCTTCCAAGCAGCAGACGCTATCGTCACTAAAGATCTGCTGACAAGCACCGGCACTTAAGCCACAGCCAGTTTGCATTCCAGCAGGGTAGGGAAACAGTTGCAAATTATCTCACTTTCCTTTGCTATTTACAGTGAGAGCTTTTGCATGTTTTAATTAATTTTTATCACAAGTGCATTTAAAGCAGCTATTCATACGGGTGCACAAACACTTCTTGTTCCCACAAATATCAAAGAAACAAGAAGATGGAGTAAGATCTAATGTCGAGCAGTCCAGCTGTCTCTGGACAGAGCACAGTCTTGATGGTATTTTAAGGATTTTTATTCAGTTTTTATTCATTAAAACGATTCCCAACAGCGGCCAGGCCAGCACCAGAACATACTGTAATATGGGTAAATTGGACAAATCTAAAGGGTCTCAATTAGAGGCGAATCTTCTCAGTTGAAGCCCTTCTTTTTGATTAAGTCTAGGTGGATGTGTAGTGTTTCTACCCAGAAATGTTGCTTAGTGCTGATCATCCCTTTATTGTGCATCTGGGGAAATTCACAAGAAAATTGCATTCATCAATCAGAATCATTTTAATTGCAAAGTATGTAAAATAACCTTTGGAGTCTGTCTTCATGGCATTGACATTCAGCTGTACTGACAACTGATTTCTTCACTTTCAATTTTATTATTCTTGATACTAAATAATATTCCAAGGGCAAATTGATATTAGTATGTATGAAAAATAGTTGTTGCTAGCGCATCATGTTCCTCTAGTGTTTACAGCAAGTCTGCTTTATTTATATAGACCTTCATCAGGAGTCTGTCCCCAAGCTCTTTGCAGAGACTGAGCTCATCAGTAGTCCATCACAGAGGTAAATGGTGCAATGAAAAATATGTAACAAAACAAAAGATGAGAAACTAAATAGCATTTTGGAAACTATACAGCTATATTGGTGCCACTGACTTTAAAGGATAGAAAAAACCATGATTATAGACTGAGAGGACCAGACCAGACTCGGATCTTCTTTAATCTTAACAAGGTTGATCAGGGCTGAATTAACTATGGAGGCTCCAGGCAAAATGATCTGTGGGCCCTGAATGACACCCCATTTCTCCCACTGGCCCTGTTCAGACCTGGAAATATGTATATATATATATATATATATATATATATATAGTGTTCAATATTGATATTGTGCCAGGCCGCCACAAATAAATCAGTGTATGAGAGAATATATTTGGTTCATTATGAAACCGTGGTGGGATAAATTAGACTGTGGCAGAATCAGTTGAGTAGAAGGTCCTTCAATGTCACCCAGGACACATCTGTGACCAGGTGGTCTGAGCCATTGGATCTCAAACGCGTCTTGGGTGCATTCACACTTGTACTTAGAGCTGTGATCGTATCACCTGAGATGCATGTTAATACCAGGTCTTAGCAGGGCCATTCCCTGTGCATAGTTAGTAATTAATTGGTAATTAGTTTGCATTAACTTGTTTAAGCTCCGATTTATTCAGTAAAATGCACTATGTGAGCACAATAAAAACTGAAACAATAATGGCCTTAACATGTGAGGGGCTCAGGGCCCCTACACAAAGTTGGCCCCCAAGATTAGGTTGCTGCTAAACCAGCTGCAGGCGACAGCTTTGTATTTACCTACAGAAATGAAAGTGGTATCGATCTTCTCATCTAACTCTTAATGTTGAAGTATTCCCTTAATCAACACAATCGGCCACATGGGAATCCTGGCAACTTTAGGTGCCATGATGGTTTGGGGTCCCGGAGGCAGTTTCCCACTTTTCCCGGCTGCTAATCCAGCCTTGGGTTTAATACACAGGCAGGCAGAGGTACAACTATTACTGGATAAGGATCTTGAGTTTGGAGCAGAGAGGTCTGTAAACAAAACCAAGAAAGAGGTATTGAGAGTATCTGAGATCAAATTAACCCCCGTCCAGAAGTGTCAGGAACAACAGTGGATGATTCGACATGGACTGTGATTTAGTTTATGGTCAAATATGTCAGTAACCTAGAGGCAAGCAGGTCAGACCAGCATGAGTAATAAATACTTTTTGAATGTATTGCTGTTGGAAAAAACAAGAACTGCTGGTTCTCAGCAGCAGTATCAGTAATTGCTGTGTGTTTCCACCAAATTCAAGGTCTGTGTGTATTGGAACAATCAGTCCTAATTCTGCCTCTCTCACCGTAACAAAAGCACTTAGTCTGCATCTTCTCCCAGCAATTGATCTTGAATGTCCTTCTCTCTATGGAGACTTTAGTTTGTCCCTGGTCCTTAATGCTCTGCCTCTCTTTCTCCCTCTGTCTATCTCTGCCTGTCTCATTCTCCCTCACTCGCTCGCTCTCTCTGCATGCATATTTACGAAACGTTCCTTCATTCCTTCCTGCCTGAAAGTCGTTTATCCTAATGTGGGAAGGAAGTTGCGGCTTTACCGGCCTCCTCATGACTTATTCAGGTTAATGTGCGACAGTGATGCTCTAATAGCATCCTGTTGGAGAGCCACTAACAAATGGCAGGCCTGTAGTGTCCACCCAGACTCTGATTAATAAGAGCCGGCAATCGATGGAGGTGGCCCGACCCCTGGGGTGATCCTTGGGGAGGAAACCAGACGGGACAACAGTATGGACAGAGTGTACATAATGGACCATATGTTTGACCAGCTGAATGTATGAGTGTGTGTGTGTGTGTGTGTGTGTGTTTGTGGTGGGTGAATAGGGACACAAAGGATGAGTACAACTCAGCCATATGGATGCATGTAAGTGTACACACTTGCAGATTTCACAACATATCAGTCCTGCTGCCTGCTACAGATTAGTGATGCACGGGTCGAGTTCTTTTAATACCCGCACCCACCCGACCTGTTATGAGAGCCAACCCGCAAACCACCAACTTTTAGCTCTCTCCCTCTCTCTTAGTCACACATTCAAAAAAGGCAAACACATTGATAAAGCACTTGGTTGAGTTTTCATTATTATTATCATTATTCCTATTAATAAGAATCTGAATAATATGAATAAAGAAACATGAAAAGTAGGAACTGCTGCTGTGCGTCTTTCAGCACCACAGAGGCGTAGAGAGAGAGAGAGAGAGAGAAAGAGAGAGAGAGACAGTTGTATTTATTTCAGTAACAACAATACTACACTTTATTGCTCAAAAAGACCATTTTACTAATCCACCCTCCTGTGTGGAATAACTTCACCTTCGTATTCCTGTCACTCATGTGAGAGAGAGGACTGACCATGACACATTCATAGCTGGCAGCATGTAGGCCTGTGTCAGCATATCTGATGTATAATCATCAGATAATGACCACATCAAACCTCCACATGGATATCGAAACCAAAGATCACAGTGTGATACACTTGATGGCGGTAATGCAGATTACTGACAGCCAGCGCGTAAGAGGACCTGCACCCTCCTGTGTGTGTGTGTGTGTGTGTAAGTGAGAGAGAGAGAGAAGGTGGGCTAGTAATCATAGTGTAGCCTATCGCATGCAATGTTTCTGTAAGTTATTTATAACTTCATTGGAACACTGCTTCGTCACTTTTTGACCCATCCGCCCGAGCCTGTGATATTTTCTTGTAGGAGCTCAGCCGAAATTACCCGACCTGCGGGTTATGGGTCCACCTGAGTATCACAGCTTCAAATGTTGCAGGGATTTAATGAAGTGAAGCTTTTCATACAGTAAAGAGCAGCTGTGGACAGCAGACACGGTGAGAATCACCCACATTCCTCCACAGATCAGAGTCAGTTCGGTTTCACCAAATCATTAAATACCCGATGAGAAATCATGCACACGTACATGAAAATAAAAATTAAGAGAAACAGATAAAACAACAATAATGAATCATACTAAGCTGTTAATATGTCTATATTCGGTTCTTCTTGGAGTTTAGATAAAGCCTGACTCTTAGGTGTCACACATGCGCAGTTGCAGTTGTAGGATGCACAAACATATACACACATGCCTGTGTGTTAGGAGTCACATGTGTGCACGCACATACGTTTCCATGGTTGAGTTATACTGATTACATACACATACATACATACACACATGTGGGACTCAAGCTTATGTACATGTATCTCATCCTCCATGTCCCTTTTCAGCCCCCATACTGCATGTGTGTGTGTGTGTGTGTTCTTGGTGTGTTTGAGGGATCCAAAGCTTGTGATGAATGAGTAGACAGCCGTTAAGTATCTTGCTCAAGGACAATTTGGCAGGTCGCATGGACGTCAATGAACATTACAGCTTTTTCTTTGGAGCTTCCAGTGATGGACTGTTACTGTATTCACTCAATCATCTATGCATCCAACGTGAAAAAAGCACATTCACACTGGACTCATGATGACCTTTGTTTTTGCAACTCCTTGAGCTGAGCTGCTTTTCATGCTGTTTCCTTGGCAAACTGTTTCTTCTTAACCGTATTGACCCTGTGAAAAGCAAAAGACACACAAGTCCAGCAGTTTGGTGGTCAGCCAAGACACGGAAAACCCATCAATAAACTACAGAGCCAATACACAGAGGGAACATGGCACTTCCCTGGAGGGCTCCATTTTTAAATGGCCCCTGTTCCTTTCCCAGCAAACTCCCAAACGATGACAAACCAATTAACCTGCATCATTAGTTTGAGAGGATGCTCTTTTAAATGAAACCACAAGGCAGAACTTTAAGGAGGTTTTGCATTATTGATCTAATGTCAGGGCCGGAAGCAGTGGTTGTCATTGGGGAGTTGACGCAGGCTGGAGCGAATTACTGTAATGGCTATCTGTGCCATCTGAAAATCAGCTATCATTGTTAACCACTAATGGGCTGTAACATACTGTTAGTGTGCTTGCTAATGCATTACAGATTAGCTGGATTTGGTTTCCTCCTCTTCATCTGCTTTGGAGAGGAGAGATTTGAAGGACATTGTTCCAATGTGGATTGTGCACAGATGGAGATTTTCACTTTCACTTTTAAAACAAGTGATTCTATATTTAAACTTCTCTATCTTAGTACATATATGGCATCCCGTAACATTTCAATATAGAACCTATTGGGTTTTTTATGAGCATTAAAAGTTGTAATTTTATTGTTTTACTGTGAATTATATTAATTATAGTAATTTTAAACATGCTCAACATGATCATCAGTTAATCCCTGAAGTCATTTAAAAAGAAAAAGAAAAAGAAAAAAACTTTTGTGCTGTTGAAGTGTTGTAGCTTTCTTGTTGACAGGCCTGCTGGGAAAAAAATGATAATAATGATTTGGTCTTGTAGACAGCAGGGAAATACATAGTGTATTTGTAATTTTATTGTTTTACTGTGAAATGTTTGATAAACTTAGTTAAATAAATCATTTACACTCACAACAAAAATGGCAGTAGCCTATTACAACAAGACAAGATCACAGCCTAGTGTATGTCTGGACTTATTATGGTCAATGTGCAAAATTGTGTGAAAATGTGCATAATGAAAACTGTTGTAGAACTTCTGTAAATAGCTGCATTCAAAGGAAAGTAGCTATCGCCTGCTGGAAAAATCGCTAAATGTAGCCAGATGATGTAATATGCCAATTAGCATATTCATAACACCATTGTGTCAGCCAGTTTCAGCCCTTTATCTGTTTGCTTCTCTCCTACTCTCTGTGCTCACATAGGCAGAAATAGCGACTGAAACATGGACCATTACGACTACAAGCAGCAGCCATTTTCAAGCTGCTGCTCTGCACTGCTAACATCCTGATTTTACAGCTGCAACATCACCCCAAAAATCACCAACATCATAAGCTAAAGGCAATGGCTGTGCTGTCATTTCTGCTACTTCTACTTATCACTTGAAGAGAAAGTTAAAAGCTCATTCACATCAGCTGTCGAGCAGTGGGTTGAATGAGAGGCATAGAGATGTGTCCCTGAGGAGGGAAAGCCCAATGTTGTGTTCGCAGGGAAACACTGGCAACTCCCTTCTACGGAAAGTAGCTAAAGTTTATCTGAAAAGTTGCAAGATTTAACACTAGGTGTTTTTTTGCAAAAAAAAAAAAAGTTGCGAAAGGGATCTGAAAAGTTGTTTAATGTAGCGACAATGGCGCTAAAGTTGGCAACTCAGATTGTGAACACCTGCCTGATGATGTGATAGAAACTATTTGTGCCAGTTAATTCTAAAACACAATGGCCAATAGGGGAACTCCAACGCTCTGAAAGTCAAGTGGACACAAACAGTCGCTTTCAAGTTTAATGAGGAGCTTGGTTCATTCATGCTAGAATGACACTACAGTGAGAGCATCAGTTGTTTCTTCATTTGTCTTCTTGGTATCACCATGGATACTACAAACTATCCTAGACTTCTGCTGAGTTTCCTCTTGGAATGACTCTTGGTCATCTACCCAAATCATCCTTACATTACTTCTAACATGAGAACCTCATGACCGTCCCTTATGCTTGCGTAACATTCACAAAAGGAAAAATACATGCTATCACTGACCAATGGTGATACTTCATCACTCAGTCAGTCAGTCGGTGACAGAAATTCACATTTATAGGAATGGCCCTGCTGTTGCAATCCAGCCATGAAGAAAAAAAACATGAATGCAGAAAGAAAAGGCATCCAGGAAATAACTGAATCACATTTATCAACTGGAAGATTACCATTAAGCTGTGTAATCGAGTATTACACATGTAATGTTACTCAAAAAGGGTGCTATTCCACACAGCATCCAGCTTTGCTAGCCTACTGGTATGGCTACATTTGGTTTGTGCGTGTTTCTTATGTTGATCTGCCCACACTAAAGAAACAGATGAGGCTGAAATTGGTTTATATCACACAAACAAAGCACTGTAGCTCTCCTCTCCATAGCTGGCAAAGTCAAAGAACAATAAAAGGATCTATTTTCTGAAGAAACATATCATTTGTGGCTAAAGGTTCTTTGATTTGGACAACAGAAGCCAGAGATTCCTTACTGAACCTTTTATGAGATAATTTTTAAGGGTTTATAAACATAATCCATAGATTTTTTTTTAACCTCTTTTTATGCCTTTCATCCGTTTCATGATTTACTGTTTTGCTCCTACTCATCTCTGATGGTAATTTCCACTGAAAAGGCCTATCCATTTACGTTCAATAAATAAATGATTGCTGGAACTCCTATTTTGTGGTCCCTCACATAAATTGTTCATATCTATATAATTTCACCACCAAAAGCCTGGCTAATAACCACTGTATTTTCCCATTCCCCTTCATCACATTCTTAAGGGTTTTGGAGATACAATAAAAATATTATTTTCCCCCTTACCTCACATGTATTATTAACTGCGGGAGAGAAGATTCTCTCATATCTTATTACCCATAAAAATGGCCTGTATAACAGTGAGTTTAATATAACACCCTTGCTCAATGCAAAGAATAGAGTCTGATACTTTTTTAATAGAGTTAAGAGTGATATCACATTTTATTCTTGTTGAAAAATGTGAATTTTGATCAGTTAGGATGTTCTTATTAGAGTCACATAAAATTTGATGTCGCTGGCATTGTTCTGTTGGTGTTTAAGACCCAAGGCACAAAGTTTCCTCTATTTCCTCCACCTTTTTCCCCCAAAATCTTTTTCTTTAAAAGACAAGTATGCCCTCTGTGGCGGTACGGCATGATCTTGCACTTCATTAGAAATGTACTACACGTGCCTTACTAAAGTGATATGTAAGCAAAAAAGAAACCCAATTGAGAACATGCTGCTTTGCTATGGCACTACTCCCTGCTTGTGCGTGCCACAAGCATGCCTCATTACCTTCAAAGAGCATTTTCAAACAGCTTTTTGGGAGACTTGCCAACTTTTTTTTTCCTCAGGAAATTTTCAAAACAATTTGGTTTTGCCATCTTTATTTTTGTGATTTGAGTATTGAATAATTAATGTTCTCTCTGCTTTGCCTCATCAAGCACAACACACACAGCTCTGCTCACACCCCCCCTACCCTCGGTTGATTGTCAACGATGAGGAGGCAGAGAATAAATATAAAGATATCCCTCTACATGGGGGTAATGTTCAAGGCTAAAGACTGCACGTAATTACCAATAAAGGCCAAGTCATTATCCCCAAGTGGTCACAAGTACAAGAAACAACATATTGAGTGTCATTGACTGGATTAATCAATTTTACAGCTTCTTGCCCAGTTTTTATTTGGTTTTGCAGGTAGGACATTTTAGCATCCCTGAGCTGCAACAAAGAGGGAAGCATTCAGCACATTCTTTCAATACATAAAGCTCTGGGGGTTGTGCCTCTCAACGGAGTTTAAAATGAACAGCTTCTGAAAGCGGAGCTGGATTTAAAGACAAACGTGCCCAACCAGCCATAGCTAAATTTGCTTTGCTAATATTCTCTGACTTTGCAGCAGTATCAGCTAGCTCAGACCTCAAGTTATTTTTTTCCCTGCTCTCAAGTAGAGATGCAATTATAGATGCTCTGTTATATGTAGGGGATGTATTTGTGTTTCCACACATGCATGCACACTTGCAACGGTCCGACAGACTGGATTTGCGCACATTGGTGAATTGAGCATGCAGGAGCTGTGGCGCTTCATCCCTCTGCCTCATGACTGATAGCTGCCCTGCAGACAGGGCTCACCTGGTCACCGCCCCTTCTGACCCTTCACCTTTCCCACTTCACTGTAAAATCCTGGCTTCGTGATGCATTTTATTTTGAGTGCAGATGTCTTCAAATGAATGCCAGGACTGTCATTTTATGAAATATGTGAAATCCAAATGTCCCACTTTCAGGGAAACATCCTACTCTCTGTAGATCTACATTCACTGTGTTTCCAACATAAATCTGTCCAGAATAACGAACAGGGTTCATCTTCCATGACTGCCAAGGTAGACAGTGAGCTCGCTCGGCAGACATGAGATGAACCACAATAACATTCAAGCAGGGAAAGGTTTTGTTCCATAACCTTACTGTGCATGTCTCTCAGGGAGTCTCTGCTCACGGAAGAGACTTTTCCAATCATGAAACATATTTTCCTTGTTGTGGTGTTGAGTGGTGTGTCTGAAGGTCTCAGCCGTAAAATCCAATGAGGTGTAGATGAGCAGCCCTGTATGACACTATGAACTCTGAATTTGGCCGATTTGAAAACAGGCGTCATTATGATGATGATTAAGTTTCCGAAGCAATTTGCAGGAAGCCTCTGGTTTAGCCGGTACTTGAACTAACAGGGAAACATGGATACTCTCTGTGCTTTACGAGAAAGAGTGGGATTTGCCACCCATACTGCTACCATCATTAGAAACTGTTGCCTTCATGGATGCACTTACCTGGTGTTTCCTGCATTCCAAGTCAAGTGTTTGAGGTCAAACGCGGTGACCCAGCCTGCAGTTGAGTGGCCATTACTGATGAACCAGTATCTGATAGATCTGGGCTACCTCCCTCCTTCTCTTGCTCTCTGTGTCTCTTTGCCTGGCTATCTCCAGCAGAGATGAAGAGAACTGTCTTGGCTCTCTACGGGGCTAAATCAAAGTAGACCCCTCTGCGGCCAGGCTCGAGGGGGGCGGGGGGGAGACACAAAGGGGGGCCTCGAGCAGATTCCGGGTTCAAAGGCCTTTATCACCTCCAGAAGCTGACCACTGTCAACTCCAGTGGAGCCAACTGCCTTTGATTGTCTCCTTGTCCTCTTGTATCTACCAGAGGTTATCCACCTCGACTGACACATGCTAAAGGCTGTTAGCTTTGATTATCAAGCTGGGGAGAGGGAATACTGCTGAGCACATGTTCAACAGTGCAGCTTCGGTGTTTATCTACAGTGGGAACTCAACAAGATGCAACCTTCCTTTGATTAATGGTGTCCTTCAGTGTGAGTCCGGCTATCGACGCCCTTTCTCTTCATGTGTCTTTGCATGGTTTAACAAATTCTGATGAAACTTGCCGATGCAACCACTTTTTTTTGTCAGAGTTTGACTGAAACCCCTGAGTAAATCAAGTTAATGGCAGCAGACTGCAATGGCATCCGATTTTCTCTAACGGCGGATCACATTGCAGAGAGGCACATGGAATGTATTCCGAGGATGTAGGAGGAGGGCAATGCGCCTCATTGGCTTTCCTGTGATGTCCTCGACCGCTTTGAAGATGTCCTCCAGCTCTGTTCACCTTTGAATTCTTATCACGGCCCAATAGATCAGTAGTGAAATATGCCCTCAAAAGTTATGAATTCATGAATTTTACACAGGAATATCTTTCACCAAGTCCATATCACCAAGGGGAAAGTTTCCTTGCCCAGAGGGAAAGTTGCAGCCGAAAAAAAAAAAAAAAAAAAGAAGAAGATAGCAGCATTGATATTCCATGCTAACACCTGTGTCATGTTGCCTGGAATTAACTTCATGTAAGGGAGGGTCTGTGCTTATTTCATATAAAGGTCACCTTTTTATAAGCCTGATAAAGGTTGAGATCATGTATCCAGCATGGAATAAAAATGATGTGCTGCACTTCTTGCACAGTGTATTTTCTATGTGTGTGCTGAATAAAAAACACAGCCGCATATGATCGTCATGGGAATCATTAGGCTGTCCTACAATAAATGAGACTTTGTTATTACTAAATGCCACAGTGTGTCTATAGTACATCTTAATCAGACATGTGCTGGTGTGGGTGTGGCCCCACGTGTGCTGTACTGTACTGTCTGTTTGCCGCTCTGTTTCTTATAATAGTTCCAGCAATGTGTAATAGCACAGTGGTGACTCATTCCCTCTCAAGTCTGCACTTGCAAACAATCAAAGATGAAAAAGCGCTTATACACACACACACACACACGCACGCACACACGCACAAGGCATATCTCTTCCCAACGTCTCACACAAACAGTGTCTGAGAGATGCAGATAAACAGCCGTGATTTACTTCACTTTTCCATTTCTGCTCGCACCAGAGTGCCAGATTGCAGCAGGCTCGCTCACATCCCTCCTGTTCACACTCCAAACTTCAGAGGCTGGTGGAGGGTGTCTTGCTTAGTACAGCATGGCACAGTTCAGGTTAACGGCGTGCAGGGCTCCTGGGAGACTGTCTGAGACGATGGAATAAACAACTGTGATTTACCTCTCTGTTATTCTGCAGTGAAGGGGGCAGAGCAGTCGGTCACAATGGCCTCTGGTCTCCCTGAGAGCGGCCGGCTGCTCGTGTCGCCCCGAGCCAATTGTCCCAGAGGTCGAATGGAACAGGGAAGCAGCTGGAAGTGTGAGAACACACACCGTATTTACAATAGGAAAACACACACTTACACAAAATCGACACGCACAATATGACATCCTCTCCTCTTATCAGGCCGCATCTGTTTCCTGCAGCTCACGGCAGCTGACGAACTTCATTGAGCCGCGCGGGAGCAACACGGCTTGTTCTGTTCAGCCGAGCTGCTATTCGTAATTGCTCATCTTCCCCGAGTGAGTCACAGAGAAACCCAGGTCCACTCATTTATCTCTCCTCACTCCAACAACTATAAACACTTAAAGGATGTTCGCTGTGTCCTCGATAGCCTCCACGGCCTGCAATAACAATAGCGTGGCCATTGTTGACATGTTAACATGAACGTAGTGCGGATGTTAGATACTGGCGCTGTGAGTTAACCAGCATGAGGCTATTACATGTGCTCTCTGTGTTTATTTGGAATTCACCCAATGCGGCATGATGTACTTTTTCCAAGAAAGGGTTTCAAGTGTGCAGGTCTCTCTTTTTTTCTTTCGTAAAGCTGTGTTTAAAGCACTCCCTCTGCATAGCTCTTTAAACAGTGTCTTCGGTTCTCAGAGGTCTTTGTTTAGAGTTGCAAATGGCGTCTTGTTGCAGTCCTATTGTGGTGAAAGATGCATCCTATTTCTCTCATTTTAAAGAGCTGCTTGATCATAATATTTGATCATATGAGCAAGTGGGTTGGGAAATCTGGTATACCTCTTGACTGGTGTTCGTTTTATTTATGTAATTGCCAGGTCTTTCTATCCAGCAGTCTGATTGGGCTCTTCTTACATGTGGAGTTCCATAAGGGTCAATCCTGGGACCTGTTTCATTTGCCTTTAATTAACATCAATATGACACAAATGATCAGGTCTTTGCCAGAAGCTAATTTTCTTCTGCAGTTTTTACACACTGATGTTATTATTGCATTAAACAAAACAAAAAAGCTATAAAAACACAAGTCATTACTATGCTGAGGATATCCAGCTGTATGCATTTGTGAAACTGGAGAACTTTCCGGCTATCTTAGGTTATTGTCTTGAGGAGATTGCCTTGATGTCTCAGTTTCTCATAATGACCTTTGAAATTTTACACCTATTTGGAGATTCCCTGCATTTGAACTGAAAGTTGGTTTCCAGAACTCATGGTGTCATGAGTTTCACTTCAGAGACACTGCCAAAGTATTTCACTTCTTATCTTTTCAACAGCTCAAACAAATCACCAATTTTTGCTTTTGCTTCCTACTGTCTTAATTTCCACTTCGCAATAACTAACTTGACTCAACCGCATTGTCAATGATACTGGCTTCCTGTTAAAAGAGCACTCAATTTGCACTCTTATACTATTGTCAGACTAACAACTGAAAAATTCCTTCTATTAACTTTAGGCAATACATAATTGGCTGCAGTGTGTTAGAGGCTGTTGCTCTTCTTATGCTCTTAGATTATTTAACTGTCTACCTCTAGGAATTTGGATAAACTTTTGAATGTTTTAAATCTCATTTTAAGACCTGTTTTTCCTCAAAGCCATTTCATTTCACACGTCTTTGACCCAGTGACTTTTTATTCTCAAACAATTCTTGCTTGTCTTTGATTTAAATATTTATTCAAATGATTTTTCTGAGGCACTTTGAAACCCTGGTTTTGAGAAGCACTTTATAAATAAATCGTACTTAATGTATGATTGTTGTATCATTGTATTTGATTAGATGATCCTGCTGCTTTTTTTTTATATTTTTGGTTTTTCAATATTTAATATGACTTCCAGTGTGTGAGCAACACATTTATATGTATCCTACACTCCTTGAAGATAAAGAGGTGAAAATTCAAGCTGAATTATTAGATTTTTCTATGAAATGAAGAAGTAAATAGTGAAACAAAGACAATGAGTAAGAGTGAGATGATGCAGAGAGTAACAGAAAGCAATAATTTGTCACATTGTGCTCTGAGTATTTGAAACACCACAGCAGAGAGAGGCTGTGATGAAGCATCCAGTTTTGCGCCCAGCATGGACGCACCACAGGATGTAAATGAGACCTTGATTGCATTAGTAACCATTTTCTCCTCACGCACCAACACATATACATGTTAGGCATCTGTAAACCATACAATCCCCTTGAACTGGCCTGCTGGAGTCAAGTATGGTGAATCACAGCAGCTGTAAGAGATTTACCTGCCCAACCGACCTCCTCTTTATCCTCCCTCTCCTCTTCCTCCTCCTCCCTCGGTCCCTGCGTTGCTTCATCTTTCTATCCCCAACAAAAAGCGTTGTGTACCTCCAGCTGACCCAGCCCACTCAGCTCCAACGCAAAGGCCAATGCCACTTCTGTTTCCACGACCCAGCTGGACTTGTTTGTCTGAACGCATGTGTGTGTGTGTGTGTGTGTTTGGTGTGTG
Source organism: Seriola aureovittata (assembly GCF_021018895.1). Lineage (NCBI taxonomy): Eukaryota > Metazoa > Chordata > Actinopteri > Carangiformes > Carangidae > Seriola > Seriola aureovittata. Next base: position 5,304,185 of record NC_079383.1, on the reverse strand, counting down.
TGTGTATGTAAACGTCATCATGATTCACTCTGAACACACAATACAGACCTGCCTGTGGTTTACAATGGGAGGCCTTTTGTTCTGATCAGGGTCCTATCCGCACACAGACACACACACACACAGACACACACACGTGCACCTTCACCACCACCAAATACATGAACGCACACACACACAGACACACAAATCCCTGCCATAACCCCTCGTGAAAGAGACGGGAGAGTGCTTATGAATGAAGAGGGGGGAGGAGTAGGGGGGGATAAACGGGCCATGCACAATGACACTTAACAAAATGTCTGAGTCAATTCAAACACATCTAAATCCTTCCTCCTGGGTTCCCCACTGACACTCTATTATCCCTGCTCCACAGAAAATCCCTCTAAATGGAGAACCTCAGAATGGCATCGGGGACATGAAACAAAACTGTCTATTCATCTCCACATCTGACTGGAGCCCCATTAAAACCACTCAGGGAAATTATTTGCATGATGTGTTAAATCTGTCATGGTAAACAAACTACTTCTGTTTTTTGGTTTTTAGCTCCGGCTAACCCAGCTCTCTGCAGAGGGCTTCTGTTCTGTCCCCTCTCCCTGACCTCCATGGTAAAAAAATCTTGTTTTCGCCTTCATTACGTTTTTTTTTTTTTTTTTCCAGTTACAAAGTGATGCTAACTGCCTCAATGAGCCCATCCTTAAGCAATCTAAGCAAAACTGGTCTCGTCTCTGAAGTACCATCGAGAGGCCACTGAGCGTATGCATTTCTGAGCATGTTCCAATGAAAGGCTGCTCACACCCCACACCCCCACCCCCCCATCTGTCTGCAGAGGCATCACAGTGCAGCCAAGGCGAGGAAGATCAATGCCCTGCCTCTGCCAGTTCAAGCAAGGGATAGAGCTCTTTACAGCAATCTGCACTACATTTACAGTGTGATATACTACACAAACAGGTTCTCTGCAGGTCTGTAAACGTGTGTTTGGCTTTATTTGTTCTGAACCTCTGCCTGGCTGTCGCTTTTGGCAGTTACTGTCTCATGCAGAAGACAAAATGATTCATTCCTCTGGCTTTAATGTTATACTCCATAAAGTAGCACGGCTGCTGGATGTCACTCTTAAAATGTTTGGCCCTTGAGCTATTGACCATTCACAGGAAATATATTCTTTTCCTTCATGGATGGTGTGTGTGGTTATATTAGCAGACCAGCAAATTGAACACTGGATTGCAGCTCAGCTGTCACATATCGCTGCAGGAACAAGAGCTAACAATTCGGTCAGTACTGTCATATATTTAAGGCCTTCCAGCAGCCACTTCAGACGAGGAACTTGATTCCAATACTCGATCTGACCGAGCAATGGGTCTAATATGACAATTACACACTTGGAGCGGCCCGCTTGCCAAAAGCCCTCACAGTTAATGACAGGAGATGGCGGTTAATCACATCCTTATGCAGGGATCAGGGTGCGGCTCAGGGGAGCTAAAGCTTCGCCGTAACCTGCCAGCGCAATTACCTTTTAGCAATTACAGTGAGCGTTGTTCAGGACACTTCAGCAAAAAGCTTACAACAAGGAGACGTCTGCCAGGCGGAGCAGAGGGATGGACCGCCGTTAAACCTGCAGTGGTTTATAGGTCAAACGCAGGGCGGTGGATTTTCTCAAACACTCGTCCTCTCATGTTACACCCACTCAGAATCAATTTATCACACGCTCAACACTCACAGAAAACAGAGGTATCAAGGCTGTTTGGGCAATTCAGTCAACTAAATAAAAGAAGTCGAAAGGACACATGTTCCGAAAATGTTCCAGATGTAAAAATTTGTAGGATTTATCAGCTCAGAATTGGGTTCATGGCGCATTTAACTGTCCTTAAGTGGCTCAACATGTTATCATCGGTTAGGGTGATAGTTGTGTGTGCTACATGTGTTTTGTCCATATGGAAGCGAGAGAAACACATGTTTGCGAGTGCAGTCAGTTCACAGGATCAGCTGTCCTCTGTGACCAACATCTGTTAGCCTGCCGATGCCGCAGGCGGAGGTACAGTGTGTGTGTGTGTGTGTGTGTGTATGTGTGTGTGGGACTGATTAAGTGTGCAGATACACACATGAAGTGCACATACAGTATAAAAAGATCTAATGGCCACATGCCCTATGAATTTAAGACATTTTGGTATACAGATGCTTTTTTATAATTGTGTATAAAAGTAAAGTGGCAGGAAAAAGGTGCTCTCAAGTCGAGATTGTCTTGAACTCGAAAAACCCTTCATGTCTCACTTAATCCCATTTTGCAGCTATAACAGCTTTTACCCCAGTTAATTATTTCCAAATCTTAAACAAATACATAAGGTACAGCGTTCAATTGGATTTCAATGTGCAAGTCAGGCCTCTTGAGGCTGAAACGGCTGCTGTTCTGTATCCATTTCTACTCAAGGTAATCAAATGACTGATAATGCTGGCTGTGTGTTCTCAGAGATGAGAGGAAATGCAGCATCTTAGAAAGATAAGAAATCAGTTCCTGCTTTTTTTGATTGGATTACATCTGGGGAGGGTAATCCTTCATAGTGCTCACTCACTGGGAGTCCATGCAGACCAGAAAGTAAATGTGGAAGAATCGAGAAAACAGACAGTGAGAGTGGGGAGGGGATTTGAAGATCTGAATCCCAAGACAAGCTGAGAAGATCTAAGTAGGGAGAGTGAATTAGTAACTCCATCCTGTATCCCTCAGCACAGGCTGATGAGGCGCTCTGGAGCAAGGCACTTCTTGTAGAGTCCATTTTGGGCAGGGTGTGAATTTATTACGCCGATTTCTCTACTTTCTTTGGAGAGAACAAGAGACTACACCCATGATAACGGCTCTGTGACGCTTTACTTTCGCAGGGTGGTGTCATGGTAACTCATCCAATATTGTTGAGATGTATTTCAGTCTGAGTCTAAGTGTTGGACCCACTTGCCAACAAGCAATCCCTACAATAAAAGCATCAGAGGACATGTTAACCTTCTCAAAACGAAGGAAATTATTACGATGGAAATGACTATAGATCGCCAACATTGTTCACTATATGTCTTTAATATCAACTTTGATTCATTCATTTTGCACTGATGACATCCTGTAGAGGTAAAAATAATAATCTATCACCTCTAAGAATCTACTCAGCTGGTTTCTAAAAGAGCTAAATCAGAGTAATCAGTTAAGTGAGTTGGCTGGCTGGTATAGACGAGGCGGTCTTTTGGCCTGAGGTCTGAGCTGTGTTTGGAGCAGCTGTCTGGATGACTGATTGACCTCTGGGGACACGAGTTTGACTACGACCATTGGACATAAGAGGAATGAAAGACATTCAGATAGTCACCTTTCTTGTCTCCTGCGAACGAGACAGCGATCACTTTCTCTTGAGAAGCCTGAAAGGTAAGACCGGGAGCTGGAAGAAATGTGATAAAGAAATGTTTACTGCATTGTTTATTCTTTCAATGTCAGGCAGCAAACAAGTCAAACTAAACCAACATGGAGCAAGAATTTAAAAGTTATTCCAAGGTTGAGAATTTAAAAAAAAATGAAAGATTTCTTCACATGCTACTTAATCTGACATCAAATCAGAATCTTCCTCCTCCACAAAGTGCTTCTGCTTTGTGTTCTTTTCTGTCAAGAAACAAATGCTTGTCAACAAGGCAAATCTTTTCTGTGGCAGTCCTTAGATAATAAGGCAGATTTGCAGAGAATGAAAACTTGTTTACATTCTTTGAGACCTTGTCACAAACTGCAAAGCCGCCTGAGGTGAAATGAGTCATTGACTCCTACCAGGTCACATTAGGTATGTCTGTGTTTTGGACACCTTGGTATGCAACCTGTGCAAACATGCCTGATTCCCCCTCTGAGCACAAACGCAGAATAAATAGCAGCTCATATTTTCAACACATCATCATTACTTTGCAAGACAAACATTTAATCCCAGTGCAATACAGAACTGAGCAAATTATCTTGGGTCTCATTCTATCACCCTAAATGAGATGATATTGAATTAGATTATGCTGGAAAATGAGGTGTTCACGCCAATTGAAAGTAATCAAGGTGGCTGAATCGAAGGGTAATGAAAGCCTCTAGAGCTAATCCAGGCCTGCAAAGGGCTTTTTGACTAATAACAGCTGTTTGTCAAGTGAATAATGATGGAACCGACATACAATAAGGAACATCGCAGACGAGCGTTGAGATTCTGTAAAGAGGTTAATGGCTTAACAACATTGATGCTTGAAAGGCCTATTGACCTAATGTTTACATACTGTATGTCACAGACTGGAGAGTGCGACCACTGTAGAAATCAATGACTGCAACTAATCCAGTTTTGTGTATGGATTTCTGCCAAAGTCGGGTGACACGGGTGCAATATCGCAGGTTAACCTTTGTAATCAAAATCTAAACAGCAGGTAAGCAAGTAAATAATTAGTGTCAAATATCCTGTCGGCCGCTGTGTTACACCTCATCCTACATTATGTGAAACAAGGCTCAAAAGTAATCACCAGCTCAGAGTTTTTCTGGGCTTAAAGGAACAGTTCAACCAAAATTGCAGTAAAAAAAAAAATGCTTCTAACCTGGAGCTCCTTCTGTCTGGCATCTACATCGTCTTTTGTGACTAACTGAGGTTTGGATTTTTGTCAGCATAACCCAGTTACATACATTGCTTGTAATTTAGTCACGTGATAATTGTTAGTCTGGTTTCAGTCAACAAAAGCTGAAGACAGCATTTCTGTGCTCTTGATTGCACTCACTTTTTCGCTAAAGGCTAGCAGCTAAAACTTTGGATTTAACAGTAATGCAGTAATGTTCCTTAAATGAACATCTAGAGGAGGATTTAGATGGTTGACAGTGTTGATTAGTCCAGTACTCACTCCCACAGATGCCTGTAAACAGAAAAGGTAGCAGAAAGTAACCCTGTTACATCCACAGCTAATCTCAACATTAGTTTACCTTTTTTTTTTTATGGCTGCTGATAAAGTGCTAAATGATACATCCACTCCAGGAAAAGAGTGTCAGTGCTTGAAAAACATGTTCGAAGGCCCAAAACTGTGTAATCAAATTTACCTTTCACTTGAATTCTCCTACAAGCTCCGTAAATCAGAGCCCAGATGGAATCCAGCAGTTCAATACTGTTACGTAAGACTAACTCCCTGTGAAGATAAATGCACAATAGATGCTGCTTGCTCAGGGTGGAGAAAGAGTTTGGCGGTGTGACTAAAGCATGGCCCATTGACCGATAGCATCTCTTTCTAAGAGGCTCAAAGAGGCAGCTGCTTTATGTCTGCTTCGCCGTCAAATAGGGCACTCTGTCCTGCACGGGAAGGGGATAAATCAAGCCTGTAGACCACTGTTCTAACTCATTCTGGCATCACTCTGAGTGGCATTCCTGCAAAACCAAAGACTATAAAAAAAAATAAAATAAAAAAAAACCTCTTCCGTACAGCCGGTGTTTACCTCCCTCCACTTCAACATCTTATTTGGTTTTTCTCCGATTTCGGTCTTTCTGTGCAAAATCTACCACAACCATCTCAGACATCTCAGGAATTTACTCCAAATGATTGTTTTGCTTCTCCTCCTCTTGAGTGTGTGTTACAGTATATACATGTGTGTGGGTGGGTGTGGGTGTGTGTGCGTGTGTGTGTGTGTGCATGCATGGCTGCAGGCTAAGAAGTAGTGAGGGAGTTCCCCCACATCTGTTCACCATAAGAGCTTGTTGACAGCAGCTCTCCTCTCTCTCTCTTCCCTCTCTCTCTCTCTCGCTCCCTCCCTCTCTTCCTGCTCCCAGTTCATCCCTTCTTTGGATTGTGTTACCGCTGCTCCTCATCCAAGATTAAGTAGAACACAGTGTTGGCCTGGTGTTTAGCGGCCTGCTTGACTGCCGATCTGGAAAGAGGGGTCAGGTTTGTAGCCTTCGATAAGACCTCTATAAGGTACTGGACCATGGGAAAAACAAACAAACGAACAAAAAAAAAAAAACATGCAGCATTCTCAGATTCAATATTTCTCATCTGAGTGTGAATTATTCTCTATTAAAAGGAGAATGCACACAGCAGATTAATCCTCATTTTGATCCGATTACTGATATAACAAAAACAAAGTTATATTGGCTCAAAGCAAGATTTTTAATGGAACAGACTGAAAATGTATAATTCATTTCACCAGCAGGAAAAGCGTGTGTGTGTGTGTGTGTGTGTGTGTGTGTGTGCGCGCACGTGTGTGTGTGTATCTTTTGTGTGTTTAGGTACATACCAGACAAGGAAGGATCACACACAGGCCACTAAGTAGTTATCTGAAGTTAAGACCAGAGTGTTTCTGCAGGAGGATTGAAAGCCACCCAAGCCTGTAATTGGGAAAAGGGCCATTTGGGCCATCAGAGTTGTCCATTTGTTTTTAAAAGGGAAAAACGATCGATGGGCAGCATTAAGCAGATCTGTGAGAGATCTAAATGGTTCCTCGGGCCGCAATCTTTACTTCCTGCTGCATAGATACTGGCCTTTAATGATTGGACAAGACCCAGAGATAGAAACGAAGCTGCAAAACCGGCCAATCTGATGGGCCTGATATCACGCGACACCTTCTTATTGACCCCCAGTGTTCCCGGCTTTAAAGGTGCTACGAGTTAAGATCTCACATCAGCTTCGGTCACGTGCACACAAATCAACAGCAAACAGGTGAATAAAATAACATTACTGCTTGTTCCACCTGTGATTGTGCTGCTAATTAGCTTTGTGTAATGACTTATAATTGAAGTGTTGGCTTTATTTTCTTATTTGGGTTTTTTGCTGTGGTGCCAGTGCTCATGTTAGACTGAGTAACTTCACAGCTCCACTCGCACTAACACACTCGCGGCCCTGTCAGCGCACTGAAAATGCACTGATCTACTCTGTACATGCAGAATTGACAGGTTGTGCACTGAGACGCTTTGTAGACCTGTGGGTGGGATCTGCTCAACGGGAAAATGAAATATCAGCCGCACACAGCCATGAAAAATCATCCCAGAGAACCCATCTGTTTTTTGTTTTTTTTTTCATAATTGTTATTCTTTCCTGTAGTGTTTTTTTTTTTTTCTGGAAGTTGAATCAAGGTGAAATCCACAAAGGATGCACACCTGCTACAACACCAGAGATGGCGGTTTAAACTGCTGGAGCTGTACAAATGGGTCCTCTGAGGACTTCTCCATTTCTTTCTTCTCCTTCAGAGTGTAAAGTTTTCCAGCAGCTGGTAGACAATAAAAAAGTGAGTGCACCGGGGCTGTGATTGCAAAGCTTTCCAGAGGTTTTTATGGAAGGAGGTGGAGGCTGGGGGTTTTCAGTTATGACTGCAGTTGAAAGCTGTACAGTAAGTGACCTAATTCGTTTCCAGCATTTTCTGTATCATTTCCATATTACCCGATTAATCAGTATTCATCATGTTAATATTAAAGTTATACTCCTTAAAAATTAAGGTTCACTTATTTTTTTCAGCAGTATTTGCATTCTGTAATTACGCTTCCATACAGAAGCTTTTATTGTTTGTGGTGTGTGTAATCCACTGTTTTCAAGTTTATCTCATTTATATCAGTTTCATGTTAACTCTCTACGCTGTGTCAGAGCTTTATTAAGTTACTGCTGTTTCTAAACGAATGCTTCACACTGAAAGCAAAACACACGGTGTCTTTTAATGTGAAGCAGACACACAGAATGCAGTGTATTGGGAGGCCACTGCTGCTTGTATATGATGCTGTGGAGAATTACATTTTGCTCCCAGGTATGTCGCATGTGTATGGAAGTAACAAGAACTTGAGTCCTCCAACCTGAACAACCATCCTTCTGATAAGACCCATATGAATGTTTCCTGAAACAGCGCACCTATGGTGTACCAGTCCTCGGTTGTCACGGTTACAATAATAAACACAGACAGTGGTGTCGCAATTGTTACTATAATAACAATCATGGCTTGGTCATGTTTAGGCACAAAAACTACTTGGTTAGATTTAGGAAAACTTCACTGCGTTTTTCCCTTTGCTCCTGTCATAATCACTGCGACCACTAGATGTCGCTTAACAACAAAACGTAACTATGGGTCATAATAACCTGCTACAGAAACAACCTATGGTCTCCTACAGTCTCTTAAATGTAGCACAACCAGTGTCATCAACTTTTATATTCCACACTTTTTTTTCTTGTCAAATCCTGGCACCTACATTACCCATAATACAATGCACCATGCACCATTCTCTAGTTTTTTTTTTTTTTTTCACTTTCAAATACTGACTCGAGTGACATCACTTGAGGACATTTACCAGATGTCACACAGCTCCCTCTGGAGTCTTTACAACTGTTTCACATGCAGTGCTCACCTGGAAACCAACTTCGACGTATAAAGTCAGTGGGGTTCCCCTTTTGAAGACTTCACCTTACTTGATCTGCAAAGGCAATTAAGACAGCACATGTGGTTACAGTATTGTTCAGACTGGCTTAAGTCGAGTCCACGTCCAACTTGCTTTGAGGTGATGTAAAATGTTGAGGCAAAGTGGAAAAAACTAAACCCACCTGAACCCAGTGTGATTGTCAAACAAATTATTCTCAAACGACCAACATCCTAATGCATTTGTGTTACATTCAGTCTGATTGCTTCAAAATCTGCATGGTGCAGATGGAGCCTTTTTTAGTATTCATGCCCTTTTGCTATTCAGCCTCTCGGCCATCCCTTGTCTCAAGACGAGTCCTGCTCTCCTCTCTCCAAGTCTCTTTGTTCTTTCTAAAAGTGCTCGTCTTCCACTGAAGCCGCCACTGTTGCCGTGTCTTTGATGTGAGTCGGGGAGATGGCAGTGAGTTCTCACCTGTCAGCTTTCATGGCTCCCTGAAGGTTGACTTTGAGCTGGTGTCTGTTAAATTGGGATTGATCGCAACAACAGCCAGCCACACATTCCACACACTCGAGGGGGGAAAAACGGTGCATTTCCTGACAGTCGCGCAAAGCTTTGCAGCTGTATGCTGAAGAGCGACCCTTTTTCATGGTGGACGAGGCAGTTTGATGTGACCACGAAAGCCATTTGTTCGGGGTTTAATTTTTTCTGTGGCATAGTGGCATATCAAGAGGAGGTAGCGAGATATGTAGGGAATGCCTAATGCCTGTATCAGTGGAAGACTTATTGGAAAGAGTGGCTCTTCCTGGAGCATGTCTGAATCACACACTGAAGTGTTACAGTTAGAGAATGATAAATACTCCCATTTCATCTGGAGCCCTAAGCCCAGCCCACAGCATCCCACCTGAATCTGCAGCCAGCTCTACCACCCTCAAATCTTGGCTCCTCTTGCTGTTTTTGTCTCAAGCACACACACAGGCTGCATACCAATTGTCAAACTTCATGCTGGAGCTGTCAAGCCTCATGTGCAGGCTGAAATTTCAAAGTCCCCCCCATCAATTTTGCATCGCTGTTTTCAGGAGGTGAAGTTGCACCGTGTACGTTGGGAACGTCGTTGCAGATGTAATTGGGTTTGCTGATGGTTTGGCATAAAACAGTGTGTGGGGGGGGGGTGATCGGCCTGTAGGGAACATCAACATAAACACTGAAGGGAAAGTTTGTGAGCTTCCCCCCTGCCGTATGAAGCAGGGAATGGCTGATCCCCAAGACCGCTTCTAAAGCCATCATTGATCAGGCGAGAAATTTCTTTGGCTATGGAATCTCAAATAAAGTCTCCTTATCTGCAGTGATAAATGTGTGAGAGGAAAAGAGAGAAGGGGGGGGAGAGAATAGAGAGGTAGGGGAGAGAGAGAGACCATTAAAGGAGGAGAAAAAGGAGAGGAGAGCCCCCCACGGATGCTACTGTCAGCTGTGGGAACCCAGATGAAAGTGGTGCAGCCAGATACCAGCGCTCTTTGATCGTGCCTTTGTGTGATAAACATCGCGCTATGCCAGCCATGCTCAATGCTTCGTGCCAGCCCGGCTGTGAAGGTGAAGGGCTTTGAGCAGGCTTCCAGCTCAGCTCTGCTCAGGACCAGCAGGCGTTTGCCATGCCAGAGAGCTGTCTGCAGCACAGAGACACACACACACACACACACACACACACACACACACACACACACACACAATCTCCAGCAGATTGCCCTCACTTTCCCTTTCAGTGTCTCTCTCCTTCTCTTTTTCTTTCCTCATTTTTCTCTCTATCTCTTTCATTCTGCCCCCACCCTTGAGATTTTTTTTTTTTTTTTTTTTTTTTTGAGAGAGAGAGTGAGAGATACTCGTTAAAGATGCAGCCTCGGTTCCAGAAGCAGCTGCTCCTGCTGTGGATTGTGAGTCCTATTTGAACCAATAATCATCAAGTTTTCAAAATTAAAAGTGTGCAGGGAGAGCATGCACAGGTTTTTTTTTCTTTTTTTTTACTGTGTTGTAATAGTAATACGGCTGTTGAATATTTCATGTCTGCCACAGCTTTGAAACGGTGCAGGTTTGCGATGTTAGGTGTAACAAGGGAGGTATGAGGGAATTTTGCCAATGCTGCCTGCATAAATCCTCACCCTTTCAGAATTTTTTTCTTTTCTTTCTTTCTTTTCTAAGCACAAACCTGTGCAAGCTACACATTTTCTTATGGTATAAGGCAATAGCAATCCAGCTCTCAGCCTCAGCCTGTACCTTACTGCAACAAAGCCACATGGTGATTTTGATTCAGTGAAAAGAGAACAGGATTACTCTTGCTTCATAGCGACGCTGAGTGCAGAGTGTGTACATTTGAGAAGGGAGAAGAGTGAGCTAGGGAGAAGAGGGGAGGAATGAATGCCATGCATGTGTGGGAAGTGGTTTTGGCAGGGTTGGAAATTAATGATCTCAACATGTGCTATAGTTGAGAATCATCAGAAAGAAAAGTGCAGACAAAAGCACTTGCAGTACAGCCATGCAGAGGCCACAGATGGAGAAACCACAAGGACTGTGAGACAGAAGCTGTGGAGAAAACTTTTGTTGAAAAGAAAAAAAAAACATGTTCTTTTAATACAAAATGTCAACTTTGATGCTGAAAAAGTCTCGAGCGCTGCTTCGGCTTGAGATTCAAAAAAAAAAAAAAAAATCCCAGCAGCCATGCAAGGACATGTCGACTCTTGGTCCAGAAGAAACGGCTCATTTTACTGGCTCTTACTGTAAAGAGCTGCAAGAGTTTGACACATGGCAGTGACACCTTGCAGCCGCTGCACATCGCCCGACACAACATCTCTTAGGTAATGCATATTTCACGCACATGGCCGCTTTATAAATATGTGGCCCTGGGTTCATGATGCGTGGTGGAGCAGCTATAAATGAGTCTATGCAGGATAAATATACACTTTTATTGGCCTGGGAGGAAGTGGAGATGGTGGGAGCTCGTTGGAACATCTACAAAAAAAAAAAAAAAAGAGGTCATCTCAGGGTAACATGCCACAACACAACAAATAGGATTGTAGTGTGAGGTGCGTGTGTGTGTGTAAGTGTGTTTGAGAGTGAGAGAATTAAAAGAGGCACTAAAAAGTTCAACAAATTTCTTTTGTCATTTTACTTTGTTGGCTTTTGATGTCATAAAATTCTTGTTACCACAATTTTGGTGATTTCCATGTTTCAGCCTCAGCGGAAATGTTGCGTGGTCCTTTTTAACCCAGAAGAATTGAGCAACACTACGGTTTCAGATGCTCTTTAATCTTTAATTGGAGAGCCAAAGTTACACATGCACTGACTTTTATTTGACATTAGGTAAACTCCCTGTTAAAGTTGAATTTCAACAGAATAGAATCTAAGAAAAAAAAAGGATTTGCGTCCCAAGATACTGACTCATTTTACTGATGAAATGATACAGAATTTTAGACAGGTTTAGGGAATACTGCAGGAAAAGCTGCACACAATTTGCAATTCTACAGAGGATAATTATGTGTTATTGGATAAACTAAATGGTGTAAAGGCTGTATATTTTTGATATATACAGAAGTGGGGAAGTTCTCAGATTCTTCAGAACCAGTCAACCCGCTGCTGCAGAGAAATCTCCACGCAACCAATTATAAATACACATCTGACTCATATCTTCAACTGTGCTACAATCGATATATCTCTTTAAGACAATAGCAAACATTGAGTGAGATATCACCAAGTGTGTCAAACTGTGAAGGGGGTTGTCAGAGCCCACCAAGCGTATCCAACATTGTCATTGCCGCTCGCCTGTCTGCCTGTGGAGAACATGCGCCGTTGACAAGAGGTGAGCTCGTGCTCCTCTCCGCATCAGTTTTGGATCACTACTCTCAATCAAAGCCAGGAGAGGAGGGCCCCGCATAATGTGACAGAGCCTGTCTTTCTCTTTGCCTTTTGATGCCCGAGGACGGCTCAGCCAGAGCAACCCCTGTCAGAAACCTGCCCACAGGCCTAGACACAAAAAGATCCAGGAAATATGAGGAGGCAGATAAACAGGCAGACAGACAGACAGACAGATAGACAGACAGACAGACAGATGGAGAAGTTGCAGACACACTGACAAACAAAAGAGCAACAAAGAGGCTTAAAAAAGTGAGGATGTGATAAACAGACAGGAGGCAGAGTGCAGAGATAAAGCAGGTAGATGCATCAAAGCTGTAAAATATCCTGCTTATACAAATACTACCAGTGTGTGATAAGACTGCACTTTTCATTAAACAGCCCCTGTGGACCAGCTAAATGTATTTGCAAATAATGGCAGTCAGATTTAATGACATTATGAGCCATTAAAGAAGAAAAAAAAATAGTGACTGATCTTATCATCTCCTTGTTTCACATTGATTGCCATATCTGATATCTTGTTTCATATCTCTCCCTCATCTAATGCAGTAACAGCTGTGGAAATCGGAGCTGATGTGCATTGTTAACTGTGTTTATTGTGGTTGTGTAATTACAAACTGTATAATGCGCAATCTAATTTATTAGATTAGTGAAAGGATTGTAAATCAGTAATTGTGAGATGGCGTGTTTGCTCTGCTGCTCAGCGCAGGCGGTGCTGTTGTAAACAGTGCCATCTAGTGCACTCCAGCTGGGTTGTACGTCAGGCTTTGAGAACGGGAGAAGGAGCTCAGGAGGTAGGAAGGGGAAACTGTACAGCTGGCAGCACCGCATGGAAGACATGAGCGTCTGCTGGGTGGAACGAACTGAGAAGATGCGTGTTACTTCTCCCACGGCAGCACTCAGTCTTAAGCAAGCAGACTGTCTGTGAGAGTTAAAGGCAAGATAGTCGTCAATTGTCTGAAATGAGACGTCCGCCGTCTGGACATGTTCATCTGTATCTTTATAATTTTAAATAATCTTTTGCCACATTACTTGTTTCTTTAAAAGAATGCTGAAGAAGGAATAAATAGTAATTGATATAAAAAAACGTCCCTGTGACCTCAGCTATGTCTTTAATTTAGCTGCATCTGCAATGAAACCGTGAGGCACGCAAGGTCATCTGAGGATACGCTCATGCAGGACGACATAGAAGAGTGGAAACTACCGCTCAAGTCACCGCAGCGCATTCCTCAGCCTTTACACCACGGAAAAGAAAGCATTATACCAAATTTACCACCCAATCATACTACGGCCGGGTCCCGGGACATACAGTGCATGCAGTCAGAATCTCAAAATAAACCCCGACCAGACCCAGACTGGACCTCTCTGAGCTATTTCTTCTTCTGCCATGGCAAAATATCAAGGAAAATATTAGTCAAAACTTGCCACTTGTGTGTAAATGAGATCAAGATGGATTAGGAGCTCTGGATTCTATTTGAGGCCTTATGAACCACAAGATTTCCATCCGCAGCTGAGAGCCAGCAGAGACCCAGATGTGCGGTGCAGTGCCGGGGCAACTTTGAATGTGATTTCCTCTCTTAAGCCTTTAGTGTAGGTAAAGGCATTATAGCCGATCAAACCTCTTAGCCCTCCTACTTGTGGGATTTGATGTGCATTATTGACAGTGAGAAATGACCCGCCTGAAATACAATATCTCAGTGGAAGATGGAGAGGAGGGGGGTGGAGAGGAAGCTGAGACTACAGAGCCCCAACTTCCCAGTTACCAGGGGCGACGCTGACACACTGTGGAGCGTGGAGTGGCTCAACTAATTCAATATACATATATATATATATATATATATAGCGCACATATAGCGCTTTTTCTACCATACACACACATTCACTCACCAATGATACATCGGGGGCAATTGGGGATTCAGTTTGTTGCCCAAGGACACTTCAACATGTGGACTGGGGGAGCCGGAGATCAAACCACCAACCTAATGATTGGGGGATGACCCACTGTACTACTAATAATAATGTTATCAATCATATTCATCTTTAACTTTATTGTGTGTTTTGTCTCTATAGTGAATTAGACTCAAATACGAGTGTAGGGAGGTGAAGAGAGAGTCCGTAACTGTACATAAGCGAACAAAAACAACAATTACACATTATGGATAGTGAAAGGGCAACATGATGAAGTCATAAACAAAAGATCCACAAGGCCTAATAACTGCCATTTCCATATTATCATATGTATATTGCACAATATCAATATTTCTTTTTTTTTTTTTTTCTTTTCTTAAGTAGGTAAAATAAAGGTTATTTCTTAAAACCTGAAGAGGTGAAATAATGGACAAATAACTGAAATACTGTTGACTAAAAACAGACGGATAGGGTTCATGAAGGGGCGTTTGATTTCATCTGAGGAGCATGTGGGGGGTACGTCAGACAAAAGAGGTCAGAAACCACGGCACTGTAGCATCTAGGACGGTTTGTAGAGGACTGCATTCACATATTTGAGCATGCAATAAATCATTCAAATCAGATCATTTGTCAGATATACAGTTCAAAGAAACGCTCACAAAAGACTCAAATTTTTTTGCTTCAAAAAAGTCAAATTAGCAGCTGAGTCATCACTCGCCAGTTTCTACTTTGAAAACATGTTAGATTCCTTTGGTTGGAGCCAAGGTAAAGTCACAGCAGAATGACTTGCCTACTGATTTATTTCTAAAGAGCCTTAAGTAAAAAGTGAAAGAGAACGTGATGTAACTCTCTTGCCCGACATGCTCCAAGGCAGAAAGGGAGAAAGGTGAAATAAAGACTATATTGCGGTGGCTCTTCCATAATAGACTTTTTCACCCCGCTGTATTCAGTCACACCTTGGCTTATCTGTGCCCTTGCTCATGATATAATTGAGCTTTTCAAAGTGGCGACACATTAAAAGCCCCACATATGGATTTGCATTTGAAAGTGACTTCAATTTAAGGCTTTTATTAACAAAGTGGCTTGCTGCAATTTTTTACAGCCGAGGTGAAGTTAGTGGAGCTGAAAGAAACCAGATGTTTCCCTTGACCAGCTTTCACCCTGTGAAACTCTACTGTGTTGTGGTTTCAAAGTCAGCTGGACCCATGGTGTTACATCCACACCTCCTCTGCACATGTTCATGTACTCACTCACACACACATACACACATGCCAAACATACTTCCTTCCTCTAAGCAAACCTTCCTATAGGGACTTCCTGCTCTAAGTGTTGTTTGCTTAGTGCCCACTCATCTCCCGCCTCCTTGGCAGCCACTTCCTCTTCCTCCTGCTGTGTTCCTGTGTATGTGTGTGTGTCTGTGTGTCTGCTCGCACACTGTATGTTTATGTCTGTGTCGTTATGTAACATGTCCACTTTTACGTATTTATGTGTAACTTCACAGGTGCATGTGCTGCCCCCATCTACGTCCACATCTGTATAAATGATAGCTGTGTACATCCCAGTGAGTGTGTGTGGACAGATGTTCATCCGGTTAGCTGACATCAGTGATCCTATTAGCTGAAGGCTAATGTGCAGCGGGTGACCAACCCACCCTCGACCCCCTCTGACCACTACACTTGTATCCCTCTGTGGGAAATGTCCTGAGAGAGGATATAGGCGGATACATGCAGTGGGACTGTGGGGGTGGAGGGCGACCAGCTGAGATCTCTCTACAGAATCCCAAGACCCCAAAACTGTCCCAAAGGTTAATCTATGTGTAGGTGTCTGCTGTTGTAGTCGATATAGATCCCAGTCGGCATGTCAGAGTCTGTCATATTTGTCTGACAGTGCAAGTCCACAGAGTTGCAGTCACACACACACACACACACAAACACATGCAGTGCAAAGCTCATTATTTTTTTGTTTAAAGTCCAAAAAAATACCCAAATTATTGAAATGACAGCATATTAATGTTGCAATTTCACCCTGAGATGTTTTTTTTTAATCTATCCGGCATGTCACAGCTCTGTCATGCTGCCTTGCATGTCATGCACACACCTTGCCATCGGCCCCATCTAGGACCCTCTGGTAGTGTTTTTTTTTTTGCATGGGGGAGAAGGGCAAAAGAGTTTATAGAAATGATCTCACACATTTTATTTCATGTGCCTTTGGTGGCTGTGAGGCAAGCTGTCACACCGTTAAGAAAATATACCGGCCTTTGTTGAAGTGTAACTGATATATAATCTTGTTAATAAACATAAGTGTTGTTTGTGTTTGATTTTAGATTTAATCATGATCAAATATTCTTTCTGCCCTTCAGTGGTGACACAGTAACCACCGACTCAGTCGAAGGTGAGTAAAGACCTGATTCTGATATTAAAAAAAAAAATGCCATTGAAATTTACTTTTTACTTTACTTTTTTTCAATTTGTTTGTTATATCACATAACTTCAAATCACCCACCACCCCACACACACCCGCCTCACACCCTTCTACACTCCTGCTAAAGCTAACTACCGTAGCAGAACTCAGAAGCATCTTAACATTTGACTCCATGAATTTCATCTGATTTAGTGTGGTTGTGCCAACTTTAAATCGCACATTTAATCATATTAAAATGTAAATTAATTCATTATATTGATTTAATTATGAATGTATACTAGATGGACAAAGATCGAGAGACAAAAACCTAGCAAAGCAGATTTTACAACATTACACTCTTATAAGCCCTGGACTGAAAATAATGAAAATAAGTTTATTTTCTTAAACAAACTAGTTAAAATGGACAAGAGATGAAACAGCTGACTTTGCACTAACTTTTTAGGTATTATAAAGGTTCTATTGCAACATTTTTGGGTAAAATAATTAGCATAAAAAGGCATATAGTGAAGGCATTAGCATCTCAATACGCTGACTCACCAGCCAGTTTGAAAGCATTAAACCCCTTTTTTCTCAGCCTCACTGTGTTTGCTCTCTGTCTTTGTGGAGAAATTTTGTTTAAGGACAGATTTTATATTTGGCATTTTTTGACACGCGCTGAGTAATTGCAAAATTTCGGCTATCAACAGATTTCCTACAAATATATTGTTGGTTGTTTGAGCCATCAAACACCCACACTAGCTGATCCCTCTCGTGCCTGTATGAACTTTTATCAACCTATTGCATAAGTCTCAACTGCCTTTTCCAATCAAACGATTTCGTGTCAAAAAAGCAGTTATCTTTACTCATTAAGCATTAATGTAATAAAAAGGCTTACTTTAATGTTTGCACACAGACCTATTTTCGTAGGGCACCTGCATGCGTGTCTGCGAGTAAATATGTAATGAGTAAGTGGAAGAGTGACGTGATCTTTGCCTTTCAGAGCCACTTTCCCCACCGATGCCAGAGTCCAGAGGTTAATGACATCATTAGCATTCTGTTGGGGCTTGCCCGGCCTCTCTTTCCCAGCAGGGCCTGGGCTCTGCTCAGAGGCTGACTAAGCCAGGGACTTAACATTGGGCAAAGTCTGTGAGCAGAGATTGTGTGTGCATATGTGTATGTGTGAGAGAGAGAGAAAGAGAAAGAGAGAGAGAAGTGGGGGGTGAAGGGGGGTGGGGGGTGGAGTGGTAGTGGTTGTGGGATCATCCTGAAAGTGTCACAGGATACTGGCACTGTGAGTCAGAGGCTAAGGATGAAGAGGGGGGAAGATGAGGAAAGGGTTGGAGGGTGAGGGGGTGGATGTGGGTAGGACACAGGGGGGTGGGGGAGGGGGGGCAGGACGTGCTAAAGGGTGACTGGACCTGTGAGTCAGAGTGTCACAGTGTCCATTGGCCAAAGCACACACATGGAAATTTGTATAAGCAGTGAGAGGAGTGAGAGCCTTCATTAGACGAAATTAATTTCCTAATCCCACAACCAACATTAATTCTTTCCACATTAGGTTTCCTTAAAGTCAAACAAAACAAATTTATGCTGTATATATCATGTTTGTTATTGCTCGACTGCCTCACAGAGGCAGGAGTATAAAACTAATGAGTGGAATATATACATTGCATACATTGGAGATTCCTTTTTCATATGGCTGAACTATTACATTCTCTTTTTCTCTAATGTCTCTAAATTCAGTTGGAAAATATAAATATCTTAACACCCCTAAACCCAGGTCTCCCCTGCACTAAACCCCTAAAAAGGTGAGTGTGAGTGAATGGCAAAATCTCAATTTGACCTCAATGTTCCTCATTTCTGTATCCTCGTGAGGATCCTCAGTCCTTGTAAGGAAAGACAAGAACTTATAAAGAAAACCGACACTTTCCAGTGTGGGTTCAGGCTCCACCATGGCCTAAATACATGGTTAGCAGCAGGCTAACCGCTCTCTGAGGGACATTCCACTGACTCAGTGTTATTCTGGTGCTGTATACCTCCAGTTGCAGAGAAGCTATAGCACTGGTGGAAACACTAGTCCACAGATTCCTACTCCCTGTTATTTCCTCAGTCCTAATTGCTTTTGGTTGGTGTTTGTGTGTGTGAATGTGTATTTGTGTTTTCATTTCTTTGCCAAGGGAGCAGAGGGAAAACAGTTATGTAACTAAGGCTGGTGCCTTGTGGTTCTCCGTCCTCAGGGAAGTGCCAGCGCTTACCTCCCTCACTTTAATTTCATTTTCACTTGTTCCATGTGATTCATTTCCATTTTCAATTAGATGTGATCACGTTCCCGTATAATACTCTGTATCAGGAATCAGGGGAAGCACAGCGTCGACTTCCAGCGCCTTTAGATTTCTGTCACTGTGTACAATGTCGATAGAGAGGGAGCTGGGTCAGAGGCAGATTTCAACATATTCATAAATAAACCTCCCTCACAACATTAGGGAAATCGTAGCATTTAGAGAACGATCACTTTGATGATCGTACCCTTCTGATAACATTTAGTTTCCAGAATGCTGGACAGCCAGAGCTAGAAATTGAGAAAATGCCAAACCCTGACACCTTGGCCCTTTGTCATACTTCTGGAAAAAGAACTGGAGCAGTGACTCAGGAGATTCTGTTTTCCCCCTCAGGTGACTCTGTGGGCCATGTCAACACATTAACTGGGGAGAGACAGGAGGCAGTGGGGGTTATCGGGGAAGTGATTTTCCATATGGGTGAGTCGCACTTCAGACTTTGACTGAAAACGTTGGTTGCGGGGTGCAAGCTGAGGCGCTCACAGCAGTGTGCCACTTCTGGCACAATGTGGGTATGTCACACCTCGATGCCACAGCGCTGGACTGGCCCAAATATAACCTGGACACTCTGACGTTGCTGGGTTCTCCACTCATGTCAAAACCATTCCAGCTGTGTCAGTGTCATCAACCATTTCAGAGTGTCAACATGGAAACAGCTTGATTGGAATCAGTTTAGGGAAATTAAAACCAAAAGGAATCTAGATGCCAAAGAAGATAACCACCAAAATGAGGAAAGTGTTTTTATTTGCTGTTGTTTTCAGAACTTTGGATGCTGTTCTTTTTTGATTTTTAATTTAAAAATCAAATCTAATCAGCATTTTTATTTTTTGTATTTTCTACAAAGGTAAATAATGGAAAAACATTAATGCGCTTATGAATGAATTGGTAAATTTACAAGCAATAAAATAAAACCTCACTCAGTTCAGCTCAATGGTTTTCCTGCTACAGCCTTACTTGGTCTGGTACGACGAGTCCTCCAACCTGAGCGACCATATAGCTTGTTTTTCTTCAACCCTCTGAAACGACCCAGAGGAGTATCTCCTGATATAGCGCCCCTATGGTGGCAGGAACATCCATCGCCATGGTTACCATAATGAAACAGTCATAGCTTGTTTAGTTTTAGGTACACAAACTACTTACTTAGGTTTTGGAATAGTTTGTTTGGATTAAAATAACCCTGAACATTTGATAATCTTTATTGTCATGGTTACAGTAATAATTTATTACGACGTTTCGGTCCTCCACCTTCATCAGGCTAATGGTTCTCCAACAAATACAGTCATCTTAAATAGAGTAAGCAGCCAATCGCCTCATCCCATGTGAAGTGGAATCTGTGAGTTACTAAAAACATCCTTAACAAATATAAGTACAATAAATTCTCTGCTGCAGTGCGGGATTTTTTGATTGCCATGGTTACGATAACAACGTGCTTAACTTTGGTGAATGGTCATGGATAAAAGAAACAAATTCCCCATTCCACATGACTATTGAACATCACTCTCCTGTGTGATATACCTGTGTTTTGGTGACCCCCCATCCATCCACCCCATCCACCCCACGCTCTTTATACTCCTGTCATACTTACTACAGCCACTAGGTGTCGACTAACAACAAAAGGTAACTATAGGTCATAATATCCTGCTGCATAAATGACCTATGGGCTTGTTTTTTACAGGACAGTCTCAACCAGTAACTTATTGTGGCTAATGTTAGCATTCTGACTCATGCTTACTTGTGCTACGGTTACATTTTGGCATCGACCGTGATCCTGTAATGGTCTGTTCTGTAACATTAGCAGCTCTGTTTTACTCTTTATTGTATTTGGGGTAGTTCATATGTTATACCCATTGTCTGGTGGTATATCTGACACTGTTATTACTGTAACCTGCAAGAACATAATGCTTGACAGGTATAGTATTACTAAATACATCTGTGGGGCTTATGAAACAGTCAGTTGCCAATTGTGGCCACTGATCTGCAGTCTTATAGTTTTGCTTTAAGTGATGACCTACATAGATATTTTATGTGTCAAGCCAAACACATTCTAAACACCAGGTCAGTAACTGCCATATATTGACTCTGACACTCTTAATATTTTACCAACTTGAAGGACTATTTCCTGGTTTAGTATTCAGGTTTTCCACTTCATAGAGTGTAAAATTGAAAACTGGTTATCAATTTTATTGTCCCAGACAAATCTGTAACCTTGCACAAGATGCAGATTTGTTAGTGTTAGGTTGGAGGTTTGAGTCCAACGACCCGCTGGTGAATTCATGGAAATGTGAATTGACAACTCTCTCACCTCCCTCAATAATTCCTCTTAAATTTCCCCTCAGCAAAGGAACCAAACCCTGGACTGCTCCGGAGAAGCAGAGAAATGGAGCAATAATTAGATGTACTGTGCTCTGAGACTTTCCTGCACCGCAGAGAGCAGCTGTGAACGGCCCAAAGACGGTGTATTCATTAAGATCCTTGCTTCTGTAATCACATGTAACTCTGGCGGCCGAGGATCAAATCCCTCTGCAGTCCTCTCTCTGGTGCCTCCCTGACTCTCCGCTGCTGTCAGCGGCTGACTGGCTAAATCGAGATAAAACAGGGAGAAGTTGTGATGAGACTTCTAACACTTCCTTCTGTATAAGTGTCTTTATGTGTGTTCCCTGCATGTTTGGCATGTGAGTATTCAAATAAACCAACGACTCTGCTGTACTGTCTCATGTGATCCAATGCCCTGGCATCAGTTTGCATGCAGTGTTTGGTTTAAATGCCTCCAAGAACTAACCTTTCCGCTCTCTGTGGCTTTTTCTGTCGTGCCAATGCTGGCTCCCTAAAGAGGAAATCACCCTGTTGCTGGAAGGAAATTGCATTGTTACAGATGTGGTGGCCTGCATACTAAACTACCTCCACCATGGCATACCTGTAAATAACAGCCATTCCCTGCTTGTCAGCTCCTTTACATTTCACAATTGCAATGTGGTTGAAAAATAAATGCTTCCTGGTTATCCTAAAACAGAAGGTGTGAAGGCGGCACACGGCAGCCTGAACACTCCTGTTCTAATTGATTCAAGCCATGCAGTGAGAGAAAGACAGAGAGACATGTTTAGGAGAAGAATCATGTAGAAGACAGCAGCATATGTGGTCTTTAGATTTATGTGCACCCACAAAAAAAAAGGAAAAAAAAAAAAAAAAACTGGCGCTCTGCCTTTTGCCTGTCAGGCGATTGCTTATGGCTAATGATATCACGTAAAGGGATGCTGGGGGAAGTGCTGCTGTGTGTTTATGTGCGTATATGTATGAGGTGGGAAGTGTTTGGGTGTGCTTTAAAAAAATAAATAAATAAAAAAGAGAGGGGCAATTTGCATTGGATTGATGCACAGCACACTGCGGTGCCAGCAGGAGCAATGCAATACGGTTGTTAAAGCCATGTCTCAGCCCTTTGTACGTGTGCTACAATGGCAGACTATTTCTTCTAAGCATGTGCTGCAGATCACTGTTTTCACAAGTGACTTGAATAAAGGATTCACAGGAGATGCTGCATTCTTAGCAAAACAAACGCCATAGAAAATGAATAGAAGCCAGTATTTGTGTGTTGTATTTCACCAGTATTTTTAGGTCATATCTCAATCCCGCCACTGCATCTTGGCTGTGTTGGATACCTTTCCCCACGAACGGCAGAAGGACATCCTGTCCCTTATATTTACTTTGTTTCCTCGACTTTGGCCGACCCTGCAGCATCCTTGCTGCCCAGGAAGCAGGGAGCCTCGTAAATTAGATTAAGATACTGTGTGAAACACTGGTTCATTCCATAATGCCGTATCGACATTGGCAGCTGCCAATACAATTCATGACATCCTCATCATCATCCCGAGTGGAATGAACAGCCCTGTCAGGTCACACAGTGGGGTGGAGGAAGCTGTAGGCTGGAGCAAGCAAACAAAAAAAAAAGTCATTGATGCCGGCAAAGTCATGTGTACATACAGCACACAGATACATATTTATATTTAGCCAGGTTTCAGATCTCGTAATCAATTCACCTCACATTGGTATTGAATTGAGCAGCAGCCTAACCTCCACATGAGCAAAGAAAAAGGGCAATAGTGATGTGATACATATTCTGAGCGAAGGCCATTCACAGACTTGTGTCACCCTGAGAGAGGAGGCGAGTTCATGCCTGACCCCTCTCCTTTAACCCCAGGCTCTGGATCTGTGGAATAGTTTTACATATCTAGCCAACCTGTCCATCTGCCATGACCTCAGGGCACGGCAGGAGACACGGGCAGGCTTAACCAAATCTCACGCAGCCTGGCTGAAAAATGACTCTCCAGGTAATGTGGGGCTGGATGTATTTCCCCCACCCCACCCCCACCGCTCCCCCTCTCCTCCCCCCGTCCCAGGTGAATTCCATGGATTTTAAAAGGACGCTTTGAATTCAGCAGTGGCTCTGCTGAGAACAATCAAGGAACATGGCTGGTTGATTATGTACGGTCGGTGTGGGGGACATTCTCATTCATGTATGCATCTCAGCATGTGCAGTTCTTTATATTCATCTTATGAATCTGCAGCTCCCTTCAAGACAGACTTCTGAGGAAAGTCACAGAGGTGCAGAGCACCAATACACATACATAAGGTATTGCCTCCTGCATTTAGCTGCACCCTGTGCTATTTAACTTTCTATTTCATGTGTCTCATATGCAGGCAAGCATGTATAATTGTGGGGGTCAAAGCATTAATAAATCAATGTAATCTTTGTAAACAAACGCAACCTTTATTTTATCCCTATTATTCAAAATAAAAAAACAGAGACTATATTTCCTATAAACCCTGTTGCTACCTGCCCAGTTAGTACTTGCACAACAGCGCCCTCC
This sequence comes from Seriola aureovittata, assembly GCF_021018895.1. Taxonomy (NCBI): domain Eukaryota; kingdom Metazoa; phylum Chordata; class Actinopteri; order Carangiformes; family Carangidae; genus Seriola; species Seriola aureovittata. Next base: position 5,280,437 of record NC_079383.1, on the reverse strand, counting down.
TCCTGTTCTGTGCCATAAATCAATGGCATTTGTACCATGAAGCATCCAAGTAGATTTTCCTCAAAAATATTAGAATTTTATAGTTAATGCCTTTAAACTTTTACCACCCATTATTTCACTCACAGGAAGCCCTAAGTAGCACTTTCATACACTAAACTTTCAAATCTTATGAATTAACTGTAATATACATTGTGTATTGATATAGTCTCTTGTCTTTTCAATTATTGTGATAATTTTCAAAATTTAAGTCCTAAATATGGTGTCTGCCTATTTTCAAAGCAGCCTCCAAAGATATAATAAATCCTTGAAATCTGATAATCTGGGTCCATTACAAGGCTGTAAGGATAAAAATGAATCTATTTATTTTAAAGAATAAGTGGTGATATTCTACTTTTTTCTTTTTTTTTCTTCATTGCCAATAAACCCCATGAAAAGACCAAAGCCAACAATGAATTGATCTTATTATTATATGTTGTCAAGCCTGATTTTGTGTATTATGTGTGCAGCTACTGAATGTGCTCCACTATTAAAAGCAAGCCACAGTAACATGTTCCCTCATTATCCGTGACACTGCACACTAACGGTTTATTCTGAGATAATAACAGACGTTTTCATGGGTTCCCCTCAGTTCTGAGGAACCGAGACTCAACATGATCTGAGTCGGTCCAGGCCCACGCTCTACTGAGTCTGGTCCAGTCAGTTAGGGTCGTGTTTAACTACCATGGTTTCTGATCTGTGTGTCGGGAAGGATTCAAGTACACTCAATATCAGCCTTGATCACGTGGAGTGTTCTAATCACTACAGGAGAAAACATTTTTAGGAAATCAGTTGCCTGTGTAAAAGATTCATGCTGTGAAATGACAATATTTTTTTAATTTGATTCAAAGATATTAAATTGGTAAGAAATTCTTCCTCTGTTGCCCAGTTTGCTTACAGAAAGTTTTACTGTTGGTGCAGCAGATGAAATTATGACTCGCTGTTATTTCTATTATTAGTCACTGCTGCATATAAACAAATTAGTTTTGGAATTAATTTCTCAACTTCTCAGGACAGCAGCTCTTTGTAAATTCATTAAATCATCCTGCTGTGTTGGTGCTCACCTTCCCGGGTCTGCTCAGGTCCGCCACATATTGGCTCAGGTCTAATTATTCTCAGGGCCTGTTCAGATCAAGTCTGACTGTGCTTAGTTTATGCACATCTATTGCACAGGTCTGTTGTGGATCTGGATCCAGTCCAACATTTGGGACCTCTAGTTGGTACCACACAGAGATGGACTGATAATCTGGACATTCTCTCAGTCCAAAACAGCTGGCGGACTGAACATAGCGGCTGGACCTGCTGAACTGAGGCAGGCACTCCACTGACCTACATTGACCTCAGATGGCCTAAATACTATTTAGTGTCTGTGTCTGTCAGTAATAACTCACATTTGTACTGATATTACCTTTATAAAAAAACCACACAGGTGCAAAATACCACAATTTAATGGATTTTTTATGTTCATTTTTTGATGGATGGACTTTCTACAGAAAAATTATGTTAATTAACTAAGTTAAATACATTATTAATTATTTTTATTGATGTGCTTTTTACTTTTTGTCACTAACAGCTGTTACTGTCATTGAACACTGATATATATGAATAAAATAAGAACATGAGGAAGGTATGCAGGAGAAAACACGTGTATGACTCATCATATCAACCAAAACATGTTGGATATTCCACACTCCTCTGAGGAATAGATGATGTTATGATTACATTTAATAGTTGATATAGTCCTGCTGCGGTTAGCTCGGAGAGTATTTTCAAAATAAAACGTTTAATCCAAATGAGGAAATACCAGCACAGCAGGTGGTCTCTGAGCGAGTGTTGTTCAACTAGAAAGACAGAAAGACAGATCCCGTATGAAACACAGCATCCACCTGACATCATTGGTATTTGTTATAGCCTACTACATCTGATGATGCTACTGCAGTGATATTTTGGCTTGAATAGTCCTATTGGGTAACATTAGGGTGTTGAGACAAGCCTTGTCTGTTGGGCTGTCCTTATGTCCCAGTCTGACCCTGGAACCACATACAATATCCTGCTGCCATAAATACTCAGTAGTAGGCCCCAAATAGTCTGCAACGAGTGCACCGCTTGCATCTGTTTAAGTAATAATTTAAGTAACTTAAAAAACATTAAACTCTGTTTTGCTGTTCAAAGATTTTTTATCTTCAGTAGGATCCGATGGGATTTGGGTGCCACAGGCAGGCGGAGAGGCGGATGAACACATTGTTGGTTTTGGACTTTTCATGGGATTTGTTCATAATAACGAAAAGTATTAAGTATTGCCAGAAAATAAGGTGGGTGATAGTAACTTTCACAGATAGAATATCATAACAGGTAATATAGACACTGTTATATACACACAGACACACACACACACACACAACACAAAGTAACCCACCACATGAGCCAAAAATAGAGTCTCCTCAGAGGAAGTTGCTCTGCAGTCATGGACAGATTCAGTAGGCGCACTGATGCAATATAATCTGTACTTGGGAGGTCAGAAGTTAATGAAATTCCTGTGTTCAGTTAAATAGTCATTTAGGTAATATACTGTGCTCCATACAAACCAGCCATAAATCATCCTAATTTAATAAATGTAGGAATAATGATGAGACGTCCGGCGAAGACATTTACTCACAGACCTCATCCCACTTTAATAGTGGCGGTGTAAAACAGAAAGACGTCAGATAGCATTTAAATGGAGATGCATCACAGACAAATTGGGTCAAATCCTACCTGAGGATTGTGCTCCACATCACATCTCCTTCCTCCTTCCTCCTCTCGTTAGAGACAGTTTCTCTTGTCTGTGCGGAACAACCTGGTTATTCAGGCAACTGCTTTCCAGGCAGCAGGACACGTTCCAGTCAGAACAGTGGGGTTGTTTTTGTTTTTTTTTTTGTTTCTGAAGAATCAACTCAGTCTTCTCAAAATCTGCCAAGTATCAATTTGGACAAATTAGTACATAGCATGCATTAGCCAAGATATATATTTTACAAGCAACACCGTGCTTTCAGTAGGAGGCATAATGAAGTGTGAAGGAGAAAATCTGGTGTTTCACGAATCCCTGGTGAATATCTTTTTTGTTTTGGGACTCAATGGACGTTGTTGTTCAGGAAAATTCACAGCCTTTTTCAAAATATCCCCACAACTAATCAGCAGGGGTCTTTTTTTATTTCAGCTGCACATTTTCACTGAGAGCAGAGTCAAATATAACAAGTTTATGAATAACAGAGCGAGTCTGATTGAGTTCAAAGAGGGAATATGTGAAGGTCAGCACTGGAACACTGGAAATATTTTTCTTTGATATTTCGTTTCTGCGTCTTTGTCAGTTTCCTAACCACAAGGTGCACACATCAACTGGCATCTTTGCATCTATCTCTTTTACTTTTACACCAGGCTCTGCAGTGTTTCATTATAATCTAGTGCCCCCTAATGGATCTAAAGCTTAGGTGCCTCAAAGACTGCTCATGAGACTCTGACTTTCATCACCAAAGAGAGCCAGTGTATTGGAATAAACTCATTAGTTGTTTGGAGATGTTCGATGATTCTTTAATAGCAGGGCTCCTGGAGCAGACAGCCTTCCCCCCGTCCTCTACCATCACAAAAAGCCCATTTGGCAGAAGCATAAATAAGAGTCACTGTTGCGAGCGGAGCGGCCGGAGAACATCCAGCATGAAGACAAATCAATGAAATCCATTTGACTTTCAAGCCTCAAAATGCCAGGGAGTATAAAAAGCAACATTTCTCAGCGCCCTATCAAAACCTGCTAATTCTTCGTGACATTTCCCAGCAATTTCCTTCACTATGCAAATGTCTTCCAGCAATCAGATTTAAACAAATGTCATTCATGAGTTAAACAACAACTTGACTGTTTTCTACCTTTTTATCTTGTCTCACTGAAAGCCATCTGTAATGGTTAAATGAGCCCTGGGGACAGGAGTCTGGGAGCGTCTGCTAGAAAAAAAAAGAAAAAAAAAAGAAAAAACACCCTCTCATACACGTTTTGATCAGAGCTGGATGTTCATGGTGTTCATGTTAGATATTACACCCAGTCCATGTAGTATTACATTCCCCCAGTATGCTGTTGCACCAAACTCTAATAAAAATCCTGCATGGTATAAACCTCCCTTTTGTAACAAAGCTCCTTCCTCTCCAGAGGAGTCACTGTAAAAGTTCAAAGCTGCGGCTCTGAGCAGCATGTGGCCTACTCTAACCCAGTACAACCTGTCTGCTTGTATGGCTGCTGGGGCACATCAATTTAGCTGGGCTGAGATCTAAGGCCGGGAAGGAAACACCGTCCAGGAGGGGCAGAATGGAAGGGGTTAGAGGGAGAACAGACAAAAAACATCCAGTCCTCTGTTTTTGCAGAGGAACGCGGGCAGACGTTGTCCAGCAATGCGCAAAATTCTGGTTTGTGCAATCAAATATTCTCTGTGTGTTGAACAGTGGCCAGACCTCTAAGCTTCAGTGAACGTCAAATAGCCAAATCCACATGGAACCTTCTGGAGCGCTTCTGCGCTGCTGTGAGTGGCATTGTACTGGCACTGAAATGGCCCCTGAGAGCTAATTAATTTTCCAAGCTGACAAACTGACACCGTGCACTGCTAACCTTTCCAAATTATGGAATACAGGGACTAAGACACGCAGGATGGCATGCTGTACAAAATAGCAACGGAGATGATGAGATGATCAGTCGCAGAGCTGAAGTGACATCTGATGTCGACAAAACATCTGTGACCTGATTACTGTCCACTGCACTCATACCGCTGCATCAGAATTTCATTCACAATGTTCATCTAATACTAATACAGGATTTATAATTGTGACATGTGTAGAAGAAATAACACTGACATATGCATATGCACTGACCCTGCAGATGCTGTCTCTTGCATTGAGCTTCGTTTGACCGACAGTGCCACCTAGTGGAGTAGATCCAAAATGACACTTTCAGAACATAAGACAGTAAATATGAAATTCATTTTCTTTACTTTTTTTTTTTTTTAACACCAACAAAACTCTGTAGAATGTTTTATATGCTTTCTGTAATTCTTCACCCCCTACATTATGTTCTGGTATCAGGTGTGTAATTCTGGTACAAATTCATTTTATTGTATTCTACTTAGAGTTTTACCTAAAACTAATAATTCTGATTTTTTTTTTTTGTCTTTAACGGCTCAAAGAACTTAACATGCTTAAAATTGCTTTATCAGACTTTTCCCAGTTTTATGAGAACTGATTATAAACATGACTTTGACATGTTTCAGACACTGAGGTCTGTGGGAACAAATCCAACATGAAAGTAAAGAAGTAAAAGAAAAAAAAAACGAAAAGTAAAACCAAAAACGAAAAATTGTGTGTCATGGTACAATGTCAACTCCTCCTCATATCAATATAAACCCTGCATCTGATGACCTCATCTGTAGCTCTGGCTATGTTCACAGAAAAATCCATAAACTTTACATAACATTCTACATTAATATTTTAGTGATAAGAAAATACTATGATAATAATAGTATAAATGCACTATATTGACAGAAAAGTGCATGTAGATCTAAAATGCTCTTTTGTGAAGACTTACCCTCCATATGCTAAGTCACTGGCCTTAAATGTAAGTTTAATATAATCATGATTCATGTTTGTAGAAAAGCTTGCTTCTCCTCTGAGACCAGCCTGGTGCGGGGGGCAGGAATTAAAAGTCATGCATGTGTGAAATAGCACTTGCATGACCATCGATGTGTAATGTTGTAATAAGGACAGTAAAGCTTTTTTTAATATTCTACCAGCTCCAGAGACTGTCGCCTAATATTTTAGGTTTCATGTTGGGAGGAATTCAAAGAGGTGTGACCTCCTCATTTCTGTGTCTGATGAATGATCTAATTTCACCGTCCTAAATTCTGAGAAAGCTTTAAACCCTTCGACGGCCCATATGCTGTGATTTGTTGGGCTCAGTCAGTCATCGAGTTCGGATCTTCTTGAGGGACCGTGTGAAGATTTAATGTGGCGAGCTGAGAGTTTGCTGACTGGTACTGTGCTGGCCTGCTGTATCACAGCTATTTACATGACTTTCTTCCTTCCAAGTGCCTCTTATTAGCCTGCTGTAACGGGCGCTGATAATGTTTATGGAAGTTTCATTGCTTTTGTTGGACAGTTAAACTGGTGTTTGTGGTTTATGAGGTCATGCTGTTTAAAAGAGTCTGGACTGGGTTTCATGGAGCGCAGAGTGTCTCTTGATTCACATGCTTAAACCCCAGTTTATTAATGATAAAAAACACAAGCACACTCTAAATCTTTATCTCGCTCCTGATCACGAGTCCACTGATCTGTCCCTCGCTAATTAATTTTTATTCATGTCCTCAAATGATTTCATTTTTACTTTTATGCAGACTACATTTATGATGTCAGACACATACAACATCATCCTTAATTAGCAGAGATGATAAACATCATATCCACCATGGAGGGATTAGCTGCAGCGAATGTATTTTTTCATCTAACATGCGCTTAAATCTCATCTGTATATTTTTTTGATAGTGTATTATCGCTTATATAAAGATGTAGTATGTGTGGGTTGATGTGGCGTAGATACTTTCGCTATTTCATCTGTCAGTGGAAACAAAACCATGAGACGTTTGTTTGGTCTTTTTACAGCATGAATTCAAATTGCATTTCAATAATATTTTATGAGGAAATTTCTTTAGTAGTGTGCACTGGATTTAACTGATCAAACAGCGCGTTAATTACATGATACATGAACCACTCACTCACTGGTTATTTTATAGTGTTTTTAATGAGAGATACAAATCCATGGACGAATATGTTATTGGGATTAGCTTTGGACACATTTCATATAAGATCATCATTTTATTGACAATACATAATAGTTTTCCTCTCTCAAAATATAATTTCGCTATGTTAGCTACAGCTAGCAACGCCAAATAATAATGGACTCAAAGATGACATTTCTTTGATGAAGTACATGTCAGAGACCGCTGACATTCCTAACTACATTTTATTAACTTTGTTTAACCTTTCAAACACAGCTCAGGTGGATGGAGGGTTTCAAGACCTCGAGATCTCAATGTTTAATTTCTTGCATTACCACTTTCACCCTCATATTTATTCAATCAAAGGAACTTTAAATAAATAGCTAGTTTTTGACCGGAAGGCAAACATTGAGCTGAAAGAAAACATTTTCCCTATTACCCCCGGTGGTATCTAACCATGTGTTATTTGCAGATGCCTTAAGATCTGCGCTGGTGAGCTCTCAAAAGGCAAAGAAACCCTCACCATGATTAGATAAGTCATTTTCTTTTCTCTCCTTCTCTCTGTTTTTAGAGTGGTTTCTGTTTTGTAGCTTCCGGCTGTTGTGTTGCAGTCTTGCAATGCTAATATATATACATATATATATATGCTTCACACTTGTAACTCTCAAACTGTTATTTGAGCAATCGTTGTGTGAGAAAACCACATACTGTATAATGGACGCATCCATCCATGTCTTGTAATGTGCATTTATGTTTGTTCATCAACCTTACGTGTCCCAAAGAATTGAAAAATAACTGTAAAAACTCAGAAGAGCATCATTTCAGGTTACTCTGGATAACCACCGATTGTTCTGTTATTGCTAATTGCTACCAGGTTGTAGCTTTATCAATGCCCCATTCTTAAAGAAGTCGATTCCAACAACTGAATCAAGTAAAGGTGGAATCCAACAACATGTGAGTTGTGAACCAACTGTGATGGATAGATGGGTAGGCAGAGGCAAGATATGACCAGCATGTTTTCAGGGGCCAACAACAGTAACAGGGAGAACATGATGAGCTGAGGGGAAAGGGGACAAACTGATAGAACAAAACTGGATGCAGGGGAGCAACGGGAGAGGTGAGGGAGTGTAAGGAGACGAGGGGGCGGGGGGTTTGTTCAGACAGCTGTGTCAGGGGGCCTAACACTAATGATCTCTGTCAGCGGGGCCTGTCTCAGCAGGTAGAGGGAAACATGTCAGCTAGCGAGGCAGCAATCAGGGAGTACCCAGCAGCTACACACACTGCTGTCTGGCTCTCATTCCATGTCTCACACACAGACACATATGAGCCCACATAAATGTAAAAAAAAAAAAAAACAATGGTTATCAAATAATGACAAATCACCCTCTGTTACACTATTTGTGCTATATTTATTCATGTAATTAACCTAAAACCTGGACCTGAAGAGCACCCGCTGCTCCTCAGGCTGCAGCTTTCTGACTTTCCATCAGACCCTCCAGCATCACCAGGCTGCACTGACATCCACTAAGAACCTCATTAGTAGCAGAGAGAGAAAGAGACTGGGGGAGAGCCATACAGAGGCAGACAAACAGACAGCAGCACAGCAGCCAATTGCCAGGGAGCTCATATAAATGCATGTGTAGTGTATTGGAGGGGTAAAGGGCTATAGGTTCGTAGTTGTGTAGGGGTGGCTGCATTAGGGGGAGGGTGGCTGCAGGTTGGAGGCCAGGGCTTCTACCACTGTCCCATCCCAGCAGCTCTGTCTACATATGTGTGTATTTTGTGCGTGACTGCCAGACTGTCACCAGTCTGGCAGACTGAGACTGCCTCACCATGTCACTACACACAACACTGTCTCACTGCTGAAGGGGAATTAATGGAAGTGGAGCAATAGGGAGGCAGTGAGCGAAAGAGGGAGATGGACATGGAGAGCAGAGGGTGTCGAAACCAGGAGGGAAGAAGAGACTACGGTTGTTATAGTAGTTTGCAAACAAAGCTGTTCCTTGCAAGAGTTTTCTCTAAAAATGAAGTAGGAATATTTAGTCTGAGGCACCACAGTTCACCCAATTTGAACAAACTTAACTCTGGCATTTGATTGAATAAAGTTATATTTTACAAGTGAAGTCACACTGGGTCATAAATTATGTCCTTAAGCAATTCCCTTTTAACAAGCCTGCACAAAATATAAAAGGCAGTGAATGCAGAACGCAAACAGCGACTGGTGATAATCCTGTTTATGGCAGGTATAATGATTTAGTTGTAGCCACTATGGGTTAAAACTGGAAAATATCTGACTGACCCCAGAAGTAGTATCAACAACACTGATGTTGCTGATGTTTACCAGGTTCACCGTCTTAGTTTGGCATGCTTGCATGCTAACATTTGCTAATTAGCACTAACATAAAGTACAGCTGAGGCTGCTGGGAACGTACTGGTTTTATATCCCTCTATCACATTATCTTCATCTTGTTTTTAAATCAATTGTACCTTTTCCTTTTTCTACATGTTTCTCCATTTTTGCCTCCTGCATTTTTCCCTCCATTATAAAATCTGACAGTGCATGAATCATAGGCCACTTAAATGTGTGTAGTGTTAATTAGAGGAATCGATGATTAACATTGTAATGTGGACGAATTCCAGGTTAAAAAGCTATGGAGTTTACATTCAAGTTAACTGCTGCAATGAATATGTTAAAAAAAACAATGTATTGTACATATACAATATACATACAGTATATATTAATACATCAATAAATAGATAAATTATATATATATATATATATATATATTCACAGTATGTACAGTGCTGCTTTTATATATTTATGTATATATATATATATATATATATATATATATATATATTTATTGCTTACTCTTCACTCCAACCCAGGCTCCAAAAGATCTAGAAATAGTGGTTTTAACATTAATGCTACAAATGGAACCTTTAAGTAACTGAGTTACATGTGTCCAATCACCATCATAAGCTGACAGTAGTAGTAGTAGTAGGCTGTGTCAGATCCAGTTGTCTCTGAATGACACTTACTTCATAAGCCAGATGTAATTGAACTGAATAATGTGGTTGATAATTGGGTTATGGGGTTTACACTCATGGTTGTGTCACTTTCCTGTGGTGACATGTTGCAATGTTAAAACTATTAGCCCACATTACATTACATAAGAGTCTGAAAACTACAAGCGACACACATGTCATTAGTGGACAGAGATGGATATGAAAGGCTTACACAGGCAAAAGCTTCAACTGTCTGACCATAATCACATTTTGCCTGGTTTTCATTCCACAGAAACACTCTGAACACAGTGGGGCACTTAAGATGGCCACTTTAATTTCAACTATAAATGATATAATATATAGAACATTTACACAGGAAACTTTTAGTATGCTGTTTTATCTTTTTTATGTGACTATAAACCTGTTTTTACTTTATCGCACTATACCTATTGCAGTTATACACCATTGTTTTATATGCTGCTGATCCTAAGTTCATCATACCAGTATCAATGCATGCCTGAAAACTAAATCTTACAGTCAGTGCAGCTTTTTTTGCCCATAGAAAGGTTTAAGTTAAAGGAACATACAACATTTTAGGACATCTTTTATTTTTCGACATGAGTTTAATGAGAGGGTTGATACAACTCTTATATCTGAATAGTAAATATAAAGCAACAGCCAGCAGATGGTTAGCTAAGCTTAGCAAAAAAACACCAACTACCAGCACCTCTAAAATTCACTGATTCACGTGTTATATCTGGTTTGTTTAATCAACAAGGTGTGAAAACAACACATTGGGATTTTTATGCAGGTTATGTGATTAAGCAAACAATATAATATAATAACAATATTGAAAACCAGGAGAGTGGCTGTAGTTTGAAGTTAGCGACCTCTGGTTTATCTGTTACAATATTCCACAAACATGATCATGCTATAATCTTCAGATCGGCCAGAGAATCCTCAGGCAGGGGTGCAGCGTCATCGTGACGGTGACTCCCTGAGGACTTGACTCAGGGCAGACAGACATTCCAGACATCTTGCTGCTTTCCTGCATTTCCCCCAGTGTTTTACTTCTCTCTAGATGGTTTTACGGTGCTTTCACCATCGTCATCAGCTGCTTTTCAAACTACATGTCACTGCCTAAATATAGTGTAATGATTTAACTTTGTGTCTAATGATAAAAAAATATCTTTAGTTGTGGCACCTGTTTGTCAATGAATGAAATACAAAACATAAGGTTTGGGCATAACCTCACATCATACTGGATTTTTTTTTCATCCAACATTTCACCCCCCCCCCCCCCGCTTCCAGTACTACCCCCTCTATCCTCAGCATGCTTCAAAACATCTACTACATATGACTGACGTACATCATAGTCAGTCGAGAGCCAGGAAAAAGTGTGTACTTACACTTGTGTGTATCTTTTTCTTAGTGTATTAGAACACACACACGCACACATACAGACACACACACCAATCCATCTCAGCCCCTTACTGCTGAGCTTTCAGACAGAGCCAGACAGTCTGCTATCTCTATTAAGTTGGTATCCCTGAAGAGTCTTTTCCTGCTGCCAGACCTGGAGCACAGCTGATCCCCGAAGACTATCACTCTGAGCAGAACTGCTGCCGGAGCTTAAGCTGGAGTGCAACAAGTCTTCTCGTATTCTCCCCACCTTTTCTGCAGACGTGTAGGTGAATAAAAGGAGAACAAGGACAGGCCGTCAGACTTGTTAACATGCTGCATGAATATCTGCATGCACAGTACACAATTGCCCACAGTGTGTGTGCACTCATGCAAATATGTTGAAATAAAACAACACAACAGTTAAATTTACTGTAATATAAGCTGCTAATATCAATACAGGTTGGCTTGATTATTAATGATTAGCTTTCCTACACATTCACTACAGGAAATTTTATGCATGACACTCAGTAATTAAATATATCTTTTCTGTTATATACATAATAATAAATACATGCAATAATAAAATAATACATTAAGTCCAGTGCATCACCATTACAGAAAGGAAACATTTGTGCCGGAGAACAGTGACATGAATAAATCATGGCCATACTGCTGTTACTGAGACTAAAACCCTACTTACATATGGCCACTAGGTGATAGCAAAGTCTCACTGCTGGGTAACTATCAACTGTTTCCAAAGTTAGGCTTCAGCACTGACAATGTAAATAAAATCAATTATATATTCAGAAAAAAACTCCTCCTTAAATACTATAATCTTATATTACTACCATCACTTATTACTGTATTTACTACGAGTAAATTTCTAACTGGAACAAAGTTGGTAAACCACAAAGAAAATGTAGGTAAACTGAGTTTAGGTTGACCATGCTCTACATCTGTGACTAAGCTAATGGGCACAAAAATACAGTTGGTCATAGCTATTGGAGGAAATTACCCTCCTTCATTTCCTCAAAATGTGAATCACTGCCTTTCATGCCAAAAACTACACATCTCCTCAGCCTGTTTTCTCTCTCTCCTCCTCCTCTCCAACCATCTGTGGAAAATTGAGTTACTTGCCATTTGGAGGAGTGACATGCTAGAACAGTGTTGCATGAACAGTCCCTTTAAGTGACAGATGAGAGGAGAGATGTGGACACCAGGGCGGCTGTCAGTGGTGTGATTAAACATATTATGGTCTGGGCTGGGCTGATCCTATAAACTCTGGTTGTGCACCATTAAGGGCTGGGCCACTACATGTAAACTTCTGTTTACACTGGGAAACAAGCTATTTTGGTGTCTGTGTTTGTAATAAATTCTGAGCCATTTCTGGAGGATGCCAAATATTTTTCCCAGCTGTTAATTGTTTTTATTTATTTGATATCTTTGATCTATACGTTAAGCTGTCATCATATACAAACATCATTGTGGGATTTATGGTGGAACTTTAACGTTCTTTTTGCAGCCCTCCCTCCACAACCATGTGAACACTCTTATCTACTGTACATGACAGTGACTTATCAGAGTTCATATTAGACTGGAAATTCTTTCTGGGCAAAAATATGAACCTGGAATGACTTCACATATAAGAGGGGAAATAAATTAACTATACAGAGTGAAATTATATAAAATGCACCTCTTTTATGAACCTGTTTACATTACACCCTTCTTCTGCAACAAAGGTGCTACATCACATCTTCAATCGTGATTTAACCCGAGCATCGGTTCACACCTGGTTTACAAAGGTAGTCGGACCACAGCAGCATAGCTTTGCATACATTTTATGGCAAAGAAATACGTGGCCACCTGAACAATACACCCATATTTGATTGATTGATGAGCTGAAAAGCTCATTCCAAAAACCATGGATTAACAAAGAGGCAACTCTGTCTTCTTGGAATGATGTTCACTGTTCATCCAAAGTGACTCAGTGAGGGAAATCACTAAAGCTTCAGTGCAGTAGGAGACCTTGGAGTAAGAACTAAGTGCTGCATCTATTTAATAAGTGAATGGAGATCAAGCAAAGAAGTGCAGCGAAAGTGCAAAGTGCTAGTTGAGATGATTCTTCAAGAGATTCTTGAAGATGAAGAGAGGGACCCCCTGCTCTGATAGTATTAGGTAGCTTGTTCCACCACGGGGGAACCAGAGATGAGAACAGTCTGGACTGATATTGCCTTGTGTGCAGCCAGATGAGATTCCACAGTGGCTGAGAAGGAGCTGTATGACTGAGTTCAAGTAAATGGGTGCAAACCCAGAAGTTACTCTGAAGGGGAGCAAAAGTGACTTGAATTTGATTCAGATAGCCACGGGTAGCCAGTTTAGGTCGATGAGCAGCAGAGTGACATGTGCCCTTTTGGGCTGATCGAAGACCAGACGGGCCGCCGTGTTCTGGACTATCTGAAAGGGTTTCACTGTGCATGAAGGGAGGCCCACCGGAGGGGCATTGCAGTAGTCAAGGTGAGAGATGACCATGGCCTGGACCAAAAGCTGGGTGGCGTACTGAGTCAGGTAAGGCCTGATTCCTCTTATTTGCAGCAGCAGTAAATATTTTTCAAAGGAAACATAATGCCTAACACATTGTGTTTTTATGAGAAAAATGTTGTCTCAGACATTAGGACACCTATCCTAACATTAAAAATGTAACATGTTGTTCATTGATAACAGATTTTATTCATTTTCTCTCAAAATGTCTAATCTTGCAGTGCAATATCCACTCGTGACAACAGCTTTATTAAAATTTTTAAGGTTCTGTTTAGACGCCTCACAGCACTTGGTTATGGTTAGAAAAAATACTGGCCTTTGTGTAATACAGAAAAAGTCTGCAGTGACTTGACACTATTCAAGTTCTTCCACAACAAACCTGGAGAACCATTTCTTTATGGACCGGACTTTTTCATGTTGAGACATAAAGGGCCTTCACCAAACTGCTGCCACAAAGAAGCACACTATTGTCTGAAACATCACTGTATGATTTCCCTTACTTGGTTCATAATAAGTAAAACCATCAAAAACAGTGTGTTCACAAATCACAGACTATGGCTAGCAAGTGATCTGACCATTCCTGAAATCAACCAATCATATCTGTTCTCTGGATCACCTGTGTCGGACAAAGCAGCGCCGCTCGCTGCTGTGAGTTTCGTGTGTATCAACTTAAGAACTGAGGCTTTAAAACTTTGCTCGTAGCTCATTTGTCTTGTCACAAAAAAAGTGGTTCATTTGTCATGTATTGTCATGGAGCTGAGATACTGCTCACTGTGTGTCTTCTGAGCGGGAGGAAATAAAGCCGGATGTGATAAGAAGCATACAGCCAGGTAAACACACCTGCTTCAGTATTGTGCACCTCACACGCACTGCACACTGATGACTGAATGCACATGTAGGCATGGTGAAGAGGAGCGTGAGACCACCAGCACAGACTGGACGTCTACATAAATTACTTGTGAAATGTTCCTTTAACACAACAGAAGCAGCTCCACCCCACTGTCACTTAGGTTTTGTCATATCCCCTCAACGACAGACACGCCGCAGTGCTAATACGAAAGGTCAGGAATATGATCACATAAACAAAGACATGGCTGGTAAACTGCACTTTCTCATCCATCACTTCCACTTTGAGTCCGTATGCAATCAATCACAGCCAAGCCACAGCACCATAATGGAGCAGCATCAGCTCTGGATGGAGGAGGATACTATCCATCAGTCGTAAGTTAATGTGACACTCACAACGTTTGCAGACAGGCTGAGGAGTTAAGTCAAATGAAGTGCTCTGTCCTTTGAAGTAACGCTTACGACAGCCTAATGATGATGAAGATGAGTCTTTATTAGATCTTCCTGTGCAGTGTCCTAAACTTTAAACAAGATTAGTCTTTGGCTTGCATTAAATCTTGTACATGAGGATGAGGTTATTTGACTTGGATGTGTTGCAGATCATTTTGTTTTAATTACTCTCTTTTTTAATGCTTTTGATCTCTTTTTATTTGGACAGTTTTTGGTCTTTTTTTTGGGGGGGGGGGGTTCTGAAACAATGAACTAGATTAAAAACAAGCAGCCGTCACTGGTAGAATGTTTTATTAAAATTATTAAGATTTCGTGTGAGAATACATTAAATTAGATGATTTTCCTTTTAAGGGAAATGTCTAGAAAACAATGACTTTATTTCAACTACTTTGAAGATGTCATATAACCTAATGTATGTTCTATGTGATCAAAGTGCAGAGTTAAATGCTTCTTATAGCTTCCCGTAAGGCCGAAGTGAGGGATGGGTGGTGGCCTGCTGGCCTGCCCTTTTTTAAACCCAAGGCTACTTTCCCTCGGTCCACAGAACTCTCTTGACAGGCCTAGGTGGTATTTTATTATTTCAGTTCATTCTGTCTATTCGGACTCTATAATTACTCCCTACATGTCATTTAACTCTGCCTTTTTTTCAAATTACATGTCTGACCCTCTCTCGGGGATAGGATTTCCCTGCCATGTATTTTAACGTACTCTATTTTAAACCCTCTCTCTGTTATTATTTTTCATTTTGGGTTTTTCCTTTAATCATTGTGCTATGATCTTGCTTTTTGGTATTTTGTCTGGAACTGAGAGCTAAAATGTTGAAAATATGAGGCAAAGTTAGTGCAAGAGCTGCAGTTGGGTCATCCTGAAACCCACTCAAAACGGTGACAGGACGGAGGAGGACGACATGTTTGTGTTTGTTTGTGTCTGCAATTGGATTGAAAGGACTGTATGTTATCCCATAATGCAGTGGAGAAACCTGTTATTTGCCCCACCATGATTAACACATTCATATCATACTGTGTATATGTCTGGTTCATTAGGAATGATTTTAAAACCAAAGCAAGCTGACTCCCTACATTGTGAGCACAAACAGTCAAACTGTCAGAGCAGCAGAGATTTCCAAGAGAATTCCTCCTCTAATTTTAAACCAAAACATCACATTATTGGACTGATGCCTGTCTAAAAGAGAGGCAGAGAAAGAGAGAGCGACAGGCCTTTCAGGGCCTTTGTTTACGTGAGCGTTACAGGCATGATTCCCACAAATGTGGATGGGAGCCCTTTGTAAACAGGCCTTGAGTGAAGCTGCTGTTCGTCTGCCAATCTAAATACAACAAGGGCCCGTGGTAAGCTTCACCGCCATCTCTAATTCTGGCTTTGGCTTTGGCGGAGAGTGGGACCGCAGTTCGAGGCCACACTGCTTCGTGCAGCCAGCGAGGGAGGAACGTTTTCTGTAATTGGTGAAAGATACGATCCACACACACGGTTACGCACGCTACACCACACACATCGACACACTGATGAGCGCACGTAGAAGTGGTACAGTGATGCAATAATGTGATTTAATGCAATATGATGCCCAGACCAGGTTGAAGTCATCAGAAACACTTACAATTATACATTTCTTGATAAGGATTTTGAGTACCACTTCGCAGATGCATTACATTTTTTATTTCAACATATACCAGTATGCAGGGACCTACATGTTGAACATATCCTCAAGACTTGAGACAATTAGGTCCAAGACAACTGTTGACTGGTCTGGAGACTTTGCTTTATAATGTCCGTGTCACCTTACACGATGAAAGTGTGTGGTGGAGTTTGGTTTCTCGTACACAGTCTCAGCATGACTGTAAGGAAATGAGTTTCACATGACATCAGACTCTGCTGATGTCATTATGTGCGCGGTAGTTAGTCTCAGTCGAACATGGAGGCTCTGCTGTTATTTTACTATCCTCAGTGTACGTCTTGTTAGAAAGCTGGTGATAATTACTTTAATAGCAAATGTGTCTCCACAGGTGCGAGTGTGCTTTTACAAGGAGGTTGTCACAGGCAACACTAGGGGGAGCCAAGCCACAACAGGAAATCACAGTAAATCCCCTATAAAAATCCCTAAATGAAAGTTTTACTCCCAAGTAAACTTAACCCACTCATAAGACGGCGGTTGTTGTCTCCCTGTCTTATTAGGGCTGCCATTGATGTGTGACTTGTCCTTGTCTATCAGCACATGCTCTTAATGCAGCCTTGTTGTTAAAGTTGGAGGTAAACTTGGGTAATGGAAGCCCTGTTCATTAAGCCTGCGGAGAGAACTGGGGACAGGCTAATGAGAAAGGCGCCTTTGACAGACCAAGGCTGGTGGTGTAATAATTGGCCAAAGCTAAAAAGGGTCACTGAAAAACAAGGAGTTAAAATGGACAGAAGCAGCACTGAGCCTTCCAGCTTTCCCCACTTAGCCGTATTTCACTGTGTTTTCCACAGATTTTTTGGTTGAGTGGCCACACATAAATTGATACAAATCCATAATCCAGATTCAGGCTTAAATTCGTCTCTCCCTCCTGCTTTTCCTCACAGGAGTGTGTTGAGTATTGATCTGAGCCTGAATAATTGAGAAGCTTAAGCTAAGCAAGCATGTGAGGGAAATGGTACTGAATAGTACATCCCAAAATTGGGCATCAAATTTGAAGTGCAAAGAGCTGCAGTGTAAGTCAACAGTAAATTGGGACTTTTGGTTTTGCACAACAATTTTGGTCCTTGGAAGTTTTGTACTTATAATATGGATAAAGTAGTTTAGCAATAACTGGGAGTCTTCCACATACTGTTACACAGTGTGACAGTTACCTGACATACTGTACCTGACATTAACAATACAAGGATGTTTGTCACTTTCCAGCTCACTAAGCTCAAACCCTGTATGTATCTATGTCATGAAACATTTAAAATGAATCTAATGCAATGCACAGGACACTTCACTCAGTCCACTTTCCCAGGCTCTACTGCTCCTGAAGGGACTTATTAAAATCCATATTTTTCCACCAGACCATGTAAAAGATTTAAGAAACAGGTGCACCTGGTGCTGCTGTTGCTGGGGATGGTTGTTATGGGTCACATTTGGCTGACTGCAAAAAGAAAAAGAAAAAAAAAAGAAAAATCACAATTTCTCATTGTGACTCAGTCTTAACTCAATCTCCTCTAAAGCACTGAAACAACATTTTTTTTGTACATGCAAGTGTCCTGACTGTTTCCATTTAGGTTTTGACATGACTCACAGCTGCCAACTGCTACCAAAAACCTCCTGTGGACTCTGAAACATCTGCCAACACAGACATCTGATACTGTATGTAGCAGTTGGTGCATTATACTGTACATAATGGTAGAAAGATTTTCTGTAAATGTGATGCTGGGATTTTACTCTGGATTAGTTTAACAAAATGGCCAACTGATTTTTCAAATCTCATGAATGCATGAATGAATATATTAAAGTAAGTGAAGCTCAAAGTACTAAAAGAGTAACACTATGACATTGTTCATTTTATTTCTTTAATATGTCATCCATTATCCATCATTCAACTGCCCAAATAATAAACCCTATTCCCATGACAGCACTGCATGGTCTGGAAATGTTATAGACTTATTGGTTAAATGAACTAAGATCAATAAAGTCAAAGTAAAGTAACACTTCTTGCTGAGAAGTCTGGATATTAATGCTTCGATTGTTTGTTTTATAGTTGATTCTGGTGAGTCTGTTGGTTCAATATAGGACGACATTTAAAATATTAACATTAACTGGCTCAGGAACCAGTCTGTTTGGTTTGTACAGTTTGTGATGTGAGCACTCCATATCTTACTCCATACATTATTCTGAAAGGTAATCCATACGCTGCCCCATATGTTACTATGAACATAGTCAGTCCATACATTAATCTGTACATTACACCATGTTACTCCGTACGTTACTCCAAAGGTTTCTCCGTACATTACTCTGCACGTGTCTCTGTAAATGAATCCATGTTAATCTGTATGTTATGCCAAACGTTTCCCCAAAATTTCTCTGTACGTTAGTCCATACATTTTTCATACATTATTTTGTACGTTACTCTACGAATGATTACGTTAGTTACTTTGTGTTGTGATTTGAATCACAGGGTGAGTGCTATGGTTCCAAGGCAAGCAGTTCTTGTGAGTTTTGACAGTCTGGTCATTTCATGTTGTGCCACAGACAGATGACAGCTGACGTCAGCTAGATTCCCCTCCTGTGTATAATGTGAGATGAGCACAGCTCTGACTGTGTGGGACCTAGAAATACCGTTAGTAACATTCAGTGGGAATTATAGATAACATTAGTAAAACTAACTAGCTTCAGCTTTCTGAGTGACGGCAGAATGGAAACAAGAAAACTTCCTGTTAACATGACTTTGGAGTGTTCACGACTCCTTCAAGATGTTTATCCAGCTGCCAAACCATTTAGATGGCATGAGGGGGCTTCTGCACTCCTGCTCACCCCCGATCCTGCTGCAGGACTTCACCCTCCTTTCATTCAGGGCAACCCAGGTGTTCATGACTTGACATTTTCTGACTGCAATCATACTCCGTGACAGTAAAATAAGTGCAATGTTTTCTTTTACAGCAGAAGTTCACACCACTCCTGTCACGCATGCTGTACACCCTTTCCACCCATCGACAGTTTGTCTCCTGCTTCTCCAATATCTCTCACTCTCGCCTCTGCTCTCTCTCCACATGTCGCTGAGCCACGGTGGAGAAGACAGGCGTGGAACAGACCGGCAGCTGAGGATGAAATATGACCCGGTGATTTGTGGATTGTCTGCTGTCAGAGATGTTAGAGAAAGACAGTCCTTAGACTTGTAGTGGGAAGCAGCAACAGATGGGAGAGGATTCTTTTTTTCTTCTTCTTTTCGTCCCATATTGCATAACTTCCAGTTGTGTGATACACAGAGGCTTAAGTTCCTGTGCATCAGAGGCAGAAGTGTTGAAAAGCATCAATAGAATTTAGTAATGACTAATTTAACATATAGCACAGAAGGGACTACAGTTGAAATTTTGCCTTTTGGCTGACACTGGCACATTTAGAGTGACATTGATCAATGTGCATTATCCCTGAAAAAAAAGGGTAGAGCAAGACACTCATCACCACAAGGGTGCATTGGAGTACAATGCCCCACCCATAGCACATGGCATGCCCCCGCCAATTACACACTACAGCTCCCAAAATTCATTTTCAAATAAAAAAATGAGACTGATTGACGATTTTTGCTTTTTTTTTTTTTACTGTTGCATTATACCAAACTCTCCGGGTCCCTGTCACCCTTTTTTTTAACTGTTGTGCACAGCATGAGCTACCAAGATTGCTTTATATAACATTTAATACAGTATCTTGTAGTAATTTGTGTGTAGGCCAAGGCTCTGGTCAGATTCAGTCAGCCTACGCAGCACGGGCAAAATAAAGTACAAAATCAGCTTTCAACCCACAGCAGCACTCAGAAAGTGGTTTTTATCACGAGTGACATCTCTGTGCTGTCAGTGTAGTTACCTTGATTTCTTCTTTAACATGTAATTTTTATATTGCCACATTATTTCAGTGACATAATGTCATATGGTACTGTCGAGATGTGATTTACCATGTTGCAAGGACATTATGAATGTAACTAATTGTAAAGGTTAATTCATAGCTTCCACATGCACGTGTCCATGAGGGTCCGCTTTGATCCACATGAGGTAAATGTCATCATCCGCCCACGCCCATGGGGGTCCACGTGGACCCCTATGTGGACATCTGCACGCAGCCCAAAACAAGAGTCTTGTTTTGAATAGAGGTTGTGTGAGGATATCCGGCGTTACCCACAATTATATGATCCTTCATTGAAACAAAACAAAAGACAGCCAAGTGAACTCCTGTCCCTATTCTCGTATACTTGTTAAGCGATCGCACATTATAATTTGTCTTTTTGCCTTCCTCTTGTTCTCTTTCACTTTTTGATTTTTATAGGTCAGCAAACAGGGCTATGGTGCGTCAGCCAACAACTGGAATGGAGTATGGATCAGAAAAATGCACATGTGTGGAACACCAGAGCGACAAGGACCCCAACTGTGGTATGAATGAAACCACATGTGCGTCCACACTACCTAAGAAAATTATAGGAGTATGTTAAAGAGCATCAGCTCATAAAAATAAACACATTTCACTACTAATTGTTGACATGAAACACAACAGATTTTCATTTTTTAAATCATTTTTTTTAAACATCTAATATTCTCTGCAGTCACATTAAAAGTAGTGTTTTTTTAAGATGAGGTGAAAAATAGCTGCATAGTGAGTGTGAACAGTGTTAGTCTTAGTGACTGAACAGCAACATACAGTAATTTAATCTTAATTTAATTAGTATTGTCATATTAACAACAGATCAACTGTCATGTGAAAGCAGCCACTCATAGTGCTGAACACACAAATAATCAATATCAACCAACTCTGCCATTAGCTCTTCAGAGCTTTTTGGCATCTTTCAGCTCATTGTTTTGGTTTTATGGTCCACAACTTTTCTGTTTTGGTTCCCTGCTCTCATCTGTGTCTTTTCCAATAGCTGGCAGCTATTTTCAGTAAAGCTCTGGTATACCCACGACATGCTACCTGTCCAGCACTAAACAGCAGATAGACGAAGGTAACAACTAGCTGACAGAGAAAGTGGTGCAGCTAAAGAGTCATTTCCCTCAGGAGTTGGATGATGCAAAACCACAGCTGAAAGAAAGTGAATATTGGACTGAAATTCATCAAGTGGCCTGGAACACGACTTGACAAATGAATGCTGATGTTACTCTGTGTTTACTAGGTGTTATTAAGCAACTGTTTGCCTACGCCTTAGCCACAGGAACTTTATAAGGTGATGTCAGTTTTGCTGCAGTGTCCTCAGGTGAGACTTTCAAAAGGGTTTTTCAACCCTCAGCTGTGACTCATGCTGACAGGTAAGCAGCAGTGGCCAAATCAATGCCTCCCAGCTACCTTCAGCTGCCAGAACCTTTGCCATCCATGCATACATTCATTATTACAGTGATTAAGAGATGAAGGTTTGTGGGAAACCATCAATTACAATACAGAGACGAACCATTCTTCATAGAAATTCCACGGTGACCACTGCTGAGGTCAAACTTCCTGAATTCCTCACTGATTACCTCTTCTACGGTTTTGTCTTAATTTGTGTCGAGATGGAAAAAACCTTTGTAAGAGACGTTTTGGTCATTTGTTATTCATTCATTTAATGCTGACATGGAAGTCAGCGAGGTGGAGAGAGAGGGAAACAAGGACAGGCTTGTGTGTGTGTTTCAATCCAGACTGAAGACCTGAGTCGAGATGGCAGAGAATTGGCGGATGAACTTCCCTGCTTCGCTCTATTTGCTCCATTCTGCTCTGTTCTCTCACTCTGCGTCATTCCAGGTGATGTGAACTGGCATGTTTCCCCCAGTTGACAAAAACTGGGCACGCAGCTGGATATGAGAGGACGGTGACGACATGCTTTTCAGGTGAAATGTCATGATTTCACTCTGTTCTGTTCAATTTTTTCCTGTATTTTCTCTATAGAATTAAAGACATTAAAAAGCACATAATTCTTTATAAACTGTGACCACATTGAAATGAAATGGACTTACTGAGTCACTTAAAGTGACTCAGCTTTGTCAGGCTCAAAGAGTCTTTGTAGCTACGGAATGCTTGATAATGGTTCATTGAGGTACAGCGAGTTTGAAATTTTCAGAATGGAACTATTGAACAGCTAAACATATATACCAGTCAATTGTAGGTCTGCTGATCTGTAATGAACCAACTCTTACAACAAGTCCTCCAACCTATTGGTTGTTTTTTCCAACACTCTCATGACCCAGAGGAGGGTCTGCTGAAATTTTGTCCCTACTGCGGTAGGTATACCAGAACTTGGTCGTCGTGGTTACAATAATAAACTCGCAGACTGGACCTTCGTCGCCATGGGTACAATAATAAAACAGTTGTGGCTTGGTTAGGTTTATGCACAAAAACTACTTGGTTAGGTTTAGGAAGAGGTTGTGGTTTGGGGTTAAAATACTTCTTTAACATTTGACGATCTTTGTTGTCACGGTTACAGTAATAACAATGTGGCTAAAACGGTCATGGATAATCAAAAACAACATACTACATACTACATACTACTTTCATATGTGAATCAGACACCGCTCTCCTGTGTGATATTCCTGTGTTTTATTGACCCATCCATCCACAGTCACCTGCGCTAACCTGTCGCCGAACTTTTCCCTTTGCGCTTGTCATTATTACTACAGCCGCTAGATGTCGCCTAACAACAAAACCAAATAACTATGGGTCATAATAACCTGCTGCACAGATCGACTTATGGGCTTGTTTTTTACAGGAAGACAGTCTCAACCCTTACAATCAAATGATGTTCAATACGTTCCACAAACTTACTTTGTGATGAGGCCTGATAAGTTATCATCAGCTCTTCTGACGATAGCATAGCATGTCCCTCATTAGATTCAAGATTTTTGACAACCCCAGAAAATTTGGCCGGACTTGTTGCATCTGACAACTGATTATGGTGGTTCAGTTGTAGGTGTGAGGACAAAACAAACCTCATTGTAGCATTGGATTCTGGTCTCAACAACAGGCAACCCTGTCTCCATTAACTTATATTAATATGCAGTAAGTGATTAGATTTGCATGTAACAATGTATAAATAAGGTGATGCTCTATCAGATTAGCTTGAGCACCACTTTATCGACACCATCATGTCATGTTCAAAATGGGTCGAATAAAACTGATTGTAAACTGGATTTTAAGTTATATGAATACATTGGGTTCGCACTGTCACCTCACTGCAAGAAGGTTCTGGGTTCGAACCCAGTTTGCATGTTCTTGATAGGGACTGTTGATGATAGACTGGCAACCTGTCCAGGGTGGACCCCGCCCTCACCCAATGTCAGCTGAGATTGGCTCCAGCCCACCCGCGATACTATAAGGATAAGTGGTATAGCTAATGGATGGATGGATGAATTATATAACAGAGGATACTGTTGCGATGAATTTTAGCCATGCTAGCAGCATGGCTCAAGGGATGGCAATGTCAGTCTATTATCAACAGCTCTTGGTTTTAATTCAAATTTGGTACAGACATTCATGGTGCCCAGAGGATAAACTCTTATTCAAGCATAGAGATTATACTTTGCAATGAAATTCTCCTGTAGTGATGAAACCAGCAGGCCAAGGTTTCCATTTATCTCCACATCTACTGCATGGATTAGCACAAAGGTTAGCACAAATATCATCCTAAACAGTGAACGTCCTAATGACCTTGGTCGTCTGCTGAGTGTTCTTCTTGCTCAACAATGAGGTTGACAATTGTTATTTTGAGTGAAATGTCTCTACAGCTACTGGATAGACTAAGATAAGAGCTGGTAGACACATTAAAGGGGAACTCCAGTGATTTTCCACATCCAAGTCTGTTTACATATGTCGGTGAGTATGACAACATATTATGTAAAAAGATGTGTAATGTTTTTTGTAAATAAAAAAAAAAACATCTTTGCAGTTGTGGGTCAGAAGTGAGAAAGTGAGCTTACCAGAAGTCTGTAGCCTCCTAATTGCTGACTGGGGCCATTGGCACAAGGCTACATTAGCCACTACTAGCATAACACACCCAAAGGACAAAATACTGACTGAACTCTTGGCATCCAATTGCACTGTGGATAATGAATGTGGGTAGCAGGTTTTGACAAATGAGAATGCATAAATAAAGAAGAAGAATTCATGACTATTTCAGTTTTTTCCTGCATTGATTTTGATGTCATTCCTAATCCTACTTATGGTTTGACTTTCCTCCTAAACACAAATATGTTGATATACACTAAATATATATTATATTACCGAATCCTAGTTTTTATCTTTTTGCCTGTCAGCTGAGTTACTCCACAATCTTTCCACGTACCCCTTGATAACTGGGTGGATGGGAATCACTGGTGCCTTCAATACTGTGGTCTTGAGTCACAGTTGGTCATGATCTTTCTTTAACCATTTTTTTATTAGGCTACCTAATCTTAACATGAATCATGGGTATTTTATTTTGGTATTACATATCTTAATAATGCTTAATAGTTGCATGTGAATGTAATTATTAAGAAATAAGGTTAGTTCAGGCTACAGTACAGAAAACTTTTTAATGTGAATGTGTTTTATGGTTGAAAATGTTCCTCCTCTCAATGTGTCTTTGTTTGATCTGATGCACACAGGTGGTCCTAAGGGTGGATTTTTAGTTTAAGATATCATGTTACACCCTCTGTTCCTCCGGTCCATGCCCCAGCCGTCTGTCTGACAAACATCCTTAATTGTGTTCTCTCTTTCATATACAATGTCACCTTGATTGCAGGTTAGTTATGGATAATGACAGGGTCTCACCTGGAACTGTTGGCCTCATCTGCACACCAGCACCCTGTTTGACTTAAAGAGTAACTTCTTTCCTCAGTGGAATAAATCAAGCTAATTGTACTTGAAGTGGAGAAGTTCATGCAGGATCATACTTTGGAAAACAACCTGATTTTAAAAGGATGGTTTATGATTGAGACCCATTGTACCTGCACTCATTTTGACATATTTGATATCAATCTCCTTTTGGCCTCCCATGTTAGGAAGTAACTGCCATATGCTCACACTAATAATACATTTCTAATTGAATGTGGCCTGTGGTCTAAATCTAGTGGAAAGACCGATCACACACAAGCTTCTCACAAGTTATAGATAATTGCATCTGCATTTCCCATTCAATTACCAGTTTGCAAAATGTTTCGCTGCAGATGAAACCGTCTCCAAGCATGAGTCAACAATATGGAAATTGTGCGATTGCGGAAACCTTAATCATACAAAACAGTGTCGGTAATTATTCCCAAGGAAAATACGCAGGAAATGGACCGTGGCCTTCTGCCGCTCGCGCTCCCCTGCACCACCAAGACGTCAGCTCTGCTCAGCTGGGACTTTAATTGCAGGCAGGTCTGTGTTTATTTAGCAGTGACACCAGCAGCCACCGAACCTGTGTTTATTTTCGACTTCGGATGACTTTAGAGGAGAATAAATCATCCTTGTTTTGCCACATCATAAAGCCCACTCAAAAGAGATGTCAAGTTGAAAGGGACCTGCATCCTGTGGAAAAGTAAACCTTTTTTTTTTTTTGCACCTTTTATTGCGGTGGCGTCTTTGAAGAGCGGAAGCATTAAACCCTTTTGCTAATGCATTAGCACATAATAGTTTTCTTCTCTTTTCAAAATGTTAAATATCCACCCTCATGCATTAATTGTGGACATTCAGGAATTCAAAATGATAGTGCTTGGCGCCATGCTATTTTCCACTTACTGCCTCATTATACACCGGAAAATTCTATGATGGCCCATTATGGAGAGTGAAGGAGAGAAAGCCAGGCAGTGAAAGATTTCTGTTACCATGAGGATGACTATATTGCAGGTCCTCTGTGGCCTACAGAGTGGGGGCTCGCGGGACTTGCTCACAGTGTGAAGTGCTCCCAGGGGTACGTGGGATAGCCGAGAGGGGAAATGTAATAACTCAATGACAAGGAGAGGCTGCCAATTATAGTCAGCTCAGGATAGAGGAGCGGGATCAGACACATTGAAAACGGCTGCGTTTCTAGACTCCCCGGGGAAGGTCCTCCATCAGTGAGCTGCCAGTCCACTGGAAATATGAGCAGCAATGTGGGAATCCAAACAATATCGTAATTGTGAGTGATAACGACGAGCTAGAGAATATATCCAAACACGAGTATCAATGGTAGTGTTGTTTTAAGATTAAATGTACACCCATGCCTGGGATCTTTCATTCTCTTGGCACTTTGGTTGCACTTTTACCGTGTTTGGATTGTCCCATAGAGCATTTCTTCTAATAACATTAATAGAACGACCCGTTGGCTTGATGCTGCAGATAAGCAGCTTAACGTGCACAACACTGAACAGACTTATGAGTGCCTGTAAATAAGTATGACTTTAGTTATTTTACTTTTGGCCTGTATTACACCTCTTTGGGTGAATCAGTAATTGTATTGTGTTCAGGCAGGATCCAAAGGGCATGTGTCACTTTCATCAGCAGGTCCATCAGCACAAAAAGCAAGCATCAGCAGTCACTTAACCTCACTCCAACAATATGTAACAGAGAAGTTCACAGCTATCGCTTCCAGCTCCAGTGAGCGCAATAAAACGCAGCTCACTGCAGTCAGTCAGTCAGAGGTTATTTAAAGTTGAAAATCAAGACAATATATCACCTGAGGGGAACAGCAAACTATTTCAATGAACAATAGAGACATTGTAGAGCGTGAAATGACGGCTTACATAATGGATTTGTGTTTTCAAGCTGAATGACAAGCTATGATCGTATGAAAATACAGTGATTTGTATTGGATAGCTTTAACAATATACTGTAAATGTTTTTCGACAGTTCTAAAATATTGCAAAAAATAATGGGTTTTGGTATGAAAATGTGAAACCAGAAATGCAGTGAAAGGGAAAGAGTGGTCATGTGAGTCACTTTCTACCTCTGTCCAGATAACTTGAATCATTAGGCATAATTATCCATCTTTATGTATGATGTGGCCATTAGCCGCGGTGCGGTGTCAAACATTTGTTATATTTATTTAAGGTCTCATCTTTTTTTTTTGTATCTTTATTAAGTTAATTTGCTGTAAAGATGCTCATGCAATGATGTTAATCTACCAATCTACCATGATCCGGTTACACAAGAGGCCAGCTGCATAAAACTCTGTGTAGATACACAAATAAAACTCTGTGTATGCACAAGAAAAAAAAACAATACATACACTTCAATGTTTGCACTGCATTTGTCTTATTAATCTCAGTCATTGCGAAAATGTGCACACACGCAGCAGCCATTACCTGTTTTCACTCCCTCAGTTCACCTTATATGGATGTAGACTTTGACCACAAAACAGCTCAAACTGAAAAGAGCAGCACAGCAGAATGAAATGATGTCAACGGTGTAAAACTGATCACAGAAAGAATTACTCAAGTCGTTATCATATCACCCCCATATTGCTCTAGAAAAACGTCTGCGTACATTCTGTGATTACAAAAACCAATGAATGTGTGAAAAGTGGCGTATGCATAATTATTCAGTGCTCCAGACGTCTGCAAATCGAGCAACAAAAACAAAACTAAGTGAATAATGGTGGTTATTCTGAATTGTAGTATTACTCATAGGACCCCAAAGCACACTGTGAAATCTGTGCCTAAATGTCTGTGATATGTAGAGGGCTGTTAATAACAGGTATTTTTCATCATTTTCAACACTGCTGTTTATTTTCTTATTTTCTTGATTAATCAATTAATCATATGGTCCAAAAAACTGTGATAAAGAAAAAAATCAGTTTCCTGTCACAGAAGGAAAACAAGCAACAAATCCTTACAACTGAGCTGCTAGAACTGAAAAATGGCTTCAATGATGAAGTCACAGTCAGTTAACGGATTGATTCTGTCACCTTCAGATGTGTATCGTACTTGAATATTTAAGAAAGTTTTTTAAAACTCTTTCACAGAAATTATGAACATGTCACATGGGAAAATGCTTTGTCTTGATGTGGCAGTGTCCCAAAAGCTTACGTGTTAGTTCTCCAGCTCAGCCTGAAGTTCCTCTGTGTGATGATGAGTATATTTTTGTCTTAGGGCGACAGGCTTGCTGACAAAGTGAGTCAGTGCCAGGATATCCTGATGACCCACTGTGGCAGCAGATTCTTTGAGAGGCCCATTCTGAGGATTAGGAGGCACTGGGCTCTGAACCCGTGACCTCTGCTGTTTGTTTACCTTTTCCTGGTTTAGGTCAGTCTGACTTACTACTGTATTGTTATGTCAACATCCCATGTTCAATTTGGATCTGTTCATGCAAGTGTGTTACATCTTTGTGTGTGTGCGTGTGTGTGTGTGCGTGTGTGTGTGTGTGTGTGTGTGTGTGTGTGTGTGTGTGTGTGTGTATAAAGGGGTCAGGGAGACATACAGACAGAAAGACAGGCTGTTTCTGCGCGTGTACATGAAAATGTCAGCCATGCACATTTTTCTTATGATTCCAACTTGATTTTGTAAGAAAAGTTGGATTTGTTGGATTTGTTTGTCTCATCTATCAAATATTGAACACCTTTTCTTTGTATCGGACACAAACTGCATGGAAAAAGGTTTGCAGGTTTCCTTTTCTTGACATTGATGTGCACATACACACAGTCAGAACACAGCCAAAAACCAACATTTTTGGCCGTTCATTACTGCCACACCACTGAGGACAAAGCAGTGCCCATTATATCCAGCTCTAACTGTATTTCAGAAATGCTTGCTCATTCACATCTAATTATCTCCTCCGTGCAGTGCAGAGCAGAACGGTTCTAACTGTCTCAGTCTGGAGTAAACAAGACCCCGGCGGGAAAAAAGGTCTTGTCTTGGCTGGCTGGCCCATTTTAATAAATCGATGTGCTAATCATCGGACGTGCACCGAGTGCCCTGGCCGCGCTTCCAGTCCCTCTCCCTTTGAGGTTAATTTAATTAGGTTCCAATTCTGAAAAGCCCCTGACATGCACACACAAGTGCGAGGTGTAATCGATTTTTTCTTCTCTCGCTGATATTCTTTGCTTTTAGGTGGAAACGATGTACAGGGTGAAGGGAATTTAATGACAAAAACAGTCAACAAAGACCTCATTTCTGTGGCTTAGGGGAGGTTTAGCTTATGATACAGCCGAAGTCTAATGAAGGGAGATTAATCCTTTACAAATAGGGTGAGTATATTTACAAGGCACTCCTTTTGTATAGATTTTTTTCCTGTTTTTCCCCAATTTGGCACTGCATTATTAAAAAGTAAAAAGACTCACATTGCTGCAAAGTCCATGGTTCCATGGCCCGTAGGACCTTTGTTGCATGTCATACCCCTGTCTCTCTTCCCCCACATTTCCTGTCTCTCTCTGCCTGTCTCTCTGTCTTTTCAAGTAAAGGCCAAAAATGAATGAAAAAAAATCTGACCTCACATTTCTCCTCATCCTTTTCATAATATTAGGGCTAAAGAGCTTTACACTTCCATACAAGAACAAGGCTATTTCTTTATTTACATGTCTTCTACATGGACTCTACTTTTTCTCTCACTCTTTTCAGCTCAGATCTCTTTTATACAGTTCTTGTTTTAAAGAGTTTTTTAACCTTGTAAACATGTCCATATAGGTTTTTCTTTTTAAATATAATAACAGACAGATCATGAGCAGAATAAGCTGTCAACATCATGACTGCGTATTTCCATCTTGGAACTGCAGTGAAACATCATAAAAACAGATTTAGACAGCCAGGGTTTCGTATGTCACAAACCTAAGGAACCAATCCCGTCAATTTGCGAGGACGGGGGGCGGGGCAAAGTAAACCCAAACTTTGTCAGTACAGAGAGCAAGAGGTTAGCATTATCACAACCACTAACACTGAGTCAGCCTCTGCCAATTACAAGCTAACAAACAACATAAGCAAATAAAAGAGGCTAACTACGCTAATCGTTCTGATATGTCTGCTAGTCACTAGTCGACTCCTTATCTTGATACTCTCTGCTATTTCACCTGTCTACCTGGAGCAAGCAGGTGGTGGGCGGGGCACAAGACCTGATCCAGAATTTCTCAATGAGACAAGTGTAGTAGTAAAACGAATTAGCCGGAAACATAAGAAATTCAACTGGAAACTGTGCTTAATTAGTTAGATAGGTACAGCTGATTAAGTCTACCACCAACAGATGTCAGCTGATAAAGTCAATGGTTGCCAGGTAGATATGAGTAGCCTGCTATTGGCTGCCTTTGTTTTAAATTATGGACACATTGTTTTGTAAAATTTCCAGAGGTTAACCTGTGACATGTGCATGTGTGCTGTGCAAGGTGCCTTGTGAGTCCATTGCTGTGTGGAAGACAGGATTAACTACAACAGTTGTGTCAGATATGTTACTGCTGACGTGTTTGAATCAGTACACCTGGGCAAAATCAGACAGGGCGTCCGTTTGATCTGTTGCAGCATCCTCAGGTGGAGCAACCTAAAACCTCCAACAATGTCTTCAGAGGCCTCTTGAATTTAACACTGAAAACAGCTTCCACCCACCTAGATCTTTCCCCTGATGGTACAGCCCTCAACATTTTGTTCAGAACTGGAAAAAGTACTAAGTCTACAGCCCCTCTGAGGCATGTCCGCCTGCATGCACACACTTGCACACTCACGGGCAAACTGGGATGTGGAAGGCTCCAACAGATCCTCAGGCCTGTTCAGCTCTCATCTGGACAAATCCCTGGAAGCCACGGCCTGGGCTCAGGGAAGGCCTTCACTGTGCCAGCTCCTGCATTCATGTTGCATTCTCTCATTCCACTATCATACACTCAAGGAAACCAGGAAATCCATCAGCGCACAACACAAAATTATGTATTATGTATTTCACTTGACATCCGGTGTCCACATTGCCAATGCTTAAGCTTTTTTTTTTCTCCCCCAAAAGACACACAGCAGGGTGGAATGTGTCTCTGTGCTGTGCCAAACACACTGTTTGTTCACTAAAATAACTCTACCTCTTCTCCATGCTTGGATTGCGAGGTGCGCGGTACTCTGTGCAGCCGCAGCGCTATGGGAACAAACATCCTGCCTGTCAGTGTAAATGGATTTTTTTTAGTTTTGCAAGCAGAAGTGCACACTACAACCTTTCCTTCAGGAAAAGAAAAAGAATGAGAGTGAAGAAGTGGTCCTGGCTTATTATCAGTTTTTTCTCCCGCTTCAATTCTAGTATGAGTGACTCTGACACTATGACAGTGTGATGTGCAATGTCCCGCAGTGTTCTTGGCTGTAAAGGGGCACAAGCTGTATGTAAATGTACGATTTTTCTCCACTGATGCTGATGAGATTGTGTTTAAATCCTTGGGTCAGGGTTGCACTCATTGTACACTGGTTACTTCATGTCAGAGAGCCTCGCTAAACCTTTAAACTCATCATTTATTTAAGGGCTTCTTGTTTGCCTTGTCAAGCTGCGGCCTTGCTTTTGGTGCCAGCATGTGCCCCAGTCTACATTTTTGCATCTCACAAGGCTCACCTGTATTAATATTTCAAATCAGGGAAGCAAACAGGCCCCAGCTCATCCTTTGATTGGCAGTTGAGGTGATACAGCAATGAGAGATTATTGATGCACTGTTATTGGGTTGGGTTTGGGCTTCTGCAAAATAAAAAATGAAATAAAAGCAGCAAACATTTGTCCATCAATTTTGCAGAGTTTAATTGAATAATTCTTATTTGGGTTGTGAAGCTTCAGGCTGCTTCCAAGTGGCACAGATGTCCCATGAATAAAACATCGACTGTGAGCAAATATTAGCACTTGCAGTTATGATTATTTTCTTGTTAGTGTTTGGCAATGTCAGACATGCTCTTTTGGTGTTGCGCTGCGATTGTGATTATAATTGGTCACGCTGAAAACACACAAGCGTGACACATGACTTAAATGAAGAAGATAGAGGAGATCCATTAAGATTTGTATGTTATTTTTGAAAAGATTATCTTCATTTATTCTGTATCTGGATCATATTCACAGCCAGTGTTATTTTGTAATCACATCCAAATCAGTCCACACTAATTACATCCACTTGTACTGCATCTGTGCCGGCGGGAAACAAAATGAGATGCCAAATGTCAGGATGAGTATGCCTGAGCACACAACATGCAAGTCTGCTAGCATGGAAGATTTCTGAAAGGTTGCAACCACTTCAGGGCCAATTCCTTTATCTTCCCTACCTACTGCAATCTATAGTTTCTGCCAGCTTTAGTAATCTCACAGATTTGGGCTGTCTGAGGTGTAACTATGCATCCTAACACCGCAGTCTAAACCTCACCATCCTGTCACAGCCTGCAGGTTAGACAAAATACAGTGAGAATGTTATCACAGTTTACTGTCATAACAATGTTCAAGAGAGGGAGGAGTTTCTGCTGATCCTCTTACCTCTGCAGTTAAAACACCTACTGACAATTACTTAGTTTATTAGACTTTATATTTTTTGGATTCAACTAATAATATATATATCTATATATGCCCACAGAGGATGAACTGTAATACCTTTGGATGTCTCTTGACATTTTAATGCAGTGCCATCCTCAGGTTAAAATTTTATTTTAATTAATCCATTACTTGGGTTTATCCCTAAGTACCTGCAAAACTAATGACATTCCCATCAGGCTCAGCTGTACTTAGTGTTTAGTGCTAATTAGCAGATATTAAGATGATAACACATAAACTAAGATAATGACAATGATCAGCATGTTAACACTGTCACTGCAGGCCAACAGAAAACCACAAGTATAGGATTTATTGTTGTACCGGATTGCACAGGGTTACAGGTTTACCTAATAAACCGATAATACACAACACAACACAGATAATGTTATGTTTTTTTTCCAATGATGTCTGACTGTTTATATGTAGACAAAATGGATGCAGTTCTGAAAAACAGCTCGTTCTTTGTTTTTGAATTTTTCATTGTAATGATATGAGACACAAAATAAAAGCACAGTGTAAAAGACAAAATGTACCATTCATGTGCGAGCATGCCTGTGTCTTATCCTAAGTCTCCAGTGGTCCAGTTGTCTGCTGCTTATATGACAATCCGTATCTTGTTTATTTTGTATAAGCTTTTTCTCTGAATGGAGCACTTTGTGAATAGTGACTGCTGCCCCCCCCCCCCCCCCCCCCCCCCCCCCTCACTAGGTGGTCCTGCCTTATGACAAAGTTTGTATATTGTGTTTTCCAAGAGGCCATGAGAAATGACATCCCTGTGGATGCCCCTGAGACAGCACACGTCTGGCCCGTGATGAGTGACTGTGTTAACACGTCGGGCGGAGAAGTAAAACAGAAAAGAATATTGTCCATCAAATTAATAGTGTTGCATTACATTCTTTCAGATTGGCCTTGTGCCCTCGATGTTTTCCTTCTCTCACAGTTTGGTGATGCATTGCACATTCTTGTATTGCTGCTCGCTGACTTAAACATGTTGCTGTGAAATGCAGTGCAAAATAAACACCACATGTCAGTGCATTTATTTGGCAGACGCCTCTGTTGGGACAAGAGTCATCATCAAATGGTGTGAATATTCAGTTGCATGCAAGTTATCATGGTTATTTTCTATGGTTGACTTCAGTCACTTAATATCTTAATATTAACCGTACAATAATCTAGAATCAACATATTTTCAGACATTATTTTCAAATTAAGTTAACTATTTGTTTTTTTTAAATCAAGAAAAAAGCATATCTCTTTACAGTTTTCTGGCATTTATGCCTTTAGAGACAGCTTGTGTAGTGACAGACAGGAAACTCAGGGAGAGAGTAGGGGAATGACATGCAGTAAATAGTGCAGCCAGTCGGGAGTCAAACCAGGGACTTTCTGCTCAGGGCATATGAGCCCATGTGGTATGCGCCCTAATCATATCAGGTTGCCCAAAGACAATGGCTTTTCAGATATTGTCATAATATTGAACTGGATCAGTCCGAGCTGTGTTGCCAGATGTAGCCCGTGATGTGAGTCCCTCCGACTGTCATGCAAGCAGCCTGGTTATCAGTTTTCCGTTAGTGAGACAGTTATGTATCCAAAAGTCTTAGGAAACTTTCCCATTTTAACCTCCGTTGTTAGTGTATTCAAAGACTTGATATAGACTTGATATACTTGATATTAGAGGTTTCATTATCCTTGATAAAAACTGATTCTATTGTCCTTGTCCAGCTAATGTAAGATTTGATGTCTGACAGATGATGACCAAATTCTTTTACCAATAAAACTTGAAACTGCAGTGCAGCGTAAGTCTCGGATGTGGAGGTAGCTCGTCAGCTGAAGCCAGACTGCTGTCAGAGATGGATGGGTTGACATGGCCTTAGGTTAACTGACTGCCTCCAGCACAGATGCTGTGTGTGGGCCTGACTAATGAGGGTCAACAGAGGCTACAGGTCACTGGGTGGAGTTTCTCTGTCTAACAGTTATACAGGCTGATGTCACACCCTGGTTATGGAAATGAACAATCTTCATGCATTTGGGAAACAGGGGTGCTATAGCCGTCTGATACTTTCTAAAAAGAGAGGGAAAAGCAATAGGAAATAAACAAATATATCAGAAAATGAATTTATTAATGAGAAACAAAATGTACCATGTAATATTTATATGCGGAAGCTGAGAGCTAAATGAAGGCATCTTTATCTTTCTCCCTCAAGTAATTGTGTTTTTGAACCAAGACAAATTCAATCAGCTCCCCACTGACTCACACAACCAAGTTTCATCACTTTTTTCATTAAGTGGATAGCACCCGAAGGTGTCCTTCACCTTCCTTGCAGTGAAAATGTCCCCCTTCATGTTCTCAACAGGAGGTCTTCCCTGCCTGCCCCTCCCTCCCCGTTGCTGTCTCTTTGACACAACTCATCCCAAGCTTGTTTTAACGTCTCCCATGATGAGGATGATAAGAGCGTTGTGGCAGGCGAGAGGCATTTGAAAAATGGATTAAATTACCCTCTCTGCAGAGGCTATGTTTCCTCACGCTGTGTTGTCTTTATCGTGGCGATGTTTACATTCATTAGCACTTGTCTGAAATGTGTCACAATCTTTTTCCCCCCGCGCTCTCGCGGGCCGACTGCTCTTGATATCCGTTCGACTCTGTTCTGCAAAACAGATGCTATCAGGCAAAGAAAATGTTTTGTCTGCCTTCCATTAGCAAAGCCCAGGGCTCGGTCAAGACTTTACTTGTCAGAGTGCACAGGAGGTATTGTAGCTTCAAGAAGGGAAAGTGCTGGCATGTGCATTAGTCTCCTTTTCCTTAAAGGGTCAATTCACCCAAATTACAAAGCAACATATTGTTCTACCTTTCGTTGGTGCCTAGCTGTACAGAAAGATTTGGCTCCACCCAAATACAATGGGGATAAATGGAAGTGTATGTGTAGTGTATTTGTAGTGGTTCATCCGATTATACAAAAAATAAAATACAAAAATGTGGTTGAGACTACTCTACGTAAGTAAATAAAAGAGGTGAATAGAACTTAATTTGTTCTGTTTATGAGCTAAAAATAATATATGTATTGTATGTATTTAAAAAAATATGTGACTTTTTTTCCAGGACATCGCTTTGAACCATTTTCTACTGAAGTACAAGTACTTTCTACTGAAGAATTAATCTCTATATGAAGCCTGTATACTGTTTGTACCACATCAAAATCCCATTCACTTCCACTCCCCGCTGAAGTTATAAAGGGAGACATCTCAAAACAGCGGAACATAAAACTGAAACTATCAGCATGGCTAGATTCAACTATTGATCAGCAATAAGTTATGTTATTAATAGGCTACAAGGAGTGAGTGTCACTTGAATGTCAGAATTATAAACTTGTGCAAAGACTGTGAATAAAAAATGTTTGATGTTTGATAAAAGATGTTTGAAAGCACACATGGACATAGAAGTTGGATACCACTGTCATGTCTGTAAACTAAATAGTCAGGTTTTCCTGTGAAGTTTGCTTGTAAGCTAATAAGGTTTTCTGTTTACATTCAGTGTTACTCGCCAAAACACACTGCGTGTCTCCTTGAGGCCAAACGAACATACTGAATGAAATTCCTTCCTCATAGGATTTGCCAATTTTTCTTGCACTGTTAACACTTGGTTGATTTTTATCACTCCAACTGTTTTACTGTGCTCTTGATTAATTGCATTAACATCACTATTTTATGTTGCAAAGTGCATCAGTTTGGTTATTCATGTCTGTCTGGATTAAAAGAAAAAAAAAACAACACATAAAAAACAACATACAGATTTCTTAAAAGGAAATAATTAAATTGCTTCTTTGGAGGAATAGAAAACACAGAGTAAAGTTCCCCACCCCCACCCCCCACAGGTTCTGCCCCCCCCCTCTGCCATAGCCCAGGCCCATTCCAAGCATACCACTGCCGTCCCCTGTATTTGATCAGATAGATTGAGTCATTAAGCCCATCTGACACGAGCAATGGCCCTCCATGATAAAAGTCAAAGTTTGGCCCAATGTGGGGAGACGTATGGGCCTCCTTGATGAAGGGGCCGCCTGATGGCTCAAGCAGGGTGGTGGCGGCAGGGGTTTGTGAGGGGGGCAGGTGGCGTTGGAGGCTGTCAGCAGGCATGGACCGGGGTCACTCCACGCCAGGCCTTATTAGGTCCCCATCAGCGAAATGCTGGCTGTCAGGCCACGCATTGAAATAGAGGAGGGCTCCTGGTGTGCCTTCTGCCGCTCAGCACCAACTTTCTGGCTCGATGGTCACGATCAAACCTGTCTGGCCCAGCCCACACCGATGCCTTGTGTCACTCCATTAAACAGAATGTATTACTGGTTTCACGCCACGTTAAGGAGGTGACAGGGAAAGTCAACTTGACCTTGAATGCTCCAGCAGCTGTAATTCCTTCTCAGATGTGTTAATCAACAAACTAATCAGATGTCTCAACAGTCTGCTTTTTCAAAATAAAATAAAATGACACAAAGTTAACGAGCGTTTGCCGACCGTCAAGTCAAGGGTCAGATTTAATGATGGCAAAAAGTGTTTGTGTGTAATGCAACGTGCACTCCAGCTTGACAACTTCCCAAAAACATAACTTATGTTAGAATGAATGCAGAGAGGCTTAATTGTATGCAATTATGTCCGAGGTCACATCTAAGACCTGCCTCTAACTGCTGTAGCCAATGAAAACTTTCCCATCTGCATGTTTCACCGTTTGTATTTTAGTTTGTGTCGCCAAATAAAAGAGGATAAAGTCTTCTACATATCCATCAGCCCAAGAAAGCTGCATCGGAGCCAAAACAAACTGGAGACAAGAGACAAATGCCACATTCCCTCTGTCTCATGAGAGTACCAATTGATCAAGAGGTTGTCTTTCCTATCGGGGCGCTGAAGATTTATTGAGAAAGAAAAAAACCACAACGCCAAATTTGTGCTGGTGGTCAACTTCTGCTGTAATCACAAAACATGCCTCTCAAAATGTATCTTAGAAGCCTTTTGTGACCTTTACTGCCTTCGCTGGTCTTCATGTGCAGTCTAGTGACATTCGTACACTGTGGGGGGGGGGGGGGGGGGGGTGTGAAGTGGACGACTCCTTCAAAATAATGAAACTTCATTTGAAAGGAAAATAATTAAAGTGTCTGGTGGATCTCAAAGAGCAATATTTGGTTTGGGCCTTGTGTATTTGAACTGCAAAGCTGCGTATGAGCTGCAGAACGGCATACGTGCCACAGACAGCTTTCACTGCCCGTTCACTCCCCCCTCACAAACTCTGCTCCCATCAGTGTCTTACAACAGTGTTAAAATTAGAGTCGGTTAAAATGATCATTATCATTATTATTATAATTAATCAAATACATTTGATTAATTGATATGCAAGAAATATAAATAAACCATTTATGTTTGTGTATTAGTTACGCTAAGACATAATGAAGGCCATTCTACAGTGGGTGTACTGATCACAATCAATGTGATGACATTAGACAGGACCACATTTACTGTGGAGTGGGTATTTTTATTTGCTATGCTATTGGAATGGCTCTATGGCGATGTCAGTTGATCATCAACTCTGGTCCAGAGTAAAATATCACAGCAATTTTACAGATATTCATGGTTTCCAGAGGATTAAAACCTACTACTACTAAAACTAAGACCGAGTTTTTAGTCTGTCTAATACTTTAGTTTATAACCAAATACCCACAAAACTAATGATATTCTCATCAGCCTCAGCTCCACTTTGTATTTAATGCTAATCAGCAAATGGTAGCATGCTAATATTGCTGAACTAAGATGGTGAACATGGCAAACATTATGCTGAACATCAGTATGTTAGCATTGTCATTATGAGCAACTCCCTTTCCTTCTTGGGAAAGTGAGTCTGTATTATAGACTTCACTGCTGGGTGTCTCCTTACAGAACCACTGGGGTCCCTAATCGATCGTTCACATGTCCTCAGCAGTAGGACAACAGAAGCTAAGAAGCCAAGATCCAGCAATGCTCAGTGGTTGGTAGGCAGTTGAATCATGGTCACTTCAGAGCCAGTGAAACCGCAAGACTAGAAAGACAACCTGACTGCTTTTCCACCCACACCAAGGATCCAATAACAAACTCACTCTGCAAATTCCCCCGATGACAGCCGGCTCCTGATAAGTTGATGGCCCCACTGTTTCTGTATGTGGGCCAAGGCGGCGAAACCAGAGAACGCTCAATCTGTGCTACCGGTGCCAGCTCGAGCCACGGCCCCCCTTTACCATCTCTCTGATTCCAGCTTACCCCGCCATACTACGAGGACAGTTATATGGATTTGGCAACACGCAGGACCCTTTCAAACTGCGGGAGAGTTCGTCAAGTGATTCACACGTGGTGGCTTTGCCATCTACGATATACCTGCAGGTAGCCACTGGAAAACAATGTGTATCAGTTGTGTACTTTAAGTAGAAAGTACAAATATTGTAAATACATTTGACCCTTTAAAGGGTATATTGTGTATGTTTTTTCGTGCCGGTGTCCCATTTCACACACACAACACATGACACTGGTGTCAGTTGAAACATAGTTGTAGTGCTTGTCATATTTGGATTACTCTGAACTAGTCAGGTTGAGTAAAACAGAACAATTTAATGCATTGATTTATGGTCTTTCATAACATGTTGAAAAATTTGTTGCACTTGACTCCACTTTAATGAGCCATTTGTAGCACTTGGTTGAAGTATGTTAGAAATAGTTCCAGCAGCCACTGCGCCTTTCTGGAGGAGTTTTTTTGGATATGGTTCATTTTAGACATCTAACTGATCAGAATGGTTTGAATTATTATCCCCCAAACAGTTAAATGCTAACTAGAGATGTCAAGTAATTTAAAGGGTACCGTTGCGAACAAAGTATTTCTTAGAATGCAACATTTTAGGGGCGCCTCAGTGGCTCACCTGGTAGAGCACGTGTCACATACGCTCAGTCCTAACCCCAGCGGCCATGAGTTGGAGTCCGACCCACGGCCCTTTACTGTGTGTCATCCCTTCTCTCTCTCCCTGACCCTCCTGTCAATTTATCACTGTCCTATCAGAGTAAAGGCAAATGCACCAATAACAAAAAAAAAATACAACATTTTATTACCAGAAATAGTCATGAGAATGAGAAATTCAACATAATTTTATTGAACATTTATTGCAAATTTGGCGTTTTTTTTTAATATTTCTATATCCGTGTATGATGAATAATTAGGTATATTGACTACAACTCTCATCAATGTAGGCAGTACAATTTCATCCCAAAGGGTGTGGCCACATTGAAGTGAACAGAAAATAATTTTCCCATGTTTGAAATCAAGTCAGTGATGCTCTTGTCCATGAAAATATATGTATCATTAAAACCTTTTTTCTTTTAGTTTAATAGAGAAAAATATTTGCAGTCTGTCTGTCCTACTGTGCATGGACATGTCTACTGTTTTAATAAAGGCTGATCAATGTTTTTTCTTTCCTGTATCAAAAGTAACTAAGCAACTCAAAATAAAAATAATTATCATCATTGAAATTAAATTATCACTGTCTGAAGTGGATTTCTTGCGCAAGAAATAAAAACCAGTTTGATTAAATTGACCTTAAAACACCAGGTCAAACAACTTTCACTAGAGGAACATGTGAGTATCTTAAACCTTGTTATTGTAAATGACTTGATAAAGTGGTGGGCCTATTTGTGACTTCTGCAGCCTGGCACTACAGAACCAAGTTGACAAACAAACTGCAGCCTGCAAAGCGATGTACTCACACCACAAAGCGCTGAACACAGAAAACCTCTTTTTTTAGTGTCATGATGAAAGACATGTGATTAATACGATCTGTGGCTTACTTGGACGGGCTCCTGTAACTGTACCTTGAACACATGTTTTTGCTGAGGAGTTGAAAGATGGCACTCTCAGGGCCAGAACTGACTGCCTCCAACCTTGAGGAGACATTACTCTGATTTACTTCCCCTCTCAATTTGGCCGCAACTGTTTTATGCATAAAGGCATCAGCGGAGAGGGTTAAAACGGAGAGTTAAGAGGGGAAACACAGGGAGACACAGAGAGCAGCCCGAGCATTGTTTATTTTCACAGGAACATTCCAGGAGTTGACAGCTATTCCCTTGTCTGGAGAGCTGAATCGTAGTGCAATTTTCCAGACTCCAGGCACAGTGTGTGAACTCCCACTAAGACTAGTCTGGGACATTGAAGAATGAGTCTCTTATTCACACTTCCACTGTAATGATAGTGGCTGAATACCGACAAGGAAGGGTTACACAGCTTGTTAACTCATTCATGGAAACACAGCAATGAGGAGAGACATGCAGTACATGGAAAAAATACAAGAAACATCATTTTCTTTTGAGGACCATTTGAAAATTAATTCCAGTGCTTTTTTTTTTTTCTGAGGGGAAAGACAAGCTAAGTCTTTTCCTTGGCTGCCAAAGAGAGTTGACTCGCTTGAGGTCTAAATTTGAATTCTAGGCTAGCATTCCAGCGTCCACTCTCCACGTGGCTGCTGCACAGGACTCTCTAGAAATGTCAGGGTAACCAGATCGTTACATACTTGAGTCCAGTTACACCTCCATTAACGACCGCGAACAGGATCCACACGCTGACCCCAGAAAAAGAGCCCCGAATTAGCATACATATTTAAAGAGCCTGGTCTTTGGTTGCATGAAAGGTGTTTCACAAGATTCACACCCAAGCTTTCGCTGCACGTTCACTCGTGAGACAGACTGATGCAAAGAAAAAAAAAAAGAAAAAAGAAAAAGATGATGCCAGTGTTTCTCTAAAGTTGGAAATATTAAATGATGTATTCAACATTTTGTTAAATGTGTTTATTTGCTTTCTCTGTGCAAGATGAGAAGATTGGTGCTGCTGTTGTGCTTGTCTGGTAAATGTAATGGTATGTTAAGAGGGAACATGAGGTGAATTAAAGAGGCAGCATGATTGATAAAACATGCATGGAAATACACACAAGACACAGATGCATACAT
The DNA here is from genome assembly GCF_021018895.1 of Seriola aureovittata. Lineage (NCBI taxonomy): Eukaryota > Metazoa > Chordata > Actinopteri > Carangiformes > Carangidae > Seriola > Seriola aureovittata. The sequence goes on along the minus strand of NC_079383.1, from coordinate 5,238,305 downwards.
GTAAGATAAACATGTTTCAACTTGATTGAAAATTTCATGATAGAGACTAGAGGAAAAATGAGATAGACTGAAGGGAAGAAATACAAAGTGCTGGGATTCAGTCAGAAGCTGAGCTGAACACTATTATCGTATAGCTAATGTCAGTACGGTTGATACATTAGCCTTCCAGTGCGAATTAGCACAGCCTTTCTGAAGGTAAGAAAAAAGGCCTCACAGAACTTCTACTTAAAACCTCACATGAAACTACAATTAACAACTAATTGTTTTTACACTCTTTTACATCAGCTAGCTAACTGTTTCCAGTCTTACTGCAAAACCTACCTAACTGGCTGCTAGCTTTAGCCTTATATACCATACAAATATGGGAGTGGTATTAATATTCTCCTCTAGCACATGGCAAGAGAACATATACAATTTTGAACCATGGCTTTAGCTTTTTAGCTTTAGCCTATAGCCAGTCCTGCTTTGCTCCAGTTAGCTTAGCATAAAATTAACAACATTTGGGATCTGGGCTAAACTAACCCTTTTAAAATTTCATACAGGTACATGTGCAGTTTGCATGCAACAGAAATGTAGAGCATACAGCCCTGAGCTGGCATTATGACCCTCAGGACATCCCTGAGCAGGAATGTTCAGAGAAAAAGAAAAAAAAGTTATTTTCTGTAAATTTAAATATTATCCAATTTAAAGTTACTTTTGAGGCACTTTAAGGTGAGTAGGGAGATGCCGTTGCTGGCTAAATAATGATGCAAGCATGATGCAACGGAGAAAATTGGTACGGGCTCACCCCATTCGGAAAGTTACTGTGTGCTCAGTCGCTGGGGTTGAGGGGGTCAAACAGTTAATCCACATGTCCCTGAGGGTCCAGTGTTTTTACAGGATGGAGCCATACCCCTGTGCATCAAGTGCAAATGTTCCCCATTGTCTTGAAATGCAGTGACTTATAATCATGAGGGAGATAAACATTCTGACCTCTGCTCTCTCATGTCTGCTGGTCAATCACAGTACAGCTAAATATATATATATATATCCATTATGGCTAACATCTGGAAACTCAAGTAGCATATTTGTGATTTATGCGCCCTATCAACAAACTCCTCCCGTCTTCAGCTTTAAGCCTCATGCAGAACTGGTTGCGGACTCATGAACGGAAAAGGAACATTATCAGCGGACTATTAAACAGTGTTCTGCCAACAGGAGGTGGCAAGGAAAAAAAGGGTTGTCTTAAAGCGAGCCGGTAGGAAATGTTTTCTTTTCCAAAGTGTGTTATACCCCCTGGTGATAAAAAAGGGACCAGAAAGAAAGAGGGCGAGTTGCTGAAAGCATGAAAAAAGTTTACTCAGCCCCAGGTGCAGGGTGTCCCCTGCTGATGCCTTTTCACAAACACTTTGTTCATGTGTCTGGTTGATGGGGTGGCTGGACAGCTTACTGGACAGGTGCCTGGTCACTGGGCCAGTTCCTGACTGGAACATCAAACTCAGCTAACATGAACTACACCCACATCCATTTTCTCTGTCCCTGTATGCCCACATGTAGTGTAACAAAGATTTAGATGTTGCATGTAGCTAACACAAACTAATTTGAGTCAGTTTGTCACCACTATCTGTCAGTGCTCTTGTATCTTCTTTGTAAAAAGAGGTGGATCTAGCTCTGCTGTGCTTCCCAAATGTCCGCTAACCAGTAAATGGATGCCACCTCTGGGCACTGCATTTGTCTGGCCAAAGCCTCCAGGGCCCAGTGGGCACTCCATCTCACTGCTGGCACAGACACGCCATTCTCTGCTGGAATCTTTAGTTTCAAAGAGCCTTGCTGGATGTAAGCCGTCTCCTCTCATTGTTTGGTGATGTTGTGGCTGGGCAGGGGGTTTGGAAAAGTGTGTTACCGGCCCATCCCCATCATCCCACCCCAGCCACAGCTGACAACAGCTCCAACAGAGTGGCTGCTGCCATCTTCATTTACAGTGCTTTCGCGCATGTGAATGTTGCATAGTTAACAGGCCTCTATTGACGGTTCTGTTCAGCGCAGATCAGCAGGGGTCAATTAATGAGCGGCCCCTGACCATCAGATCCCAATTATGGCTTTCAGAGCACTCCACCGTGTGATCCTCAAATACCCAGCTCCATTTGCCTGATAATTGTGTAATTAGAGTTTGTATCAATAACTGAAGCACCAACAGGGACGTGTATTATTCTCCTGTTTGCCTCATTTGCTAAATTGCAGCAACATTTTTGCTAATGATGGACTCAGGCATGCACCTTTTTGCATTATTTATCAGAATAACAAAAGCTTCTCACATCACTAAAATTCCTGTTTACAACCCATTGGAGCTAGCTTATCTGATAGATACAGTATTTCTTGCAAAATTATAATTATCTGCAAGTTATTGTACATTATGTATCAGTATATTTGGTGCTAAATTGTATTGCTTTGTTGGCTGTTTTAGGGCTGATGCTGTGGATTAACTGTTAGAAGACATCACAAATCCATAATTTTGTACATCAACCACATCAAGACATTATGGATAAATATATATTCTGTGTTTTGCGTCTGAGAAAATACAGATTTCGTCACAAACTAACTGAACTTTGCCTGCAGGCATTTCGCATGACAAGGTGTCGACTTTTGTTTTTTCAAATAATGAAAATCTGGTATTGAAAGTGCAGTTTCCTGGTAATGGATATGGGTTATAGGTTTCACACACTCACACACACAAATACACACACAAAACATTGTGAAACACAGCCTGTTGCTCTTTTGAAAAGACCTTGGGGCAATTTAGTGATAAGCACTTCCTCCAAACACAATGCCCGATTTTTCTTTGGTACTCTCCCTAACCCATATCCTGTGACAGCCTTCCCCCGTCACGATGTCAATAAACGTACACCCCTGCCCTTGTTTTCTCTCTGTCCCATAAATGTTTGACAAGACAGCCTTATTAAGGGAAAGGAATGTTATTTTTCAGTTTTCAGACTTCCTCAGGTACATTGTCTGTCACAGGCGCTTCAATAAATAATGGGTTGTACCACCATTTCCCATACAGTGCAGCCTCATGACATAAATATGAATACACCTTTGACTTGACATGAAGTAATGAGACGTTTGACAGCTATGACAGTCATATAGCTGATGGTGCTGCAGTCTGCCAATAGTTCGGTACAACATGCTTTGCAATCAAAATCTTGAATAGAATTTGTCACAACTGTCCATAACAAATTGCATATGGCATGCTAAGCTTATCTTGGGTGTACGTGGAAATCAAACTACAGCCTGGAGAGAGATATAGTAATTAATTCTAATTGGGATATTTCTGCAGGACTCGGCAATGACTGGGTAAATGCTACTCCGGAGCAATGTTTTTTGATGGAGCTAGAGCCCCATATGCTGTACTCAGGAGCACATCTGTGCCCGGTGCCCACAGAGAAATCCCCTGGCAGAAAACACTTCAATACTGCAAAGAGGGGAGGGAGAGAAAGTAAGACACAGCAAGCATTATTATGCCAGCCGGCAACAAATATCCATCCTAATTGCCCCACAATTGTATTAAACTAGCTATTATGTAGCAATTAAATTTGTTTAAGCCTCAGCTCCAGTTACAGGTTTCAGCGTGACTAATTAAAAACAAGGGAGCAGGAAAACCCCAGGCAGAAGCTTTCCCTAAGCTGGAGCTCCAGCTCCCCCGTCATGACTGTATTTAGAGTGTCAATCAAGACAGAGTCAGAGGCAAGTCATTCAGGCAGCCTTTTTGATTCAACCTATTCACTCCTATAAGCCCCTTATCGAGACTGTCTCTGTACAGTTCCAATTATCCCAAAGTGCCGTGAATTTGCGTTGAACAGAGAGAGAGAAGAGGCCAGTCCCCCCCAACGTCCTGCCCCTCTTCTGTGTTGCACATTGCTCAACTTACAGGATACGAATAATATAAACATACGTGTTTATTCTCCATTTACCTTGGTCAAAAAGCGCCAGCTGCAAAAATATCCCAAATATTGCGGTCGTTGCTTTGCTTTCCATTTCACCATCTGCAGCAGTGGTGACGCCGTTCTTTAACAAAGGTCCGTTTAGTGTGTTTTGGCTAAAGTCCAGCCACGCCGAGCCTGTTTCTGCCTCTCCGCTAAGGTCATTAGAGGTGAGATGCAAACTGAAGAACACACAGAGTACAATAATGAGCCATGAAATGAAAGGGAAATTAATTGGACCCCAATAAAGAAAAGATTAACAGAGATGGATTATCCAGTCTGTTTGACTGTTTTTAGCAAATTTTAAATCGTTTTTTTTTTTTTTTTGTACTCAAATTAGCGTAATTTATGACAGCAGCTGTGCATAACTACACATACTCTCAACAACAGTTTTAGTTTGCTCTCCATTGTGGTATAAGTTGCTTTTTTTCATTTACTCAGTATATATATAGTACTACTGAAAAATTAATCACATTACCATGCAATCATTTACATTACTTTGGACATTAATGTTACGCACCACTGCATCAGATCTGTGTTGAGCAATGAGGAGACAGTAGCCTTCCTCAAATTTATGACACAAGCATAAATGCAATATTTCCATCCTGTTTTTCTACATTATTTTTCACCATTTGAGGTTTGACTGGTGCTCATTTAATGATCGTTGTTTCTTCTTCTTCTGCAATCATTTAAAAAGCATCAAACTGGACAGTAAGCACCACCAGCTGTTTAACCGCTACAAATGTTAGTAGATGGGAAATCGCATTCCATTTGCATTTTGTTTTGTAGATGTTCTGGAAATTTGGTTGAAACTTGTGCCACATTTGGATTGAAAACTGGCTGTCATCAGCAGCTAAGGTTAAATTTATCCCCAGTGACTGCACGCGAGTCCTGACCTCACAGTGGTGCTGCAGGTTTGACAAACCCTCCAAAAAATTATCGGGGCTACCAGCTAAGAATGCAGAGGCTAATTGCCCCGTACCTCCAGCCTCTGCGTCAAGATAAACGCATCAGCCAGTAACTGGGGACAGAAAATATGAACAGAATAACGTAAAATAATGATTTCCCTTACAGGATTTGTTGCTGAAAAAGTAATCAATTTAGTCTAACACGGCCCTATACTTTGCTCTCACATTTACTGTGAAAGGGCCTGGGGATAAAGGGGTATAATACAGTTCTCTGTTTAACCACACAACACTGTAACTTAGCACTGTGGAGTAAATTACTGTAGCCAGGTGTAGACACAAGAGGCAGCAAGTCCCTGCCCAGCTGCAGGCTGTCAGGGCTCATCTCACACTGACACACTCCTGCCCTTTGAGGCTCTCAGTAAACTAGTTCAGGGGATCTCACCCAGACCATGACACTGGCAGAGAGGAGCTCCGCTACATCGTTTTATTTTGACGTTATTATCTCGTATAGTGCAGCTTTAATGAGAACAATCCGCTTAAACTGTAACAGACGTCAGCTCAATCATATAATACGAGTCCAGTGAACCTGCTGTAGCGGTTCAACAGTGGCATAATTTAAAGTAATCAAAGACTGGAAACATTTAATGACCATTCATGAGAGAAGAAAATATCTTAGACAGCAGTTCTAGCTATCACACAATCAGCACAGTTTGCACTGAAGCAACAATGAGTTCATATCTGACTCATAAAACCTTCATTGTTTCACTGCTCCATGTGCGGTTAAGGAGTACGTGCGGTGTGTTTCGTATTCGGTGTGGACTGCAGTCTGTCTGCCAGAGGTAATAACACGAGTGATTATGTCTCATTAGGCTAACCATAGATGCTTGTCTACTTTCTCCCCACTGTCCTTGAGTGGTTTGGCTCCCAATTACTAAGTTTGTTTTTGGGGGGATATGCGAGAAATGTCCCTTAATCTTTCGAAAACCGCAGTCTCTCTGTAGCCTCGAGTGAGAGTGACAGTGAGGAAGCGCTGGAATGGAAAGGAATTTGTTAGGGAGACTGGGACGTCAATCACAGCAAGTTAAACACAACAATCTCATGCTGCTTGGAAAAATACATTTCAAATGGATTTTGTAATATGCTCTATTTGCAGGCTAGTTTGGGGGAAAAAAACATGTTTAAAACATTAGTATAATCACTAAAATGGTAATTAAGCTGCATAATCTGTGTTCTAATTTCACATTTTATTCAATTCAGTTCTGTCAGTGTCCGACACCAGGCTCGTGGAATTTTTTGCAAGGTGCTGAGCTGAAAGCAGTTTATTCATCCTCATGCAATATAAAGCCTGATGTCTATTGGAATCAGATGTCAGACACTGCAATTTGCAGGATGATCATGTCTTATATTAACCCCTCAGACCGATGGTGTTCTGCGTGGTCTCAACTCCTGAAGGGGATTATTGCTCTTTGCTGAGGTTTCATGTCAAGACGAGAAATTCACACCGGGATTAAAAGTTAATACGAATGACTGCTGCTGATTGACAAAGCTGGGAAGTTTAGATGCCTTCCTCTTTCTCTTCCCTCTCCATCTCTCTCTCTCTCTCTGGCTCATTCTCTCCCTCCCATGTCGTTACTGTTTTTGGTATTGATTGCCTGCTACCTTTTAAATTATGCATTCTGCAGCTCGGTTCGGGGGGCTCCCAGGTGGGTTTGTCAAAGGGAGAAGACACATGTACTCGGGCAGTGTTGCTAGGAGCGTCAGAAATCCATACAGGTCACAATCATGTCACCCCATCAGTTTTAATCAGCCGAGTCTGAATACAGGCTGGTGACAGGGCTTAGAGGTGTAGGGGATGTGCCTGTACTTCGGCTGCTCCCCCGACACACACAGGATCTGGTTCAATACTGCTGGATGCCACTGACAGAGACTCATTATCATCAATGTGTGGCTTGTGGCTGGGCTGGATGATGAGAAATATGCTGGTCTGTGCCTGTTCGACAGTGTGTTCCCATGCCACAGTGCAATTTGAGCTTGATAGGTTTATCGGAGTCTTCATCACTCTCTGCAGGTTTTACTCCAGGTGTAATGATGCACTGTGTTAGTGGCTCTGTCACATGAGAAAACTTGACACAAAAGTCCCACAGATTCTTGATCAAACGTCTATTTGGACAAGTCATAAACTGCACACCGCGCACAAGGGTGTGTAGCAGACTGTCAGAGAGTAACTTTTCATTTGTTCCATACCATAACATCCAAAAATAAGTTAACTCCAACAAAGTGTAGAGATGGTGTTGGATTCATGGAAACTAAAGTTGATTTTGAAATCATGAGTGAGATCAAGATCCTACGGCCATGCCAGCGGTTTTGTATTTAGGTTGTATGTTCAGTAGGAGGCTGTATTTTGACACAATGGCGTTAGCTGAATGCTAACATTAGCATGGCGACATGCTCAAAATGACAATACTCCAGGTGAGGTTGATGAGAATGCCTTTATTTTTGCAGGTACTTTGTCATGAACCGAGATTTGGGAAAAAGTCAGATCTGATGATGGTGCAAGAGACACATTTTTTATAATGTCAGCACAAGTCAAGTGGAGTCACTCAAAACCACAGATATTAACCTCTTTTATTTTCAAAGGTAAAATATATCTGAACACTTAAATGTTCAGAAGTAGGTATTAGTATCTTCCAGTTATTTTTCCTTTATCAGGTTTTTTGCATCTACTAAACAAACACCCCAACATACAAACTCCATGATCCTTGTGTACAAATGGTGGGTCATGACATTATAATCAATGGATGTGGAGCAGATCGTGTTGCGGCTGTGTCTCGCCGTGAGTCTTCCCACGGAAGGGCGAGTCTCCAAAGGAGGCCAGTGTTCCTTTGATGAAAACAGCCACGGAGCTCGGAGTGTTGCAAACTTAAAGGAGTGAAAACACAACAGGGTCAAAAGAGCAAATCCGGCCTTCTGTTCTGGCTGCCTTTATTGTGAGGTTTGCACAAGGCACGGTGTGATTTTCTTAACATTGCCAATGAAAAGAGGCTTGATTTTCACAGGCCAGCTGACCTGCTGAGAGCAGGTGTGTCTCAGATACAGTTTCAGACGTTTTTTTTTCTTTCCAGTACACTTCCCAGCTGACGATACTGCTGCCTGATCCAAGCGCTCATGAGGATTTAAATAAAGGCAAAAGTTCAGCTGAATCCTTTTTTTGTTATTTCTGTTTTTCATCTTCACCAAAGAATCTGACTATGGGAAGTTCACCTGGAGATTAACACCAATCACTCAGGTAGATCAGCTTTGCCTTTTTTCCACTGTTTCCGTTGAGTATGTAACAATATATGAAGAACACGATCAGCAAAAAGCTTTCTCGTGTTTCCTCCTTTCGGCTTTGGAAGGGAAATACCTGATCTCTTCCTGTAAAGGGATATCAGGTGAGGAAATAACCATTTCGGCTCTTTTGTCAAGCAAAATGAGGGTCTATTTTCAGGCCTAAAGGATTATTGTATGTATAGAAAAGACCTCTAAACACATGTCAAGAAAAACGTTTTGCTATTTCTTTATCTTGATATTAGTGAGAACAGTTCATACTATTAACCGTTACGCAAAGATTGATTCTGGCTTTAACAGCTGGTTATGATGAAACACATTTAACTGTTCTGTGTTGCATATTTTGACGGTTTGCAGGTTACATGCCATCACTCTGTCATCATATTGTGCCTGTTGTGACACTTTATGTAAGCGGAAACAAGCCTGGGAGGGAGCCAGAGACACAACATCCTCTGTCATGGGGTGACTCTCTCTGACCCTATATTGCAAACGGCTCAAAATAAACCAACACTTGAGCAAAGAAAAACTGAAATGTTTGTTCAGACTCTTATCTCAAGATGTACATTTCCTTTGGGGTTGTGCAACGTGTGCTGGATGGTTTATGTTTGGGCCTGTAAGATGCATTACGGAGCCTTCAGGAAGATGTGCACAGCTCGCTTCCCTCTGCAGACTCCCAAGACGAGTCCACCAGTACAGTTTAACCAGGCTGTCACTTTAACCTGATATACTGTTGGTAACATAAGGACTTCAAAAGTTGCTCTTTGAAGTACGGAAAGCTAGACAGTACTTGACAAGTGATTTAATCTAATGTAAAATCTACAATCATTCTTTTATTAAAAGGTGAAAGAAATCCTCTCATTTGATTTATTTCCTGTGCAAATGAACCGATTTTATGGCTTTTACTGCGTCGTGTCATTTCCCAGAGAGCATCTCATTCCACCGTGGTTTAAGATTTGTTTTATTTCATCTATTTGAAATCTTGAAGTGCTCTGGATTATTAAATTCATTTTTAAGCAGCAATATGAGAATCATTATGTTAGACACTGCAGAATAAAACAGTTTTATGGAAAGTTGGATGCATAATGACATAACACAATAGTGGGAGTCACACATCTGCCTGCATACTTAATGCCAAGTATATTCTAAGCATAGTTTAGATTTTCTGAATGATTCTTCCGACTTACTGTCTCACCATTTATACATTTATTGAAATGAGCAGTGACACTAAAGGTGCTTTATCACCTCGTTATGCATTATTGTAATTTGTGATTGTGGTTTATATGTTAGGTGAGCATGTCCAGCAAAATTACAGTCCATATTCATGAGAGAGCTACACTTAAAGACCCCCTCCGATGAAAATCCAGTATTAACCTTGTTGACATGTCCAAATGCCGTTTTTTATATGATAAAAGACATATCATGAGCAAAATAAGCAGTCAACGTCATGACTGAGTATTTCCACCTTGGAACTGCAGTGAAAGACGGTCTCATAAAAACAGATTCAGACAGCCAGGGTTTCATACATCACAAACCTAAGGAACCGATCCCGTCAACTTGCGGAGATAAGGGGCGGGCCAAAAATAAACCCGAAATCTTGTCAGTATAGAGAGGGGCCGTTTGCATTAGCACAACCACTTACACTGTGTCAGCCACTGCCAGTTACAAGCCAACAAACAACATGAACAAATAAAAGATGCTAACTACGCTAACGGTTCTGATATGTCTGCTAGTTGCAGATTTTGGTCACAACAGATTCGCCATCTGAGTCTGGATCTGACTGAGGCTCAAACATGTGGCTGAGTCTCTCTGATGTTTCCTCCACTAAACATATTGATACGTTCTGCTCTTTCACCTGCCAACCCAGCGGTGGTGGGCGGGGCACAAGGCCTGATCCAGAATTTTTCAATAAGGAAGTGAATGTAGATGTGATGTTAAACTATGTTAAACAAAATATTAATAATAGCAGAGCATTTTTACATAGTTTCAAAAATGCTTGGAACTTTAGGAATGTGTAAAAGAAAAAAACAGAGCCAATGCCTTGTTGCTTTCTCCCCCGTTGAATTCACACAACAAAAAGAAAAGGTGGTGTAACATCCTATCAAATGTTGAAATCAAGTGCAAATAATTGGCTAAAACTACCCTATTCTGAATCAAACATATTGCTTCAGCTAACCAGTGACATTTTGTATGGTCTCCACAGTTTTGTACTCGTCTCCAAAGGTGAGCGCTCACCTCTGTTTCTGCACTGCAGTCATTAATGATAACCAATGTCAAGAGACCTTTTTAAGTCACAAGTAAGTTAATAAACTTTATTATTATAGTTTGTTCATAACCTATAATAATAAAAGTGTAAAGGTGATTTTTTTTAATCTTTCACTTGAGTACAAAATTTCATTTTTAGCAGTAAGATAAATATGGGTAATTGGTTTTAATGTCTTTAGCAGACTTACTGGCATATGTGCACACATATTCATATCCACACAGAGAAGCAGCCGTGGGACAATAGCCTATAGAGCTGCTCTGTGTCTCCGTCCCCACCTTCCCCCATCTCACATGGCTGCTATGACCTCATTCCACCTGAGCCAAGCTCCCAGCTGCCTCCTAGAAAGCCTCCAGGCCAGAGACGAGTGGTGCCAACCATAACCTTCCACGCCTTCCACCCTTTCTTCTGAGCTCACTGTCGTCGCGACACAACCACACATGCTCAACTGAGGCTGGGAACATTGAAACACCATGTTAGTGTTTCTTAAAAACATAAAACATACATGAAAGAATGGACATACTCAGTTGGAGTCCCACAGCACTGATTCACTGTTAATATAGAAACAAGAAAGGGTTTGTATTCATTGGAAATTAATTCCAGAAAATGTTCATGACCAGGTGCCAGTTGCACCAGCTGTTTTTTAAGTTCAAAACTAACCTAGCTAAGTTAAGCATCAAATTCAAAGACTTTCCAGGGCCAATTCCTTCAAATTCAAGGACCCAACACAGCATAGTTTGACACGCGGACCGTTGCAACACTAAGTATTTTTTAGAATAAGAATGAACAGGCTGCACACACAAGCTCACAGACAATTAGAGAGAGAGACAGGCTTGAATGTGAGAACACTTCGCAATTATGCTGTGTTACAGTGATCTAGACTTTGTGGTCTGTTGCCTTCTCTAATGCAGCACAGCAAAACAATATATCATGCAAGTTGAGCAATAGAGACAGAGACTAGAGATGACTAGACTAGACATGCAAACAGCGGCACGTAGCCTATTTACTAATGTTATGAAAATACTTAATCTAAGTAATAAAAATATATTTACCGTATATATCAGATAAACTTCAATTACTTTCAATGACCCATGTCACTGTCTATTTTCAAAAACTTTAAAGGCCCTTTCCTTCTCAAATTCACAACTTTAAAGGATTTCAAGGACATGTGGGAACCCTGTTGTTTACTCAGTTGACATTTATTCATTACTGAATTAACGTCATGTTAAATTCTTTCTATCAAATTTAATAGTCAACCCAATGCAGAAATTGCAGAAAATAATTTACATTACTACTATATCAGAGAGATATCATTGTAATTATATTTACAGAGCAGCTACAGTTGTCTGCCATTTATCAGGTCCAGTAAGAAAATTAAGTCAAAATGTATTTGCACAACAGTGTTAGGAGAGTTCAGGAATTACATCAGTGTCACAACTGAATCTCGTGAAGGGCTGCAGTCATTAATAATAACTTAGACTGTTTACTTTGGCAGGCTGAAAAAAACTTACTGGTGTTTTTAATATTAGTCATGTCACTTTGACATGTAAGCAACACCAGCTTTGCCTCACCCCAATTACTCTTTATTGAACAGTAAAACCTTTTTTACGGTTGTAAAAGACAAAAAAAGCTTTGTTAGATGAACTTGAGCGTTCCCAGTTAATGTTTTCAAACGTAAACATTTCCAGTTCATGACTGCGGTAACGTCATTGTTAGTTTTGAGCAGAATTCAACTGTGCATTACGCAAAGAATTGTCAAATTAGTAGATACATAAACATTTACAAGCAGGGCAAAAAGCAAGGTTGAAAAGATTTGGAAGGGGGCCATGCTCCTGTCCACATCATGTTTCAGGTGGTGAGTAATCCTCTTGTCTCTCCACTTCTTGGTCTGGTGTTGTCGCTTCACTGAAATCACCCTTTCTTGGCAAGTCTACCTGCTATAGAACAAGCTTCTCTCCTATTACAAAAGGCTGGGCTTAATAAGCGTCCAGGCTATATCAGCGCTGTATTCAATTTCCTCAGATCTTGAAAACACCGCCGTAAAAGTAGCTGAAATTTACTGCTTTGCCCCCTCAGGTTTTCTTAAAGGGAGATTCCCCTGTGTTGGTTCTTTTACTCCTGCCAGAAATATTGCTTTGCACTCTTCATTGGGCCTATGGGAGAAATATGGAAATTTTACAGTAAGAAGTTTAGAAGCAGTGTAATTGGAGTTGGGCCAGGGTTAGACGCCCCCGCCTCCCAGTGTCCTGCAGCATTAAAGGCCTCCCAGCCACCATAGAATCTGCATGCTTTACACACACGCTTTCTTAATTGGACCAGGCTTCAGCAGAAACTTAAAACAAAACTCAAGCTGCGCCTACAAGTGAATATGCATGTGCTGTTCTTTACTGCATATTTTTGTGCAGTTCTAAATATAAATCATTAAATCTACCGTTGTTAACATTTTCAGTGATGGAAAACTGTAATTACTGTGTGACTGTTGACAAAACTCTCTCTTTCCAGTCCATTTAGCAGATTATATCACATAATCATCATTATAAGGTGTGTTTCCATTAATCTGCTCAATGCACTATTTGAAAATGCAAACTTAAAAATGAGTAGTGGAAACACCTGAATTTTGAACAAAAAAACAAAACATCGCAAAAAACTGTGTACGCAATATTCTGCAAAATTGAAATGGAAAAACTTTTCTCACATTCATGTTGTGACACCTGCAGTATCATGCCCCAGGGAGCCAGATCCAACCTAGAGGCTGACTGCTGGAAAACCATCGTCAGGTTTAATTGGAATGATATCGCAAGGGTAGAAAAGCCAGTTTTTCTCACATGACATCACTCAATGGAAACATTCACAATTGTGTTGTGTTGAATTTTCGAAAAAAAAAAATTGCTTCGATTTTGTGCAAATCTGCAACGGAAACCTGGCTGTAGACTTTGCCCAGTTGTCATGAATTTTAATTTTCTCTGAGCATTGTAAGCTTAGCTTAGCAAGCTAACTGGCTTAGCCTGTCCAAAAGTAAAACCACAACTACTAATTTATTTACTTTGGTTTTCCTACAAATGAAACCGACAGGTTTTGTTGATTAGTGAACTTTAGAGGAGCTGATTTTTCTTTTGTACTTTCTGGAGAAAACCATGCTAGCTGTTTTCCCCTGCTTCCAGTCTTTATGCTAATTTAAGTTTGACCTTAAAAAACAGAGCAGTTGATAAAACAATCTCAGCTAAAAGTCCATGTCATAGCTTTTTATCATATGACATGATCTAATGGTTATGACTAACTATATATAACTATAACTGTAGTACTACAATTGTTTGACATGTCAAGGGTGCTGCGGTTTAACGTTGTTTGGAAGCTCAGCACAACTTCTTAATCATACTTTATAAGCTTTGACAGTAGATGTATATAGCAGTATGCGATCTTACCGAAATACAGGTACTACTATTTCAGTTGTGGCGTTCTACACATTTGCAGCAGGCACTGAGACAGCAGTTATCATCATGGAGGTTAAAAGCTATTCTTTGTAGATGGACGGAAATACGAGAAATGTGTTTTTAAATGTGGCAAAACCAGATATGAAATGAGTTCTGAGGTCATGACAGCCACTTGTTCACCTCTGATGTAATTTTTTTTTCATTCATTAAGGGCCTTATCGCGATAAAGAAAAATGACATGAAGCTGAGAATGCATGAGCTAAGTGCCCCTCTGGCTGTCTCTCATGATTCATGCCACCACTGATCATGATGCAATCCCCTGCAAAGTGAACTACTGCAGCAGATCATGACAGTGGGAGAGTACAGTAGAAAGTACAGTTTCATAACTCTTGGCCTGCAGGATTCTGTCCATGTGAGTTCAGACTGTCAGAACATGATAGTGATGACCACTTCTCCAGTTTGACATTGAAAACCCTGAACATACAGGTATATATACTCTGCAGCTTTGAGGCAGAAACAACAATGAGCCTGTCAAACCAATTAGCTAAAGTAAAGGTGGAATGAATGTTGATGGTTGTCAGAGGGTTGAGTCATGAACATTAAGATAAGATCAAGAATGACTCTAGAGTATGCTGACTGACTGTACGAGGTTTTGGCCCAGGGAACAGGAACATTAGATGAATGTGATCACAGCATGTCAATCAGTTATAAGCCGGGGTGAGCAGCTGAAACGGGAAATATTTCCCCGGCGACTGGAACTTATGTCAAGTTGTGATGGTATCTCTGAGTGCTGCTGTGAAGTACAGAGGTACAGCACAGGGAAAACCTTTGATGACATTCGATCAGTTTAGCAACAGGCTGGTGCACACTACATTACTGGTCCCTTTTTTCTCCCAAAAACAACATCAAGGATGATGATAATGAACATTTTCTTGTAGAAAAACTTCAGTTGGGTTGAAGTGTGTGTCCATAAACACTGATGGAGCTCTGAAAGACATGAGTCCTACAAGAGGTGGGAGACTTGAGTCATATGACTTGACTTGAGTCACAAATTTGAGGACTTGAGACCTGCTTGACCAACACTGATAAAAAACTCAACTTGACTTTGACTTGGTATTCATGACTTTCCTATGACAAATATATTAAACATGGATGCAGGAGGAAAGAGAACATACCACCATTCAGTTTCTACATAGAGATTTATAGTAGGCTAATAGTAATAACTAGAATGGCACCCAGTAGAGTTCATACCTCTGCCAAGGCCAAACAATCCTACACATTAAAGAAAGTGATAAAGAAATCCGCCCCTTTAACCAGATCTGCACCAACATTTAATGGGCCCCTTCCCACTTTGGTGCAGATTGGTGTAAATCACTTTTTGGGTAATCCTGCTGAAACATAAACAAGATAAAGCTGAAAACATAACCTCCTTGGTAGGGGTAATGATAATAATAAGACTATAGCAGTGGGTTGCTGCAGTCACAGACCCAGACTCTACAAAATGTGAAATATCAGTTGGGTTTGTAAGGTGTAAACAGTTGCAACAGTTTCCATTAATGTTGAAACTAAAACTAAACTTTGTCTTTAACTGATTTAAATGTGGAAACTGGGTATGATCATCAGAATTTTATATAATGAGACTTGACTTGTCGTGCTTCATTTACAGCAGGGACTCGACTTGCCTTGTTTGATTTGTGCCACAGTAACTTTGGACTTGCTTGAGACTTGAAGGTTTAAGACTTGAGACTTGCTCATGACTTAATCCCGCCTCTCAGTCCTACTCACATGTGTAAGGCTCTCAGTGAATACATTCATACATATGAATCAACGTCATTGTCCAAGTGCTTGTAAAAATTCAAGGAGCCTGACTCATTTTCAGCACCTTTCACCTTTGCACTAACAAAGCGCAAAGGAAAAATACACAGGAAGATTCTCAGACGTACAATTGAACAAAGACAACACAACTAAACTAACGACAAGCAGACATAAATATCTTGCTGAATGTTAAATCAACACCCTGTGGCAGGTTGAACCTCCTTCAGAGATTAGTATGGCTAATCTGTTGAAAATGTGCCATTCACAATCATATTTATTTAGCTACCACTCCCATTTTCTCTGGCACAAACAATTACTTGAGCAAACATGGATGTAACTGAGGAATTAACTGTCACAGCTGAGTTTTGTGGATATGAGTCAGGTGGTGAGGGCACTTATTCTGACAGTGTGTTACTTTAAATCTTCAAGTAAGGGAATGTAATGCAAACTGAAGTCACATCTGTAACAGCATGCATTTCAGATTGCCAGCTCATTCTCACTTTATGATAATAAAACAGGAATAATTTTGAATTTCTACCAAGGGGACTAACAGCAAAAAGCACCATTAGTCTTGCGAACTGCCTCTGTAAAGCATTCAAACCACAAGATTGAATCTGAAATGATTTGAATAGATTTTAGAGTTTCTTTTTTAACCGGCTGAACTTTTGCTTTTAGAGAGAAGGGGCCGACTTCCATCGTGTATCCATCATTAAAAAAGAAAAAAAGAAACCCATTGCTACCAATCACACACAAACACATGCATACAGCGAGAACTCAAGCAGGATGTTGGTGCTCTTTCTTCCTCGCAGCGTGGGCAAACAACCGCGCTGCGTCTTTTTCACAGTCTGCACGACAGCCTCCCGTCCAGGGAGCCGTTACTCCAGCGAGTGACTTTTCTTTCCGGTCGTTTGAGGGAATAATGGCACACAGAGGCCAATACTCCACAGTGACCGGGGCCTGTTATTCCTAGCAGCCGCCTGAGCTGCTCAGGACATTAGTCAGAGTTTTGGATGCTTGTGAAGCGTTGAGCCCCGGGTTCATCTGGGGGGGCTTTTTTCTGTTTTTGCTTTTAGGAATTAGATACATATTAAAGTGATTTATTCGCTCAATACCACTTGATTTATAATGAGTAATGTCTCAAGGCCATGATTAAAACAAACTTTGTCCTATTGATCGGCTGTTGAAATGTCTGTTCTTCACTATTGTGAAAGAATGCATATTTATTGCTGTCAATACATTCTTATGTATAATGTACCCACGGAGCAATTACGTATTATCAGACCTGCCGTTTTCATTACAATCATTAAAAACATATTTCTTTCAGCACACCTTCTACTTTGGCTCAGTATTGACTTTCCAGAAACACAGCAATTTGCAGGCTGCTACTAAAACATGCAGAACTACCTTTAGCCTTTCAACAGCACTTCAAATCAGCTGACAAGCTGCATGCCAAGTGTGTAACATTATCATTTATTAACACATGTTGTCTCAGAGAGCAAGTGCTACTGACAATGAGAATATGCATTTTTAAATTTTAACAAAGACCACCTCCTGTGTGGCCTTGTGTGGTTGTTTGAGGTATTTTAGTATCATGTATGTCTGAAGTATTTACCTTTAAGTAACAAATCAGAATCGATACAACTCCAGGTCTCCACTATCTCAGCTGGGGCAAGGCAGACCTGTCAATTCTTAAAATATGATGTGTGCAAATAGAAAACTAACATCATTTCCAAGGAGTATAATATACTGTATGCCGTAGGTGAATGTGATGTGTCTGCTTGAATATATGTACAGTACTGTAGACGTGTGTATGCATACATTTGGTCTGGGGTTAAATTGGGCTTTATATAAAAGAGATGCCTTTGGTTTTGCATGAAAGTATCGCTACAACTACTGTATGTCAATGTCTAAAAGCAGCAATTTCCATGCATTAATATTTATATATAATTATATTAGATAAGGCTGTTACTGTTACTATATAAAAAACTAGTAAGTATTGTTCTGTTAGTGGACGACATACCTCAATCTGAACATCTGAAAATTTCTATTGAGGAAAAGTTCAATTTCATGCAATCGCACATGCAAAAATTGTGGATACAGTAAAATAAAAAGTGAAAAAGATGACTTAAAATTTACTTTCAGTAATTCTGTGATGTGAATCTATAATGTGAAGATTCATGTTACTGAGAGTAAAACCAGCAAAATGTAATTTCAGTCAGGAAAGACTAATAAGAGGAATGAAGGCAATGAGAAATTGCACCACCACATTGAACCATAGCTGAAAAGTAAAATAGAGGAATAAAACAGGAGGAATACTACTTTGGTGCTTAGATCCAGCAGGAAGTTGCTCACCATGGGAAGTGTTCCAAAGAAATAAGAGGCTTCCAGTAACAGGAAACTTACCCAGAGCCTAGAAATTGGCAGTGGTGATGAGGAATGGAGCTCCTGGCCAGGCGTCCACAGGTGAGGTGGTGAGGGTGGGTCACAAAATCTTTGCAGTGCTTAAATGACAGCTGAATGACAGCAGAGAGAGAGATAGCACATTTAAGCATTGACAGCTTACATACGATTGGCTATATGTCAGCATGTCAGATTGTGATTGGACGAAATGAGAGTGAGCTGGTGGGGTTTTGAGATGGCGGGAAAGAGCATGTGACTTAGGCGAAAGGAGGAGATAGTCTTCCTGACTGAACTTTCTCTAAGCCTCATTTCTGTTGTGCTGCATTTCCCTCATTAATGCAACACAGGTTGCTGTGAAGTGAGATTGTGTTTTCATTTGTGTAGTATTTGGTCAAAACTGTAATTACAAAAAAAAGGGAAATTTAACTACATTTACACAAAATTTTAGCATTATTCAATTTTAGTTCAACTTTAAAAATTGTGGTTAATAAATACCTCTCTTATAATAAGGAGTTGATTAGTTTACATGTTCTGTGGTTATTTCTGGAAGGATTCAATTTGGTCTGAGTATGTGCGCATGTCAGAAGAGTTCAGGAGTTTAAAAGGAGTTACAAGCCATGAACTCAATCCATCATACTTGTCTTCAGTACCGATAAGCAGACTGGAGCCCCCTCGGCAACATTTGTCATCATTGTGTTTGTAATATTTGTACGTTAAAATTCTTCCACTGTCACAGTGTAACTTGATACATGAGTTACACACACTGTGGTTGCAGTGGCAGAGTCTGTCCTCTGGAGAAAGCTCTCAAGAGAAGGGTTTACAATTGATTTACAGTCTGTTTGACCCCATTAGGCCCATGAGCACCTTTGTATCCACAGCTCTGGGGGATATGTGTGTGTTTATATATATATATATATATATATATGTGTGTGTGTGTGTGTTCGTGTATTGCAGAGAGATAGACAGAATGAAAGAAAGAGGGGGAGGTGGGATGATGGCGGTGGTGCAGGAGGCTTCCAAGGCCACTGCCTAGCAGGATTCTGAACATTGCATCAGGCCCATGTTTATTTCATAAACATTCTCCCCAGCTGTCAGTCTGGGGAGAGATAGTATACGCTCTCCATCTCCCCCCTCAGCTACCCACTGGGGTAAATAAGCAGCAACACACCTGCAAAACTGGTGTCCTCATATGAAATGAGAAAGTCTGCCTAATAATAAACAGCTACTTCAAGTCAAAGCCGGGGTTAGAATTTCATATCAAATACAGACACCACATTCTCCTTTTGCTCTTGAATTAAGCTTTTAAAACAGGATTTTCTACATTTGAAATGCAGCCAAAGATATATTATTATAGCCAGAGAGGTCAGTGCTCGTGTCCAGATGAAAGGTCAAAGAGGCACATTAGCCCTAATGTTACAGCTAAACATCAATCAACAGCGCTATACTTCACTCTGCTCTCCTTGGTATCTAGTGATGAGAGACATATGACTGGAGCGGATATAGAGGTCTAAAGGCCCCCCGTCCCCTGGGTCCCACCACCCTCTGCACTCATGTGGAAAAACTCCCAAAAAACAAATGCTTGGATCTGTGCCCCGAGGCCATAAAACCTATTGACTGTGCATCTCCCGTATTCATTTGGAGCAAGGCGTTCATTCACACCCCCACCAAGTGTTATTATGACATATCTGCCTTTTGGACTGTGTATGTGTGTGCGTGTAACTTAGACTGGGCTGGTTCTCCCCGCTGCCTGCTGGTCTTATGTAAATAGAGCTGTCAGCCACTTGTTATGGCCGGGCTGGGAGTCATCAGGAGGCCCTGGCAGCCTCTGGGTCCCTGGCCTCCATGTGATTCATAGCTGGCTGGGGGACAGAGGGGGGAAGTTCAAGTCTGCCCAAATCCAAACAGTGAAGGAGGAGAGGGGGGGAATGGAACAGAGGAAGGGAAGGCGGGAAGAAAGGAAAATATGGTGGCAGCGAGGGTGTGAGGGAGGGTAGGATATAGTGGTGAAGGATGATGGAGCGAGAAGACACTTGGGTGGATTGGCAGTTTGTAAGGAGACAAGTGCTGCAGAGGAGTTTGGTACGCTGAGCTAAACATGAACTCAATGAGTTTGGGTTTCCCTGACTGTCTTCCCCTCCTCTTCCTCTCAGTCACTGTCACTCCAATCATCATGTCGGTTTATCCTTCCTGCACTCTTGGCCTCATTATTTTCTCTTCCTGCATCTCTCCCTTATTTTGCCTCTCCCTCTCCTTACTCACTACATTGATTGGCATGAACCAATTTCTAAAACTTTAATTTCCACTAAACCCCAAGGAACACATTGCCTCCAACTATTCTCATGTTTGACTCAAAGTTGCTGTGCAGTGAGGACTCATAATGATACCGAGGAATGGAATCCATGGTGGTATTTGAATATTATAAACATTAGCTGGAGGTGAATTTGGGCTCCGTTGCTGAACATCCCCTTAATTGCTACATAGCTGAATTTTTACTTACTGGGACCTAAATTATGAACCACCAGACCCAGTAAATTAATAAAAAATGAACTACTGGATTAAAATAATTGTGCATCAAGAATTCTATACAGGCTGTATCCCCAGGCAGCCATGGTATTGTTGTTAACTTCCATCACTTTGCTGATTAAATCATGGAACTTAATGAAAGTGCTTGTGTATAAGCAGATATGATTTTTAGAGTCACACATTGTCACTCATGTTGCATGTAGAACTGGTGTTACTGACACTAATGCATATTCTACTACCAACTTTGTCTTACAAAATACATTTACGTACTACTAATTTTCTTTGCCAAACATTCTTTGAAGGGAAGTAATTGGTGCCTTGATTATATTCACAAGCCACATTTACCAATATAGAAAATGGGTTCTCTGCACAAAAGACCTAGAAAGAACATAAGCAGCAAAGCTGGATGTGTGTTCTGCCTCCTATGTGTTTTTTGGTTTAGGATAGTTAAACCACTTGGTTCAAACTGTACTAATCAATTTTTCATATTAACAATGGATCATAAAAGTAAAAGCTTTTATAAGGCCACTGTAGGCTATCTGCCCTACACTAAGTTACAACAATAAGATAGCAATTAGCTGGTGAATGCAATGGAGCGTTTAACAGCTAAAAAGACAGATTTTTCCCTGAGGAGTTGGTGGAGACCAAAACAGCTAAATTATTGGACTATGGCCAGAAACACACACCGGACGGGTCAAGCGTGCGTGGCGGTTGTGCAACGTCTTGGTTTTCATTTCGGCGCACATATTAGAATTAGAGTGGACACACTGCTTGTATGGTGCGTCTCGCCTATTTTTCACTCATGATGCACACGTCTCCCAGCAGATAAAGACAGAGAAAAGACCTGCTGATGTCATACTGACATCATACCTGTAACATTACATAAAACTGATACCTTCCACTGTAGTTATCTATGTCGACTGAATCTGAATGCGTCACAGACATGAAAAAATATAAACATATTTTTTAAACATTTTAGCAAACTCAATGTAGAGAAATAGAGCTGGCAGTAGCAGCGACACAGCAGAGACGCAGCCGGTGTGATCACGCACATGTGCTTCTCCGCAGCAGGTCAGCGACGGCAGCCGCTACGCACACACAACTCAGGCAGTGTGTTCCCGGTGTAACATTCACCAGGTGTCCAGAAACATGTGTTGCTCCATGTCTACTGGATGTGTAAATAGGGAAAAGCTTGGTAGCACATTTGTGTTAACAACCGTAGCTGATATTGTGTCCGTGTTGTGTCGCTTGAAGGGGACCTAAAAAAGGCCCAAACTCAATTAAATGCAGCTTTATAGGTAGTAAAATGTTGCGAGATGCAATAAGTATTTCCCATAATGCTGATACAAAGCATAATCCAAGAGGCTTTTTTTTCCACTGTAGTACGTAAGATACATGGTTCTGTACCTTAATTATTCCAGAATAATGGGGGGAAAATGCAATTTTTGAGAATATATTCAAAAGGTTCTCTGTGGAATTTTTTGCAGAGCAGTCTTTCAACTGCTACAATCTGGGCTCTGCAGTCTCCCACATTTTTTAAGGAGCATTTTAGGATTTTTAGCTAATTAATTTGGTTTTACAGCCAAAACAGTACATTCAGTCCAAGTACCAAACAACCACTAACTTTGCGGCTAACTGTTCAACTAGCTTTATTAGCCACTAGCTTGTGAATATAGGGAAGCATGTACCAGCTATACCACCAGTTATTTTGCTCATGTATTGTTTTAGTGGAGACCAAATAAAGAGACTGAATACAAAACAAATTAATGCATGTCATCCCATGTCTACTGGATGTTGATAAACATCTTAATGCTTTATAATTCACATGATGATAATATGTAAATATTGTGTTTACAACTTGTTCCAAGTGCACAGGAAATATCAGTTACTGCTGCTTTAATAAGAGTTTAAATAAGCAGGAAAACAATCACAATTTTAGCAGCAGCAACTCCAGAACATTCCTTCACTCGTTACATACTTGGTTTACTGCAACTCTTAATAAGGATACGCATAATTACAGTGAAATTGTTTTGCATTTTGAATATAACCTTCTATTGGTGCTTTAAGCAAGAGAGAATGTACGTTTCTGCCTTGACCTTGACTCATTATCATTTTCATACAACAGCTCTGACGGCTATCAGCATTTCAATTATATCTTTGTGAATATTCAATTTGGCATGATGGTCAAAACAACCCACTTTATCTCCCCTCAGATAGAATTAAGTCTCCAAACCAGCTCTCAGAAACTCCACTGTTTCTCATTATTCCCCATGATGATAAAATAAAACTTCATGCCACAGTGTGTGTGTGTGTGTGTGTGTGTGTGTGTGTGTGTGTGTGGGTGGAGATACCAGATAGCGCTTAAATTGATTCTTCTGCCAATTGATGCTGAAATGAAGACAGTGATAATCTCTCAGTCCCACCAATTGAGCTTTTTTTTTTTTGATGGTGTGTGTGACTGAGCGCTGGAATACAAGACTGCCGCTCATTTATTGGATTACAAAGTGCACATTAAGTCTGAACTTATGCTACATGTGAGTTCAAAGAGTGATGAATTTGCAGAAGAAGGGGTTTATCTGGAGTGTGTTGAAGTGTTGTTGAGCTGATAACTGAATCAGATACCCTGTTGTCATCCCACCTCTGTAGAAGCTTGAATTCTGCAGCTGAAAATCAGCATAAAGATGTCAGACGTGGCCTTGAAGAAGCATGCTGATGCGATAAAGACAAGGGCCTTAGGGGAAAATTTACAACATTAATAATCACATTAGAATATGAGTCATACATGTCAGCAAAACATCTGGAGATTGCATTTGTTTTTTAAAGTGTATTTATTTGTTTTCTTCTTCCTCTTCAGGAGACTCACCACCTTGACTACTTCCACTGTCTCCTTCAGATCAGCCTTGTACAGTAGTGGAATAAATTTGGATTAATTGCAGCCCCAGTGCCAGCAAGCTCGGCGACTGCTGGGATGCGAGCAGAGAAATCATCTGCCACCTCTTCCTTGCACTGTATATCCCTTGTCATTGCACCGCAGAAGTCTTGCCCACTAAAACAGAGGTAATTAAATCTCCCCGTTCTCATTAAAAATACAGCTGTCTACCACTGAGCACCACGACTCCACTAAGCGAATGTAAATTTTCATTTCATGGTGCTGAGAGAGAGGGAGGCTGTTCTCCGGCAGCCACAGTGCCCCTGCCAGCGCTGTGCAGAATAACTGCTCCCCTGAAATAACTGTCCTTTTGTTTCCTGCAGAATTACATAGGGAAATGGCCCGTGTGTTATATAATTTGCGGATTAGGTGCAGTCATGGGTCTCTCGGTTACTGCTGGGAACAGTGCAGGTATTCAAGTTTTTTTTTTCTCCTTTTAAAAAGGGAAAAGGTATATGGCAGGATTCGGAGATGTTAACTGATTTTTAATTGGCTTTTCCTATTAAAAAGCTCTGATGCTCCTCCAAGATTAAGACTGGGAAACTTCAGCGAGGTTAACCACTAGTTGACATGCCATGCACATTTCCTCTCCATTAAGAAGAAGAATGGTTTTGCTGATTTATAAAGATTGGACTAAATTAAATACTGTATGCCCGGCGGGAAGTGTGATGCGCTGAGTGAGGGAGGAAGTCAGGCACTGAACTGACTGAACTTTAATGATGAATATTCTTTACAAGCTTCCACACAGGAATGTGGAATAGAAGAATAGAAAGTGTAAAATAGGAAAGGAGAGAATAATGCTATAAACAAAAATTTGTCATTTTATTTAAAAAATCTAAATGTAAATGTTACATATACTTTCTAAGTTTAAAATGTACCTTATTGTAAATGTCATTTGTCTCAAAGTCAAAGAAGAACATTCTCACTTTTCTTGAAAAAGAAAGTGAATCCACTGAAAAAAATCACCTTTTTTCGTATTGATGATATTGGAAATACTCTGGAGGAAATCCAGATACCAAAAATAAGTTTTATTTCCCAGTCCAAAAAAGACTGTCCTTAGCATTTGTCATAAATACATTAAACCACCTATACCTGTCTGTTCTTCACATGAACATCCTACAAATAATAGCTGTTGTATCAGATGCAATGGTGGAAGTGGTCTGACGCTATTATGGAATCGCAAACATCGCAAAAGAGAGAAAGTCTGGGTTGCTGGTTGGTTGCACAACATCTCTGACTTTGACAAATAGCACTGCTGTTTGAATCCTGACTCCTACCAACCATCAACATTCGTTTAACCATGACCATGAGCTTTCTGTATCCTTAAAGTTACAGTAAAATTTTCATTAAACCAAATCAACTTTTCATGAAAATTACTGTGCAACTATTCAGCATTTTTGTGCAATAGCTATCTCTAGATATTTATTATTATTGCTTTGTTTATTCATTTAAGTATTATAAAAGAGAAGGCGTTCTCAATGCTTTACCTGGTTAACCAAAGGAAATACCTTGACTGTTATCTGAGTGAGGACATAACATTTGAGTGAAGAGGCCCTCATCAGTTTATAAATCACCACGGTGGTATGCCAAGGAGTTCCAAAATGTGCTAGCCATGGTGCAAATGAAGGGAAAACCCACATTTCATGACACAGCATTCGCGATCCATGTAGAGAATGGAACAATGCCAGCCCCTGCATGGTAAACCGGAGTTGAAGTTGCAAAGGTGAACATGACAAAGATACCCAAAGATGGGAATGGCGATCATGTTATTTCATAATTTTGACGAGCACAATGGACCCTTCAATGGGTTAAGATATCTCATCGAGATGTTAAGATATCTCATCGAGATATCTCATCGAGATATCTTAACATTGCTTATTCAGCAATGTTGTTCATGGAGAGGTGCTGGTGAATTTGGCCAAACCTAGTCTGCCAGTCCCTGCCACCCAGTACAGGGGGTCATGGACTATCACATGGACTCACTGTGATCCTCATTTATAGCTATATGCTTCAGAACTGGGACTTACAAATTACTTTACATAACCTGTAATTCCCTAAAGCTACATCTTTTTGGCCTTATACATACAATACTACAATACAATACATTACGTACAATATAACACAACCTGTGTATAGAACATATAATATGCACATGCATACACACAAAGATCGATTTTAATGTCTGTTCTTACTCTATTATTCTGTTTATAGGGGTATTGCTATTTTCCATTTTTATGCTGTAGGTGTATAAAAAAAAATGTATTCCTTCATGTAAACTATGTTATCTTAGTTAACTCTTAGTTTTTGTATAAAATAAAGTTTTATTTGCTGTGCGTTCACTGAAGAATGGCTGGAAGATTGTCCTGGCAACAGTGTGTTGTGGTTGTGGTCTATCTATCTAAAAACAACAGTAATTGGACAACCAGGTAACTTGATGTTTAATTTGGCTTCTCCATTATGTATTAAAGGTCCCATATTTTCTATGCTTTTCAGATGTTTTATTTTACATTTTGTTATCCATAATAAGATAAATTTGTTTTTTACTACCAAAAACCATCTCAGTGTAGTTTTACATCTCCTATTTCGGGATTCTCCCTGGAGATCTTGCAACAACAGGATGGTCAGCCAATCAGAAGAGAGGTTCTAAGCCTCTCTTCTGATTGGCTGATTGTTTTCTTAGTGGTCGATAAAAAACAGAGCAGGTTTCAGGTAAACATTCATAGAAACCAAATCCTGCAAGGTTGCCTGGTGGGTCCAGGTGGGGTGTGCTAGGGGCATGGCTGAGGGCAGTGACTGTTTTGTTGTGACATCACAGAGCTACAGAAGTCCTGACGGCTCATTTTAAGGCTCAGTTTCTGAATACAGGCTTTGTGCATTATGTCTGTGTATTGTACACTTTTATACATTCACAGTATTAATATAGAACCTAGACCTGCTTTTTAATCAAAAAACTCACTTTATAAAATATGGGACCTTTAAAACTATTGCATTTATTATTATTACAGTCACCTTTTGAATGGGCACTGTGCGAATGTCTGAAATGAAGCTGACAAGAAAATGCACAGGCTTCACTGTCAAAAAATACAAAAACAGCTCTAGTATGAAATGCATCATGAAGAGTCTGTGAATGTATTCACTCGGTCCCAGGAAGATTTAAGCGTGCATGAGAAATAGTACAGCACAAGAAAACATGCACAAATGCAGTGAATGACAGTTATGCACAGGCAAGGAGTATAGTCAGGACCATTTCCCACAAGTGCTACAGTTCATAAGGGAATAAGATTATTACTGCATGAAGCCACTATGGTCAAATAAGGAGATTTCATTGCCTATTGCTGGCATTGAGTCAGAAACAGAGATGCTGAGAGTTGCAGAGCTCTTGCGGTACGTTGTGAGATTTCATTTCACTTTCATGGTAGGGGCACGGGGTCTGAAGATGTGCCTACCCCTTCTGTCAATCATCCAGGCAAACACACCAGAGTAGATCTATAATTCAACTACAGGGGAGCTCATACAATTCATAGGGGCCAGTGTTTTCTTTTCTTTTTTTTGGGGGGGGGAGTTCTTTCCTCAGTGTTGAATCCTGCTGCATTTACTCTTTAATTTCAAAGCCAATGCTCGCACCTAACATCTTGACTACCCAACTCTACCCCTTCTTAGACAGCAGAACAGCAGAGGTTGCAGCACCCGCACACCACAATTCAATTATCTCATTGACTTACAGATGGAGACAAAATAAAGGACAGATGGGGAAAATTGTTCATTCAGCTGTCCTCAATTTGTCCAGTCCTCCCTCTCTTTCCACTGATTTTAAAGGCCCTCCAAAAACATCATGTCCGTCAACAGATTTCCCCCCATTTAAACCTGTCAGCTGACTCCCATGCTAAATCATCAAGTGTTGGCGCCCTGGTGCCAAATGTGCTGAAAGATATTTCAGCTTAGAAGAATGATGCACACAATGTAAGCAAAGGCAAATCTATAAGGTGTTAAAATCAGCAAAAGACAATGTGTATTTCAATGTGTAGAAGTGCAAAAGCAGACGCTTTCTCAGGTGATTCATACTCTAGCACGTCAGCAATTTTTAGGATGCAATGCAAAACAGGAAATGAAGCAGAACATTATGTCAGCGGTTTACAGGCGTCAGCATTTGGATAAATATCAACTGAAATTGGAGAGTATTAACTGGAGGCCAACTTTTCTCTCATTTCTTTTTCCTAAAACTGCTTTTTTTATTTCAAATAAAAGGGATGAAGAGTTTTTTCCTGCTCAGTGTTGGTCTTACTACTTGGGTTTCATCAGGGTACTGCTGGTTAGGTGAGAGACGGCACAACGGCCACACACTTTGCTTTCTAAACAGCGGGCATCTCCCTCTTTTTCTCCCTGTGCTGCAGAGCATATAACATGGAGAGCTCCCAGCTAAATTACAGGAAAATGCCTCCAAGTATCTACCACAGACAAGTTATTTTTAAGGCCCAAAACCAATGTTCTAATGTCATTGTACTCAAGCAGAACACCAAAACAGCCACCAGTGTGCAGGGCTCTCAAACTGCCTTCAGGGAAATGCCTGTTAAAAGAAGATGACTGAGACTCAACAGATGTTCATGATGCATGATTCACATTGCCAATACGAATTTGAATGAATTTGTACTCACACCAAACACAGTTTATTGTATATGGGACCTATATAAGCTGCTGTATATGATCAGAGACAGCTGTATTTCCGTGCACATTACATTTACAATGACATTTTTGTAAATCTATCTATCTATCTATCTATCTATCTATCTATCTATCTATCTATCTATCTATCTATCTATCTACATTATGGAAATCCAGTTATCACAATGTGAATAAAAGCTAACAGATGATAGCTGGTTACATTAGCTGTCATGAATGATGGTATTGATGTAGATAGCTTCATAGGGCTTCCAGCCTCACTGCCACTTTTGAGATTGCTGTAAAAAAAATTTGATAAACTTTTTTTTTTTTTTTAAATATGCAAACAATTACATATCAGCCAAGTTGTAGTGTTTCATTTTACAGGGGGAAAAAAATCAATATAGATCAATCGCCCATCTGGAAATGAATAAATACATGGATAGATTAAGATTTAATTTTGTGGCCATATTGCCCAGCCCTGCAGCCCTACCTCTAACAGATGCTTCCCCAAATACTAAATACAGCGATCTTTCCCAGATGAGAGGGGCATTAAAACAATGTGAATGTTCATTATATCTATTTTTTTTTTTTATTTTTATTTTTTTACAATTTTTATGTTGTTAATAAATCCATCCATCTATCCACTGTCTATGTCTGCTCAACCTGTGGAGGGTTGTCGGGGGCCGGACCAACACTGGACACACTGGGCAGGTCGACACTCAGATCCTAGAACAACCAGAGCAAGTTCAGAGCCCGAGGATGAATTGAAACTCAGGACCTACTTTCTGTAAGGTAACAGCACTACAGCACAGTATATACAGTGCAGGAGAGGGATAATCTGAACTGGGGCACTTGCAACTGCATGTGTGTAAACCTTGTTTAGGTGCTCCAGTAGCTTCCTTATCCATTATTCTTACTAATCAAAGTAGTCTTGTGCTGAACAAGCTGGAGGGTCCCATGCAGGTACATACAAGCTTATTCATTATGCATTTAATCTCATTTTAGAGCAGCTTTGTCAGATATGGGTCTGGGAGGCTTTGAACTCTTTTTTTGTGGTAATGTGGCTGGCTGCCGTACATAAAGATCTGGAACATAGGCAGCATGTTGTTTTACATCTTCCATACTGGTTTGCGGTAGATCCCCTATCTTTACATGGCATGCGCAATTGCCCCCCAGTTACCACTGTGAGGGCATGATGATACCTAGACATTACACGATGGAGAGCCAGGCGAATCGTGTGAGCCTCAATGTTTGATGATGGAGCACTTTGATTAATCAGCAGAGACTAGTCGGGAGACTCCCCGGCAGTAAAGAGTAACCAGGGAGGCATCTTGAAAGGCAAGTGGTTTCACTTCAATGCATCCAACTTCTGGCTAAAAAGAAGGCAGGAAAGGGACAATCAGCACTTTATCTCCTCTTCAGACCTGGCTTCCGCTTAGAGAGGAGAAAAGCAGGTGCCAGGTGTTCAGAAAGGCAGAGTGATATGGACACGAAGCTGTGGCGTTGACCCCGCTGAACTCTGTCTTTATGAAAAGCCCCAGAAAGTCTCCTTTATGATCACGGCGCTCAGAGAGAGGCCATGGGGGTGAGCTCTTTGAAAGCCCTGTCAGTCTGCTGCTGTCGGAAGCTTGAAGGTACGTTTTGATAATAATTTCCTAATTCAAAAAGCAGACCATATTGAAAGGTTGTTGCCGCAAATAGTTTTGCTGAGGTACGCACTAAACTTGTATCGCTTTCTTTTTTGCACATGCTCCATAAGGCTGTCTACGCTCAAACTGTTCGCCATCAGAAAGTGTAAATGTAATTATGGGTTGGTTTTCGTTTTTTGGAAGGTTATTGTTTTATTTCTGTGTTCTCTGTTTTATTTCTCTCACACATGTAAAATGCCACGACTCCAGGCGATATATCACTCTTCAAGGTGGACGTTTTCAACATGTGGAATCTGAGTTTGGTTTTCTCCCTTTTTTCTTTTTTTTTTCATTCCTGTGCCGTTTCAAAGAAAAACAGTCCCAGTGTTTGAACAAGCGAAAACAAGTGGCTGTACTTTGGCAAACCACGTAATCTCGGAGCGTATTTATCCAAACAAAGCCTGCTCCAATACCATCCCACTGTGGCTTCCCAATGGTTTCTGCATCATCCACCTCAATCCCTACAATAACACCGGGAGCCTAGAGGCTATTTTCAGATTTCCCAGATTTCCTTGCAGGAATACAACAGTTAGTGGTTGAGAACAGCCTTTCTCACTCAGCTGTGTTTGTTTGCGCAGGTAACATCTGCGCTGATTTTGGTTTCTGATAGCTAAGATTAGATATGTTGCATTTGTAAATTTGTAGTTATGACCCACTGCAGATTTCTGTTTATGGACAAAAAAACAAACTACACCAGAAACAGGCTTTGAGTAACATCTGATTTTTCATGATGTTCTCTCTCTCTCCCTTTTTAAAATCATATCTTGTGTAAACTACTGCACATTTACATTTCTACATAAAATTAAAATTTTTATGGATTATTAGTTCAGATTTGGACAATACTGTGATTTAAACTAGAAATATAAACAATAACAAATAATAATAGAAATTTCAATTAACACTATTTTACACATCAAAGTCAAAGAGTACTATTTGCTGTGTTTGTAAAATGTCTTCTAAAGCTCTGAATGAACTTTGTGAGGTGTGTTTACCAGTTCCTCATTTTAGAAACACCCCTGTTCAGTTTCTTCTTGAGCATTAGACGAGAAGATTGATGTCAATCTCATGTCTGTATGCTAATTATAAGGCGAGAGCCAGAATATAGTTAATTTATCTTAGCTTAGCATGGGGACTGGATGCAAACAAGTCATAGTTTGTTTTTGATACTTAACCTCTTCCTGAAGTGTAATTTAGGCTACATCCACACTACTCTTTAGTTTAAGTTACAACAAAACTCTTTTGCTATGTTCATGCCTGCAACCACACTACTCCCAAGTTTTTAATGGCGCCATTTTAATTTGAAAACTCCAAGTTTGCATTGTATCTGGACAGGTAAATAAGGAGACATTCGGAAACAATGACGGAGACACCCACAGTCGCTTCCTGATTGGGTCTTATCGGGCATGAATGCAACATGGGTAAAAAAAATACAAGCGTTTCTGACCTTGTCGTCTTTGCCAGCAGCTGTTGTGCAGTTAAATTCTGCAATTTAACGCTACAACTGTCTTTGCTATTCCTAGCTTGTGGTATTTTCTGCATCTAACCAACTGCAGAGTAAACAATCTGCTTCTTGTTTACACTGGCTCTCACATGCCCAGTGTACATGAACGGTCATGTGATATTTGTTTTCAGGTGTGACAGTATGGACAGAGATCATTTCTGATACACAGCTAAAACGGTCGTCTGGACAGAGATCGTTTTCGTTTTCAAACGCCATTTTCTTAAAAAAAAACTGCCAATCTCTTTTTCTATTTGCTTTCACCTCAGCTAAAAAATAAATATTTGTAAATGTCTAATTTTGATATTTGTGTGGCTGAACTCATGAGCAAAGTTCCATTAAAGTACTGAGAGGGTTTTGTTGTGTCTTGCTGTTGCTCAGCTGCCTCTTTGTGCTTTATGGTCATGTTCGCAGCAACTTCAGCCAAAGCCAAAACTGCAGTGTTGCGGACTCATATTGTGTTGCTGCCCTGTGTCAGAAAGGGGAAAAAAGCACATGTTTGTCAGTAAGTGGGTATTAAGTTGTAAATGTGTAACCCTGCAATGTTTTTTATAACTGACAGAAAATCATTCCCAAATAAAAGCCATGTGCAATAGTCACTTAGACAAGAACAGATTTGAGCAAAAGCTTTTATTTTAAACATTATTCATCAAGTTTTAATTAAATCTGATTTGTTTCTTAAAGTCAGTTTTATGTTTTGTCCTAAAATATTGTACTTATCACGACAAGTCTGATAAAATTACCTGCTAAAGCAAAGATCTTGCTGTTCTTTCCCCACTCTCGGTCCTATATTGTGGGGGAGGGAGGTCCTGCCTCCATCACAGCGCGGGACAAAACCTGAAACGGGAGCTTGTAGCTCTGTCAAGGCCTCATCACCCAGGTGTGCCAACAAAAGCTCCACCACATCCAACCAGTGACCCCTGGAAAAGGTCATGTAAGACTCCAATCTAAATTCCTGTCTGACAAAACCCTTAAAAAGCCTTCTGAATGGGCTGTCCATCCACAATGCAGCACCCCGAAAAGACTATTCAGCGAGCGACGCTTCAATTGAGACATTTGGAATGTGTCGTTTCTCTGGAAAAGGTGGAGCTCTGGGTTAAAGTTTCAAAATTAACTGCAGTCTATAACTACTGTAGGTAGCTAACTGGCTTTGGTAACTGGCTTTTCATGGCGCTGCCGTTAAGGCCTCAGCACAGGGCTGGCAGAGAAAGCCCTGAGGAGGGCTATTATTCTGGCCTACATTCTGGCTCAGAGGTGCCCACAGCTTGTCCCTCACAATTATTCAAAGTGTGACGGTGTGGTAGGGTTTGGTATCAGTGAAATGCAGACTCCCTTCTCGTTGCTCTTGTCCCTCTCACATCCTCTCAGCTGCTCTCTCTCTCTCTCTCACTCTCTCTTCCTCTCGGTCTCTTTTGCCTTCAGCACTTTCACCACATGCAGAATGGAGGAGCTCGCCAGAAGGTGTTTCAAGGGCTTGAGCCCTTTCAGCCTTTGACAACCATGGCTGTGCAAATGCAGAGCTGTGACCTTGGCAACAGCTCTTATCCAGCTCCATTTCAAGCCACGGGAGGAGGGGATGTTGTTCCTGATCTACGCTCTCACTAAGTGTGTGTGTTTAATATCTCAAATGAAAGCTTAAAATTCTAAGGGGCATAAAGATAACAACATCCCATAAGACATCATTGTTCTTTGAGTGAAATAAAAGAAAATGAGCTGGTGAGAATAATTGTGAGCTGAACAGTGAGTTTTGACAGGATTCTCACCTAAAATGTGAAGTCTGTCATACAATTGTGAGGTGCTTTATCAAGGTTGTGTTTTGTTTTTGTTTGTTTTTTATTTCTAAAATCCACTCGTACAAGTCATTGGAAGCCTGTGCGAACCACAGCGCTCACAGATCTTTGGCTGTGTGAACGCTGAGTTACATTTCTTACTGGCTGGGTCTGAAAAAAAAGAGGAATTAAAAAAAAAACAAAAAAACAGAGCCGACAGTGTCTCTCTGTTACCCCAGCAGAATTGAGTTGCACTGGCATAAGCAGACAAGACTCTCCCTCTCTCCCTCACTCTATTGACTCTGTGGATAATCTTGACTCCCCAGAAAAATCCTTAAGCAGCTGGCCACAAACCTTGTGCTTGAGTGCACATGCATACAATATCTCCCTCCAGCCCTGGGGCTGTTTTTCCCCCCTCACTGTTTTTTTCCCCCTTCCTCTTCTTCTTCTCCCCCTAGTTCTCCAGTGAGTTCCTGAGCCAACATGTCTGGAAAAAAAATGGCAGGATTTGTTGGTAGGGACTGGAAGCGAGTGCCAAAATCAACACCGCTCCTCTCCTCGGGGAGACCTGCAGCAAATTGGACTCGAGCATGGGTTTCTGTTTCTCGGGCCCGCGTGAGGTGCCGGCTTCCACCGCTGGGCCCCGCAGTGAAACCAGAGACGCTTGTGTCCATTTTTGTTTAAAAAAAAATAACAGCAACCCACAAGTAAAGTGGTGTAGCAAATTGTACATAGTTCAAATGGATTGATTTCCTGTGTAAACAGATAGGCCATTAGAGAGTTGGTTTTGATTTGTGACCATGCTAGAACTGTATTAGTGGTTTCCTTCACTCTGGCCCACAGGTATGGCAGCCAAATAGCACGTGTGTCTACATCTCTAAATTCTAAAATAACAATCTATTGATTCCTAAGTACACCACTGGCACGCAATGAATTGTAGCTTCTGGTTGAAATAGACATACAAATTAGTTATGAATGAAAAGACAGAACAACGTGGTGTACACTGTCAGTTTTCATTTGGTTTGTTGTGAGATATTGTACTGAGATATCGGAGAAGGTGGCAGGCAAGCAGGTTCAATCTTGTATGGCTTCAGCACATCCTTTTTTATCATTACACCTTCTCACATCAAACCCAACTGGACAGCTGCAGATGACACCTTGTTTGAAGAGTTTGACGTTTGATCGGGGATGTGTTTGATGCAGGAGGAATAAAAAGTAACACCTTAGCTTTTCAAACTGGGCTGCTACCGTTTGAAGTATCAGGGCAACGCAGGGAAGCCCGGGTATGTTCTGATCAACTGACTATTGACGTTTCAGGAGGGAAAAATGTGGGATTCAAAAGCTCAGTGATGCCAAAACTAAATTTAAGCCTTTACATGGAAATGAAGATTGAAATACAAATGTTACGAAAAAGTGCCACGTGTAACTTTATTACGATAAAAGTGATTAAATGAAACACGTAGTCGAAAAGCGCACCTGTCAAACTTGTGCCCAAACTTCTGAGTAATACATAAAAACAGTTGTAGAAGCTATGACGATGAATTTCTAATGTGCTCTAACAAATATCTTCAAATTCCACACAAATTTGGGTTTATGTTGAACTTGGCTTATTTCCCAAACCCCACTGCCCCTAGTTACTGTAGCTCCATCTGTCAAGTCTTGGTTTCTTTACGTTACTTCACTTACTAGTGAGTAGATAATGATGCGCTCCTTGGTGTAACAGCAGGTTAATTAAGAAATCTAGTTTGCCTGGAATATTAACGATTGTATATTTTCTTCAAGCAGATAGACACACAGTTTAAAGGAGCTATTTGTAAGTTCACTGTTAGCATTAACAACTGTTTACATACCAATTTAGAAACGTTGCAAGTTCAGCATCAAACTCATTAATTCAGAGATTATTTAATTTACACATTATAACATGCAAAACGTGAAACCTTTTGTTTCAGATTGAATTTGCATCACCTGTCATTTTAACATTTTATAAATACACAAAAATGCACAACAATGTCAATTATCTGGGTTTGACGGGGCTACAGATAAAATTCACATTCAGCGTGTATGAAACTCAGTCACTGAAAGTTTTGCTCTCTTTTTCCGTGGCACGCTAGAGCCGAGGCAGGAGATGAAATCAAGTTGAGACTTTCTGGTTGAAAGTACCGTAAGCACAGAGAAACATGTTCATACCTAAAGTGCAAAGTGTAAAACAGATTTTACCATCTTCCTCTATCCACTGCATCGACTGTGTGAGATGAGCAGATGTCATGAATTCAGACAAGCACAGATAAGGAACCTCCAAGATTACAGGCTATGTCTCAGCATGTAGAGACTGTTAGATATGTCAACTCTGACATAACTCTGCTCTGCTTCCCACAGGATGTGCTAACTTTACTTGGTCTATTGAAGGAGAATAGGAAAAAGAATCTGACCATTTGAAACAAGTCAGTGCAATTCATTTGACTTACCTCTTAGTGCACGTGGAATCATTAAGAAAAAGTACATTAAAAAACCGGGGTCAACCATCGGTGGCTAGAAGTTCAAGCAGCTTGTGGTTTTTCTAAATACCTCAATGCTGGTTTCCATGACACAAACCAATGACTAATGATTAGGCTTTGGAAAAGGTCTTCATGTAATCAGGTTTTTACGGTACAAAAAAACAACAAATCAGCCTTCGTCACTGCCAAAATGTTTCAGGCTGTACTTTCTTTTCCTGTTTTCTGATTTTTAGTTGGTGTACATAAACTATATTGGATAAAATAGTTCCTTTGAATAATGTAATCCTCTGAAAATCAATATTAAGATTTTTTTGATTACACAGCGTTATCCAAATTATCCCTCCAACCAAATGAGCCCGAGTCTACAGCATTTGCCGGTTTAGAAAGTGGAGAAATTAAATGAAGTTGTTTTTAGGAGCAGTCACAGTAGTTTGTAGGTAAGTTATCTCCCTCAGTATGCAGAAGAATTTCACTCGCTGTATCCATCGTCAGTGTGGGAGCTTCTTTCTTCTTTTTGTTGGCTGCTGTTTACTTTGCAACATTCCTTCACTTGAGATGCTTGTACATTTGTAAGTAGTGCAACAGATACAGACACTATGTTCTTGTTTTTGTGAAGCAGCAGGCAGAGAGCAACATCTAAACGTAATGTATGTGTGCATCATGCTGACACAAATGTCCATGTACAGTATGTGCTCTTGTGCTTTATGTTGTATTATGCCTCTATAATTTACACCGAACAGCAGAGGGACTCCATTACTGTTACATCACTAATACATAATAAAGAAAGTAAAATCTCAAAGTGTAACCAGGCTTTAAAATCCCTGTAAACTGACAAATATGAAATAAAATACAATAAAACCTGTTGATGTGATGGAATCCTAGAGACTTTATGATGATGCACCACTGATTATTATTCGTCAATGTTATTGTATTTGCTAAACAATTGTTAGTTTAAATATGATTTTATGAGTCTTTAATTTAGTGTAGGCTAGCAGGCTAGGTAGCATGTGTAGCCTTGCGTCAAAGTATTGTGTTTGTTTACAGCAGCAGCTTTTAGTTGGTTTGCTGAGAATGGTTTTACTGCTCCAGCAGCTTGCCTGCTTTCATGGAGCTTCATTATGAAATACAAACATGACATAAGGTGACATGAAGTGAAAGCGAAGGAAACCCAATTAAAACAGATTGTAAAAATAATTAGACTATAATTAAATAATAATTTATTCCAACTGAATACTTGTGAAGTACTGAAGGAAAATTTTATAATAAGCTTCTTGCATTTTTTTTCTCACCTTATATCACAAATTATTGGTTCAATTCGACATTGTATTGTTGAATATTTAACATTTATTCATGCAATTATTCAGTTCTCAATTATGTATTTATTTATTATGGAAGAGTCACATTATCAGTTGCATTAGTTTCCCGCTGGTGAAATGTGATCTGGATGGAGGGGCACTCGTTGCCTGTCAGGCTAGGGTGGCTGCTTATCTCCTGTCCTGGGGCTTCCTGATCCCACCAAGAGGAACACAGACTCCACCAGTCAGGAATATCACCTCTGAGCACATGCCTTCCCTTTATGTAAGATACTCCATTGTTTCCATCACAGAGATCTTGTTTCAATGTATGATTACCGGATAAATGTGCAAGGATCTGTAACTAATGCCTTTCCAGCCTTGGTATACATTTTCTCTGTTTGCCAACGGTGTCTTAAGTGGAATATTTACTCTTTTACATTATAGACGATTTCTTGAACTTATGGTCACCTGTTTTCTGTGGAACACATTGTGTTTGGAGGCAGATTTTTCCCACATCCTGACTCTGCTCTGCTCTCTCCTCTTCTTTCTCTGAGTGCTTCAAAGAGCAGGTATCCACAACCCCCTGAGGCCCAGTGATTGAAATGTCAGAAGGAAGGACAGAGTGCCAAAGTCTTATAAAGAATGCAACAGAGAATGCATATATTATTCAGATTACATTCTAATGCCGCTGGTCTGTCGCCACAAATAGGATCCAGAAATAAGTTGTCATTTAAGGATTTCACAGGTAATGTTGAGTGAGTCAGGGGGAGAAAAAAAACAGTCATTGTATTAATGCCTGTGTTAAATTCATTAACTTCAGGGGAGATGAAAATCAGAGAGACTGATCTGGCAAAGGCCTGGCGTCTTCTTTTTGACCAAAGATGGCATAACATACTTCTGACAGGCTCACCATGTTACGGCAGGAGAGAAAAATCCGCCCTCCTCCGTTTTAATGGTTTTCATCTCTATAGATTAGGTGTGACCACTTCAAATATTCTGGAAATTTTAGCGTAGAAAACTTGTGCGATTTGCCCTCCACTGGGAGGCTTCCAGATGTCAGAGCACCAAGCGATTAGCATGGCCCCAACATTAAGAGGAGGGGAAAACTCGGATACAAACATATTCATAAAACTCTCTCCCTGCAGTGCCTCTGGCCACCCTGCTGCTGCTATTGCAATCCGCTCCTCGCATGGCTGTAAAAATCAGTTTCCTCTGCCTCTGTGCCATCTCAGCGACTGTCTCTCCACATAATCAACTCATATCAAAAATGCCTCTCCAGCTAGACGGACTCCCACAGTGCCACAGGCCACACACTCAAGCGACGGCTTGGTGACACAGCAGAGGGGGGGAAAAAAACTGCCACCCCTTCTGGCAAAATACTCGGAGTCAGAAGTAGAAGAATATATTTACTGTTTATCTAATGAGAGAGAAAAAGGGCAAAGTACAGAGAGATGTTTTTTTGTCTTACATGCAAAAGTTATAGTAAATAACATACTTCAGATACTCCCCTCTATGAAATGTCTGCATAATTATTTCTCAGATTTGTTTGCAGAGGTATCATTTACCTGCATTTCCGCAGTGGGCTAGGGGTGCAGCTGCACAAAATGAATTTGTCATCAGGTTTAAAGCTTTTTCAGCAGGCTATCCCAGAGCCAGCCAACGTCCTTGAAGTAGGAAAGGCTTTCCCGCTGCTTGGCTCCTCTGCATCCCAGCAGGTCTGAGGATTAAATTTACGCCTCTGACGTGCCTTGAAGGGAGGGCAGCGCTTCTCCGGCTCGCCTAGATATCATTCCCAGAGGAATGCGAGATGAGGCCTTTTCTTTTGGCAGCTGAGGAGCAAGCGGTGCCCCAGCGAGCTGGCATAATGTGACTGAGTTAGACGCCACGCATGCCACTTCTCACTATGTCTCTCTCCATCTCCCCTTTTCTTTCTCGGCCAGCCATGTCATTCTCGCATTCCACCACCCTCATGCTTATTTTGCTTGATTTGTCTATTCCCATCAGTCTGTCTCACTCCACCTCTCCTCCTTTTCCATTTTGACTCTGCCTCACGCTTCTTCAGTCTCAGCTCATTTAAAAAGCCTCGTCCTGAGCCACAAGTTCCTTCACTTTCAATTCAGGATTCACCCTAGACGTGCACAATGTTTTGACTCAGCACATTATACAACTGCTTCATAAGAGGAAAATGTTTGACTCATGTGATTTGCATAGTCAACTTATAGGACATACAGATTTTGTGGCCACGTGAAACTTTTGAATTTGAATTTTGTCTTCACTTTGAGTAAGGAATTATAAACTTTAATGACACTGCAGCTATTTGCATATTTTTCCATTTTTCAAAAGAGGAACACATTTGTGCATCAGCTGAGTCATTGGTGCTGCCTGTACACTCAGCATTGTGTTTGTCCTCCTTATAGAGAGCTAGGTTGTGTTAACTGTCAGTGGCAATCCTAGACTCTGTGGTTCCCAAGGCAAAAAAGCCCATCAAAACCTTATTGGGAGGTGTTACAATTTACAGATGTCCCCTAAACACCTCACATGCAGACTACTTAGGGGGCTTTTTGGGCAACAGTAATGGACTGTATAGTTAAAGTTTAAAGGTTATAGTTGTCATTCGCAATCGGGGGGTCTATGGAGCCCCAAACATTTGCCTGGGGTGCCTCTCCTGAAGGTGTGCCTCTGCGGTGATGAAAAAGTACGTTACGATTAGCAAATGGCTAATATCATCAACCACACAGCATCAACCACACAACTAACTTCCGTTCCGATGTATGTTGTTCATATGTGTGTTGGATGTTATGAACCATTTTTAGTTTCTGCCCACACAGACAGTGAATAATTGAAACTGCCAGTACTGACATTGTCAGTCAAAACTTGAGAACACAGATGTAAGGAGAGCTATAACTGCAAAAAAAATTCAATTTCTCTTTGGCAAGTATCAAAATTGAATCTTAATGTCAGTTTTACCTGAACAAATACTACCAGGTCCTTTTTTACATGTCTTCATAAGAAACCAAATGTGAAACTGCTGGAACCAAACAGGAACAGTGAGAGCGACAAATGAAAGGTCAGCCTCTCATCTTGGGATAACTGTTTTTCTAGCTGTTATTTAGTCAAGGTGAGCCCACAAGCACCTCTCAGATGTAATTCTTAGAGCTATTGATTTTCTAATTACGTACAGCCACAAGGATTTCCATGAACTGCTCCGAGACCAGTTGTCTAGAGAACCTTCAGATGCTGCGCCTGGCCCTGGAAACAAACCTTGGGAAAGTGTTTGTGGGAGGGTTAATGAATTTAGATCAGTGTTTGCCGCAAACACAGCCCCACTATCCATTTCAGCGGCCTTGGAGTTGGCGGGCCCGATGTTAGAGTTGGGTCATCTCCGAGACAATGCAGCTGATTAGGATGGCAAACACCAGAGACGGTGGAGCAGTGTCTCGCAGCCAGAGACTGGCTAAATGCTAAGCCACAGTCCACACTAACAAAGCCAAGAAGCACTGGTAAAACAGAGAAAAGCAGATAAAGGCTTGAAGGAACATGATTCCCCATATGGTTTACTCTGCAAGTGAATTAGATTAGAGTAGATGTTAGCATAGCACAAGGAAAACTACTATGAAGAGCAGGTGACAATTCAAAACTTTAATTGCTCAAACCTGTCTTAACAAAAATGGAATGATCATTCCATAAATGTTTGATTTACTAATGCTGAAATTTTTGTCTAGTAAATCTCAATACAAATGACTGTAAAAATCGAACCATCCTGCAATAATGATTTGTCCTCTAGGGGTTAACTGATTAAAAAAAAAAAAAAACACCTGACTGATTGTATTACTACATGCCCGGCCAACCCTCTTCCAGTGAACAGTGTTTAAAGGGGTTGTGTTTAAGTTTTCTCTGCTGCCGATCGTGGCCAGTAGTATTTGATTGTTGCTTGACAAGAGCTTCAGCCGTCGTTGTGTTTATAACACAAGAGGTTATAATACACCCTCTGAGCAGCGCTACGTCTTCAGGGCAGATTGGAGTCGCTCTCAGACGGTGAAGAATTGGGCCGTTGCTAGCATGCTAACTTCAGTAGAAGAAAAGATGTGATAGACACAAGAGTTAACATTGCCATTGCTTTCCAGCACTGGAGACAGCTCTTAGCAGGTAAAGGCTGGTAAGTAAACAGCTGTTAAACAGTTCAAGTCCAGTGAATAACATTAAATGGTACAAAGGTTAAAAGTAAACTTCCTACCAGTCATGTAAATTGAGAAACCCGGGTTCTGTCATCAATTTACAGGATAGTTTATTTTACACAAACACTTGTGGACAAAGAAACCTGTAGTTATGAGACTGGCCTCACAAGAAAAAAAGATCTTTCTTTAGTTCAAATACCTGCATGGATTGTATGGACTTGCATTAACGAGGAAATTATGAAAAGGGAAACATTTTGTTTTGTTGGAGGGTCAGATTTCCGCTGGATACAGTTTATTGAAATATGAAGGCAAAGGCATCTACTATATGTGGACCAGTTGAACAAATGAAAACATCTTTTAAAGTGAATTTACTACACAGCAATGCACAGTTAATGTGGAGATGATTCCTTCATGAAAGGTTAAAACAAATAAAAATGGCTTCTCCCGGGGCTGTAGCACTGGCTGAGGCTAAAATGTGACCTCACTTTCACACACTCACAGATGTACTGGGGTATTGATGCAAGATAGTGACTGACGTCTAGATAGCGTGAACTCAGCCAGTTATTTGAAACACATTGCACATTGCGAGTCGTCTGAGGGGTAAAACCCATCACTGACAGATCGCATTTCACAGCTGGGAGCCAAGACGGAGATATTAGACAGCGTCCTGGCTGAGGGAAAAGCTTTTAAAATGTATCAGTTTATAAAGACAACCAAAGGTGATGAATCATAACTACATGTCTGTTCTGGGACCAAAAACGCCAACATTTTCTTCCATGCTCAGATTCCTCCCTGTAACTCTGAGAGACTTACTTGTCATGCACAGGTCTGTCCCTGTTTGAGAGCAGAGTCACTGCACATTTACACTGGGATAAATAGCATTTCCTGGGGAGTAAGCCAGCTCTCATTGGAGATGCAAGTTTGAGCAGGGATGGCAATTTGTGCCCATCATGCAACACTAATTTATAATGACACCCCTGGAAACGCTG
Organism: Seriola aureovittata; assembly: GCF_021018895.1. Taxonomy (NCBI): domain Eukaryota; kingdom Metazoa; phylum Chordata; class Actinopteri; order Carangiformes; family Carangidae; genus Seriola; species Seriola aureovittata. Next base: position 5,196,188 of record NC_079383.1, on the reverse strand, counting down.
CTTCTCATTTCATTTGCAATGCTAACTTGCCTCCAGACCACACTAACATGGCTCAACAGTCGAATACGGAGGGGGCTAATTGCGCAGAGGTGGCCAGTAGCAACATGAGAGCCTATAATTGGAGGACACGCTCAGTGTGTGTGAAGAACCATTTGCATATCACATCCACTGTCTCTGTGAGGTGATGGAACATTACTAGCTGGAAAACTCGCAGTGTCCACGGTCAGAACTTCCTGCATTTATATATTTTTGCCTTACATTTTCTGTGTCGGTCTGCCTGTCCAGATCACTCTGTCCAACTCCTCCTTGTGTGACTTTCTCTTTCTAAACTTGAATTGATCAAGGAGATGCACACACCTCCCCTTTAGTTGTGTCTTTCCCTTAAGAAGTGCGAGAGGACAAAAACGGAGCCAGGAGTTTATCATAATGATGCAGGGCTGCTTTGCATGATGCTTTTTGCCATGATGTTTTGTGATATTAAAATGGTTCCAAATGTTCTGAAAAAAAGTCATATCTGCTGCAACTACCATATTTAATATGAAAATTTAAATGTGGATTTGTTGCTAATTAGTGTGTGACATGGTGCTTGTGGGGACATGGGCGACAGCGACTCACCACCCTGCACATGGGCATGGACACTGACTGAGAGCTGGTAGTCTGAGTACATTTATGTATCTGTACTTGAGTATTTTTTTTGGAAACTTATGACTCTTACTCCACTACATTTCCATAAAGCACTGATTACTTTGAAGCAGATATTTTTCTTTTTTCTTTTTTTTCATTTTCTTTTCTTTTCGAACTTGTGTTAATCGCTGGAGAATAAAACAACTCCTTCGCTGTGAGTCATGTTGTGTTTTCTTCGTTTTCGAACAGCTCAATTTGAAATTGGCAGTGGGAAGTCTGACGACGGCTACGTTAAATTAAGATAAGAAGATTCTTCACCAGATCACCCATGGCCTTATCTTTTAGTTTGCCGTGTTTACTATGACCAAACTTTATGCCAACAGGTTCAACAGTAAGTCAGCGCATTCAGTTGGTTGTTTCTGTAAATGTGGAACAATACAACAGTGAGATGACATTAAAAAAATATACTTTTGAATACTTAAGTATTTTTAGAGCAAGTACTTTACTTTAACTCAAGCAAAAATATGACTGAACAACTTTCACTTGTATTGGAGTAATATTTCACCAGGAGAATCTTGGACTCAAGGAATGGAGCTATGTACTGTTCAGAGCGCTAACATGAGCAGCTACTGTCAGACTCTTATCTCCTCACAGGGAAGTCATTGGTGCTTTTGCACATTTATTGCACTTTGTGGGAGAGTCACTGTGCTGTTGCTGAGCTGACATTATAAACCAAATATATGACTTCATGTGCAGTGCAAAATATAAATAACTACATCAAACTTAGAGTGGATTTACTCGGATAGGAAGTTGCACAATGAAGGCCAAAAAGAGCAGCCTCATTACTTGGCTTTTAAAAGAAGAGGACAAACTTTCCCTTCTCCGTGTGAGCAGTCCCCCTTTAGACCTTATGGGGCTTGTTAGGGGAGACCATACACCTAGGAGCAGCAGAGTTGTCCAAGCCTCCTCCCTGCAGAACAATGAGCCTGTTGTGCTTCCCTCCGTCGTGAGGAGAAGTCCTGGGAGACTGCAGAAGCAGCTGTGGTGGGATCCTGGGACAAGGGCTAGGACTCGGGGAGGAGGAGTGCAGCAGAGGGTTTATTTGGGGAGGGGTGTGAGGTTATGGAGTGTAGAAGGCCTGTGTGTTGTGGGAACCCCTGATCCCCCCCACCCACCCACCCCCCACCCCCTGTCCAATCTTTTCTGACTTCAGAAAAGGCCAATGCGACAGAACTGCCATTTGCAATGCAGATCATGTCCAGGAGGAAGGAAAAAAGAAGCTGGGAATCAATGGTCCTGTATCAATCTGCTGACTGCTAATGTTCTCCACAATCTGATTCTTGACCCCTTCCCTGCCGTCCCTCAGACAAACCACCATTGTCCCACAGGGCCCCACCTTTCTCTCTCCACTCTATTGCGTGGCCAAAGATGCCACATTAGGCGAGGAAAATCCACAACTCGAGATTTCTTTGAGGAGAGACGCAGTAACTGTCATTTAGAAATGTGTTTAGCAGGTTTGGGGCCACAGCATAATGGGCTGAAAAGAGAAAAGAGTGAGAAGGGGGAGGGTGGAAAAGCAGGGGAACCAGTCAGTGTTTGGCGAACACAACATTTAACCCTTGTGGTCATTGTCATAATATCCCAATTTGTGTCACAAATCTGGTTAGAGTGATACGGTAAATCAGGAAAAGAAAAGGAGAGTGTCAGGTGACAGCGCTCGGAGACAAAGAGGAGGACGTTTGAAATCTCACGCTCGACACTCATCATACCTGGACCAAGAATCCACCTCATTATTTTTACATGAAGCTGAACTAACAGCTTTATCACATCAACCTGTTAAATAAACACACCAATTAGCAAATCAGAGCATCCCCTTTTTCTTTCATCTCCAACTAGTGATAACTTCACAAAGATGTTTTACTTTTGATGGAACATTTGAGCGCTGCTCTCATTATACCCTCGGTAGAATATATTTCAATTTGCAGAGTTGATTACATATCATTCAAGCATGATAAGCAAGTATAGTGAGAGTATTTTCTCTTTCGATTGCTACACAGCGTGATAAATTTTGTTTCATCTTGCTAGATGTAATATATTATCACTCTGACTCCCCCGGAAAAACTTGGAGAGATAATCAGGCCTTGCATATTCCCTAATGCATCCAGATGCTAACAAGCCCACATGAAATGCAGCGCACGGTGTCGCTCTCAGCTGTTCTGGCCAAACAGACGGAAATGCATACAATTAGCAAACCTGCGACTCTTATGGAAAGCATCCCAGCTATTTCTAGCCATTAGTGATTTGGTTTGAAGCAGCAAACTGCTTCCAAGCCCTTGACCTCAGGGTTGGGGGGGGGGGGTGAACAGAATACCAGCGGGGGAGTAAATTGGCCGAGATGTGATTCTGAAGCCAAAAGTTCAGCATGTGCAGGGCGGTTGGCCTCAGACTATTCATTATGTTGCAAGGCTGAGATGGAGGGTCGTCCTGTGGCACCTTGGCTCTCATTTGGAGGAGAACAGCCGAAGAAAAGGACCACATATGGATGCATTGACCCCTCAACCCGCTCAGGGACTGGCTCGAGACTTAAAAATCATAATATTGCCCCAAGGTAATGAGAGAACTAGCAGCATTTAGTTGTTTGGTTCTGGTTTCCTGTCAACTGCACATGTGGATGACATTTTACTCTCTGGAAGAGGTTTCATGGCACCGTTTTAGGCATGGACTCATTTGTATTCCCTCTGCGTTCACAGTTTGGGCAAAAATGAGAGCAGGAAGTTGATTGTATGTATTATAAGGGCATGTTCAACTCATCTACTTTTACACATCCTCATAGTGCACATGCATGATTTCTGGCCAGGCTGCTCCTGCATAAAAATGCTATAGCGTGGATTAGCTACCACTGAATGGTATGATTTAGAAGCCAATCTGTCAGTTCTCCCTGGCCATGAGAAGCCTGTTCAGTCCTGTTGCCTGCTGTTTATTTATGAGCAGGTCTAGGCCCAGCGTTTTTAATCATTCATGAAACTTCGACGGGGCGCAAGAAGTCAGCACCGCGCTGGATCCTTATTCCAACCAATGGTATGGGTGAAAAAAAAAAACAATTTTCTCTGAGATTGTAAAATGAAAATAGATCGGAGAAATAGGAAGAAAATCCATAAGCGACAGTCAGGGATTCATAGTGAGCTGTGTCAGTGTTATTGTCTCATTTTGTTTGGATTTATTACTTTGCTCTTAAGCACGAACGGGGATTGCTAATGATTGGCACGCTCATGTAATCTCCCATGTCTGATAATTCAACCTCCAATTATTCATCTATTCAGCTTGACCTGGTGTTTTCCCTTTGAGATAACCAATCAAATAACACAACTCGTTACTTCCAGAGCAGGGATTCTGCAATCTCCTGCCACTCGCTCCAACAGCAATACAGTTCCCAAACCCTAACTCCATTCTCATTAATAAGTGAAAATAAATTAAAAGGGTGGGGGGAGCCAAATAAATTGAAATGGTCCTTAGAGGTCAGTGGCAAAAATCGCCGTTGTAAATCAAGGAGTTGAAAAGTTCAAATTAAAATTGTTGACATATTTACCACTGGGCCCAAAGCAGTCAGATATTAAAAGTGGAAGGGAGAAAATAATAACTTGATTAACAGGAAATAATGTGGTCTTTTTATAAACTAATGTGCTTGACCTCAGTGCAAGCGTCTGGATCCAGGCTTGGAAATTTTCTTACGAAAGAGTCGAAGACAGAGCGGGTCACTGCCGGAGACCTTTTTTTTTTTTTTGGCAAATGGAGGTTTTGTAGAAGGATTGGGAAGGGGGGGCTGTGTTAAGGATTGTGTGCATTCTTGAGAGCGAGAGAGAGAGAGTGTGTGTTTGTGTGTGTGTGTGTTGGGGTCATCTAAGCTCTCCTGGATCCGTTTGAACAGTGTGAAGATCATAAACCTATAAACCCACACAATTAGCCTCTATTAAGACACTAGCAAACACTTCATAAATCAGCTTCTTCGCTGACAGCTGATGTCAGTGAGCGCAAACACACCTGCTCAGTCTGAATCATAGTGGAGAAGCTTGTTTAATTTAATTATTTTTAAATATTCAAATCCTTAATACTCCTAAATGCTCCTAAATACAATTCAACCAAATAAGCATCTCCCACAGGTGGTTCATGTTCTTTGTGGTATCATCCCTCAGGTTAGAGATTTTGGTGGATGATCGTCATTAGGATCCATCCTCTGGGGACATGAATGCACCACATTTAAAGGGGCCTTTTGTAAGTTTTCTCTGCTGGCGAACATGGTGTCTTTGTCTAGAGGTTAGAAAATTCTACGTCTTCAAGGCAGACTGGAAACTGCAGCGAGTCACTATCAGAAATTGACGAGGCAGGCCGGAGCTAGCTGGTCAGCATGCTAACTTCAGCAGAAGAAAAGACGTGATAGAGCTAAGTTTGACGCTGAACTCGCAACATTTCCTCTAGACTGGTAAATAACCAGCTGTTAATTTAATGCTAACGCTGGCTATGTAGAGATAGAATAACTTTCAAATAGCTCCTTTAATTGCAATCCAGCTAATAGTTGTTGAGATATTTCATTCTGGACTGAACAGAATGACACACCAACAGACAATGCCATCCTGCTAACATTGCAAAAATAAAAAATACTGATCGAGGTGATACGTGGACTCAATTCTGCAAAATTCAAGCCTCTTAGCTGTAATTATTTGCTCTGAGCTAAATGAGAAAATTATTAAAAACCTATCAACCATTAGAGTCACTACTTTACATCAATAGTTTTATCTTGTTTTATGTGGCTGCCTTAGAGTTTAAATGATGTTCTACTCACCTGCCCAAACAAAGCCAACGGAAGGAATGCGATTAATAAATTAAAGCTCTGCTCCAAACGTGTTTAGTATGAACTTGTCCTAAAATGTGTGAGTTGACCTGTCAGTTGCACTCTGAGTTCTCATTATGCATGTTCCACTCCTGAAATGCTCCATGTTGTGCGTGGATGTGTGTATATGTGAGTCCCTGCTTGAGTGCGATGTAATCATGAGCAAATTCTTCAGCCTTGTTTCCGCCACTTGATGACAAGATTTGACAAATGTTGAGGCACAGCTGCACACAGAAGTGCTGCAGCTCTGTTTGGAAATATTTCTGCCGCGGCTGTGCCAGCATCCCAGGATTAGGCCTAAGGAAGGCTGCATTACTCTGGAGATGGAACATCTGTGTTTCTGAAGGGCAATCCACGAGATACCCACCGGTCTTGGAGGAGAGATGAGCTCCACCACTAGCCATTTCAAAAGGTTAGCCAATTTGCCTTAAACCAAATGGAGCCGATGGCCTCATGCTGCACTGTGTATTCACCAAACACTGTGGTGATTGGTGTGCAAACAAATTCCGCTGACTGAAATAGAACAGCGCACAATAGGTATAAGAAGCCAGAAAATACATGTAAATTAGCCTGAAACTTTACCTAAGAGTGTTGTGAAGCAGCTGACTAAGATTGATGAGCAGCAATAAATTACTGTACATTAAAGCTTTGGGAAACCCTGATGGTAAAAGTCTGAAAAATCAGTATGAAGTCCAAGTATGAAGTCAACACAAAAGGTGGACGCAGTATAACATTAGGAAAAAAGTATCCATTTACATTTCAAGAGTTGCCCGAAATGAGCGTGCATAACAGCATGAAAACATCAGTTCAGTGAAAACGCCTTGATCTTAGTGGGACAACAAGCGCCCAACAGGAGAAAAGATGGATTGGGGACTCAGAGGGTCACCACTGTTTGTGTGTTTGCTTTTCGTGTTTGCAGAGAAGGCCTCTTTTTTTTTCTTTTTTTTTTTTTACGATGCCATCTGCGCCTCAGCAAGAAAGGCCTGCATTGTCTGTACATGCAAGCCCCTTGTGAATGATCACTGCGTTGAGGCGTTAATGACAATACCATTTGAACTTCCCACACTGCTTTTCTTTCATGGTTTAAAGTTCTACTCCGTGCGCCAAGGAAAACAAGAGCGTAATGGACATTTTCTGGCTGAGCAATTATGTGAAACGAGACTGCCCTCGTGTTTTGTTTGTGATGGTTTTTGTGGTGGAGCAAACGCTGGTCACGCTGAGTAAAGTGCAAAAGTTCAGTGTGCTGGACGCTGGATTGAACTGGACCTCGGCACACTGATATTTACATGTAGGATTTTGAGAAAGTCAGTTTCAACAATGACAGTGCTCGTGTTAAACAGGAACCCATCATTGTTTGTGAGTAATTGAAGCAAGAGTCATTGCACACTTGACAAATCAGGGGGATGACATTGAATGTAAAACTAGTTTTAGCAACTTTGACCTCATTTATTTCTTGTGATGCCAATAGGAAGTAGGATTTCCCACCTTACAATGCCTCTGGGACTTATATCTATATAGTATTTTCTGGCAGATGAACAATCAGTAGAGACATCAGAGACTGTTAGACCCTGTAATGGATCATTATTACAGGACAGGACACAGTAAAATGATGACGTTGCCGTACATGAAAGTCCATCCAAATTAAAAAACCCTTTTCTTGGAGGCAGGGAGAGGGCCGTCCCAGATGTCACCATGTCTTCCATGTCACTCCTTGTTTTGTCTTTTCACAAATAAAAAAAAAAATGTAATGGATCATTACAATCACAGAGACTGATTTACAGTACAGGATGCCAGCCAACCCTAATGTCATGTATTCTACAGAGTTATGTTACACTGCACTGGGGGGGGGGGGAGGGGGAGGAGAAAAGACGTGAAAAGAGAAAACTTTGTGGTTCAGAGGTCAAGCACATCTCATCAAACAGCTGACGACTCACCATGTAAACTTTTCCATATTGCAAGTCATCCACAGCTGCACGCTCTCAGCACTCCAAATATGCTGGCTCTGCATCCAGCCCCTCACACAATAACTGTCATTCCCACTGGTTAATCACATCAATTTGTGTTGCCGTGGCTGTATAGTTGTTGTTGTTGTTGTTGTTTTGCTGTTTCCTGAGCATGCCCAGAGGAGGTGTTCTCTTGAGCAGCCACAAACAGGGGTCCTTCTATTTCTGCGGGTCTGATGCAGGCAGCTCATTAGCCGCCTCTCTCCTCATCCTCTAAACAGCTTGGTTTGCATAACCAAATAGAAAGTGAAGGTGTTCTAGGCAGGAAAGGGATGATGGGATTCCGACTCACTTCCTGATTGGCATTTTTCTGCCAGGGCCTCTGCGTTGTAGATGGGGAGAATAACAAGTATCCCCCCCCCCCCACACAAAGAAAATACATTTGTCTACAGTGCTTAGGCCCTGGATTCAACTAAAACACACTCTCTGCTGCTGTTCCTGCTGTGGTTGCATTTGCTATGAATTTATTAACTGCATTTATGCACAGCTTCTACTTGTGTTGGTAAAATCAGTAAGCAAGCAGCGTTCATCATTTACCAACATGATATAACAGTGTAGTTAGCGAAGTGTTACACTAATTCAGCAAGGCTAATGAGATGATGATGCAAGTCAGAGACGACGCTAAAGGAAAAAATACAAAGGTGGGTAAAGCTCTGCACTTCACTTGATTATCATAGGGAAAACAACCACTCCAGATGATGGTGCTTGGAGTGAGGTACAGTATGAATTAACATGTATGTCATGCTGAAAATTGGGTTATGGAAGCTCTAAGGCGACTGCAGAAAGAAACAGCCAGAATTAAGGGGAGCACGCGGTGGCTGATGAGCAGGGCTGTAACCCAGATTATAGAAATATTGAAGTCATGAGTCCAAGTCCCCCTGCGCCAAGAAATTATTCGATTTGTCATATCATTAAAAAGATTTGTATTTTGTAAAATTTGTAAATTTGTTATATTTATACAAATATTCTGTTCGAAGCTTTTTTCACACTGTCACAATAACATTTTGGTGAGAAAATACTGAATCCTTTCAGTTTATGTTTTTTATTTTTTTATTTCTGGCTTTAATGACCTCTAATGTGAAAGGTTCACTGGCAGTGACAAACAAACTGAGAATTATACAACTCTGCAGTTCCCTTTAGCTCTGCTGAGTGTTTTAGTTTCTTTCAGCTAAATGTTGGTTTTATGGACCACAGCTTTACTGTCTTACAGCCCCTGTTTTTTTTGCAAAAAGGACAGTTGCCATTTATTTCATAATGTTTTAGAAGGAACCAAATTAATGGACAAGAATGATCAATTACTGTTGCTTTAAGAAGAATAAGACATTATAAACAAATCAGCTCTCAATGTCCTCAGTGATATATTTGAGACACTAAATCCTACCAGCAGTTGACCTTGACCTTTGACCTCGCTGTATCATGTCCTCATCATTTACATATTTCACACATTGAAAAATAAATAAATACATAAATAAAGATCTCAGTTTTTGAAATTTTATTGTGTACAGGGTTAAAATACAGTATGTTTCAGCTACCAGGTATCAATGCATCAAACTTTTGTGTCATATATTCATTTATCTATTCATCAATTCATTTACTTGTTTATTTATGTCTTATTTTAATGTTGAGCATATTGTATAAATAGTTCCAAACTACAATATAAAAAGTTCAACATATTTCAGAAACTGTGAGCACAAGTCCAATGTAAAGTTGCACTTCAGCCGCCTCACTTTCAGGTCCTCACCAGGACACGAGACACATGACCCCCAAAAATATATTTCTTTCTCACTGACAATTTCATGAAGTATCGGGGGGGGCAGATGTTGAGTAGCAGGAAAATTAGCTTGAGGCTCCATCAGAGGCAGAGAGAGAGCATGGTATGGCTTTCTGACGGAGAGGAAATGAGCTGAGAGGATCTCCTGGGCCATGGTTGGCCTTTGGTTGGCAAACGTGAAGGAGAAGGAATTCCAGGCCTGGAAAAAGTCATAACTCCAGAACGAGTGTGAATGTATGGATCCTTTAGAGTCTTGGCAGACCTTTTCGAAGTAAACGAGGTCACTGTGGCTGCTTTGTCCAATTTTCCGGAGGTTTTCAAAGACCAACTTCCTGTGTAAATTACGTTCCATGTTAAAAGGGTTTTTTTTCTACCCACAGTTAACATGAGAAGTGTTGATTTTACATGAAAGTCCTCTCTACCTGTGTGCGCATGAGTCCATTTCACAGAGTTTTGATTTAAGTAAATATTTGGATTATAAAGAGGGGCTTCAGATTACATGCTGATCATTTTGTCACAAGCTGCCCTTCCTCAAACCAGGTCCCCATTAAAATCAACACATTTATATGGTGGCAGCTAGCATTTAGAAACACACTTCTCTGTGAAATTTGCACAATATTTTAGCATTAATTCGAGGTGCTGTGAGACATAAAGGAATCAGAAACTGAGAAAGTGTAGAAAATAAAAACACTTTTGAAGTTAATCATGCAAGAAGGTTGTCAAAGATGTGTTGCGGCAAGACCCCAGGCGAGACCAGAAACATCTTTTAATCTGCTCCGGGGACATGTAAACAGTCATTAAGACGGTGGGAACGCTATTCATTCCTTTCAGCTGCCTGATAGATGCGGGACGCCTTGCCAATGTCTACACAAGCAGAGCACCAATGCAAAACCGTCGTCACTTTCAAGAAAAAAAAAAAAAAAAAATTGGGAGCTCATGTGAAGAACTTTGTGCGCACCTTTGCGATTGACACGCATACACACAACACAACACACACATCTATTCAGGACTGTGTGCAAAGTGAAGGGATCCACTCAGGCTGATGATAATGTAGTTTTTCTTCTCTGGAGTTTTTCTATGGCAGATGTGCTAGCGCTGTAAAAGCGGAAGGGATGCATTGGGGGCTTGTTAATTAGCAGAGTGTTTTGAAAGGCCTCGCGTCCCGCCTTGGCTGGCAGGTTGGCAGCACCTGATTAGTAGGGAATAGCGAAGCGCTGAGACGACGCTCTAGTTCCCCAAAATAAAGAGAAAAATCTCACTCACTCTCTCAAACGTACACACGCACACACACACACACACACTCTGGGGGCCCATATGCTGGCCTCATTTTTTCCTCGGCTTCACCTGACAAATTGCATTCACATTGTAAAAAGCGCAGACACTGAAGAGGGAATACATGTGTCTAAAGCTTCTCTTTGAACTGGAAATGCGAAGGAGATCATTAGACATACAACATTGTTTTCTGATGTGAAACGTGTTCCATGGAAAAGGCTGCAAATTACCTCACATGATGATGATATAAGCAGATGTAAAGTTTACAAAGTTTCAGAACTTGTCTGTCTGGTTGAAGTGAAATATAGTTTGATGTTTTGGTTGTTTTTTTGGCACCCAGTGACCTTCATTCCAACACTTCTTACACATACATTATTCCTGAATGACTGTCCTTGCATAGGCCTATGAAACAGACATGTGCTTATCAGTAGACAGCCAAACAGGCAGGTTGTGTTCATGGTGTTTATAGAAGTGGCTGAACCCTTCAATCTCTGAACGACAGCATTTCAGCGAAGGCTGAAATTACATCTCTGCGAGGATACACATTATCGTCTCTGTGGATCCACACAGAGAGAGAGAGAGGGAAGTTATGGGTAACTGTAGGTTGCAGATGCTCACAGGGAAGCCTATGTACACACTTCCCAAATCTCAATAATGCATCACACAGGGTTGTGTCAAACAAGCTGATTGATTGATGCCATTTCCTGTCAGGAGGTTTTTGTTCGAAAAGAAATAAAAGCTGTATTCTTGTTCCATAAAAATAGAAAACAAGCTAATGTGAACTTCTCTGAAGGATCCATGAATTCATACACACTGTCTTGTTCTATAAAGAGCAGAAGAAATGCAGGAGAAAAAACTGTTAATGCGCATATGTGATGTGCTGTGTTTGGCAGATGCTAACTACCGTGTGGTACCGTGGTAGACTAGTAGTGGGGTCCTCATACAGACATTATGAGGTCCCTCAGGGGTCTATGATTTCAGCATATTTGTGTTTGCAGGCCATGTTGTTATCCGCCTGGTGCCCTCAGTGTCAGGACCACCATGGGTCGTTCCCCCTGGGGAGTACCACTGATCAGGGCCTCAACCAGTGAAGCTCATTTCATGATTCTATCTCTTGAGGTCAAACAGCACCAAGTCAATTTAAGAGTTTGTGGATTTAGTTTTTTTTCTGGTCTTGGTTTGACATTCAAATGTTCGGATAGGGAAGATTTATTGTGTTGATTCTTTGAAATAAGTCACTTAAAATCTATTTTGAAGCACTCTCCCCACAGAAGAGTGAGGAGATCCCTGCCAACTCCTGGTATAGAGTGCTGCAGCTGACCCTGACCTCTGACCTTTCAGTTCATGAGGTACCAGGAATGAAAGAAGAATAAAACATAGATAAAGTAGGTAGAGACATACACGCGGGCAGCCGTGACAAAAAGAGTTGGGTGTTCCTCAGTCAGGCCTTGACAGGAAGCATAATCTGGAAGATGGGCCACCAAGTTACCATGCAGCCAGCCAGATGGGGACCCCAAATCTGGGGTGGTACAGGTTACCAGGACCTCCCTTCCAGTGGTCCCGAGTCCAACTAATGGACATCTGTCACAGTCCCACAACAGCAGACCCAGCCACTGTCAGAGCCGTAATGAAATATGTATGAAACAAGGATGTTTAGCACTCGGCCCTCCGCTGCTAATCAATGATTCGATCCAGGGCGCCCAACGCAGAATACATTTATTATACATTATCTTTTCATGCAGTCAATTTTATGCATTCTGATTCCACCTCCAGACATACAGCATTGAAATGAGGCAAAGCTGAGATTGTGTTTAAAATTTAAAGTGGTCCCATTGCCCCGAGCTACATGCCCTGCTCAGTGTCGTGCACACGAGATTGTTGGAAAGTGAGACATTTCTTCCCTCGCACTGCTCTCTCCCTCCAAGCATCTGCTGCAACAATTGCACAGCCAGTCCCTCCTCAAAAAAACAGCGAACATATTTGTGGCACAAAGTCATGTCACTTAAGTTTTCCTTTCTAATTAAGTGCAGGAAAAAAAAGAAAAAAGGTGTCCTGCGTGGTGAGCATGAGCTAAGTGACCTGAACAGGAGTTAGCAACAGCAGCCAAGGGCAAAGCTGGCTAATGTAAACCAAATCCTGTACCTGGGGAGCACAGCCTATTCAGGCTAATCCACTAGCCTGGAGGCTGCTGCTTTAATAGGGGCACTGTGGACCTAGTCATTGTCCTCTCTACTCAAGGTGCAACATGTTAGCCCCACTGAGCTCCAAAAGCCCCCCCTATCTGAATATTTATCTAAGGCATATGGGAGGGGGGAAGCTGGAGGAGGAAGGAGAAAGGAAGATAGATTTGTGTCTGTCTGTTTTCCTCCAATGTGCCAAAAATTGATGATTTGCTATTTTTAAGACAACAACTCGTAGCCGACAAAAAGGAAGAAAAGTGCATTTCACATGCGAGGCTTGTAAAACAGCCCAAGATGCTTTGACTCGAGGTTAGCGCGACAACAATGCAAAACGCGGAATATAAATAGACTGAAGGGAACGAGGATCTAGTGGATTGCAGCGGTTGTATTATCAAAACGCACCTTTCTCCGCAGGCCTGTCATTTGGCACCAGCCACCGAGGGAGCAATAGCAGCTGTCAGCAGCAGCTCTTTACATATCTATCCTCCCAATACATCTCATTGGATTCAATTCATTTTACCTCAGGCATTTTTGTCAGTCCTCTTTTCAGATTCTTCCATTATGTGTGTGTGTGTGTGTGTGTGTGTGTGTGTGTGTGTGTGTGTTTGGTTGTGTATATGTGGGCTACGTGCACATACCTACAGTATGCTCGCAAGTTTCTATCTGTTCTTAGTGTGTTTGTATGCAGGTGCATGTGTGTGTGTGTGTGTGTGTGTGTGTGTGTGTGTGTGTGTGTGTGTGTGTGTGTGCGTGGGTGAGCGAGTGCAAAGCAAAGTAGTATTTACACACACGTTTACCCCCGCTGCCATGGGAGCCCGGAGTACGCCAGGGGCTGCTGGGGTTACACAGCAGGGGTGGAAGCCTGTGAAGGGCTGCCTCAGTAAACCCACTGATTATCTGTACCATTAATTCACACCTCCTTGACCTTGCCTCTCAATCTATACTCCAGCAGTCATCTCAAGTGGCACAGTAGAGGTAGCCAGGCTCACATATCCTAATCCAGGGCTGGTACAGGCCACAGTACCAACGCTCCGATGATTAGTTTTTTTCTTTCTCTCTTCTTTTCTGCCCTCATCTTATTTTTAAGCCGTTGTCCCTGTTGACTCGGGCACCAGAATCACTCTTTTCAATATTTATCAACTACATCCATTGACATTGATGACTTCAATGCACCAAAAGGAACGCTTTTCCTGTGATTTTCATTTGGCGACATTTTATAAAGAAGCAGCATTTCTCTCAGAGGCAAGTGAAAGAGACTTTTTAGAACTGCTTTAAGGGTGGTGGGGGGGGGGGGGGTGATGGTGGAGGAGTAATCACTCTAAATGTAAATTAAGATTTGCTAAACGTAAGCGATGTTCCATTCTGTATCCTTTGTGAGGTAAAAACTCCTCAGGATCTGTGTGTCCGCAGTTATGGCTGAAATATAGGGGTCAGTTTCATAATTAACCCCTTATACTTTTTTAAGAGGAGGGATGGTAGAGGTGGGACATCTACTACTAATGTACTTTATTGCAGGTGAGTTATTTTCTTATTACTTTCTTACTTGAGGAAAAATTATTGAAACTCCTCACACAATTTCTAGTTGAGGAATAGAGGGAAGGGGAATTTAAATAAAGTGTGTATCTACTGATTATTAGTGAGCACTGACTTGTTTCCCGACGGTTTACTTCTGTTGCTACCGCTCATCAGCATCAGAGCCGTGTCACCCTTTGATGGCTCAGTTTTGGTGGGGTAGGGGTGTGGGAGTCAGCGTCAAGCTGGGTTCAGAGGTTAATTGTCAGTATTTTGGTTTGTTACTCCATGTGTAGCTTCCATCCACTTTGATTCCCCCCCTTCAGCTTTTGACTGGCGTGGAAACGCTTCACGCCGATCGCATTTGGTGCTCATTAACAGTCATAATGTGAGGGAGGCTGCCGTCGTATCGACAATGGTATGTGCATCACTTACAGCTGCCCCTCCTTCACTCCCTTCCATCCTGCAGCTCTCTGCCTCGCCGTGGTGGACGACAGGCAGGCAGGCAGGCAGGCAGGCAGGCAGGCTGGCTGGCTGGCTGGCTGGCTGTCTGGCAGGCAGGCTGGTGGGCGGGCGAGGCCGGGAGCTCTCGGCAGGTGATGAAAATGCATTCTCCGGGCTTAATTGAAGGTAGAGCTGTCATGTTCCATGCAGACAGCCACATGTAATTATTCCAGTCTACCAGGCTTCAGTTTGCCTGTCAGCTACCTGCCTGGGTTGCCTGCTGCTGCTGCTAGAGGGTGTGTAGAAACAGAGCAAGGGAGGGGTAGATAGAAGGGGGTGGGGGTAGTGGAGGAGAAAAAGGAAAAAGTGTGTTTCTGTGTGTGCTCGGCCTGGCTGGGGAGTTTCACTGGAGGGATGCATAAAAAGCAGTGATCTTCCAATTTGTCTCTGCTGCTCGTCCTTTCTCTCTCCCTCTATCTTTAACTCTCTTTCTACCTACTTTTTCCTCTTGTGCCGGCACCCTCCAGTCAATCTTCTCTCTCTGTTTCTGTCTCCATATTTCCTCCTTCAGGAAGAGACAGAGAAAAGAAGAAGAGAAAAAAAAAATACAGAAAAGCAGAGGAAGAGTGAGCGACAGTAAATGTAGGCCCTCCACAGATAGCCCAGGCCGCTAAACATAGCCTGCTTGGTTCAACATCGACTTCAATTTGGGGAACCTCAGAGTATTTTGTTCCTCCATGTGGCAATTAGGATGTCAAATCAAACTGGGGAAGGCAAACAGCACAGCAAGCCTCCTCGCTGCTATTTCCAGACACCACATCTATGTTTCAAGCACACACACACACACACACACACACACACACACACACATGCACGCACATCTTTCTCTCTCACACAGCCATGCAGATCTCCGAAGGATTACACAAACTCTAGCTGCTCAGAAAGAACTTCTTTCTCCCTCACTGGACACACACACACACATACACACAGTGTTATGGAAATGATCACATCCCTCAACAATGCCGAGTTCCTGACCCAGCAGTCCAAGGAGCCATAAATCGGGGTGTTTCAGTGAAGGCCTGACCCTTGACCCTTCCAACACCAGGCCTGTCCTTACTGTCAGTCAGGCCTTTATCTCCCTCTGACCTTTAAACATTACCCAGACAACAATGGGGGGGGGGGAGCCAGAGCCCTCATCCCCAATCACACGCCTTTTTTTCCAACATTTCACACCATGACATCAGTGTGTGTTCTCAGCTCCAGGACAAATCGCAGTAGACTGTTGTGTCAGAAATACTCATATATCACTTTTAATATCAAAATCCATTACTTTTAAATTACTCAGTATTGTTTTGCTGATCTTACATCAGCTATTGAAACAGTTGATCACAGGATCATCTGAACAGGCTGAGAGGCCTGTCAGGTTCTGCTCTGTGTTAGTTTATATCAGGGGTCCCCAAACTTTTTCCTGTGAGGGCCACATAACTTTTCCCTTCTCTGATGGGGGGTCGGGTTCAGTTTGTAACAGAAAAAGTGTGACGATCGCAGGGGTGCCTAAACGTAAAAATGTATTGTTTTCTAGAAAGCCACACATAACCAAATAACCCTTTCCGGGTTCTTCACAGAAAAAAAAGTCAGGAAATAAATAATAACACTATTAATGAAATAAATAATAATAGTTCAGGGGGCCGGGCCAAATGTGGGGGCGGTCTGTACCCGGCCCGCGGGCCTTAGTTTGGGGACCACTGGTTTATATTGTAGTTATCAGACAGTTCTCTGTGATAAAATGTCCCTCAAGGGTCCGTCCTTGGCACCTTTCCCCTCTTATTTATATGCTACTGATGGGCCTTTTGATTCAATTTTATTCCCTCACCTTGTTACCTTGACACAAATGACACAGATGTATTGTCTAAGTGTTATGATATCTGAGTTTAGAATTCAGTGTCTCCTGTTTTGATGCACTTATATTTTCTTGCTTCTCTTTTGCTTTTTTGTTGATATAATTTGTCTTTTCCTTTTTTTTTAATTCTCCATTCTGTTTGGTACATGCCTATCTGAAAGATATTTCCTTCTTTTAATGTGAAGCAATTTTAACTTTTGTTTAGAAAAGTGCGATATAAATAAATTTTTCCCTCCACCCAAGTGGCAGCATTTCCATGACTGTGACATGTTCTTTCTGGTTTGTCAGCATTGTGTTTCTAAAGAGTGAACCGTCTGGCTTCCACGCTAACTGGATTGACAACCATCTAATGCAAGAAACGTGTAAGATTCCCCGACACAATATGTCAAATTTAATCAAATCCTCTGATGTCTCCTGTCTGATATACACCTCTCTAAATTCCATACTATTCCATGACTAGTGGGAAAACTGCATACAAGATAAATATTTAAGCCCTGGAGGTACTGTCAATTCAGCTCAGCACAGAACAAGAGACACACTCCTCTGGTTCATGGAGGTTTTCAAATGCACAACCACATGAACGCATAAGTGCCACCAACTGTTTTCTTTTCATTTTCCCTTTTACCATCAAGTGTTCTAAATTATAATTGCTCTGATCTCATTCAAATGCATTTAATGGCAGACCAATAGGATAAATGACAGCTTTTGAAAACACTTTGTGAATCAGTAACCAAAACCTCAATCTGGGTGTTTGCACTCGTGCACGTATTGCTGCGCGTGCATGTGATCGCATGAATGTGTTGGTCCTGTGCCAACATGGGGCAGTGTGCGCTAAACAAGATAAGAGTTTTCCAAGAAGCTCACTAAATGGAACTTGGACCCCGCTGTTTGTCTGCACACAAGGCTGTCCAGAGGCTGGTAGACGCTGAGGAATTTGGGGCTGAGCAGGGCAGGACCACTGGGGGACATGGGACTCACTCTGGGTCACTGCTTCTGAGGTCACCGCCCCCTACCACCACCATTCCTCCCCTTTGTGTCCCCATTCAACCTACAATATGCCATTGGCAACAATATTCCTCTACACTGCAAACAAATCCACCCGCCCAGCTTAACAAGTCATTTAATCTGGTATAGAGCAGTGAAATCTTATTTTATCTGAAAAGAAGTAAAAAAAATCTGACCATGAGGGTGAGATAATTTCATTTGTTTCCAATGCAAATCTTCTTTTAGGAGTTGTAAATAGCATTGAATGTAATTCTTCTTGAAATAAATCCATGATGGTTTAATCATCAGCTGATGGTGAAAGTGTTTGGTCCTTGCAGGACAAAGGGACATTTCTGCAGTTGACATGCATTATCCCCTATCTGACTCACGTTGAAATCCCCTGAAACCATGTTCTGTTCAGTTCAGGGAGAGGGAGTGACCAGATGACTTCTAATGTAAAATGTTCATCTTAAAAGAACACACTTAGTTTGTCGTTCAGTAATGAGGATAGAACTGATCCCTGTGTTCGTCATGGTGCCTGGCATATTGAGTGATAAATAAGCTACTTGCACACAGCATTTAAATCACATGACTTAATGATTCACGATGAATAAAAAACATAATTCTATTGGGGTGGCAACACCCCACAAAAAGCAGCAGGTGTTTTTACTTTTTTACTTCAAATGGGATTATGCAAACTGAAGACAGGGGTTTGCACAAAAATGGGACCAAAAATGGGACCAAAAACAAAAAAACAAAAAAACGGGACAGTTCTAGCAAGGAACCCCAACACCCTCTCAACACACTCCACCTCTCAGTCCCCTAAACACACACACACACACACACACACACACATAAGTGCCATAACTTCTTGTTATGCATGCAGGATGCACTGAGGCATACCTGCGTTAAGTGTCCCCTTAACAAGCAGAAGACTTCAATATGACTAACGAAGCTCATGGCCTGAAATAACACCACAAGCAGAAACAAACGATAGTAAATAAAAACTCCAGCAGTAACTCTGACCCAGATAATAATTTTGTGGAACATAAATTCTTTTTTGTTTGTTGAACATGACAAGAAAAGAAGAAAATGAGTAATGAGCAAAATATCACTGGTCTTAAATGAACAGTTAAGCACTAAAATAAATCAATTTTGGGGAACAGGACCTTGCAAGAAAAAAAAAAAAAAACAGACAAGACAGTTTTCACATATATCAATATTTGTTGTATTGCCATTTATTGTATGTATTATTTTAACTGTACAAAAACATATTCATTGTACACCACCTTCACTTCTTATGGAAACATAAGAAGTGCCAACTCTCACAGAAAAACAAACCATTTCACTGGGAGGTTATTTAATTAAAAATCTATTTCATCTAAATTTGATCAATTGTCATCATAAAATTGCTGTTTTTTTTTTTTTAGATCAATCACCTTCGCTTTAGAGATATATCACTATGGAGATAATGTTTCTTAGCATAACATCAATCAGCACAATGCTGTTAGAATGGAGTGGAGTTTAGTGTGTCTGATGTTTCCCTTTAAAAATGTGGGACTTGATTTTTTTACTTGATTAAAGTTGATTTACTATGAAAGCATGTGTCTCAGATTTTTACTCATTGAATGGATTTGAATTGTAGTAATGTTAGGGCTAAGGTAACACATAAAAAAACTGTAGGCAGCTTAAACAGCCTTCTCTCCTCTTGTTTTTCTCCTAAGCGCATTGTAGTGTAGCCCACTGATTACGGGGTGGTTGCTGTTGGAGGATATCTGCCGCTGTTTGAGCCGCCTCCTCCCAATGTGATGACAAGCTCCAGAGAAACCCTTCACACAGCTGGAAGCTCGGGGGGCCCCCAGACTTCAGAGGAGTGCGCCTGGCCCCTTCAACACAAACCACGCCGATGTACAGTTTTGTCTCTTTGCTCCTCTCCCTCCCATTCCCTCCCTCTTCCCCTCCTTATCTGCCTTTTTCCCCTCCCTTCTCACTCTGCCTGTTTTTTTTCCCTACTCCACTTTGACACGCCTTCTCTCTAGAAGTCTTTAGCAGCTCATTTGATGTCTGTTTTCACAGCAGAGCAAACACAGTTCATTTATGGAATTAAAAGCAGAGCTGTATTTCGGTATCTGCTGGTACACTTTATGAGCTATGACTGGTTTGAGTGTGGCCATTTCAACATTAATGTACACATGATCATCTGATCTACAAATGACACAAAGGAATCATATGGATAGCATGCATCCAGCCTGATTAGTAGTTTTCAGGTACGGCAGTGTCGGTCTGGTGGTGGGTGCGTCCACCGCTTCTGTCCAGATCAAAACATCTCAACTACTATTGGATGGATTGCCATGAATCATCCTAGAGGATGAAGTCCTCTGACATAGGTGATCCCCTGTCTTTTTATCACATTTTTGGTTTTGAGTGAAATATCTCCACAACTCCTGGACCTGGATTTTTGCCCACGATATTTAACCTCTGCTTTCCTCTCTCTCTCTCTCTCTCTGGTGTTCATGTTTGTCCTTGTCTCTCTCTCCTTCTGTGGGTTTGTGGTGCTCGAGTTTTGCCTCTTGTGTGTTTGCATAGTCTTTCCTCTTTCCAGATCTCCATAGCGGAGAGGAGTCCTTGTGACTCTCGTCGTCTGGCTGTTTCTCCGTACCTGGAAGCTGTGTCACATCCTCCTGGATCCAAAGTCCTCTTATATGTTTACAATTTCGCCATATCGTCCATACTGTAATTTTGTTATGTTGTTTTTCTTTTCTTTAACACACAAGTATTGCGTCTCTGTACATTGTGGAAGAGGGATCTCTTCTCTGGTGCTTCTTTTCCTGAGGATTCTTCCATTCTTTCCCATTAAAGGGTTTTTTGTCTGATTCAAGGGTCTAAGGACAGAGGGTGTGTGCTGTGCAGATTGTAAAGCCCCTTGAGGCAAGATAGTGATATATAAATAAAATTGACTTGATATGACTTGATTGAGCTGTTTACTTACCAGTCTAGAAGAATCGTTAAGAGTTTAGCATCAAACTTCTTTCCTTTACTCACCGAGAGCTGTCTCCAACGGTGGAAAGCAACGGCAATGTTACCTCTTGTCTCTATCACGTCTTTCCTTCTACTGAAGTTAGCACGGTAACTAGCTAGCCCTGATAGACTCACTCAATCCCAATCTGCCCTGAAGATGCTCAGAGGGCATATCTTAACCTCTTGTCTTGTAAACACAACGATAGCTGAAGCTCTTGACGAGCGACAATCACCACCACCCGCTCTCGGCAAGAAACCACGTTCGGTGTCAGAGAAAACTTACAAATAGCCCCTAAAAAAATAGCAGTCTCAACATACACAGCAAGGTTTTCTGTAACCAAACCAACCAACCAAATGTTAGCGAATGAAAAAGTCAGAAAATCATAATCTTCACAAATGTAGAGTTTTGTATTGTAGGGTTGTTGTATTATATTAGGTGGTATATAAGGTGTTCTTGTTATTTTGATTAAAGAAACTGTTCACTGAGAGAGCTGATGAAACGCCAAAGTGGCTTTGAAAAACTATTAAGTCCATTACAAGTCAGAGTTTTTTTTTTCACATTCAGAACTTTGAAAGTTTCACATATCAGCTAAATTATTAATTCATCAAATGTCTAATCAAAGTTCACATGTACTATGATTGTCATCATGCTCCTGAGAGATAGTAGTAGTTTCTTCTGCCATCATATTTTCCACTTGAATTAAGTGAAATGGAAACTATAGTTATACTCCCTTTTAATCAGGGCAACTTGGAGTGTTGAAGCAGAGCGTCTATAAGCAGAACAAAAGTCACTTCTTCCCTGTAAATAAGCTGCAAATCTGGGCCAGCCACCACCAAGACCCAGCATTGGCCCTTGGGCTCACTTAAGGAAGGCCTGTAAAAACCATGACTGATTTACATCCCCGCTGCCTGGGCTTCTGCAGAGCAGCGCCGACCCCTGTCCCACTGTGGGTGCTTCAGAGGGGTGGGCTGTGAGGGCACAAGAACCACAGAGGGGAGGGGGGCCGAGAGAGCAATAGAGAGAGAGAGAGGCCAAGAGAGAATAAAAGTGTAGAAAAGAAAAGAAGGAGAGGAAAGAAAGAGTGGGGGCATAAGAGGGGGGAGAGGTCACAGGGGCAGTGCAGGGCGCTCCCAATCAGCGCTGTGTAAACAGGCCTCCTCCTGGAGTGGACAGGTTGCAGGGGGGGAGTCCTCCACGGGCCACTGGGACTGTCAGCAGAGCAGATAACTGATGGCAGGAATGTGGCATTTGTTCTTAAAAAGAGGGAGAGCGGGAGGGAGGGAGGGAAAGGGGAGGAGTTCAACTAGTGGCAGAAAGAGGGGGCCACCAATTAACATCTACTTGATGCATTCATACAACCGGGCCTCTGGCTCCTTAAGCCCTGCAGCTGCATTTCTGCTGGCAGGCAGCTCCTGCTTCCCCGGCCCCCGTACGCTTACACACAGATCCCCTTAACTACACAACGGCACCGGCCTCAGGTCCACGGTTGTACAGTGCTTACATTGTCAGACGGTTCAGTCATTACTCTGTAGACTCGTGGTCATCTGGTGAGTTCTTAACAGGACCTGAATTCTGAAAACTCATGGGAAAGTTTCCAGTTTTTATATCCTCAAGAATTTGTGAGCTGCAGTTTTGCTTGTAACATATGAACAGGCAGCTGGCAGTGTTTTTGTTGACACTCCAGCTAAACTCTTTGGTAAGCCCTTTTACCTGTAACTGCCTTTTAGTCTAATATTGCATTACATCACAACATGTTCTGTCATTTTCCTAACCACCACCACCGCCCCCGTCTGTCTGTGTCCTCTCCATTCTGCATGAAGATTGTGGTTAGGTAGACTGACATCAATTTAGGAGTTAAGCTGCAGCGATGGGATTAATGTGATCCACAAGTCAAGTCCTGTCTGCAGCCTCTGTGTGTGTCCTGTCCGCCTGAGATGGGTGTTCATCTCCCTCTGATCCCAAAACAGTTATTAGCCTGTCCTGCCATCAGGAGCATATAGAATCGAGATCTGAGTCCACTGACCTCACATCTGTGCTCTAAAGAGAGGCAGAGCTCTCCCTGCGTGCCTCTGCAAATGAAGCCATGATCCCTGTCTTTGACCCTCCCTCTACCACCACCCGTCGCGGTGGCCTTTGAGGCCAAGTGAGGTGTAAACAAATCCAATATACGCTGCATTGTATGGCACCCCAAGGGTCCCAATGAAGTTACTCTAGAGGTACAAATCACTTCGGGTCACGGTTTGCTTGCTTTTTCTTGCTCTATTTCCTCAAGGCTTGCAGTTCCCCACGCTGAGCGCGCCACGCAGCCACCCACCGCTGCCATCATACAGGTTTATTTACATTTGGACGTCTTAGATTGATTGAATGGAGGCCTTTTTGGGATCGTACCTCCACAGGCCTGCTTAGTGTTCAAACCGGAGACCACCATGCACAGAGGGAAAGGTCCAAACTTTCTGTTCCTTAAATCACAATGCCATCCTGTTACACAGAGTGAGGATGTTGGTCCTTAAGCTTTGCCATGTATCTGTGTCATCATAAACTCTGTCAGGAGTTACGACTCTGAGGCAGTGTGCAGGATCGTGTCTCGTCAGCGTGACGGTTGCCCTGCTTTTTAAAGGCTTTTGCTTGAAATTTGAAGTAAGATTTCTTTGCATTTTCATATGTATCTTAATATCAACCTTTAGATGTTATTTTCCAAACATCTTGGTAAAACATAATCATGTGGCTCACAGTAAGTAATGTTTTTCAGCATGAATAGGTTATTTGGAATAAAGAGAAGCAAATCCTGGAGGGCACCATGAGCAGTGATCACTTTTCTTCTGAACAAACAAAGAAAATCTGATGAAAAAAGATCCAAACAATGATGGTATTGAGAGGTTGTCTTTGGAAATTTTAGGCTAAAAACACAATGATCGTAGTGCATTACCATTATACCTCCAACTAGCTGGTGTTGATTGTGAATGGTCAGGCAAGAATCAGAAATATAGATGTCTTAATGGTTTTCAAGAGCAGATGTCCACCTGCACTGCATTCCTATCAAGTCATTTTTGTAAATGGCTCCAGATTCCTGGCAGCTTTTCATGATTGCTTCACTTTTCAAGGACACGCAACTGTGCAGTGTTGTGTAAACAGGGGTGTGTAAATAAATGGGTGTGCAAACAGCACTGCGGGTCAGCAGGCCAGATGACAACTATCCATTTCCTAGAGAATACCCTCCCCTGACCTGGGAGGCAGTTATCAGGTCACTCTAGGTTCAGCCTCCGGGAGTGGTCCACTGCCTTTCTGCACGTTACCTAAGGTATTAGAGAAGTGCATAGGAATGTGAGACAACCCTGCATGTGAAAAAAAAAAAAAAAAAAGATTACGACTGGCCAGCTTGAACTGGACAGCACGGACAGAGCTTACTGCTGTTATCTGCTGGTCTCTGACACTGGCTTTTGCAGGTTATCCAGTCTTTCATATGAGGCAGCTCACTGAACATATAATACACTGAAGCTATTGACAGTAATCTGCCTTAGTATCGTGGTGAGTTTAGCATGTATAGAAGGAATGACAAAGGCAGTTTCAGTATCACTGGATGCCAACAAAAGCTCCTTTGTGTCCAGTTATGTTACCATGAGCTGCTGCTCAAAACACAGGAGTGTTTTGGTGGAGTCCTCACTTCCACTGA
Source organism: Seriola aureovittata (assembly GCF_021018895.1). Classification (NCBI taxonomy): domain Eukaryota; kingdom Metazoa; phylum Chordata; class Actinopteri; order Carangiformes; family Carangidae; genus Seriola; species Seriola aureovittata. Next base: position 5,171,924 of record NC_079383.1, on the reverse strand, counting down.
GGACCTGTTGTGGGGTTGCACAGTTCAGTGGAGCATTGGCAGGTTTATTTGTGTGTGAGCGAGAGAGACAGACATACAAGCATCTGCCTGCGTCTGAACACATGAATAAGAGATTGTGTCACGGGCCAGTGAATCAATTCACATAATATGATGTAGTGTAGTTGTAAGATGGCAGTTGCTCCAGATGCATACCACTTAAGTTCACTCTTAAGGTAATTGGATGTGACACGTCTGTGAGGCTAGTGACGACCAAGCTAATGTGAGCAGCAATGCAGTCTGACTCGTCAGCAGGACTGACACTGTTTAGTCAAGTCGCAGCCCGTGAATATTCCCCTTGAATTACAGACGCATGATTTACATCAGTGGTTCCCAACTGTTGTTTTGTCAAACGCAGCCCCTTGAAGCCCAGTTAGCTGAGCTCAAGTTCCCCTTCACTGACACCACCAATCATGTTCCAAACATGTGCATTGCACCGATTTTACACTGAAAGATATTGTTAATTATGTAACCATGATTTCTTGGTCAGTAGCGTTCTCCAGGCTCACTGGACTGTGGGAAACAATTTTCTTTAATCCGTCTTCTATAATCATCATCAATTTATTCAATTTATTCTGTTCTTTTAGAAGCAAATGTGCATCCCAAAGACTTGTCACATTTACACCTGTCCCCCTGTAAACAATGGCAGGTAGGAACCAAAAGTACTCCACATTAAAGGGGGTCCTAAATAAACAACGTGTAAAAATTTTACACTTACAATATAAAATATTAAAGTGCTGCAACTGATAATGAAATTATATAATAGACTTAATGAGGCAATATTAACTAATAATATAATAAACTAAAATAATATCGCACCACTTAATAAACAACACAAAACATGTTTATGTTTGGTTTGGTCAAGTGTGCATTTGTATCTCTGCTATTTGTAGTGTAGTAGTTTCAACTATTTAATCATTCCGTTTAAATATTTTACTATTTATCCATGAGGCTATTTTTAGCAATCTTTATTAACCATTTCTAAATTCAGTTGAAAAATGTTGACTCAATATGAGGATATATTTTTTTTTTTTTTATCAAATCATAATTTCAATTTTTCCATCTTAGTTAAATTACTCCACAATCTTTCCAGTGCATTAAATACTGTATATCTGTGGTGTTAGTATCTCTGGTTGGGAGTCATTTACATCCAGCATTTGGCAGAGGTGAATTGAGATTAAAACATCAACCTTGTATGAATTAGTCACAGTTGAATGAATGGTTTCATTCCCAAAATTTCACATACTTTTAGCCTCATGGATCTGGATCCTAAGCTTTTAGGCCTAACCGTCAACTATGAGAGGCAGAGGGGATTTAATTAAGTTGGTCTTGGGAGATGTAATTAAGCAACATTGTGTAGCTGCTCTTCCCAGACCCAGCACCACTATCGTAAGGAAGGTGGGTCTGCTCAGCACGTCCTGGGGCTAGCTAGCTAGCTGGTGCAATTACAGTGCTGTCTCACAGTATCAGGTATTTTAAGTATAATAGGGTTTGGCCTGGTTTCTCTTTGCCCCAGTTAAGGTTCCCTTTCTGCTCTGCCTAATTAGACAAAAAGCATTCCCTCCTGTACTATAAGCCTTGTCATCCTAACGTTACTGAGGCTTTACTGAGGCTCTCATTGGACAGACGGAGAGCGTGTACATTTAGATCATTCACTGTACTGTACACTAGATATAGACAGGAAGACAGTGCAACACCTGTGCCTTTATTACTGATCAAAGTTGCACATTCATATTTTAACAAAGAGGGACCAGATCCAGCTTTGACAAAAGGGACCTTTGCGTATCAACAGATGCAGCTCTGTTCATTATCTATGTGGGAATGTCAGGACTCAGATCTGTTGAAATGCCATTTGCTGAACGCTGTCACACGCTCCAGCACACTCCACAAACTAATTAAACCAAATTGACAGGATTGTTCAAACCGGTTTGATTTGTTGTGCCACCCCCCCCCCCCCCTCCCACCACACGCACACACACACACACACACACACACACACAGACACACACCACAGACTCTGCATTGGATCTTTTTACAAGCAGTACTGTCACTGGATTATTCAAAAAACTGTGTGTGTTTGCTTTTTGAGTGTAAGCCATTAATATTAACTATGGCAGGAGCAGGCTGTGTTTGTCTGAGCTTTGCTGTGGTTTGTTCACTATCTGTAAAACACAGAAAAGAGATGGAAAAACATAGTAGTATTTCTGCCTTTCAATCTCTACAGTACAGTAATACAATATGCTGAATGTAGATATTGTTTATTGTTTCTAATGACAGCACAGCAATGATTTCAATCACCTTAACATGATGCAATTTAAAGGGATTATATGAATAAGTTACATGTCAGACATTTAGCATAGCACAGGCATAGCATAGATGTCTGAATCAAATACTCCTATTGGGGACATGCATTTTTAATAACATGTCAATGCTCATTGGTTTTTCATACCATTTACAGACCCACTGGGGTGCAAATTAACTTTCCAAATTAAACTTGCTTTCTGTGTTTTTGGATGAGAATATTTAAGTATGCTGTTGGATCTCCATGCTGACAGGGCCTGAGGAGATTATTTTTCCAAGAGCACAACCTCAGGGTGAGATGTTTATTGAAAAGTCCATGAAAAGGGCTCTCGCTTAAGGAGCCAAAACAGCCTCCAACACTTTACAAATGAAGCAGATACTGATAACAATCTGCTGTTATATACAGAAGGACATTGAGATCATTATAATGTCAGAGGAATGGTTTGTTTTCTTGCAGGATTTGGAACTTTTCAATGTCAAAAAAGGACAGAGTAAAACACAGATGTACTACCTCACGGCCTTTACTTATTTTTACGACTTGATGAGAGGATACAATATGTCTCTATCAAAATAACTCTCAAGCAATATTTCTGTGCAAGTCAAGTTTTCCAGACAAATCCCTGAGCATCCCGACACAAAGTGACATCAGCCTCTACCTCACAGACGCAAGGTTTCAGCTGTGGTCAGCTGTGTTTTCCACCACACTTTTGTCTGCAGCAGCTAATAAGACTCTTTCAGCCTCCTACCTGCAACTGATGGCTGAGATGCACTCCTCAATAATGCATTAGACAGGCAGGCCTGCACCCCTGGGTCTCCTCTGTCTCCCCCTCTCCCCCACCCTCCCTAAGACATACAGTACAGCCAAATACAGTGATGATGTTGCCTCTGCAGCCTGACTCAAAGGTGAGTAAGGCCTATTGATTTGTGGACAGAAAGCACCACTTCTCATCTTCTCCCGGCATGGCTGCAGAGAGAGGAGGTCAGAAGGGGGGAGGAGAGGGGGAAGGAAAGAAAAATAGAAAAAGTTGAGGCGAGCAGAGAAGTGGCTGTTGCTCTAAGAAGCTACGTTTGTGGTCATCTTAACCTCTTGGGCATTCTGCAACAGAGAAAGTTTTAACCCTTGATATCTGAAATATTGTGATGTTGCCCAACAGTGTGCAGAGTTTTATTTCAGATACAGAAAGAGAAACTGTTTTTACTTATTTGACACAGATGACTCAGCATCACTGCAAATGCACAAAACATAATCAAATTAATGCACATCTTTACCGATCTGACAACACATGCACAAGATAAAGAAACATGCTGAAACTTTACACAACATAACCAAATACAGAAATGCGCTTGACTTTGACAAACCGTCACCGGTGTTGGAAAGTATCTAATTTAACATTCAGACTGTGTGAGTCAGATACTGTTGCAAATATTTGCCGCATAACCAAAGCAGTGGGTATTATATATGTTTATGCTATGGCAAATATCTATACTGTACAGCACTGTTTCACATCAATTACCCCTAAAGTGACTCAAATTAGACCATGGGCCCCCCTTTGATAAGATTTTTGCTTTTAGGTGTTTTACTTACTTATGTGTTACTTATGGATGGAATTATAGTAATTTTTGCTGGGAACCCCCAGGAACCCCCTCAAGGACCCCTGGGGGTCCCCGAAAACCACATTGAGAACCAATGCTGTACAATATGCTGTGTACAGGCTAACACAGCCTGTATCACACTAAGTCACACAAACCGTGGTGACAACTTTCACGCCTGGGCATTTTTAGTGTCACCTGGAAACATTTTTTTTGAAACACAAATTTTATTTGTATAGCCCAATATCACAAATCATACATTTGCTTCAATGGGCTTAACTATCTGTACAGCATTATGACACTCTCTTTGCATTTTAGAACTTAATCTCTCTTATTTTTTGCAGTATTTCTGTGCTTGCATGTGTTTTCTTTATTTGCAGTTTGTATTTGTGTTTGGTTAGGCTGCATGTGTGTTGTTAAATCGGTGAAGACATGTCTCTTCTTTTGCTTCAGGGTGGTGAACTCTCAGGACCACTGTAACTAACTGATTGAAGTTGATGTAATGTTTGGTATGTTACATGTTTTAAAACCAACTAATTCATCATATAACTCTGGTTTAAGTGCAGAATTTTACATACTCTACTTTTGTAAAATTGCCTGATAAACAGTCATGTCACTGAAATGAACCAGAGTGGAGTTGAGATAAAGAGCATTGTCTCCTCATTTGTCTCTGTCCACCGGTGGCTCTCTGAGTGGACTCGCCCATTGATGACTACACAATGCTTCCCTTCCCGTGCAACAAAGACTCCCTCAACCAGATGGCAAATTAGTGCCAATTGTTCAAAAACAATGTGGACGGCTGATGACAGACGCTCAGGGTGCGTGGCGGAGACAGCAGCAGGCCGTTGTTTGGACAGAAGATTTTTCCATTCAGACTTCTCCTGCACCGCACTCCCACACCGAGGGAGCGAGGAGCGACTGGGAATCATTATTTGGTACTCCAGGGGCCCCGGCCGTTTAACACACATCCGCTAAGTTCAGTCTGCTCCAATACACACATGGACTTGTGATTTCTCTTTCAGTGTGTTAGTGGAAAACAGATGAGGTGCTGCTGATACACTCGCTCGGGCACAGTTTTGACAGCAAGCTCTTTTATTTTGCATATAATCTGTCCACACTCCGGGTCATTGAAGTAGCACCGACTTCGGAGGAATGCATTATCAGGCTGACAGCTGAAAGTATTAGTTAGCTCTTCGCTTCATTTTATCACAGCTTTTCACCCGTCAAGTGTGTTTTCATGAGAAGCTGCTCACAGATTTCAACATTGGATGGTTCAGACATTTTTTTTTTTTTTCCCGCTGTCTTGCTCCAACCAACCATGCGCAGTACTTACAACACTTCGCTGGAATGAAACAATGTGTGTTGTTTCTGGCCATTTCCAGAGGTCTCCTCGATGTTAATGACTTCAGCAATGGAGCTAGTGACACGTTTCTGACAGACTGGACAATTTGTGCGAGCTGAGGAAAAGCTGGCAGACGTAGATTTCTATGATGAATTGCACCACTTGCTCACTGGCGTCTGGCTTTAAGAAAATAAAATCAGCCAGTTACTAATGCCCCGCAAAAGTTTCCAAAGTCTTTTTTTTTCCCTTAGTAAATTAAAATGTAAAAATGTATATGTTTGGGTTACAATGGCACAAGGGGAGTGAGATGAGGTAGTGGTGTTCAGGATTATATTTAGAGAGAAAAAAAAAACAGGAGCTCTGCTGAAAACCACAAAATGAAGAGGCCACAGCTTCTGTTCAAACAAGCATAACAAACCAGGACTTATTTTAGCCTGACTGGTGAGCAGTCCAGAGGACACACACTTCTGAGTGGACAGCTGCGGTATTTACCAGAAACCACAATCTATTACCATTAGATAATAAATCAAAAATAAAAGACAATGCCAAGAATAACAGCCATAAAATAGAAAAAGAATCACCCCATTACAACATAGCTCGCTTTGAGAGTGTGCAATTAGTTTTTATTTTATATGGCATGCTGTTCATACATCAGAACCAAAGAGGAAAAATTTATAAAGCAAAATAGGAGGCATAGGCAATCAGGGAAGACTGATCATAGAGGACTAGGGAGAGGGAGGTTGGCTCTTTCTTTTTTCTTTTTTTTTTTTGGACTTTCGGGACACACTCCTAATCCTGTTTTCCTCAGCATTTGAAGCATCGTCTTCGGCTGGTTGTGAGGTGGATGTGCTGCTGTGGTTGAACAGTAAAAAGTAGAATGGTCCTCTTTTTGTCTCTTGTCTTATGTCATACGGTAACTAGTCAACCCTTGAGGGGTGAGTGGGAGTGTGTCATTCACCGAACCTACAGTCTAATATAACAAGGGTCCGCGGCCATTCTAGCAGCACTGTGCGGCACAGCAGTGCTTCTGCTGCTTTCATTTTAGAACAACAAAACCTCCTTTTGCCGACAATTTCATGGCACATTCTTTTCACAAAGTGAGTATTGTCGCTATCAGAAATTTCCAATATCTCCAACTACAACTTTTCCCTTCCCAGCTGCCCATAATTACTGTCTCAATAACATGTGAATGCTGCATTTCAGCCAAATGCTAACATTATCCCAACATGATTATGCTAACATTTAGCAGATCATTTTAATAAGATTCACCATCTCAGTTTAGTATGTTAGCATGCTAACATTTGTGAAACAAAAAGTACAGCTGACACTGAGACAAACGTCATGGGTTTGGGTCATGAACCAAACAACAGCTGAAATTCTTAAGTGAAGTCAGAGGAAAAGTTTGAGGATCACCAAAAACATTCAAATCTATCCTCTGTAAATCTGAAGGAAATGTCGTGGAAATGTCGAGGATTCATCCTGTGGGGGACATGAATATCTGTAGCAAAGTTAATGTCACCCCCCCCCCCCCCCCCCCACCCATATTTATCGAGACATATCACTCTGAACCAAAAATGTCAATCTGCTGATGTTACTAGTGAAAAGGCGGGCAGTCAGCGTCATTATGATTCATCTTCTGGTAACCAAGAATGTCTATACAAACTTTCATGCACATCCTTGTAGAAGATGTCAAGCTATAAGCTGAATAATTGAAAACTTTAACCTTATGGTGGTGCTTGAGGAAAAGGTCAGAGGATCGCCAAACTGATTAGAATTTATTCTGTAGAGACGTTGAATGACTGTAGCAAAGTTCATGACAATCTTTATGACAATTGTCAAGATGTTTCACACTGACTCCAAATATAAACTTAAAAGTCATTCTCTGGGGACCACGAATGTCTGTACAAAATGTCACGGCAGTCCATCTCATTCTTGTCGACTGAGAGACTAATATTCCTTTGATCCAAGCTACTAGTGTGGCTAAAAAACACCTACACAAAAGCAAAAAAGAAAAAAATCAAGGTAACTTTAGCTCCTTGCTAATTCTTCCCTGAGACATTATTTATAAAGCCACATATTCAATGAACTCCTGCAAAACCACAAGGGCAGGTTTACAATGTTTTTTGCCAGGTGCACAGGGGTGATGGTGGAGGGGGGGTGTCTTGAAGAAGAAAACATCGACTGTGTCTTCTCATTACCCATAGCGAGCCACTCTCAGCTTGAAAAATATCAATTCACCTTCCCTTTCATGTGAATCTGAGAAATGTCCCAATTAAACACAAACACCATAAATCAAAACACCTGTTAGTGACGATGCAAGATTTTCAAAGACGCTCTGAACTTCTTTGAACATCTCCCTCCACTCTCCATCTCCTCTTTATAGAGCATTGATTTACAGCCCATGACTTCATATAAAACTTGATGAATAGAGGGGTTGTGGGTACAGAGAGATAGAATGTGTCATGTCTGCATCGACAGTGGAAAAAGAAAAACCTCTAGGGTAGCGGAGGGGCCGACGTGTTTGGGCATGTCGACTTAAAAGCAGGTATACGGAGCCCCTCAGCACGTCCTGGCTCTCCAGTTCCTGCCATTTGTTCTCCGTCTCTGGGATAAAAACCCGGCTGAAAGCACAGGATGTCGGATGTAGACAGCTCCCCTCGTTTTGGACACGTTTGTCTGCAATTACTGTCTGAGTTCTTGCTGGGGGGAACCTGTGAAGGTATCCCTGCTTCCTCTCCATTTTCTCTATCCCCTGTGCTTCTGCCACTTTACCTGTCTCACAGCCTGTGTCCTCAGTGATTTCACCTGTTGAGAAAAGTGAGCAAAGCCATGGGAGACCCCCACCCCTGCCTTCTTCCCTTTTCTTTCTGTAATTTCACCTCGAATCATCATTTGGAAATCTACCCCACAATTAAGTCATTTTCCATGAATTCGGCTCCCTGGTGGTGAAACACTAGATGGAGCCACTCCGGTTGGGCCGTGCTAAGCCAGAGCGAGAGAGTGTATTTACTCTCCTCTTCCTCCAAAGTGTCATTTGTCATCTTCTTGGCAGACAAATGCAGCTCCGGAGGAAACAAGCGAAGGCCTCCTCACTAACAAAACCACCACCGTCACCAGAAGGAGCAGCAGCAGCAGTGAAAATAAATAGCTCACCTGTCCCAACACTTCCTTTAACCGAAGCAAGGCTAATTCCCCACTTGAATAAAGCAGCGGCGATCGGTTTACCACCAGCATCAGTCATCCCTTCTGACATCTGTAATGATAACAGAGTTAATGCTAAAGCCTCCCCGCCTCATCTCCCTCGTCCTCTTTACACGCAGATTAATTTCAGCTCCGGTTTGATCGACAGACACGTTGTCAAAACCTGCCCCACTATACAAGGTTACTGAGTCAAGGCTGGCATCAGGAATGTGCATGCACCTGCATGTGTGTGTGTGTGTGTGTGTGTGTGTGTGTGTGTGTGTGAGAGAGAGAGAGAGACTGTGCATGTGTGTCTCATTGCCTGCCTCCTCTACACCGTCTGCCAAAGCCACTTCCTTAAACATGTGAGACATAATCCTGTCATTGCTGCAGGGGAAATAGTCGAGGCCGGCAGGCAGGCAAGCCGGAGAGAGGGTGGAGAAGTATAGAGAGAGAGAGATGATAAATAGTCCAGGTTATATGTCCAGGTGCGGCTGTCTCCACCACACACCTGTACCAAAGACATATTTAGAAATAAGCTAAATTATTCTTTCCAAAACCCCGTGTCTGCTGGAGCGAGGGTAGGTATATTTATAAAGACACAAAGCCACAGTAGCAGTGGATAGTGGATGTGGGTTTGAGGTGTTCCTGTCTTTTGGCAGAGTTTCTCTCTAAGTGGAAAAACACAGATGTCAACAAGGCTTTTCTGGAAGCACTCGGCTCCTTTTTCTCACTGACGTTGGTAACAATTTCAAAACCAGACTCAGGCATAATTAGTCACCACAAGTGGCCGAAGTTAAAGGATAATTCTGTAATTCAGAATTTATTATAAGTTGAGTGTAATTTTGGTGGTTTTTTGACATGATTTATATCAGTTATGATAAAATTGTACTTGTCAAAATAACAGTAGAGATCTGGTAAAAGACTGGACATTGCAACAACAATGTCCACCAAGACAAGAAATATGAGCCGTGCGATCAGTCATGCTGGAAGCAAGTGACCAGATTATTGTATATAAACCACTTTATTTGGATGCTCTGTGTTAATACAACTAATATTAAAAGCCTGTATACCTCAAAACACCTTTTCTCTTGTAGAAAATATGTAGGACATTCTTGTGCTCAGCCACCAAATATAAGGATTTCAATTATTTCCTGTTTTGTTTAACTTGTTCAACTTTCATGCTAACATCATCATTCTATTTTTTATTTGCATGATCTATAAAAGCTACAGCATGTTTACAGAAGTTCACTAGATCAGTTGTGGGACTGGCTTAAGCTGTAGCATTAGCATCCTCCAGCATCATTTTACCCTCGCTGTCATAGCAGCGATGCATTCTCATTGGCTGTCTCAAAATTTTCAGTACCAGTTTGTGGGTCAAATTAAAACATGTTCACTCAAAGATAGTAATGTTATAGCTTAACATGTTGGTCTGTCCAGCAAAGACCGTGGTCAAATGATTTCTCATGATGAACTTACACATTTTCCCATCATCCATTTGCTGCATGGAAAAAACACAGTAATGTCAGGCTGTCAGTAAGTTTGTGTCCAAGACTGTGGTGTTTAAAATATTTAAAAGGTTGTTTGTGTTTGTGTGTTTTTTTTCACTATTTTTAACAATATATAAAATATAAGGACTAAATTTTTTAATTACTTGGGTTAACACCTGCAAATTAGCTCTTGAAAACCACAAAAGGGCAAATTTATTACATATTATAGTTCTGAGAACTTTTTACTCCAATTGAAGTTCAACACTAGAGTAACTCAGTGTGTGCATCAGTGCAAATGGCAAACAACAAGAGTTTTTTTTGTGTGTGTGTGTGTGTGTGTGTGTGTGTGTGTGTGTGTGTGTGTGTGTGTGCTGTAGACATGTATCATTCTCTCTAGCAACAGCACAAAGTGAAAGCCTGTCCCCCTCCAAACAACACGGGGGGAACCGACAGAGAGTGAACCGACAGGCTGGCAGGAAGAGTTAGAAGTTACCGTCCTTAAAATAAAGAAATCAGCCTCTCCACCCCATCTGCCACCGACACCAACCTCCTGTCTCCTCCGCCTCAGATTGTCTTAGCAACCTCTGCCTCCCTCGGTTTATGTGAGGGAGGGTTTCTTGGCCGACATGCATTAACCAAATCTAGTCTTCTCAGTTTGTTTTTTTGTTTTGTTTTGTTTTTCGCATGACATCACAGTGATGTGACATCACAAATCGAAGAATAAACTGAATTTGCCATAACTTTTATAATTTTACACAAGCAGGGTTGTGCCCATTAACAAAGAAATGTATGCTTGAGGTGCAGAGGGCTTGTGCCGGTGTTATTTATTGTAGTTTGTCCAAGTTTGATTGATTTACAAAACTCAGTTTCTTGACTTGATCCTTGTGTCTTTGGAAATGAAACAATACAGTTGTAACAGTTTGAATTTGCAGCTGACTGTTTCCTGCCAAACTTGCATTAGTTTCTATACTGTTTTTCCACCACTAAATCCAAATTCTGAGGTTTCTCCCTCTTGACAAAAGGGAGGAAAGCATTCCAGCACTTCTACCATGCAGCTGTAGTCCAACATTAACAAAGCCTTCCGAAGCATATATCACCCTGCCATGGAATTCAATCTTTCCCAGAGGTTCAAAAAACAAACCATATTCCCCCAACCAAGGCTAGAAGTAGCATCTGTCAATAAAGTATAAATGAAGGGCTTGATTATACAGCTGGCTGGCTGGGAGCCATCTCTCCGAAGACAGGAGAGGAGGAAGAGTGAAAGAAAAGAAGAAGAAAAGTAAGAATTTGGTTGTTTTACTTTGGCCCGGGCCCTTCCTCGCCCATGCAGCTGCTGTAAACGCACCAGTCAAAACAAATCTGGGATGCCAAGGGCTATTCTGCTTTCTGCACACACCCCGGCTACACCTATACACACAAACACAAACCTGTGTAGTATTTCTTCCCTGACTTCTCCGCTTCCATGTATGCGCTCCGTGTGTTATCTCTCTGTGATAGTCTTTCTTAGTGTTGGATATCGTGTGAGGCCTGTGGCAGAGTACAACGTTGTTGACTCTGTGAGTGTCCATCCTCTTGTGTGCTGCAGATTGAATTTTCTCATGTCAATTCAAACACAAAATAATCCAATCGTGAGCCGCCATGTTTGGTTTAAGAGCTGATGGATGCAGCAGAAGGCTCTGGAATGTGAACAGAATGAGATGGCCCCTCATTCAGATATATGTGTTCTGCCTTTAAAAAAATTACCTGTCTTCTGTGTATGAAAGCCATTTCGGGTCAGTTGCACACTTCAGACCTGCCTGATGATGAAGTTTGAGAGCAAAACAGCAGCTAGAGATGATGCATAAAGCAGAGGCCAGCTGTAAAAATGTCTGTAAATACATAAATATACACAAACAGCTTTAGAGGAGACAAGACAGGTATGGTTTTATGCTGAAATGGCTCTTTTTTTGTCTCTCATGGGTGCTACTTGAAGACAGGCCTGGCAGGCCGCTCAAAGGCAGTGCATGTGTGTGTTTGTGTGGAAGATCCACAGCTCCTCACCCAGCGGAGCCAACTGCGCAAGCTGCATGAAGCGCTCCAACATCCCACCTAGCAAAATAAACTGGACGATTAAAAAACAACACACAGGCCCAGTTCCACTCAGGACCTACACCTAAACTTTTCCAGTGCCGCTTCCCCTCCGCTCTTCTCCCCCACCAATGCCCTTTCTCCCCCACCCTCCTATCCACCTCCTTTCTTCTTTTTCACATGCTTTTACAGTGAGGTACGCTGAAAGCTCTCTTTGTTGCCACGGTCTGTGGCGTTTGAATGGTACCAAACAAGCGCCCAAGTGCACCGAGCCCCCAAGACGGTCACTGAATAGAATTCCTCCCCTGACTTCTCCCTGGCCGAGTGACAATGAGTGGGACCACTCCTTTCTAGTCAAGCCCGCACTAATGGCTAAGACAATATTTGCAGGAATGAGGGGGATTTAATTTGCATTCAGCCTGTCTCCATTTCTTTTCACAGGATTTGGGCCTGCTCAGTTCAACTGTGCCGCAGCCTGTGAAAGTACGCATTCTGCCGATTTCGCTTTGATTTTCTCTTTTACCCCCCTCCACCACCACCACCACCAAACTCCCCAACCCTGTCTTTTTTTTTTTTTTTTTTTTTTTTTGAGGAGGGTGGGGGGGGTGGATCTTTCAAACACCACTTACAGCCCTGTGCTTGGTTTGTCTGATTCAAAACGGAAAAAGAAGAGAGAGAGGTGGGGTGGAGTGGGGGAGTGGGGGGGTGGTGGGATGCTTGGGAAGGAACAGGTGTGGGTCAGAAAAGGAGAGGACAGCGTGTGTGTGTCAAACAGGAACAAAATGCCATCGTTGTGGCTACTGTGTATTGTTGTCTTAAATATTACACTCATCCTTGTTTCGTACCCTGTCACACTAATTGCATTGGTTTTCAGATTATCCTCAGGTGCAATACAGCTATATCACAGTCCCCGTGATCTTCGAGGGTCCACATTAAAGTGCAACTCGAAATGTGCAGATATAACAGCCTCTAGGATTAACTATAAAAGCCTTTTATCTTAAACTGATATTCAAAAGCTATTGTTACAGGTTCAAAATTAGCTCCAAGCTACAAAAATAATTTCTTGGCCGGCACCCGATTAAGTAAAGTAATTAGCAGAGTCGCTTTAAAAGGACGGTGCTTTAGATTACAAAAGAAAAATACAACAGGCAAAAACAGCCCCTAATGCTGACTGACAGCACAGAGAGTGGTGAGATGTCGTAAAACACCAAACTGTGTTTTTCCTCTAGGCTTTTTGAAGTCCTTTAAAGCAGGTTCTACACACACACACACACACACACACACATTAAGCTATGCACACAGTGCTAATTATCACGGCTACGTTTTTACCCATTTGATGCTGGAAATGAAAATGTTCCTGAGGATTGTTACCATAGAAATCGCCTTACTAAATGCCTGTCGCATCAATTGCCACCGTATAAGTGACTTTTTTGTTTTGCTGGCCGGCGAGAGGCTCAGCGCAGCGCAATAACAAAAGGACGGCGGAGCGCAACGTCAATTTGGGTATTAAAATGAGAGGGCCTGGAATGCAGCCATGAGCCGGCCATCTACTGACAGACCGTCAGATCGTTTGCATACTTAAAGCTGACAGTGAAATCTATATTTGGGATGCTGGGCTGTAAAGCAGTGATCTGCTGTGTGTTTACTTTGCTCACTGGCAGTGAAAGCAACAAACGAGCTGTTCAAATGTATTCACATTAAAGTCAGTTTTACCTGCATTCATGTGATACTCAGTATACTATGTAAAGAGAACCTTAGTTAATTAAGGTTCTTAAAAGGTAAAATTAAGGTAATTAAAAAAAATTCCTCACTTCCTGATTAATTTGACCTTAAAAAATAGTTTGACATTTTGAGAAATGCTGTTAGAGTTAGATGAGAAGATAAAAACCACTCTCGTGTCTGTCCGTTAAATATTAAAGTGGAGCCAGGAAAAGGTTAGCTTAGCTTAGCATAAAGTATACTATGGGAATCAGCTTGTCTAGGTCCGTCCAAATATAAGCAAGACTAAGAGTCTACAGCCATGCTAGCGGTCCTTTAAGGCTGTAGGGAAGCTTGCTGGTGCTTTGAGCTAAATGCTACTTTCAGCGAATTTGCCCTTTTCCGAGCTGTGAGGTCTTTCAGAGCACACACACTGTAGACAGACCTGACATCTGACCAGCACGGTGCTGTTATACCAGAAACGCCGCAGCTACACCGCGCTCGGGGATGAAAGAGTGAGCTGAGTCTCGAAAACACACAATCACAATCACAGGTCTCTCATGGAGGCTCCAACCTGAGGGTGAGACACAACAGATTCATTTTACCAGTCTGTGTGTGTCCTCTGAGAAAAGTACACTCAGCTGGCAGTGTAAAAGAAGTCCATCATCTCCTTTTACCTACATTTAAAAAAAAAAAAAACTGAAAATACCTGCTAATTTTGGTGTAAAAAGGGAATGTCATGCTGATGTTAGCAGTTCATTTAGACGGAGCCAAGCAAGCTGTTTCCCCGTTTCCGTTCCTGACTCCAGCTACTGCATATATTGAGGGGACGGACATGAAAATGGCACCAATCCTCTCAGTAAGAAAGTTTCCCAAAATGTCGACTTGCGATCTCACCAGGCTGAGCTGACCAAGCAGGTGTGAAAACATTTAAACCTACCTTTCCACCATACTGCATGGTGCTGGGTTTAGTTTGGCAGAAAAACACACAATCTCTTACAAGACAATGTTACTTTGACTCTAATTTGCCCTCTGAGGTTGCAACACTGACACTATTCCCACTTTTAAAGAAGAGACAACAAAATGCTGGTGTTTTAAAGACATCTTTCAGAAAGAAAAATAAATGTAGCCTCTGTCGAGAGGTTTGTGCCTCTGGGAACATGAAATGGTAAATAGACATTTGACAGGGCGGTTCACACACACACATATACACACACACACCGCAATAAAGCAGTTTGTGTTCGTGTATTCTCTTTGAGATGTCTACGCGGGGCTCGATGTGGGGAGCTTTTGCATGTACGCAGCTGTGCCTGAAATTTGTCTTTTAGTCATAAATATTCAGTTGACAAAATGAATAATAATAGGGGTGGATACACAAAACAGGATGGGATTCTGTCTGACCCTGTGGATGACCCCTTCAAAATAATGACTGATGCTATTCAAATATTGAGTATCAGTCACTGGTAGAGGATGTGATAAAATCTCTATCTCTTTTGTTTAAAATCTGTTTTGGTTTCATTTCGCTCTTCATTATGTCACTTATGAGTCACCTGCCCTCTGGAATTTTCATGCGACACTGTTAATTATGTTTTGTTTTTTTTCCACCATGCAGAGAAAAAGGTGTGTATCGGCATAATGTGGGGTGAATGTGAATGTTGTCCTCTCTGACTCCACAGTTTACTTCTAATCATTATTCTTCTTCAAATTGCCATGACTGAACTTTGATCAGCTCTCAAAGGCAAAAAACAAAACAAAAAAAAAAGAAGAGAGGTAGGAAATGATGAGTAAACTTGTGGGTTGAGAAGCAGCTCAGCACATTACCACCAAACTCCAGCAAATATAAAGATACTTTTAGCCAAAATCCACCAGTTGTTTTCCCCCGACCCTCTCTACATTCTGGTCTGCAGGGTCAGCAGAGAGGGGAAAAAGGGGGAGCCATTCACTGTCAAATCAAATCTGGTTGTCAGAATGCTTTGCCACACACACACACAGGCACACACACACACACACATGCACATACCATCACCTCTCGCCTTCACAAAATAATGGAAAAAAAATCATGTACAACTTACAACAAAAACAAGGAGAGGCTGAGTGAGAGCCAGAGAATTGGACTTGGTGAAGTGGGAGAGCAGAGCTGAAAGAAGGTGGTGAAGGGGGGAGAGGGGGGAGGGTGACATGTGCTGAAGTTTTGAAATGAGCATTGGTGTGTATGGGGGGGGGGTTTGAGGAGAGAGGCTCACTCATATTGAATGAGTGCCTCGCTGGCTGTTTGCTGCCTGAGCCAGGTCTCGTATTGAGGGACCAGCTCCACCACCATTTTTTCGCCTGCGGTCATATTGACTCCAGCCAGGCTGCTGGGTCTGATATGACTGCAGGCTATGTGTGGGCCTGGCTGCCTGGCTGGTTTCACTGGTTTCTCTATGGACAGAAAGGGGGGTTAGAAGGTGGGAGAAACCCTGTGAGTGTGTTTAGTTTTCCACAGGGCAAATACTCACGCTCCCATCTACCAAATTAACGAGATGAAGTCCCAACGATAACGATTCTGACAACTTGTCTGTCTGCTATCTGCCTTACCGAAGTGAGAAGGAGCCACTGGTGTCTAGGAATTCCAATGAGCCTGGGCCGAGGACTGTTTGCATTGGTAATTGCATCCCCTGAAGCCATTTTAATGAATCCAAATTGCTAAGACCTCTATTCCTGTTCCACTAATCATGATAAGCTGATGTAGGCGGGCACTAGTTCATTATACTTGTACATTATAAAGAGCGAGAACTCAAAAAAATAACCTGTTTACTCAAAAACAGAAATAAAAAATCCATTACTGTAAAAAAAAAAAGCCTCAACTTTTCACATTCCAATCCTTTCTTATATCCGTCTGTAGGGGGCTTGCCACAGGTGAAATCCTCCTGTGTAAGAGCTATACTTTAAACAATGACAGGTGTCCACCCTCAGTGCTGTAAAATCCTGCAAGTACGCACCATAACAGCTCTTTTGATTCATGGTTCTGCTCTGAGAATTTACTTGACGCTTTACAGCTTCCTGTCAATTCAAATTCTGAGGTGAATTATGATGACAGTTCTTTAAACAGCAAAGATCCTCCTTTTCTTTTCTTTTTTTCTCTGTTTAAAGGCCACGTGCTCCTGATTTTTAAAGTTGGTTTAACTGATTTGATTCACAGAAAGAGAACGTCCACACACATACACACACATAAATATGTCAAGGTTGCAGTGAGTAAATGTAAACTGAAATGTTTAGAATTGCAAATGGTGCATTAGGGTATTTCAAAGGGAGCCTGTGTTTGCTTGCATCACGTTCCAAACCCAGCCAGTGGCCAATCAGATAGGGAATACCCCCACTCATTTGCTTCTTGATCCCTCTCTCTCACACACACACACACACACACACACACACTGGAGTCCCCCAAAGAGGAAACATTAGCAGGCTCAAATGTGCTACTAGTGAGTATTTCCCTGGGTACCGGATGCTGGATGCAGGAAAGCCACTTTCATCTGCTGCTCTGTCCTCGTGATCATAGATGTCTCCGATTGGATCATCAAAGTGAGGATATGTCAACAAATGACAGCATCTATCATCTCTGCTGGGGTGGAGATTAATGGGTTCATAAAGACATTTCTGGCACGGGCAGGAACAAATATTTGAGTTTTATGAATTATACAAGTGTAAAACCACAATCCAAGCATGAGGAAATTTAACACACACTTTCGGTAAATAAATGGAGCCATACTTAAGAATTGTTGCTTTCTTTGTGTGATAGCTGGAGTGGAGAGATGACAGGAAGAATAGTTACCAAAACAAACCCATGACGGCTATTTAGTGCAACGCCGGCACTTGTGATCGTATCAAGCAATCTTCATCAGCAGACAGACGACGTCCAGGGGATTTGAAAAGTTTTCATTTATCTGAGCACTTTAAAGACTTCTCATCGTTCTGGGCTTACACAGTCAGACTGAAAGATGGACTGAATCTAGGAGAGATCATGTGACATGATTGAAAGCTCCAGAACAGCTACTCAACAGACCTTATGTTGATTTAATTTTTTCAACCATACTTTCAGGCCCAACTGTTAAGACGATACAGACAAGGAGCACTTTTACGGCAGACTCCAGCTACTGAGGAATATCATGTGATGGATTCAAAAGCTACAGAAACACCCACTAAATAGTTTTTTTGATGAAATTGTTTCAGCAAATATTTCTTTACTAAAATAAAATCTAGCCACTACACCTCTGACTAAATATATTTATGCGACAAAATATCACACTCATTTAGATAAAACATCAATGTACAATAACAGATAAGTAGATTACATTTGAAAACTGCTTAAAGGGATAAAGTGAGTTCACAATTTAAACTAGAAAAAACAAACACTCTCCATCTGCAGGTGCAAAGAAGTATCATGTTTAAACTGAAACGGCTCCTCCGGCGTCCTCAGGTCGGTTTATTAGGCCAATAACTTTTTTTAATGTCTGCGGATGGCCACACAAAGTTTGATGGCGTTACATAAAACATGCCTCTTTGTGTAAAGTCACTCCTACTCCAGAAATATTTTTTAAAAAGTGTGAACAGTTCATCTTTGCCTGGTGATAAATCTTTCCTCAAAGTGCAGATATCTGTTAAAGACATCCAGCTAATTGTCAAACAAAGAGACGTAAATGTGATTCAGTGCAAAACAGTGTAATGACGTACAAGGCTGGACACAACATCATGAGCAGAGAGGAGCTGATTCCACTGTGTTCATTTGAAGGCTGCACTTTATACTGCTGTTGTATTGCATTGCATTCAATTTTAAGGGGTAATTCCAATATTTGTGGTGGGATAAAATAGTATAAAGCCACAGCACTATCAAGTAGTTTTCAAAATACACAAGCAGACTGCCCAAAGGCCACTATCAGAAAAGTCTGTTGTTATGCAGGACAAGCAGATGAAAAGTTTTTCTCATTTGTTTGAATAGAATAATAACTTAGTGTATTGGTAATAATATTAAATGAAAAAACGTGTGCAAAGTGATTTTCACTCAGACACACTTACACACTTCAGGAAGAGTAGTGTGTTATTTTTAAGATGCATGTTTAGCATCTTTTACCATGTGGAGATGTGAATATCCGTCCACAGGTCATGTTTCTAAAGTGTGGACCAAGAGGCCACCAGTGTCCACTGTGTGAGAGAGTGACAGTTTGCTGGGGTGGTCTCAGCCCTGAGACAACGGCTCTATACCCCGGACATTGTCTCCAGCTTTGTAAGAAGGCCTCGCTGAATTAGCCTCTGCCACCTCTTGCAGCCCCCTCTGCTCCGCGAACCACCATGAATAGATCGCCATTGTTGCGCCACATAATGTAACAATCTCAAAGTTTTGACTCACGACCCAGACCTCGGCAAGGCGGCAGGCGACGTTCACACAGGGATGAGGAAGGCGACCGGGGATGTGAAGCTGCAGCGGTGGCCGGATTCAGCACAGGTTACCTCTGAAGACTGTTCTATCAACCTCCAATTAGACCTAATTGGATTGCTAGTCACCCCTTAAATTAGCTTGGCTAATAAGGTCTCCTGCTGTCAGATAACTGTGTGCAAAATAATGAATAAATTGTGTATTTGAGGTATGAAGCTCTGTTGTTTCACACTCGGAAAAGCTCAACAGAAATACCAATTAAGCGGAAGCCTGGGCATCAGAGTCAACAGGAGAGAAAGAGTGAGAGAGAGAGAGAAAGAAGAAAAGAGGGAGGCCAGGAAGCAACAACACACGACAAAGCAAAGACACAACTAAAGGTAAAAGAATGTAATATTTGCCTACCTGAGACTGAATATTTAACGAAGCACATGGTTAAAAAGTAACACAATGCTCAGGCATTGACATTCCTATTAATTTTTAACCAGCTGAACAACACATTCAGTGGTGTGTTCTCTGGAATCGGTTTTGCATATAGAATCAGGGATGCAACATGAAAGCACAAATTTAAAAAATTAATCACACATCCAAATGGACATGTTTCGCACGAATCAACTAATGTCTGTGTTATGGTGCAACAGTTACAACTACACTGTTTATCAATAAACAGTCAGATGCTGTTTTGAGGGATGTCATCTCATGCTGTGTATGTGTGTATGTTAATGTGTGCGAATGTGTGTGACCCAAGGGGCCAGTGAACCAGAAGATATTCCGGTGACCTCGAATGTCATACCGTCCCTCCCTGATTAGATGTTTTGTTTCTGCCAAGTGGAAACCTCCAGGGCTGAAAAATGAACCCAGCACAACTGTACACGAACAACTCGCTCCACCCACCTCTTTGCCCATTTTTGCATTAGCCGGGAGTTAGGTGGAGTCGGGCACTGCCAAGATGGCGACGGCAGAACAGCTCACTCAGAAAAACAGAAACCTATAAGTGATGTCTCAGGGGCTACATCCATCTTTATTTACAGGCTATGATTTCTATGCATGTTTGTGTTGTGTGATGTAAAATGCCTCAAGTAGATACAATGAGATACCTCAGTACACTGTCATAGGAGGCAGGTAACCCGGACATTGATGGTTCAAGCGGCTGGAGAGAAATAGAAAGCTACAAAACAAATGTCAGGCAAAATTCATTATACGTTTAATTTTTCAGGACACATCTGCAGCAGTTGTGCGAAACTTTCTCTCCACTTCTTCTCAAAGTTCTATACAGCAGTAATTCAGAGAAAGAGAAAATAGTCATGCATTTAACAAATGTTGTATGTGGATATGGAGGCTTAATGCATGAGCTGCAGAAGCCCTGGAGCCCGCGAGGATGTGCCATGCAGCACAGCCTTTTCAATCAAATCAAATCTCCACGCACCGTGGCAGGAAACTTTGGCCCTCACTACGGAGGGAGAATGTCTTATCCTGATAATTACACTGGGATGTAGAGATTGCATTGCCACAGGGCTAAGATACTCCCATCACTAAAACTTCTCAGCAGTGCAGCAGGCACAATGAGCCTGAGAAGTCGGACCGTGTTTGATCCTCATAAAACGGGAGAAAATCAAGCACGGGCATGAAGTGCTGAAATCCTATTCAAGCTTTCAGCGCTTGAGAACGTGTGAGTTGGATGAACATACCAATGCATGAGAAGACACAGCTTTAATTTAACTAAAGACCAATGTGAAATCATTTGAAACTACTGAGAACAGAGGGGATTTTTGGCTTCTGTAAATGTGAATAAATTGCTGATGAACTGTTTTCAACAACATTAGAATTTTTTTTTCACCTCTAATTGGGAGGCTAAAATAGCTGAAACTATGTTTGTACTTTGGAATAAGCACTTTTTTTTTGTTGCAAAGAACAGCCTTTGAAACAGAGCAGTGCAGGAGGTGTTGTGCAACATTAGGCAAATCTACATTGTCAACTACTACTACATACTCTGTTCCCTCTGTTAGTTTAGTGTTAGACTGTGGAGGTGTTGACTGTGCCAGGTAATCTGTTCATACCGGGCAGAGGCATTAGCAAGACAATAGGTCATGTCTGCAGCGTCAAATGAAGCACTCCTGCTAATCATTTGTTTGCACTGGCAGTCAAACAATCACCAAACTGTGATGGTAACGGTGTGAATGAACTTATCCTTATCATCTTTTTTTTTCTTTTCTTTTTTTTTTTGAGTAACTGCTGGAGACATTTCAAGGATAGGTGTTTCAAAATTTTGGCTTCCTTAAAAAGAAGCCAAAATCTAAGGATAAGTGTTATTTCGGAAAATATACTTATTTACTTTCTTGCCAAGAGATAAATGAAAGGACTGAGGACTCTCATGTCTAAACACTAAATAAGAAGCTACAACCAGCAGCTGATTAGCTTAGCTTGGCAAAAAGCCTGGAAACAGGGGGAAAGGTTAAAAAAATGGGGGAGACTAGGGACGGTTGCAACAAGTCTTATTTCTCCAATCAGAAACAGGCCGGAGTGATCACAGTGCACATGGTCAGTTAGACCCTCCCCCCGCCAGAAAGACAGAAGAAAACATCTGCTGTTGCTGTTGCGTTGTTTTGAAGGTATTAGAGTAATTTTTCTCTGAACTGTATTTCTGTCGTACAGTCCTGACCTTCTGTACGAGTTAATCAAAACATAGATTTATCGTTTGCCACGGTCAGCACCTTATGTTCTGTCATGGCTGATAGCATGGGGAAGGTTGCAACGTGTTATTGTAACTGTCCCCAAGCTAAGCAGCCACATCAAAACAGTGTGTTTCAACAATTTTAGTTCAAAAAGTAAATATATGCAGTTAATTAGTGAAATGTAATGTCTTTTTAATATGTTGCAACTGTCCCTGATGTGTGTTGCATCTGTGCAGAGGGTCGGAGTCAGTTGCAACATCTGAATTCTTCCATTCAAATAAATATTGTGAATGATATGTAAGAGGAAATCATCTTTAAATTGTATTTGGCAGACAGATGTAAGTTCAGTTTATAAAAGTTTGGTTGGTCTAGTCCAAATAGTCTCCGAGTAACTGATAGAAACGTGCGGACGTTCATACTACAGTTGCAGTCTACATCCGTCTGGCATTTCAGGCATACACATTTTCCCGATCCACGCTCGAATCCAGTTGATGGCAGTAATGTGCCACAACGTTGTTTGGCAACTGCAATAAAAATCTACAAATATCCTAGAAGAAGAGAGCAAAAGGAAGGAAAAAAGAGAAAATATAATGTGTGACCAGTTAAGAAGACAAGGAGATTTGTCCAGTGTCCAGTCCATGCGGTCTCAAATTTTGGGCTGCATGTAGATGTCCACATAGTTAGTTCATTTGCCTAGCCTGTCCGTGATACTCCGAGTCCCCAAGTCCATTTAATCCAAATAAAAATGTCAATCTTTAAAAACTTGTCACAAATATATAGTTTAGACAAGATATATCAGGCTTTGGATATGCACACTTGTTAGTCGGAGACGTTCAGGGTTGATTTTGGTCTTTTCATGGAATTTATTGACAATAAGAAATAAAGAGCATATCATTAAACTTATCTTTCAGCAGAGATCCCATTATATCTGGCTTTTCCTGAGGCCTCAGTGTAAATGCAGCATCTGTCTGCCACACAAGCACACTGTGTTCACCCATAATGCAACTGCCTAATGAGGCATGGAGGCCAGGGTGTAGGTTATGGTAACCTGGGTCGTGGTCAGACCCTGGAACTGTGGACAAACAGGAGGACACATACAACAGGTGAGATGTGATACTGGCCCTATTCACTCTGAAAGGCCAGGAGAGAAGACACCACAGAGGCACTGAAACCTGACAATCTTTGACCCTGATGTCACTTCCTCTTTACTTAAAAGTTCAAATTTCTCCCACTTCCAGTGTAAACCTCCAGTAACTAAACTGCTCTGGAATGATCTCACCCAAACCATTACTTCCTACTGTGTATCTTTGGGTTTCCTGAGAGGAAGGTTTGCCATTTCCCTTCCTGTCATACCTCACTTTCCCACATAAACACCCAGGAGGAGGGAAAGAAAATATTACAGCTTAAAAGAAGTTAATATCTCCATTCACTTAAGCAAAAACCACATCTTCTGTCAGTTTAAACTCTCGGCTGCGGCTCTGCCTGCTCTGGATGCCTGCCTCGGTGTCAGATTAGGAGCGAGTTGTTCATGAATATACAGCTGGTTACCCTCATTTCGTAACATTAGTCTCTGTTTGGCTTAGAGCCAGTACAGTAGGGGTAAATAGAGTAAATACAGACAGGCCTTGCAGATGCTAATGTACTTAGCGTTAGCGGTAAACAAAATGAGATTACTGGGGAGGGAAGGCAAACTCTGAATTTGATTTACTCAGGCTTAGCGTAAACAGCTTGTCAAACTCCTGCTCTGCTGCTGTGAAAAGGCTGCAGAATGTGTATTTGACTAACAAGCACAGTAAGTGTTTCTTGCTATTCATAAAATTACTAAGGCAATTGTCACTGTAATTGGAAGTGAAGTGTGAAAAGAGAGTATGTAGGCACCTCGCCCCAAAATATTGTACACTTTTTCTCTTTTTTTTCTCTTTCATATTGTTTTTGTGTTTTGAGCGATAGGGGATTAAGGCAAATAGTTAGGAATCAATCTGTTCAGTTGTTATAATAATGGAATCTGCATAATGCTAAATGAAAACACATAAACAAGTTTAGCACAAAGGAACGTACAGCAGGGGGAGATCACCTAAATGTTAGTGTGTCCGCGTGTCTCCGTGACATTAACATAATCCACAGTATAATCCAGAGGCGGCAGCACGGGCCTCTCCATAACGAAGCAGATAACGAGCGCAAGACACCACTCCTTATGGGAATAAAACTCAGCTAAATGAGATGGAACCAGGCTTAGTGCTCTTATTATGTGATAAATAGGATTTTCCAAGTTAGAATTTTCTGGCAAGTTAGATTTTTCTTTAACACTTCCCTTTTTTTTTTTTTTTATTCTGATGGCTACAGCAGTCATATTATTTCTCCCCTTTCACTGTGGGGAGAAAGTTTCTAGTGTCTCCCCACAAAAAAGCCAGGCTAATTGCATGTCAATAATTCAATGCTTAATTTTAATGACCAGGAGAGTTCATTTATTCTCCGTCTAGGCTGCCTGACGATGTGATTAATAGGGATGAAAGATAAAGCTTGCAGTGGGGAGAGGGGGAGAGAGGAGAGGGAGAAAGGCAAGGGGATAGATAATGTTGGGATCTTCTATTCTCTTCTTTTCCTCCACCCTTCCCAGATGGCAGAAAGGTCTCGCAGACTCCTGAGTCGACAGTTTGGAGGAGCGTTCGGGCTGCCGGGGCACATACCGAGCAGGAGGAAGTGGAGGTGGAGGAGGGCCGGCGCGGGGGGGGGGGCTTCTCTGAGCAAACTTGACGTCCATGAGAGCAGCCAATCAGGATTTTCTCATATAAAGCACTTTATGTGGATCCTAAGTGGCTCCAAGGTGTGGGGGAAAAAATGATTTCAAGTTTTGTTTAGTTTCGGTCATAATAATCCTGAGCAGGATGCAACCTTTGTTTATGCTAAAAGCTGATGGTATTACAGGCACATTATTATAAACTGAGCAGTGAAGGTTTAAAAGTGGAGGAACCCCCCCTAAGGTTTCTCCCCCACCCGGATTGGATGAAGATGAAGGCATCGCAGACCACTCCTTACAATGGAAGCACTTCCTTTAGGCCTAATGGCCTCTGAGCCGCAGCTTTTGTCCCCTGATTAGCCAGCCTATTCAGGGCTCAGCCCCTTAATTGCGTAGCCTGTTTAGCTACCCAGCATTACAGTAAGAATTAATGAGACACAATTAATGCACCCAGGAAATCTCCCGTCCAGCGACCACTCCGATCTGCAGAGAGACCTCAATGAATAAAACCTCCTTGAGTCTAGAATTCAACCTACTGTCAAAAAAAAAAGTGGAGCACAAGGTTTTTTTTTCCCCCACGCAGGAGAAAAAAATACATGTATTTATTCGAAGCTATCTCATAATTAGGCCCTAGAGTGAATGAGTGAGTGAGGGAGAGCAGCGGAGGAGATGGGAGAAGGAGAGAGAGGAGAGAGGGGTGGGGGTGGGAGAGAAAGCGGCATTCAATAGCAAAAAGGCCCATAGATACAAAAGGCAGAAGAATGACAGGCACAAGAGTGAAACCTGCTCGGAGAAATGAGGAGGAGGGAGAGCGGAAGAGGTGGATGAGGGGGGAGGGGAGGGAAGAGGAGAGGTAGTCAGACCTACAGTTTGGCTCCAGTTAACGGTTCATCCGTGTGGCTTTGTCAGAAAATATGGAAGCAGCTCGGGGTGGGCAGCCCGGCCTATGCTAATGACATTTTGAAGAACCCCTTAAAATGAGACGGTGAGTTGTTGCTTGGAGCCAAACACATGCTGTTCAAACCAGGGGGAGAACTTTTTAGTTCATTATGTTTTATTTACAACTCTGACAGTTACGAAGTAGTCACAACCTTTTTTTTCTTATCAGTTTAGTTAAGTGGATTGGAGGGGAAATAACCTAGCGTCACGTATTGTAGAGCGGCTCATCCACCAATCAGAAGGTCGGTGGTTCGATCCCCAGCTCCTCCAGTCTACGTGTTGAAGTGTCCTTGGGCAAGATACAGAACCCCTGATGGCTGTTCTGTCAATGTATGCATGCATGTGTGTGTGTGTGTGTCTGTGTGTGTGTGAACGTGTAAAAATAGGTGCAGTCTGTTTACCATTTACCAAATATCCTCAGTAGGTGTCTGTCATTAGTGAGTGAGTAGTGAGTAGTTTAATGTCCATCTGTATCCCAGCATGCACTGGGCAGAACACAGGGGACCACTACACAGAGTCCATCACAGGCCTCATACAAACTGACAGATGTACATGTACTCATGTTCGTACCTCTGGGCAACTTAAAGATTTTCTCCTCTTGAGAGTGTAAGAAATGAGAGAAATCAGTTTCCCCAGCTTAAAGAGAACATGGACAAGATGCGACTGCAAATAGGCAGCACTCTGACATCAAACATTTGGGTTCGGGTGATGAGTGGAATGATACATTTACCTTTAGCTAACCGTGACTAAAATCTCACCCAACTCTTATGCAAAGTTTTTCTTTTTTGAAGGAATAGTTCAGCATTTTGGGAAATGACCAGTTTGCTTTCATGCCAAGAGTTATATTAGAGGATCAATAGCACTCTGATGTCTGTGCGCTGAATATGAAGCAACAGCAAGCAGCCGGTTATCTTAGCATAAGGACTTGAAAGCTCAATTATTCAAGGAATTTATCTGTACAAAAACAATAAGTGTAAAAAAGTGACAACCAAACTCCACAAAGTTACCGCAATGGGCCAAGAAATACTCCGACACATACTATGCCCCCCTCTTGAAACCACATCTTGTCATCTTGTCATTGTCTTGTCACACTCGTACAGATTAATGAAGAATAAGACACAGTGTGTCAATTCGTGAGCTTTGGAGATTCTTGGTAGGCAGATTTTGTTACTTTCTGACAGAGCCAGGAAAGCTGTTTCACTGGTTCCAGTCTTTATGCAAGGTTAGTCTAACCAGCTTTGTATTTACTGGACAGAGAGTGATATCCATCTTCTCATCTAACACATGGCCAGAAACCAAAAGGGTGCATTCCCAAATTGGAGAACTCGCTTTAACCTCAACCAAAATTGTCAATTCCTATTCTAACCTTCCCCAAATTTGTTTTGTTTTTTTTTGTCACCTAAGCTTTATCTAGCCTTGTTACATGAAAACCAGGTGAAAATTATATCTATTTATCGTGACATAATCCAGTTAAAAGGGAAAAATATATAACCTTATACGTGTCCAGAGCAAATAATCTGTGTTTAGAAGTTTATGATGCATTCGGATAATGGTGAGGCTTTCATTCACCCTTGTACAATCTTGCCAGATGTCAAAAAATCGACACTTTTTGAGTCCCTAAAGAAAAGCTTGTACACTGCATTTTACCCGTCCAAACTACACAAGATGAATGAACCAGCCCTGGTCATGAGGTCCTGAATGAAGAGCTACAGCAGGAGTATTCCTAAAACCTGACATTCATGACTTTTGGGTTTGGAGGGAACAAAAAAACACACAACACAGGAAATACATGCTAACTCAAGAAGCCAGGACTGTTTATACTGTGACAGTATTGCTAATGGTGGAGTGATCAGCTCTGTAATTATAAGCACATCTGTTACAGCTGCTGTATCGGCTGCAGCTAGTCAGTCCCTCAGCAAGAGTGGACCCGTTAGGTAGATGAGATAAGGCTGAAAGGTTGAAATCTTCCAGCTGCAATTACCGTGGATGTCTCAGTCACTCATCCTCATTCCATCTGCAGCACTTTGCTGAAGGGGTACTAATCAAACACAAAGCATATTGATTCCTCGTGCAGAGACGTGTGGTCCGCAAATACAGTTTGGAGCGAGGGAGTGTATGGAGAGCTTTTCAAGTCCTCTTATGTGGTTTGTAAGTTCTGAATTTGCCCAAGATTAGTCTCCATAAAGAGGATTACTACTTTTGTATGTATTTTCAACACTGGTGTAGTCATTTCAGGAATGTTCAGTGGGGCTTTCAGAGCACTGTGTTTACTCACCTGTCAGTCTGTTTTTCCTTTTCCTCCACTGATTGTAATAACCGACACACACACACACACACACACACCTTACCCACCCTAAGCACTGCGTCTGGTGGCATTGACTGTGCTAGTACATTAGCTTCAGTGTTATCTTCAGTGGGAGCCTGTCTGTCTCAGGCCAGCTCAGAGCGGTTTACCTGAATGGCCTTTGTTTTCAGGTGACCCCCCTGAGAGGAGGTCGCAGCCTGGAGCCATTCCACCCCTGGACCTGGCACTCCTCAGGTTTCCTGAAAAAAAAAAAGAAGAGAGGGAAGGGAGAGAAGAGCAGCAGCGAGATGTAAAAAGGGAGGTCAGAGGCTCAGGTGAGCTTAGCGTGTAGCCTGTCAATCAGACATCATAGAGTATAGCTCAGGGGAGGCTCACTTCAGTGCCCCCTATCCTCAACCTCTGGTGCTCCTTTCACCTTTATACGTCTTTCACAGCACATTAAAACATACTCAGATTCAGCCAGAGTTCCACTTTGTCACATTTTCCTTATGCAACTCACGATTATTTATTTATTACAATTTTCATGCCGCTGTTATTTTGTATCCAGGTTGACTATGTGGCCTGAAACTAACCCTTAACGTATAATCGAAGTGTTATACCGGAATTCTTCCATATATTCTTAGTGGTATGTCAATATCAGAGTGCTATGTAGACTTTGGCAGTATATCAAATATAAGATTCTACAATAAATCGTCATTTATTGTAGAATCTTATATTATTATTAGTATTGAAAGTCAGCACTTTCAATACTTTTTCTCATAATGGCAACACACATATAATCTTACTCTGAGTTTTAAAAAATGACAAATTTGCAAAAGCTAAAACAGCAGGAAATGCTAACTAGCAAGTCACACAAACCAAGCTATAATAAGTGTAAAAGCTCAATAAGAATGCGGTCACAACCCTCATGTTTATCTTCCCTGATTGCGCAATTAGTTTAGCAGCCAACTACACACACTTGCATTGTCTGGAGATGCCGATCTTAATGGTGTCATTGGCTGATAAAGACGTCTTCGGTCTATTTGAGGGGAGATAACATCACCGGCTGGAGAGGTGAAGCATTAATAGGCCATTCCTTACCTGCCTGATGCAATCAGTGAAAATAAAACAAAGCCCCCCTCAGAGGAGCTCAGTCCAGCCCGCTAACCTCATTTCAGCAACACAATGATTTCAATTGATCCAATTATCGTTTGCTGGAGTGGAGACCCTCACACTGTTAGAGGTGGAAGAGAGTGTCGGGAGTGAGCTTTTATCACTCGCTGTTGTTGCACATTGCACAGTTAGATCTGGAGTGGATGCAAAGAAAAAACACAACATTAAGTGTGTGGGTAAATTTCCAACGAGGAAGTGGGAAATCAAAATGTCATCACCCATAGTTACAGACAAGGAAAAATAGGAAGAATTTGGTCATAGTATGTGATTCGTTTAAGCTAAGATGTCGAATGACAAACATAACCATCTGTAGTGGTATGCTGAGTTGAGTCTTCAGTGAACTCGCTCTTCCGTGAGCCTGGATCCAGACCTCTGAATCACCATCCTCTGATTTGTAGAATAATTCAAATAAATGAAGTGAAACAAAACAGCAGCTCTCTCTTGATTATCAGGCTATTTTTACTTTTTCCTCATCTCTACGAAACCTAAAGGCAATTGCTAACCAGTCATATTTGACATAGTGGTAAGATTCATGTGTCCACCTACCTATATCTTGATATGTTATACAGATCGTTATCTTTCAATTTGCCAGCAAGGACTACTACAGGAGCCCAGTGGGTCTATTGTTCAGATAAAGCGTGATACATACAGCGTGAAAATACCGATCATGTATAAATAACATTGGGTCACAATGCAGACATTCAGGTGTTAATTTAACCACCACTTGACATGATGGCTGCATTTCTTCACTTGGTATAAAAGTCTGGAAGAAATGTTCCGGCTCAGATCCCTCCTCTCTTTTCTTATTGATGCTGACTCGCCTTTAACATTCATGCCTTTACAGTGTAAGGCCATGTCTGGCCTCGTGTCTGTAACTCTGTAAAAGCATCGTATGTGGGTAATGACGATGTTCATTATCAATTCATATTAAATATTAAGCTGGAAACGACATGGCTGCCGGATATGAAGGGGGGCGGGGGGGCATTCCAGTCTGTGGAGAGATGGGCTGTATGTACCGGATAAGGTCATCAGTGTCCCACTATCTGGCCTTGGGGAGCCTGAGTTTTCCCTCCTACACACACATATACACACACATATATACACAAACAACCTCATCCCTCCAGCTCGTTGCAGGTGTTTTCCAGGGAGCTTTAAATAATAGCCTGTACTCCTGGAACTGTTCCCAAAATTAAGCCTGTCAGACAGCGTTCTGTGTAAACCCAGTGTGGAGGCTAGATAAATACTGTAAATGTCTTTGTTTACATAAATAAGCATGTCCTAATCGGACTGCTAATGAGCGGTATAGGATGCTCACCAGGGGCGTCCCTCAGCCTCTGATGTGAACAGTCAGAGTGTTCGGGGGGGTTTGATCGGCGCTCGCCAAGAACGAGTCGCAAGCTCCACAAGGTCGTTTGCGTTTTACACATCTGCTACCTCTCTGCTTCTCGGTCTCACACCCCCTGGATATGGTTTCCCACTTCCCTACCTTGTCGTTTTCTGCCTCTCGCTCTCCCTGCTTCCTTCTGTCTGGCGGTCATCCTTGCCCTCGCCATCTGTTTCGCAGTATGCCACACACAGAGACGGAGGGAGGTGGGGAGGGACGCGGTGCTAAAGAGGAGTAGTGGAAAATACGGAGTATATACCGTGCATACTTCCTCTCTAGAGTCATGTAATAGAGCTGCTTTCACAGAGATATCTACCACAAATTAACTTCATGAAGACGTCTATATTTATCTGTAGCAAAGCTGTCCTGTTTTTCACTATCTTAGACTATTCAGGACTAATGTGCCAGCTGAGTCTTTTCAAGCCAGACCAAATGAGCCACAACATCAAACTGTTTGTGAAAGATTTTAACATTCAGAGGACATTTTTACTTAATGACATTGGCGACGAGTGAAGCAATAGCAGATACAAAGTCAGCAAACAACAAACCGTCAGCTATAGGTGACACATTGTCAGTTTCAGCTAATTTTACGATGACGACATGTTACACAACATTACACATATATTTTTGTGAAAGCAGTGCCTGCATCACTTAATTCTGCACTGTTGAAAAAAGAGAGGAAGTCCATTCTCTTTCAATCTGGGCCGTAATTGACTAAAGCTCATGCTAACCTTGCACTCGCAACGTGTCGGCTAACCAGACTAGGTGTATGTTGATCTGCACATGGTTTGTTTTCATGCATTAGGCTGTGGGTCAGTGTAGACTTAACGTGGGCATGCCGTTTGTTTCAAATGAGAAAGGATTCACTACAACAACAAAAAAAACAACAACCCATCCACACACGTCTGTTTCTTCACACATGCAATGGAAACTTTTACCCTCTTATTATTCCATAAATATTCCTCTTCCTTTACCATTAACTGTTTAACATTCGTTTCATCCACCATGGCTCCATCCTGAAACAGGACTCCAACAGGGTGTGTGGAGCTATAGGAGGATACAAAGGGTTCCTGTGCAACACTGGCATCCATTTTGTTTAAACTACATTATAGATGAAATGCATAACAGCCCCTACATTTGAATCAAAGCATCACCAGCTCTTTCTGAATCAAAGACAGAGACAGCACACCGTATTATATTAAAGCCTGCACCAGGCTGGAAAAAAATCTCTCAATAAAAAATGTCAGATGTCTGTGCGACCTACAGATTATGAGTTGAGCAAAGCTGCACATACTAATGTTTCCATCACCGTATTTTAAAAGGAGTTTTTCTCGGTGATCGAGTTCAATAGACGTCCCAGGAGTCCCTGCTGACACTGCAAGATCTAAACAAGGGATTTTTAGCTTATAGCAGTTGACATGAAGAGACATTAATACCTTGAGAAGAGGTTAAAGGAGCACAGGTAGAGGTGGAATAGGGTGTATTCAAAGACCGCATGAATAGTAATGAGATGAGTTAATTAGCAGGACTCCGCTTTCTCGTCCCTCCCTGTAGAAATGAACGCAGACATCTCGTGACCCCTGTGGCCTCTCTGCAGTCTGGTCAGAATCAGCCCTGAAGCTACCAGCCCAGCGCTTCCACAACATCCCGCCGCTGCACGCTACAACAAACCACAAGCAGCAAGAGCACGAGAAACGAAATGACCACCTTCAGGATCCAAAGACAAGTGTTCCACCCCATGTGTTGGAACCAGATGGCAAGTCTACCTGCTTAAGTGCCTCAGTGTGTTGTTCCAGGCACGCAGGTCTCATCTCCGGTTACACGCAGGGGTTAAAAAAAATCAGCTCCCACTATTATATGGGCTAGTGTGTGTGTGTGTGTGTGTGTGTATGTGTTGTGTGTCTGTGTGTGTGTTTCCAGAGCTGGAGAAATCTCTGAGGGCTCGCTTACCTTTCTGGCCGGAGAGAACAAGTTGCATGCTGTTTTACAAGAGGGGAGATAAATCTGACAGGAGTGTCAAGTAGCAGGCGTCATAGCAGCCAAAAGCAGACCTCTGCTGGCTGGCCAGATTCTTGTGGCATCAGATGGCTGAAAACTCCAAACAATCAGACGATAACACACACACACACACACACACACTTGGCTCAGGGACAGCAGCCAACAACAGCCAGTTCTTTGGCTGCGGGAGAATTGTTCAGATTCTCCTCGTGGAGAAATGTTGTTTTTTAATTAGTTGTGAAAGTGAAAAGTGAATCTGCTTTTCTCCAGCTTTTAGGAATGACCCACACCGCAGATGGTTGAGACATTATGTAACAGATTCACGTTGCTGCGTAGCAACTTATATTCAGTTTCACTGTTTATGTCAAATGAATTGTGGCCAATTTTATGGGTGGCCACAATTTTAAAGGGTTGATTCTCCCAAATTACAAATAAAAACATATATAAACTGTCCTGGTTTGGACATATCCCTCCATTTCTGAGATTTCTCCTGCAACCGGGGGGGGGGGGGGGGGGGGGGGGGGTGGGTAGGAGTTTCAGGTACCACTGTCTAATAAAGCAGCATTTATAAAGGCTATATACTGTATGATGCAACTAATTTCTTTATTATAGGTGAGTAACCCATTTACTACTGCTTCATAAATCACTTCTAAACTAATAATATATTTTTGCTTGTTTGTCAAAAATCCCTTTAGATGTGGTGTTTAAGCTTTGGTAATAATGTCACTGACCTGTGGAAACCATGTATCTCCAAACATAATATTTCCAGAGCACAGACAAATGGCCCTGTTTCTGCTTTAATGACAATGTAAGATAAGCTGATGTGTTAATGGTTTGTTTAAATTAAAAAGTCGGAAAATCTTCTCATATCATTAAGGTCCACTGAGTTACAAGGTTTTCTTTGGAAACAACGTCACGAAATGTTGTGATCATCAGGTCCCTAGTCTTACATGTTAATAAATGTATTTTGGCCCGAGTGAAAAGTCGAAATCACCGAAAGGATTTTTTTACAACCTGAAAACCCAAACACATTTATCATTAATAGCTTATAACTGATCTATAAATCATCAGAAAAAGGTTGCTTAATCCTTAACAAAGCTGCAAGTAACAGCGTATGAACCCTAATCAGCTCTATTTTGTTTGTTAAGTGTCCCATACGCTGTAAACAAAGATGAATGTAGCCTCAGTGACGTCAGCCATAGGTCTCTGAAGAGTGGCTTTGAAGCTCAGTGTGAGCTGCCCAGCCGTTGCCATCTTGGCAGTGCCTGACTCCGCCTAACTCCTGGCTAATCCAAAAATGGACATAGAGCAGGGGCGTGTGTTGACCAGACATTTTGGTGCATGCTGGTTTGTGACAAGCATACGCTCACCCACCTGTCACTCAAAGTGACACGCTAGTCTAAATAAAAATGTTAATGTGCGAGTTATATAAAAATTCACTGTACAGTTGTCATGAAGGAGGAAATTAGCTTTACAGACCAAATTCTGTTGTAAAATGGGAATTTTAACAGTGGAGTCTATGGGGATTGACACCAGTCTCAAACGGTCATTCAAGGCACTGCAGTTTCTAGCACTTCCAAGTGGGCTCCATTCTACAGCCCTGAAGGTTGCTGCTCGAAGTATTCACAGATTTTACTCTAGCTCCAGTTCAAGCTCAAGCTGTGATTTGGAGGCAGAGATAACCTGAGCAAATGTATCCAAAACCTCCTGCATGGTGAGATACCACTAGAGATGAATGAGAAAATCTGTCTTTTTATAATGTGGATGAACTGACCCTTTGATAAAAGCAGCTGCAACAAATACTTTTCACTCTTTCTTCTCTCTGATCCCTTCTGTCTCTTTAGTAAGAAGTGTATAGGGTATATACTGTAAACATGAGTGCAGTGAGTTCAGTTTTGTCAAGCAGCCTCCTATTGTTATCATGTTAAGTTGACTAGTGCTGCTTCGAGACTTAATTCTTTAGTTAATAGTTTTTACTTTCCATACAAACACACACTCTCACACACACACACACACACACACATCACCCCTGGTCACTCAGAGAGGGACAGTGGGTGTAAGCAGGGATTTACAGGGGCCGCCTGTCCTCCCAGCAGTAGGCTGATTGGAGGGGCCGGCTGTGTTTGTTAAGGTAATGGGCCCAAGGTGAGCTAATTCACAGGGTACACGCTCCATGCTCTGTCACCTCAGGAGTACCCCGGTGGAAAGAGGGCTTTGCTGACGGGGGGCTCGGGCTGGGGGGGAGGTTTTCAGCTCTCCAGCTCTTCTCACAATCCCTTCAGCCTTGCTCCGGCTCCTCCAGCTCCACCTGAAAGTGATTACCAGGCCAGCCGTGAGCAAACAAGCCCCATATGGAGTGTCTATAGTGGGGCTGTGGCTGGAGCCTGGGGAGCCCTCCTCCACCTCTTTGGAGAGGAGAGGCCTGTGCAAACACAGCTAATGAAGTCTTAACAAGCAGCCCCGGGTTAGCGCGAGCCTGCTAAATGCCACCGAGGCTCTTGGAATTGTGTCCAGCAGATTGGCTAAATCTCCTCGAAGCCTTCCTTTACAAGATAAAGTTGCATTAGCATATCTCTGTCTCACCATCTCAGAGGTAAGTCCAGGATCTGGCAGGCAGTCACACTTGATGGGCTTCCTCTCTTCAGCGGGAGCACTTGATTCCGACAGACAGAATGGGGCTTTAAACTGAACACATTAACTTTGGATCTTGATGTGATTGTGGATTTTATTCATTGGTCACAGAGTATTTCTTTTAAGGCTTTGCTCTGGGGAGATATTTTCTCACAGCGTGCAGCCCTGCGTTGCAAACAGGAGATGAGTGGACTTCCTCAGAGTAAATCATTATCTCTGTACAGACACGCTGCCCTCTCTTGCCCTCGTCTATCCTCCCTCCGTTCCCTCCATCAATCTCCCACATCGTGACCATCACCTTACCCTCACTCCCTTTTTGTTATGTGTCCTTTTTCACACATCTCAAATACCAGGGTTTATTATTGAGAAAATAGCACACCATCCATTGTGTGCACAAACATACACTCACATACCTCCACAGCGCTGGCTAGCCGAACACTTGTTTCCTAATCAAAAGCAAATAGCCATTAACAGAGCTCCTTCCTTGTTATCCCTCACCGGCGAGTCACTTAATCAATCTCTGCTGATGCTCAGCTCACTCCGGGTTATTTTATTCGTTCAGTGGTCCGGTAACATAAAAAAAAATAAAAAAGCTACCTCACATGATAAAGCGCTGGCTCCACTCCAAACACAATACCTCTAAACTTAAACTCCAACACCACCCTGGCCCCACACACACAATGTTGCATTTTGCTTGGGTGGGAAACTGGGAGGAAGACGCTTTTTTTTTAAACACTGTAAGACCACACATTAGCTTCCTAGCACCCAGGCTCTGCAGGAACTGTGTGTGTGTGTGTGTGTGTGTGTGTGTGTGTACAGTAGAGGACAAAATGTCTATTCAAAAACACATCCCTCATGTTGTTGAAATGAATATCGAGTTTCGAACAGATGTGCCGATCACATGTCTGGCCTTGCGTGCCTCGTTTTTTTTTTTTTTTTACCAGGAGCTGCTTTAATTTAAATTCTTGAACAGTCAGTGTTAAAGATGATACCGATACCCGTGATAATACAGCATCAGTTACGCATCCTGTTAGTTTTTAGATGTGTAAAAACATCTTTTTAACATCACAGACAAAGATTATCATGTGCATTATATCACTATGAAGTTCACCGTCTGAGATAGAATGAACATTGAAAGATTTCAGCCTTTGCAGCCCCAATCCAATACTCGGCCCACGAGTTCTGCTCATGTTGGAAAGATCTTTGGGAAAGCGATACTGGACTAAATATCCAGATCCTTCACTGTTGGTAAAGGTAGTAATATCAGATTTCAAAAACACTACTGCAGGCACAATATTCCTTGAGTGAAAGAAAACAAATATCAGAAGGTTAAAGTGTGAAAAGTGAAAGTAGCAGAATGACCCCTGGGTTATATTTTATGTACATGAAGTCTTTTGATTTTGTAGCAGGTGGAGCTGGTGAGCTATAATTTATTTTTTCATCAGATGTTTTGTAGAGTAACTATAGATGTCAGATCAATATGGTGGCCTAAAAAGTGCAATATTTCCTTATGTTATTACAGTTCAAGTCTCTCACAACTGTACTTAAGTGCACTACTTGAGTAAAAGTACTTAGTTACTTTTCACCACTGCAAAAGTACACAGAAATCCATGAAATCAGATGTGTATACATGTAGTGCTGCAGTCGGTTTGCACAGCTGAAGCCATATTGCAGCTATAGCACAGGAAGTATGAAGAAGTAACTCTATACAGCAAGACTTTATGGAGGCGTTGTAGGGAATTTTAAAACTGACCGTATCAGAGATAATAAAATGCCGTTTAACACAATAAGATTACTGTCAACCGGCTACACAGATCCCCAGACAGACTGTGGGCATGTTCACACTGATATGAGTGCTCTGCCCAGCGTCTCAAGTGAGCTCTGCTGCTTGGTCTTTGCCTCGCGCAATTACGCCTCCCGCGGAGCTCTATGCAAGCGTTAAACGAAACATTAGCACCTCATTTAAAAAATAAAACAGCTTTTTCACAAGGACAGACAGCTCCCTGGGTAGTCTTATCATGCGCAAATTAGCCAATTTACCAAACTGGCCTCTCTCTCTCTCTCTCTCTCTCTCTCTCTCTATCTCTCTCTCACACACACACACACACACACACAGAAACAATCATCTTGGAGACACGCATCCTCGCCTAGTGTGTCTGTGCGTGTGTCTGTGTGTTACCATTGTTGTGACACTATCAAAAAAAAAAAAGAAAAAAAGATTGTGTGTCAGAGGAAGTTACAAGAGCGTGAGCAGAAAGTTTAGTCACTGAGGGGGATTATAAAAACAGTAGCTGAATATTCCTCTGGTGTTGGCCTACTTCATTTAAAATATATTATCATGATTATAATGTTAAAAAATGACAGTGTTGCTACTTGGAATGGGTTTTTGGGGAATTCATTACAGGGTTATTATAGTTTATTTAAGACCAAGCATAGCTCTGGGCTTCACATAAAAGTATAAACACAGAACCTATAATCTGAACTTTTATGAAAACTGAGTCTTTTGGCAGAAAAACGCATAAAGGTGCTTATTTCCTCTCAAAATGTGGTTGTTTCATCTGTGGTGATCCTCAGCTGTATAGGTCCCCGTTCTCTACATATCATCCACATCGGCGTCCTGTCTCCCGGTGCCACAGACACTGGCTAAACTGGTATGATCACGAGCTATATAACAAAACATTTTTAGGGGGGAAAAAGTTGATTGACACGCGGGGAGCGCCACCCCCGCCGCTCTGTGATTGGAGGAGCGGCTCCGGAGGTGTAGCCAGTCAGGCTGTGGTATATATTGGCACCGCTTCGTCTCCAGGCTGATGATTTGTATGGGAACCAGGACTAAGGTGGGACGAGCCGACTGAATGTAGTCGTTGTGTTTTGGAGAAAGAAAGGAAGGCCCACATTTCTCCATTTGTATCGATCGGACAGTAACACTCTGGTTTTTTAACAACGGGCTGTGTGAGGATACAGAGAGCAGCCTCCAGAAGAAGGTGGATTCTTCTCTCAGCCATCTTGACTGCTGCTCGCCGCCCTGAAGGCTGTTTTCTCCTCTCCTCCTCCTCCTCCTCCTCCTCCTCCTCCTTCAGCCGAAAGTAAACACGGCTTGCACATTGCTTGCAACTCCGTGCAAGATCCTGAGAGAAGCGAGATGGGCTCGCCGCGTAACGTCTAACCGGACTGGAGCCAAAAGCAGACGGCTGGGAGGATTTATTGCTGTGCCATAGCAGAAGAGGGGGGACGCGACGCGCCGGAGAGATGGACCTGTTTGGGATTTACCTGCTCCTCTCACTCGCTCTCCTTCCCCGGTCCAGCTGCACCACGGCCAAGGAGATCACCTGCCAGGAGATAGCCGTGCCCCTGTGTAAGGGGATCGGTTACAACTACACCTACATGCCCAACCAGTTCAACCACGACACGCAGGACGAGGCGGGACTGGAAGTGCATCAGTTCTGGCCTCTGGTTGAGATCCAGTGTTCGCCGGACCTGAAGTTCTTCCTGTGCAGCATGTACACCCCGATCTGCTTGGAGGACTACAAAAAACCTCTCCCGCCGTGCCGGAGCGTGTGTGAGAGAGCCCGGGCCGGCTGTGCTCCTCTCATGAGGCAGTACGGCTTTCCCTGGCCGGACAGGATGAAGTGTGACCTGCTGCCGGTGCAGGGCAACCCCGACACCCTGTGCATGGACTACAACAGGACCGACTCCACCACAGTCTCCCCTGTGCTTTCAAAACCCACCAACCATCCCGGTAAGGGTTACAATCCATCTAAAAATAAGCCCGGCAGACCCGGCACGTCTGGGAAATACAAGCCGCCCGCCGCACCGTGTGAGCCGGGGTGCAAGTGTTTGGAGCCCATGGTGCCGGTGAACACGGACCGTCACCCGCTTTACAACCGTGTCAAAACCGGACAGATCACCAACTGCGCCATGCCGTGCCACAACCCCTACTTTACGCACGACGAGAGAGCGTTCACCGCCTTCTGGATAGGACTTTGGTCCGTGTTGTGCTTCGTGTCAACTTTTGCCACCGTCGCCACTTTCCTCATCGACATGGAGCGCTTCAAGTACCCAGAGAGACCCATCATCTTCCTCTCAGCCTGTTACATGTTCGTCTCAATCGGCTACATCGTCAGACTCATCGCAGGACACGAGAAAGTTGCGTGCAACCGGGAGTTCGACGTGGAGCACATCCACTACGAGACCACCGGCCCCGCGCTCTGCACCGTGGTCTTCCTCCTTATTTACTTTTTCGGTATGGCCAGCTCCATCTGGTGGGTCATCCTGTCCCTGACCTGGTTCCTCGCAGCCGGGATGAAGTGGGGCAACGAGGCGATCGCCAGTTACTCCCAGTACTTCCACCTGGCCGCCTGGCTCATCCCCAGCATGAAGTCCATCGCGGTGCTGGCGCTGAGCTCCGTGGATGGGGACTCGGTGGCGGGCATCTGCTACGTGGGGAACCAGAACCTGGACAATCTGCGGGGCTTCGTTCTGGCCCCTTTGGTGATTTATTTATTCATAGGCACTATGTTCCTCCTGGCCGGATTTGTGTCCCTGTTCAGGATCCGCAGCGTCATTAAACAAGGAGGCACCAAAACTGACAAACTAGAGAAGCTGATGATTAGAATAGGCATCTTCACGGTGCTCTACACTGTGCCAGCAACTATTATAGTGGCCTGTTACTTTTA
Organism: Seriola aureovittata; assembly: GCF_021018895.1. NCBI lineage: Eukaryota > Metazoa > Chordata > Actinopteri > Carangiformes > Carangidae > Seriola > Seriola aureovittata. The sequence goes on along the minus strand of NC_079383.1, from coordinate 5,132,319 downwards.
CGAGCAGCACAACAGGCAGACCTGGGAGATCACACACAACTGCTCCAACTGTTTATTAGAGCGGGACCGCAGGAGTCCGGACTATGCAGTTTTTATGTTGAAGTACTTTATGTGCCTTCTGGTGGGCATCACGTCCGGAGTGTGGATCTGGTCCGGTAAAACTTTGGACTCCTGGAGGACTTTCTGCACCAGATGCTGCTGGGGCAGTAAAGGCACCAGCGGTTCCATGTACAGCGACGTGAGCACCGGACTGACGTGGAGGTCAGGCACGGCCAGCTCCGTGTCGTGCCCCAAGCAGATGCCATTGTCCCAGGTTTGAATAAGAAAACAAAAGCAGCTTATGAGGACTGCTAATTGTTTGGGAGATAACCCATCACTCCCTGTCTTAAGCAATTTGCATAGTAATGAACTGCTGCTGAGGTGTCTCCCTCCTTCCTCCCAAACATCCACACACACTGCTGTGGGGAGAACTGGCTGAAACAATGTACCTGGCATTCACACAGGTTAATTCCTCCCTGTTTATATGTATCAGAGGTACAGGCTGAGGCTTTTTACGCAATCTGGGCATTACTTGTTTTAGGCAGAGAGACACTTTTCTTCCTAATTAGCTTCATTCAAAGAGCATTTGGCTTTTTTTATTACCATCTTATCTACATAGTGCCAGATAACATTGTATAATTCAGTCACATCAAAGATAGTTTAAATTAAGCCTTAATAGTGCCCAAGTATTTTACGGGTCATTCATTTTGTAATTTCAAATGTATTTATATAAAAGTTATGTAAAAACCTGTACATTTGTGTATAAAAGAAAACTTTATAAGCTATTGTAAATTTGTACAAAGTGTAGATGTCTCTTTTTGTGAGAAAAGCAAATATGACCTTTATTTTGACAATAAAACATCTGATAAATCCTAAGAACCGGTGTAACTTTTCCAGTGTTTTCCCATGTGAGGGAGGCTCTTCTGTTTCCCCTCAGCCCATGCAGGCATACTTTGTGGTTCCTTGTGGTCACCGTGTTGAGGATGGCAGCAGCAGCAATAGCAGCTTTTGAGAGTCCTGGCTAAAAAGGAAGCCCTTTTAACCATCAGAGACTGGTAATTAGAGGCAGGGGTTGAGTTGGAGCATCTCCATAATTGTTAAAGTCCTCTTCACATGCCTGCCGAAGCCCGCTTTCTTAATTTAGTAAAAGAGGGAGTGGGTGAATGGGGGTATAAATGCAGGGAACGGACCCTTTTCATCTGCGGAAACTTTGATCTTTCTTTTTTAACAGCCTAGAATAAAGGTGGTGTGTATTAGGAGTGTCTGTCTGATGTGCCAAGGTTCCCCCTAAACGTCCCCATTTGGATGCTTTGATGGACGTCCTACAATTGAAAGAACATTTTGGAACCCCTCTCTTTTTTTTTTTTTTTTTTTTTTCAGGTTTGTTAGAGCTGAAACCTGCCAGAGCCCCTGCGTCTTGTGTTTGGTTTTTTTCTCGCAGAGCCTGAATTGAAACATCTTCTCCCCCGGCTCAAGCTGTGTCAGCGAGTGCAGGGGCCTTGACATGAATGATATTGAAATAGCAATGAAAGCCCCACAGGTGGTCTGTTCACATGATCTCACATCTTAGGGCCCCCTAATCGAGGCATTTTTGCTACAAATGTATCTGGTTTGGTCCCAATTAACCCAATGCGCTGGCATAAGATGATACACTGTAAACCAGCGTAGAAATGCCTTTGATTTACTGGTCAATAGTGACAGTGGGCTTTGTAGTGTCTGTTTTGTTCCTGCTTTATTCCTTTACGGTCAGACTGCAGATGTGAAACCCCAAAGCTCCTTTTCAGCGTAGCGCAGGCAAGCATCTGTTGGGAGCGTAAATCAACCATATAAATCTTGCATCTCTGTTGTCAGCTAGGACAGCAGGCAATGAAGATGCACTGTAAGAAATAACTAGTCTGTACTTTTAAGATGAAAAGAGCAGCATCTTTATCATTTCACTTCCACCTAAATGAACAACAGTTTTTGTGTTAATGTGAACTCATGTTTAAGAGTTTTCAACATGATTTTGTTTAGCTGAAAGTTTGAAATATGTTGTCTAAAAACTGCATCTTGGTGACGACCAGTTAGTGGTTTTGGAACATTTGATGGCGTGCGTCATTTAAATAGTCACATTTGCACCCAGGCTTGCTGCTTGTTTTTTCTGGTGTTTACCCCCAAACACCTCAGACAGGCAGAGTGCAGCCCCAGCTCTGACCGCCTGCCTCCCAGTCCAGCAGTGACATTAATGTGCAGCCCCATCTAGTGGTAAAAGCAGCGCTGCACAGCTCCACATGCCTCAGTGCGTCTGTTTACAGCGCCACAGAAAAGCTGCTCAGAGTGACATCTTTGCTCTTAAAGGATGTCAAAATTAAAAGAATGACACAGAAGATTTGCAGCAGAGGTTGAAAAAGTATATAAGGTTGTTCCCAGTACTCACTGTAGTGCTGTCAGCCCATATCAAGGCCAGCAGGTCTGTTTGGCACTCGAAAACCTTGAGGAAGCAGGTTAGGAGGTAAGAGTTCATGCAAATGAAAATGAGGCAAACTGAACCCTGGGAAATTCAACTAAATAACTTTGGGGGGGGGAGGTCAGACCAGGCATTTTACCTCAGCCTCACCTCACTGGAACCTACCACCTGCTCAGGTAAGTTTAGGATGCGCTGAACAGATCAAAAACATCAAACCAAGCATCCAGTTATCTTTTATGCACAGAGTCATGAACCAACTTTATCAGAGTTCCACTTACTACAGAACTATTTTATCTCAACGCTGCCTGAAGCCCTTAAACTGAGCATAACTCTGTGAAACTGATGATGTTGGTTCTTCGTAACCTGACTGATGAATTAATAGATCAACTGAAACACTGGGCTGAAATGAACAATTTAACACAAATAAATGAAAAAGTATAAAACACAGGGAATGTTGGGAAACAGCCCACAGCGAAAGGGATGAGGAGCCACCGTTCCTCAGTCATATTCACAACATGAAAAAATTCACATCATGATGGATTCAACATGAATACAATCCAATAGCTTTTTATGGAGTTGTGTCATTTATGTATCACAAAGAAACAGAAACAATTAAACCTGTTTGATTCACATAGAAAACATAACTAACCAATGAATTTAATATATTTCAACACCTTATATAGAATATGCGATACGTGTTATTCAAGCCATTGGCTGATTGGGTGATTGAGAATGGACAATAATTGTAGTGCTTATTTCACAGCAGGCGTCTGCCCTCTTACCCAACTACCTGGCCCCACAGACCAACTGTCCAGGGACAGCAGCATGTCCCAGCTTGGCTCTTTAACATAAACATTGTAATTAACAACCCATTTCCTCCACTCATTTAAGTGCATTTTACAGGGGAAAGTATGAGAGCGTCGTTAAGATGTTCTTCACACAGACAGGGGCAGGGCCGTCGCTGTGGCTCTGGCTATTAACTGGTAACGGCTCAGGTCACGTCTGAGTTTATGGTTTGGTTTTATTAGGAAGTATTTTATGGACGCGTTACTTATCCGATCTTGTTGGGGCTTGCTCTTGTGGCCTGTAGCAAACATACAAACATTGCTGGCTGTTGTCACTGGGCGGCACTGGTGCAGAACTGTGACTAACAAAGCTGGTTAGAAACGAATCCCTCAAACCATTCAGAAGTGGAAGAATAGATACTCTCTTTGATTGATTTGTCTTCTTTCCTGATCACTCTCTGCATCCAGGTGTTAGAGCCTCACTGTGCAGGAGGAGCATTCTGCCTATCAAATATTGATAACAGTGTTTTTTGAAATGCAGACACACAGGAGGAGTGATTGGATATTGATCTGATTCACTTGGGTTTACGTTTTTTTATTTATTTTTTTACTCTCTTCATTCATGACAGGAGATATCGCAGCTGTGGACAGAATTTTGTGATCTGCATTACAAATGTATCAACCTATATTTAGTATTTTCAAGTTGGACCACACAATAGAAGCATTTTGGATGAACAGATGTGATAAAACCATGACTTAACAATTTTACGATAAAGTCACCATGTTGGTTTGTTTTTTTTTTTGGGGGGGGGGTTGTAGCTGTGGACTCAGTGTGGACCGCAGTGTGTTGATCAAAATTGTATTTAAAGAGCCTAAACATGTGATTACATGTGTTTTTGTCAACATGAAGATTGTTGGTTTGTGGTTTCTCTTTATTTTCCAGACTATATCTGACCGTGGAGGATGAGCAAATAGTACTAAAAGCCCAGAATTTCCACGGTTGTATTCTTCTGTGCATAAAGCATGACAGTGACCTTGGGTTTCAGTGACCCATTTAGATTCATGTTAAAGCTTCTGACCTCCAGCTCAGGCACATTATTCTCAGGTGGCCATTTGAGACGCCAGATGTTGGAAAATAGAGGAGCTCAGCATTTCTGAGTCCTGTCAGGCTGCGTGGTTATAGTTTCTCGGGGACGTGGACGTCACTGATGCTGTTGCAGTTTGGACTGCACATTTATAAAGCAAGATTAGGAAGATGGCCAAGGTCAGTCCTGGACTTTTTCCTCCTCATCTTCTTCTGAATATTGTCCTTAACCGTATTTCTGCTGTCTGTGTTTGTTACGGCCGAATCAAAAGGTGAAATCAAGATGAAATAGAAAATGGATGTCAGAGTCAGTCATGCAGTTTTCCAACAGATAAATGCTTAACTTCAGCACCATGACTGAGCCCAACAAAGATAGCGGCATAAATGGCTGGCTCCCCATTGGCACAGTAACAATGCCTCTGTGGTTTAGTAGTCCTTACAGTGCACCCCTGCTGCCTCTTCCAATCCAAGGACCCCCACCTCCACACACACTCACACACTCACTCACAGCAGCAGAACACTGTGTTCCCTCAGTCCTTCAGTGACTGACTGACATGCACACAAAGGGAAAACTTCTTTCATCTGAAGTGCCAAGTGTTTTCCCAGATTCACTCCGGGTATGGTCACCTCAGTCCAAAGAAATGGCTCTGCACTCAGCACTGAAAAGGGATGTGATGTCATGGTTCTGATGATAAATAAATACTGAGCAGAACAAGTCAATGAGAGCGAAGCTGCCATTTAAAGTCTACGAGTGTAATATAAAAAAAAGGGTGAAGTCACAGGGTGATGGGCTCCTAAAGTCACAGCAACCACGATCTGCCCCCCCCCCCCATCCACCCATTCACTCACACACATAGACTTTCACCACATGGGCCGATCTGAACTGAAACACACGCACACGTTTGTTTTCATGATCTATATATTGACCATTTAATTTATGCATTATTTATAGACTTTTTCAGATTTTTGGTTTTTAGGTGAAACATTTCTTTGTATGAAAGTGCATAGAAATTATATATAAAGAAATGTGAAATCTTAAACTTCCACTGATATCAAAGAGCAACTGATAATGTGCCTTATGTAACTACAAAAAAACATTGCACTCTAATAGGAACACCTGCTTATTCATGCAACTATTCATGCAGTGCGGTGCATACAATTCTGCAGATACAGGTCAGGAGCTTCAGCGCATGTTCACATCAAACATCAGAATGAGGAAAAAATTATTGCGGCTTGATTGTTGGTATATTCCGAAACTGCTTATCTGCTGGGATTTTCACATGACAGTCTCCGTAACATTACAGGGAATATGTTTTATGGACTGATGAGACTAAAGCTGAGTTGTTTGGGAAGAACATGCAGCATGCTATAATAACAGCAGTGAAAAGATCATCTCAGGGCGACTCGGTGGGTCACCTGGTAGAGTGCGCACCACATTGGCTTAGTCCTAACCGCAGCAGCCATGGGTTCAAGTCTCACCCGTGGCCCTCTCTCACTGTGCTGTCACAATAAAGGCCAAAAAATGCCAAAAAATTACTTAAAAAAAAAAAAAAAACATCACCCCAAAGGTGAAACATGGTGGAGGGAGCGTTCATGATTTGGGGCTTTGCTGCCTCTGGGCCTGGACAGCTCGACATCATCAAGGGGGAAATAAATTAATCAAGTTAATCTAGGTATCTTATAGGACAGGGGTCCTCAAACAGGTGGCTGTCGATCCCCAAATCATTACTTGTCAGTTTGTTTACATCAGATATGCTGTAGGCTACATGCAGTGATAGCAACTCTTCTGATAACAGAACCAATACAAACTAAACTTTACCAACAAACAGGAAATACGTTTCCATGGATGAAGTGAGTTAAACTGTGAGCTTTGACTTGAGCCCAGTTATTTTTTTTAGCCCATGTTTATTTACATGTCTGGAAAATGAAGTGTACCGAATTATCTATTTTAACTCCCTGTTATGTTATGTTATGTACTGTACCATTGGATGTGACAACTATCACTGGATTACTGACTGAGGAGCTTCTTTTTTCTTTGATTTCTCAGCAGATTTATTTATGATTTAACAGATTTATGGACGTTTATTTGCAGCAGTGTTAACATGTCGGTGTGTTCAGGTTTGACTCAATCTTGACTCAGATATTTGCCTGATGTGATTTTCAGATGTGTTTGGTACACAATCTGAGTTTTGGTAGTTGTTCATCAGATTCAGTTTGGAGATCAGTTTGAATGTTTTGATACGATATGTGAATAAAATGTAACCGGTAATAAAAGACATGAGAATGGTTGGAGACCCCTATTATAGAATAATGTCAGGGTGGCAGTTCATCTGCTGAAGCTCAATGTGCAGCAGGACAATGGTCCTAAACATTGAAATAAATCTACAACAGAATGACTTCAAACTAAGGAAACCTGCCTTTTAAAGTGGCCCAGTCAGAGTCCAGACATTCACCCAATAGAGACGCTGTGAAATGACCTCAAGAGTATGTGAGAATATATCCAACCTGAAGCAGTGAAAGGTCCAAAGTTCCTCCTAAACTTTGCATAGGTCTGAACTGCAGCTAATGGAGGAGCTTGTTTGAGTTTCAACCAGTTATTTAAATCCAAGGGTTCACTTACTTTTTCCAAGACACAGTTTTTGTCTGGATTTGGTACTTAGAGGAAGATCAGATCACATTTTATGATCAATTAATAACAAAAAACTGGTAATTTTCAATGTTTCACTCACTTTCTCTTGCCACTGCAGCTAAATACATACTTTTCCCACTTGAAGCTTTGCCATGCCACTTTTCATGTAAGGAAATTAAACTTTATTAAATGCAATACCAAACCTTGACCACTTGAGGGAGCTGTTACCCAGATTTTTTTCCCCCTAGACTTACAATGGCAAGAACATTCTCTCAGTTTGTTCATCAAAATCCACACAATAGTAGCATGAAAGATACTATGCTATTAGATATGAACATTTATTTAATATTATTATTCATAATAAAGATACATACAATAAAGATGATTAGGAGCAGTTATTAGGAAAGAATAATTTGTTTTGTAATCTATACAGCTATGTTAAAATAGTTTAAATTCACTCACCCGCAACAGAGCTTGCATACCATCACTTCCTGTAGCCTTTCACACACACACACACACACACACACACACACACACACACACACACACACACACACACACACACACACACACACACAGGATTATCCATTACATTAACAAGTAAATAGTAGCACAACAGCCCTCTGTTGTCTCCACTGTATTCGTCGTCACTGGGACTTTGGGTTACTGGCCACTTGCGTCCATTTGGATTATCCTTCATTGTTTTTGCAGATTCTGTTGTGTGGCCCTGAGTTGGACCTTCATGCAGTAAGGTTTGGGAGACAGAGTGACTCCATAAACTGGCGTGTAGTCTGGCTGTCCTGCATCCTCAGGCCAGATGAAGTTGAACTTCCTCAGCAGAGTCACCATGATGAGGAAGAGCTCCATACGAGCCAGGCCCTCTCCAAGACACATGCGAGGACCTGAGACATCATTTTCATCCAGTAAGTTGTGTACAGTTCTTAGAATAGAAGACAGAACACAAACACTCGGGGTCCAGGCTCTCATACCTGCAGAAAACGGCATGAAGGCTTCTGGTTTAACAAACTCTCCCCGGTCGTTCAGGAAGTTTTCAGGGTTGAATTCGTGAGGAAATTTCCACTGTCCCTCCTCATTCAGCACTGAGTTCAGGTTCTGGATGATCAACGTACCCTGTGGGGAAAAAAATGGCACAACAGTATGTAGACAGAGAGAGAGAGAAAGAGTTTTTCTATAACCTTAATCTTTCCAATAAAACTTTATGCACCATCAAAAAGGGACAGCACATTCGACTGGCTTTTAGTTGCTTCTTACCCGGGGTAGCGAATAACCCATGAGCTCTGTGTCTTTTGTTGCACAGTGGAAGACACTTAGAGGGACAGTGTTGGCTATCCTCTGGACTTCATGGATCACAGCCTGGATTCATGGAGATCAGACAACATGTTCTTATGTTTTATCACTCTGGGAAAAGGTCATAATTCAACCTTTGCAGGAGCTAAATCACAGACAGCAGAGCACTGAACTTGAAGATGCTGGATATTGGCATTTCTTAAAAACAAAAAAGGACCATAAAGTTATGTCAAAAACTGTGATCATTGACCCAACTTCATTGACAGTTGGTTCCCCAGTGTCTCTTATAAAACAAAAGTACAAAAGTATTTTTGAGTAGAGAAGCTTTAGCAGTAAATGCTGCTACTAAGACCCATGTCTGTATGTGAAATATCAAAACATCTGTCTAAAAATGTACCTGCATGTAAGGCATGTTGTGTCTGTCATCATAAGTGACCTGATCCTTCTTTTCCAAAGTGCAGTCTATCTCTTGCTGACATCGCTCTGATAGAGACAAAGACAAATACAAAGATCTGTTGAACGGCTCATCAAAACGTTACAATTAGCAGAACAACATACCACAGCTAATGTGAAAGAACTGAACAAAAGCCAGAACGATAGAGCGCAGGCGTACCTTGTACAAGAGGGTAGGTCGTGAGGTAGAGGAAGCCAGTGAGCAGGGTGTTGGATGTGGTGTCAGTCCCAGCAAAGTGAAGATCCAGAACAAACATGATGAGTCGATCCTCACAGAAAGAGGAGCCATCATCGCTCCTCTGGAAAGAGATTTTTTTTCAAATATTTGAGTCTCTCTCTTTCTTTCTTTCTGTTATTTACGTAAGTACTTTATGTGCATGACACGCACCTTATCTAGTTCATCCAGATAACAGTCAAGGAAGTCTCGTGGTTTCCCTGGGACTCTGGTTTCTTTGTGCTCAGTAATCAGACCAGTTGCAAGTTTCTTACATGTCTAAGAAACGAGAAATTCATTGACCGAAAAAGAGGGAAATTTCCAGGAGAAAAAGCCCCCTCATACAGGATTGTAACAAATGTGACTTTAATGACTGCCAGAGTGCATAGTACCTTGATAAAGCTATAAGAGAAAAATGAGAAGTTCTTCAGGAACCAATGAAGATACTAACCTCAATGTTCTTAAAGGCCTTCATGAACGGCAGCGGTAGGTTTCGAATCATGGGAACAAAGTCGTACAGCTGTATAAGGAAAGCTGCATTTAGTTTAACAGTGAAAAGGGAAGAGGTGACATGTTTAAACTTTTGTTTCAGATAACTTCTGTGTACAATAAAAAGGTTGCATTCCAAACTAAACCTGTGTTTTTTGTACATTTTATTGTTTTAGAAATCACTATTCTATGTTTAGACACTGCTTTTGATTTTGAAACAGTATTTTAAGGCAAGTGTGGTCCATCCTTCTTCATATTAGTATGAGGAACAGTACAGGAGTTAAAAGCACACTTTTTCATGTCTATTTGAGTACCCTTGATATAAAACAATTCTGAAACCCTATTTTAATCAGATATCAAAATGAAACTTGCTGTCCTAACTAAGCCTGACTTTGGCCCATATACTGACAGCCAGAAGATTTTCTGTGTGTGCACCAGAATTGGTCCAGATGTGGAAGTAGCATCTGACAATCATGCTGTATATGGGGCGCCGTGGAAGTGGGCATATACTGGGCCAGAAGAAAATGGCCAAAGTATGGGCTGGATTTATTTTGCTTTGTAGCTAGCTTGCTAACATTCTTGCTTATGTTGGTAATTTAGAAAAAACTGTTAAATTAGAAATGGAATGTGATTAAAAGCTTTATGACTTACATTTCCATTTTATGTATCATTGCATCAAAACAGGACAGAGTTGGTACAGATAACAGAAGCTCAATTGTCTTTCAAACTGTTTCTACATAGTTGTGCCGTATACTGCACATCAATTTCTTTTTGTTTTTAACTATTTTCCATCACTGGAACAGGACAAGCATCAGAGCTCTAGGCTGTTTAAATAACATCACTGGATCTCACTACCACTCTGACTAGCAGTATTTTTTTGATATCTTACAGACATGTTGTGACTCACCATAGCCCAAGGCCCATTCGCTATCTTGGAGTTTTCTTTAAAGCACTGAACAACCACTTTGATGAAGTCATCATCATAGTCAAAACGCGTACCAAACAGGACCTGGCAGATGATGTTGGAGGCTGCGTTGTGAAACATAACTCGAGGACTCAGGATTGTACCTGTGACAGACACAGTGCGGTGACACAGCCCAACACAGATTCATGTAACTGTAACAGAACCTCACATAAACTGCCCACTGTATCAGAGGTCACAGAGAGTGCATACCACACATACCACGCACACCAATGCTCTTCTCCAGTGTTTCCACTGTGTACTGTATCTCTCCCAGAATCCTCTGCTCCATGGACTGCTTCCCCAGACCAAAATTCCTTAAGGTCATCAGAGCAAAGCGGCGATGCTCCTTCCAACTGGGGCCATAGTCTGCAAGAACCATTCCTATAACAGACATGGATATGGACACATGAAGCTCGGACAGAGTATCTTAAGTGATCCGCACTCTGTCCTTTGACACCTCATCTCTTTCTTACCGTTCTGGGTGAGATCACTGACAAAAATGTCTTGGGGTCGTCCAGCAAAATCAACAGCCTTGGTCATCATAGCCTCCTTCATGGCCTGCACCCCATTAATGACAACGGCTGGTTTGGGACCAATGAACAGGCTGTAGACGTTTCCATAGCACCTCCTCAGCTAAAAAAGAACAAGTATGAAGCCCTTAAAATGATCATGAAACATTGCCAATGCAGCATGCAAAAGATCTGCTTTTAAACCACAACCAAGTACTTTGAAAAATACTGAGAATATCTTTTTGTCTAACCTGTTTGAATATTCTTGGGAGGATGGTTTGTTGTCATCAGATTTAGTTTACAGCCAATCAACTGTACAGTCATGAAAACATACTGTAGAGCAAATTTACTCTTAGACAGAAAAACAATTTCTTCCAACAACCATAGCGGCCTTTACATATGTTTTTTATCTTAAGCTTCCTCTGCCTTTAATTAGAACAGATCCTCCAAACATTTTAGTTGAGTTAATAACGAGCATTTATAGTCAGCCAGTGTCACTTGTAGCCCGGAGGCAGTAGACTGCCCCAGTAATTCATAATCTGCAAATTTAATTTGTGCACTGCTGTGGAGTGTAACACATTGTGTGGTGTGCAGTGGACAGCTGCCAGGTACGAATGTGTGCGGCTTATGATCAGTAACATAACCATTAAAGGCAATGTACGAATTAAATGTCAGTGTTTTTCTTACCTTCTCAAAGTCCCTCATGGGGTTGTCCAAGCTGAGGTTCAGCAAGTTCCCCAGCACTGGCAATGGAGGAGGACCTGGCGGAAAGTTCTTGGGTCTCCGACATTTGAGACAGAGAATGAAAAAGACAACACAGATCCACAGAAGAATGAAAGAAACAAACATGGTGGAACGGAGTGTGCTGATTTGAAGAGACCTGACGCTTAACTGGCTTTAAAAGTGTTGCTCAACTCTCAGCCCTGCCTCCTCTGGATGTTTAAATGTAAATGAGCGGACACACAGTTCCAACACCTGGGAAAGCAAAACACAGCAAGTTCTGACAAGCTTTGGTTTGCCTTCATTATACAACTATATGAGCTCTATGACAGCCCCTCTGTTTCGCTTGCCCTTCTTGCTTCTGCTCTGTTTTCTTGTCAGGCTGCACAATCAGCAGCATGGGACACACCTGTGACAGTATGCATGTTATATTTCTCTGCATTCCACTTTGCATGCAACAACCTGCACAAAGCCTGAAAAAAACACTAGCATAGTCACTGTTGTTATCTGTTAAGGGTCAACATTTTTAATTAACACAGCCAAAATGCAAAAAAATGAACATTCTCACAAACATGTCATTTATTTTACCAATAGTATTCAAATCTGCAATAAAATATCCACCTCAAACTTCTTCATGAATGTGGCCCACACACCTCAATTTTGCCCCAAATTTAGCCTTACCTGCCAGTCTGACCTGTATGTCTGCATTTTAACAAAGAGCTTTCAGCACCCCAAAACCTCTGAAGCACTAACTTTACTGTTGTTAATATTAATCAGGATGGCCTGAAATGAACCAAAGGAAAGAATTGATGTTTAATAGAGCAAGTAAAGTGACATCCACCTCTTGTTGTCAGTTGAAGCTACTTAAGCGATGTTTTAAAAAATCTACAGCTCAGGAATTTCATGAAAAATATTTTAAAGTGTCTTTGCCTGATATACCATAACCTATATTTATGAAAATGTATTTTAAAAAATAATGTCACAGCCACAAAGTTTTCAGTGGATACAAATATTCACATAACAAAGTCAGTCATCACATTACCAGAGCCTCTGATTTCAAGTTTTGGATTCAAACATACGGCAGCATGTCACATTTTGCGTCACTGGAGGGCAGCATGACTTCAAGCTACAATACCAATGAAACGACCACAGTGCGACAGACTGGACAAAACATGAATAGTTACAATAAAGTGCTTTGAAAAGTTACATCATCTTCAACGTCATAGCAGTTTATAGAATTTCAGTAACACTGATGAACAGCCATAACAGTTGCACACACAGAGATCACGTCACATTAGAGAGTCAGTGAGTGAAACACATAGAAACAAAAAGGATCAAACAAAAACTCACTTTATAAAGAATGTAACATTAGTAGTGTATGAAACTGTATAAATTCATTTGATATGAAAGATTAAATTTTATTGGAATATGATTTGGTGTAAATGTAAAATTAGGCACCTAATGTATAAATAGTAATATTATCATGGAAAGTGAGCACAGCACTGGTTATTCAATATCTTTAATTGTAAAATAATTAAATATATAATATATATAATAAAATAGCACATAATGAAAAATATTATTAAAGAAGTCATGGGTCTTCATTATGGTTTTAAATTGATCATCATCACCATCTTTGGCGAAGATAGTCGTATGTTATTTCTTCCCCAAGTCGTGCTTTTTACACTAAACACAGGGTGTATGAAGAAGGTGTGGCAGCGTCAGACCTGCTGTGGTCTGATGAAAAAACCCCTGTGGTCACCCTTGTGACAGTCAGGGTGCAGCACTCTGTAGATAAGTGAGATATGAGGCCGGGAGCTTTTTCTTTCAGCTTCAAAGAGCCCATAAGAGGAAGAAGATCAAAAGCTATCCATTTACACAAAGACTGGCCCCTCAGGTATAGAGCCACAGTCGAACGGCGATGCCACTGATTTACTGAGGGAGTCTCAGGGTCAGGGATGTTCACAAACTAAGCTGACAGGTTACACTGCTGGAAATATTTCAGCAAAGGAACACATTATAATGTCTATGATTGACATGTGACACAGTAGGATATGAGTGTCTGACCCACATTATGAATTGAACTTTGCTCAAGGTGAAACCAAAACCACAGCAAGCCGGGTGCAGATGTCCTGAAGGGCAACAGACAACGCTGCTCCTTTTCAGAGCTGCGCCGTGCTCTATTTCTAGTGTCAGTGTATGTTAAGGCTTGTATTCCTCCTAAGCTCCATGAGGCCCTGAAATAGAGTGACAAGCTGTCTCCATAAATACAGAGCTCCTATGGGGAAACATAATTGCTTTGTGAGACTACGTCGGCTTTAGGGGACTTCATAGTGTCCTTCACTTCTGACGGAGGAATCCTATTCTCTAATATGAGCCCAGTAACAGCATCTTAGCAAGATTGTCTTTAGTATCAGGCTGACCTTCTTACTCCAAAAGGTCATCCAAACATCAGAGCACAGGGCCCAGAGGCTACCTGCGTCCACCGTGACCCTGTGACCTACGCACAACAGAGAGGGTCTTGGTAGTATCATATAGAATAACTGTGGTAGGGGGGAGGTTGTTCGTGTATGTGGTGCAGGTCAAGGCCTGTCTTTGTTTATGTACAGTCTGTCATTGGAGGTGGGGTTAAAGCCAACAAGGGAGCAAACAGGTGGGCTGCACTCTTTTAGATTTTCTCAAGGTTGAGATTTGCCCTAGGACGCTTAAGGTTCGAGTATCCTCTCATTCCTTGTTAAAAGAGTCTGAATTTGTGACTTGAATTCTTGTCGCTTTGCATCACCGGGCGAGAAAATGCACTCTCCTCAAAGGCGATGTGATCTGACGCCATATGCGTTTAAAGGTGTCTGCTGAATGTACCGCTGTTTTGGATTCTCCCGGAGTGACAGTTCAGTCTGTGTTGTAAAATGAGGTAGAGGGCATGGCAGGATGTCAGCTCCCGCAGTTTCTGCCACTGTGTAAACCTATATGCCTTATTCTTATGTTCCAAAATAACCTGGAAATAAAGTGGTCAAACCCTCAACAGTCAAACCCACTCTGATCTTTTCTCCTGTCCATCATCGTTGGTCTGTAACTCTGTGCTGCTGCCCATCTCCACCAGCGTATACTGACCCACCCTTCTGGTACAGATTGTTGCTGCTGTTGAAACATCTCCAGTGGGCCTTGCTGATGCCCCAGGAGGCAACCCGAGGTCCCGTCTGGGCGGAGGTGGCGGTTTGAGTCGATTGCGTTTGCTAACACGAATGGACCTGGGTGTCCCCATTGGCTCTGGAGGGCAGAGAGCCAACTCGCTGCCATTCCTTTCCGGAGCCTCCTCTTGGGTAACAGAATAGCCGTTGTTCCCATTGGTGTTGAAACCTGGAGGTCCTAGAGAGCGAGGAAGAGAGGGGTGCTCCAGACGAGGTGGTTCCGGACCTAAATCAAGCACTCCCACACTGCAAGAGCCCTTGCTGCCTCGCCTCTTCCGGAAGCTCCCCAGCTGACCAGCTTCTTCTGAATCCTGCTGAGCCCCGGAAGCGTTTAGGTCCATTCCCCTGGAAGCTCTTCCGGTTGACAGGAAACATTGCTCTTCCTCATAGATTTTCTTCACCATCATCTTCCTCTTGCTCTTCTGTCTCACAGAGCGTTTGATGGCGCAGAAGAAATCCAACACATTTAGGAAAAGGGACAAAGCAGCAGCACCAAGCATGAAGTTGAGCATCACGGTCTTCTCAGTGGGCCTGGAAATGTAGCAGTCCACCTGGGTAGTGCACGGTGGATGCTGGCACAGGAATCTCTTTGGGATGTAGAAACCAAAGAGATAGTAGTGAGCTGCTCCAAACCCTGCCTCCAGCAAAGTCCTGAACATCAGATGTAGGATGTATGCTCCTGTGAAGCACTGGGCCCAACCTTGCTCAGCTACCAGAGGCATCTTATTTACGGGCGTCTTGCTGAGTGGCTCCTGGTGGATCTTGAACAGCGGCATGGCTTTGATGTGACCGGAGGAGTTCAGGTCCACGGTGAGGCCATTTGAGACCTTATGGACCACGTAGATGATAAAGATGATGTAAGGGAGACACAAGGTGACAAGCTGCACCAGCCAGAAGCGGAAGAGCGAGACGGGAGAAAACAGATCATAGCACACGTTGGCACAACCAGGCTGAATGGTGTTGCACACAAATCGCTCCTGCTCGTCCTGGTAGAGAGGGTAACCAGCAAAGAGGAGCATCAGGACGCGGAGGAAGATCATCACAATGAGCCACACCTTCCCTGAAAGTAAAGCAGGTTCAAATTTTTTTCTAAAAATGTGCTGATTTGACACTGATTCGTAAATTAATTCGTGTTTTTGCAGATTTCATGCTAAACTCGAGACCCAATAAACTCATAAAAATGAATATTTCCATGCACATAAACATAATACAAGAGTGTTTTTTTATTTAGATAAGTCAGAAACCAGCTAATCTCTGTCAGTGAAGTCAACTCACCCATCAAAGTGATGCTGTGATTGACAGAGATGAAGATAACCTCAGAGGCACTTGGTCCTGCCATGTTCGCTGTACTCAAGGTCCTCCAAAATCTTCCAGTCCTCCAGTTCTGGGCCACAGGGTAAACTCTTAAGACAGGACCTCACTCCCTATCCAGCTACCTCTCCTTTTTCCACATCTACCCTTTCTACCCAGAGGCACAGTGGTCTCCAGTAGCACAATAACCTCCAGGTGGCCGCAAACAAAGTTTCCGGTGGCAGTCTGAAACTCAGATTCTCTGCTGGATGGAGTATGTCCCATGTCCTGCTTGGAAAATCCAACCTGATACACTCCAGTCTCTGAAAGACTGGAGTGAAGCAAGTAAATACTCCCGTCTTACCTCTTCCTCTGTCCCTTGCAGACAACTGTCTGTCCTCAGACAACAGAAGACGGGAGCGAGCCCCATTGTGGGTCTATTCTTATCACACTTCTAAAAGCACGTCGCCATCCTGGCATTGCAGAGATATTTTGGTGCTGCCGGTCGTCCTTACAGGAGAGGAACAAGCCTCCTGACTTGCTCACTCTAAATTGCTGTATTACGTTCTCAAGCACAATGGCAAGCATGTTCATCCCGGCCACTCCATGAAAACCTCTACTCTCCAGTGATAAATCAAGATAACATGCAGACCGTGGATTAGTGCTCATGAAATGCGAATAGACTGTATAACTGTATTTTCCCACAGCTGATACAAGTTTAAGACTGATAAGGACCTACTATAGTCTATACTTGTTTAACATGGGTATGAAATAAAGCTAGATAAAAGTAATCTAATTATTATCAAAAACCCAATTAATACTTCAGTTTTTTTATCAAAATGAGATTGAACTTTAAATGAGGTTCTCGCCTGTACTTTTCTCACATGCTGCATGCACCCTCTCTCATGTATAAGGTCTCTGCTGGGACACATGGCTAAACACAGTTGAGTCTGTTCATAATCACTACAGATCAGTGGCTATTAGCACTTCCATACTGGCTCACAGTAAAAACCCGGCAGGCACATTTTGAATGGTGGACAAGGCTGAGATTGGTAATGTAACTGGTTCTGTTTAATATTCATTCATGTGTGACAATGAACTTTTGACTATAGGACATATAAGTATTTTACACCTGCAAATCATTAAAAAGAAGTCAGTAGATGTTGTTTGGAACTGGGAAACATTAAAAGGGAGTTTCATTAACAAAAGTGTAAATATGACAGATCAGAGGCAAATCATAAGAAAGTTCAGCAATATCAGCTTTAAGGTGAAAATGAACCCCACAGCCTCACAGCAAACTGCCAACCTTACACCCACTGCAGAACAGTGACTAAGTTAGTTTTCTTTACTTAAACCTGGAATGTACCATCTACTCAGTTAAGCATGGGGTGAGCTAAACAGGTGCAACCTTTCCAAAAACACTCAATAACAAATGAAATACAAACAGATACGCTCAACATTTAAAGTTGGCTATTAGCACACACAGAGACACACACACACACACACACAAGCTCACAAAGATCTTTAGAATATTATTTCCTGCAGGACAGTGTTACCCTTCCCTTCCCTCAGCCTTGTCAGACCGTTTGGTCGCTGCTAACAGGATAATGAGGCACACCTGTTATTAATTCCACTGATTGAGTGTGTGCTGCAGCACCACACTAAACATTTACATTCACACAGTAATTATGAACCATGTGAACCATGTGAAGCTTTGTACACTTTCTATATAGAAAGCTATATATTCTAGGTATGTATTTTATCTGTGTTTGGCAAAAGTTATCAAAATCTTTTTCTTCCCTGATGTAATATTAAATGCACTTGTTTGTCCTCAGCCACTAGAAGAAGACTGTATACATCCTGTTGTGTGATCAGCTATCACAGGTGTATTGTATTTGCAACTCATCACACTTTATTTCTTCCTTTGAATGATGGAGCCCATATTAGCCACTGATCTGCGCTCCACATTGTAGAGAAATTGAACAGGGACAAACTCCTTGTCCTCATCTTCTGTTTCATCTGCTGCCATTCATTTTTATCACAAAGGTAAGTTGCATCAAAGTTATGAGAATATAATAATAGCTGCCATAAAGCGCCTGAGCCCTGGCTTATCAAAGAGGTGTATCTGCCTTTTCAGCTCATTGATTACTATGCATGAAAAGGAGCATGATTACCCTTCATGGTTGCGTTCGAGGTCATTCAGGCACTGTTCAGGCAAAGTTTTCTAAGGGAAGTTTTAAACCCTCCTACCCCTCGCCTCCAGCTTCAGTGGTTAGTGCCATTTCCATGCACACTAACTATCCTTTCATTTCAGATTTTTATTAGCAATGAAGAAATGAGCATAATATTAAGACATGTTTCTGTTGCACCTAAAAAGCTGATCCCTTGAGTCAATGCACAGGTCTGGCACAAACATCCCAACACAACTTAAAAAGGCTTTTATAACAGGCCAACACATTCCGCCATAGGGCATAAAGATCATGATTAAACATTATGATGCAGAATTAGAAACTGATGCTCCACTTCACTATTTTCTCTACCAGGATCTTACTTTCTTTTGCCAAACTGTTCATTCATCAACAAACAACCACGGAAGACCCCTTCAGATTACAAAAAAAACTTGAAGAAATGTTTTCTTTTTCTTATTTGTATACATTTTTTACAGAACCTGTGGAACACTAATGCTATGGCCTAAAAGGAGCTATTTGTGAGTTTTGCTATTGCTATATAGCCAATCTTAGCATTAACAGCTGTATTACCAGTCTTGCCGAGAGCTTCAGCCATCATTGCATTTACAAGAGGTTATAATAAGTCCTCCGAGCATCACTATGTCTTCAGGACAGACTAGACACTACAGTGACTCGGTATCGGAAAGTGAAGAGATTGGTGAGAAAAGGAATGAAGTTTGATACTGAACTCACAACGTTTCTACTAGTCTGGTAAGTAGACATTGGCTATGTAGCAATAGCAAAATATACAAATAGCTCTTTTAAGAGCTCAAACACAGTTTCATCATCTTAAAGCTGCACTAATCAATATTTTTATATTAGCACGTGGCAAAGTGCAATATGGTAGGAGTCATTCCGAATGATGAATCCATCCAGAGAATAAGCACTTTACACTGGAGTTCCCATCAGCTTCCAGCAACTGTAGGAAGCTGTTCTCAGCAGAAAGATTCTCATAAACCTACTGAGTAGTGAACACGTTGTGGAGGAGACCAAAACAAACCTATAAGGGGAGTGAACATGGGACTTACATTTGCCATGTTGTCTGAAATACAACTCCAAAATTAATGCTACTGTTGCTCCATGTCTGAAGATTGTATAAAGGCAACTATTTGCTAATGCCTATTTAGCATCTCAAAAGCACAGAATATAGCTATAAACAGTAAACAGTAAAGCCTGACTTTAATACTTATTTTGTTTATTTCGCTACAGCAGTTTGCCTTCCCATGTTAGAGATCTAACTCCACCACATGAACCTATTTCTCCACCGAATGTAGTGATGCTGAGCGCCAAGTGTTTCCATGTACTCATGCATTCTCCTTAGTGTCTGACTTTGTTATTTTTGAGCAGATCATTGTGTGCAAAAATATATATTACATGAAGGAGAAGAAAAAAAAAGCCTCAAGTCACAAATGACACTTGAGAGAAAATAAGCGTAGGAATAAGTGGTCTTGATGCGCGAGGCTCCTCTTCTGTAAAGGGAGGCTCGTCCTTCCAGCTTTTACACAATCAGATGTTGTAAATCTGGAACGTTCAGTTTGAATAAAAGCTTTTGTGCCAGTATCTATTATCTAAGGTGGGTGTGGATTGATAACTCCTCAGACTGAATCTGAGACATTGAGAATGAAGCTGGATTGTCAGCTGAACAGAAATATCAGAATGTAGGCTGTATGTGTTCTTTAGCTTGAGACATGGTTTCAAAGGTGAGTTAGTGTCTCCACACGCAATATATATATATTCGGTTTTTACATGTTTGATGTAGTTCATGAGAGACATATGGCGTGCTCTTTCACTAAGGCTCACAGCTCACAACATCGCACTGAATTGACTTTTATAGCAATTACCAGCGAGGCGATTGAAATGCAAATCAAGGCTAATATGGAGGATTAAATGTGTCCCTCAGTGACAATATGACAGAGTGTAATCTCTGTATTACCATTTGCTCTAAACCATTTAAATGGTTCTCTCTGGGAGAAGAAACCCTGCTGGATCCCATCGGTTATACAATACAGAACATGTCGAAATATTGTGCTACAAAGTGAAAAGCATTTGTGATGATGATTTGAAGTCTCATAGTATGTGTGTATTGCTATTACCTCTTTCAAAAGGTGAAGTGATCCTACATATTAAACAACAAAATGTACACTGGGTTTATTGCAAGGTTTTAAATTTTAATTCTTGCACAGGTTTTTCTAAACATTGCTTCAGAAGAGAAGAATTGGGAGCAGTTGTTTAAATCATAATAGAAAACATACAGAGAAAAAGAGAACAGAGAGAGAGAGATCCGAGTTTGGCAAACTGAGAACAGGAACAAATGACTGACTCACTAAAATGGAAATAATACACGGACAATAACAACGGAACACAGTACAACTTTTTGAAAATATCAATGAAAAAACAAAAACAAAAAAAGGTCACAGCTACAGCAGTTGACTGACGTTAGGACAGGAAATCGTCATGATCAAAGCTGAATTTGTAAAATCCAAAAATTGTCATCGAAGAGAGGAAGAAAAATCAAGGGAAAGTAAAACTCTATGCAGAGGTAGAGTTCAGTGCACAAGGCTATGACACACACCTAGTAACCAGCTGACAGGACGCCACAGGCCCAAGGTCTTTTCTGTCGGGAGTGAATTCTCCATGTCAGGACTCACCATCGTTGACCGCACGGCATCAACGCTCACTTCTGGGTCTAGAGAACACCAGACTGGGCTGTATGCACACATACATACAATAAATAGGATATACAATCTTTGAATACCTCTAACAGTTTGAACTCACAACAGCAACTCCAGTAACATTACTTTTCCTAAAGACACATTTTGCACTTTATTTTCCACTCATTCAAAGCACCATGCAGAACAACAGCTCTCTTTCCAAGTCCTGACCCCTTTTCATTTACTTAATGTGCAAGAGAGCAGGTTCAGAGCAACACGTCCAACAGGATCATCCTTCATTTCTCCTCGACTTTGGTACAGTTCTGTCCCTTCTAACACCTGCTGGTCCGGGGGGGAAATCTCACTGATCTGACTGACTGACTGACTGACTTGACTGATTCGCTAGTAGTTTGACAAGACATAACTTTAAATCACAGATGTGGAAGCTGCTGATGAAATGCACAAAATAAGCTAGAGGCTTGAAGGAGGGTACGCTGATGTCACATCTGAATTAGACCTTTTTCTGACCTTTTCGCTTAATGAAGAAAAAATGCATTTAAAAGCTGTTTTTGTTCATTTCTTTTTAGATATTTCCAGGTTATGTCATGGCATTTCTAAGCATAGAGTGATGTAGTGGAGAATAGTGTGAGTCCAGCTGATCATAAGGCAAATAACCACTATTATAAAGTTGAAGTATTCGTATAAAAGCAGAATTAATTAAACCAATTACCTTCAGATGTTTTGTAGGTTTACCTTTTACTACATTCCTGTATGTTTTCCTATTTCTGATTGAAGAAACATCAAGAAAAGAGCAAATCAGGACATGATTTGTTCATTTAAAAAACTGTTTATGGCCTTTTCACTTATTTCTAGTCAATGCAAAAAAAAAAAAAAAAAAAACTGGGGGGCCCCAATAATGACAAAATGTTGTAAAGGTTTGATAATATTGCTGAACAATTCAAATGTTGAGTAAAGTTTTGTTCTTTTCCTCTAACTAAAGATTTTTAAACATTATTCATTTACTGTTCTATCTTTCACAAGCTTTTTTGTTTCAATTTCAAAAAAATATTCTATTCTATTTTAACTATGTAACTAACAAAACTATTTATTGATGTTCTCAGTTACATTTTTTGATTATTCTGAGAACTCGTTACTCCATTTTGTCAATTTCAGGGCTCCGTAAGGAGTTAGAATTATTAATCACAAACATATGAATCTGGCAATGTTTCCACAGAGTGGGCATAAAAAAAAAATTGACAACAAATAATACAATGAGCCTGAATTGTCTTGTATTATCTATATATCATATACAGTATGTAACACATAAAAACTTGGCATTTCCTGCTGTGCAGAAACATCAAAACAAGAAAACAGACAAAAAAAAAATCTTCAGTGGTGTCTCCCATTTAAATCTTAATACTTCTCTTATTTACTGTCCCCCTCATTTTCAGTAAAAACGGATCCAATATAAATATTCTAACATCATTCTGGTTTTTGTGTTTTTTTTTTTTTACAGTACGACTTCAGTCTACAGATTTGCACACCGGCACTGTATTTACACTGTACAGAGACAATTTTGCAAAATTTTCACACATCTTTTTGTGAGCAGTGTCTGAATTGTCACTTAATGCGTTTATTCGTTCATTTAGGTCCCTCCCAGAACAACATAAAAAAACAAACAACCCTGAAGAATCATGCTTTTAGTGGCTTCTAAATGTCGATATTCCAATTGTGCTGTTTGTTTGTAAGCTGGAAGAACCATACAAAATGTTAAAGAAAAAATACTTCAGTTATTTGATCTTTTCCTCCAGTAGAAAGGGGAGAAGTGTTAAACTAGCTTATTACAGGCACCACAGGTCAGGACAATGGCAGTGAATAAAGTACAACAGAAGCTCTACAGTATGTCTCACATTTGTCTCGGAGTAGTAGACCCTCCCACCCCCACCCCATCTTCCAGTCAGTCTTCTCCCAAGTGCACATGCTTTATTGTATTTAAACCCAACAACAAAGTGATGCATGAATATTGCTTTAAGTGAATAGCTGTATCTGGATGATGGCTGGATGGCCTTGCTGTAAGACAAACCGTTCTGTTACTGGAAGTTGAATTCCTGCATCCCATCAAAGCGCCCTTGAGCTAAACAGTGAATTGCTTTTGACAGAACTTTTAAGAACTTCAGTTAAATGGCTACAATGAAAATGGGATGTTTAGCGAGGGAGGACTTGAGATGCAGTCCAGTCAAATTTGTCAACTGTGCTCTGAAGTTAATGGTGGAATGTACACGTCTCTTCTTTGTGCTTGAGGTTTCTGCGGGATGGGAATGCAAACAAACAGATAGAGAACAACAAAACACTAAAACAAATTGAGGAATTGAGCTTTAAAATTTTAGATGTGCCTGCAAGCTGTCAGAAACCGATGGCATGCTTCAGCTAAGAAAACAGACTGAGCCAGAGGATTAAAATTAAAGGAATGTACAGGCCTCCGCCAATCAACCGTACTAGCCAGTCGAGCCTCAAAGGGAATTATAGAACACCGTTGCTGCTGTCATGAGTTGTATTTCGCATTGAACTCGTTCCTGTTTTCTTTTCCCAATGTCAAACAGTCTCTTATATTCTCAGCTGTATTTCCATTTGGCCTCTTCTTCTATTCTTCAGTCAAGGTCGTCATTCCAACAACTTTCACTCACACACTTCAGTTTGGTTCAGCTCAGCTCCGTTTGGTTCAGTGCAGGCAGCCGGTGGGACTTCTTTTATGTACAACAACCCAGAGAGGGTGCAATCACACTTGTAAAAGTGCCCAATTGTGTAAGTGTGTGAGTGTGAGTGTATGTGTGTGTATTCCAGACAGACCCACTGATCCACAGGACTGCTGCCCACTTGGTCTGTCTGCTTACCAGGCAGAGATACACTATGTCTGACAGGTCTATCTATTCCTCTGCTGCGTGCTGCCGGAGGCCAGTGTTAGGAAATGATGGCAGGACACCACCGCACCACCATCAGGTTATCTGCGCTCACTGACCGCTTCTTAGCTAGTTTCCTCAAGTCCTTGTATTTGTCGTCACACAACCGTGAGATGGCCTGAAAGTCAAAGCACAACAGAAATGAAATGAAGATGAAGTAATCGGTTGAGATCGTTGTCAGTGTGTATGAAAGAAAAGAGACAGAAAACTGAACGAAACACAGGAAGTATTTCAAAAGTTTGAGAGGAAGAGAAGAGTACTGTCATCTGGAAATGACATAATCAATAGTAAAATCCTATTGGTTTGATTGAGAGGACACTCGCTCATTTATTTTGGTTTTGGTTCATCTTATATGATTATTGGCTTTAAGTGTTTAGGTGTTCTGGGGTATTTCAAAAAGAGATCCAACCAGATCCATTATTGTCAGTCTGTTAGCTAGCTGGTTAGCGTGCTAACTTCAGCAGAATAAAAAGACATGATAGAGACAAGAGTTAACACTGGTGTTGCATTCCACTGGTGGTGACAGCTCTTGGTGAGAAAAGGAATGTTGATGCAAGTTTGATACTAAACTTGCAACGTTTCCTCTAGACTGGTAAGTAAACAGCTGCTAATGCTAAGTTTCATGTTGTCTGATGACACCTCTTGTCAGACAAATGAGACTTGATCGGCATCTCCCTCACTCTCTTGTTTTGTTGCACCTGTTAGGACAGCACACCTTACCCTGCTACCATTTCTACTGGTCAATAGGCTCATGTGAAATCCCAGAAATCCAGGTGTACCTGTACCCAGCTTCGATCTGAAGAGGCCTGACAAGAGGTCTCATCAGCCAGAGCAACTGAAAACACACACCTGTGTGGGGGTGCAGAGCCTCTGGCACTTGTTCAGTACATTACTCTGGTAACATATGTTTAGAGCAGCTTTTCACAGCGGACATTTTGACTCATCATAGCAGGAAAAGCACAGGTGAGCTAGGAACACCAGCAAATGTCTCTAATCTATCAACATATAAGAAAGCCCTACAAGTGAGATATCATGCACACTGCAAGGAAAACAGGATGGGATGAAGGCATGATTAATGTTGTTAATTAAACCAGTGCTTTGCTGCTTTGAAATGTCAACATTTCTGCTGTGGTCTATTTTAGATGAAAAGAGAAAAAAGCAGGCAGACGCATCCGCCAGCTCCATCGCTGTGGCTGAGATGTGTTTCAAACGCTAACTGGAGTGAGGCAGAGGGACAGGGAGGGGAGAGACAGATGTTGAGGCAGAGAAGCTAATTACACAGCAACATAGCCTTGCATCCTATCCTTCACTCAACTGTGCTTTGTGTGCATGTGTGTTCTGTTGTTCAAAAATACTAATTACGCAGATGGCCTTGCTTCATTGTTAGGCAACACCAAATTGGACTTTTTGTTTTTTTGTAATTTTTCTGTATGACCTGGACTCAACAAAATCTAAATCTGCTTCCACTTTCCTGTGCGTGTACTACTCACCTCTAGTTTCTGGGCCTTGTCCCTGCTGAGAGGTTCCAGGGGGAAACTGAGGTTGTTGGCCTCAGCCAGGGAGCGCAAGTCGAAGTAATACTTGGCGTAGACGCTGGACGGCACGTTGATGTTGAACTGCAACAGCTCCAGGAACTGACGCTCCAGCTCATTCCTTTAGCAGAGGGGGGGGGGGGGGGGGGGGGGAGCGCAAGAGAGGAGGCATGAGGTGAGAAATGCTTGAAAAAAAGATATTTACAAAGAGTGAGATTCAAACAGAATTAGTTCGACCATGTCTACAAAGAATTCCTGCACAGAGAGACTGAAGAGGAGACAGAGGATACTCATGAGACCATCTTGGCAAATCCATCACCTATTACAGACAGTGGGTGTTAACCTCTCATGTACAGTGCCAATGCACAAGCACTGAGTAAATCCCCAGTACGCCCACCAAACATAAGGCTTTCTTCATAACGACAGGGAACGCAACAGCAACGGAGCCCTGAGCATTATGTGCGAGAAAAAATATTAATCCCACATCTTGAAAATGCTATTGTCATGCATTTCCTCACGCTCTGTGATCCCCTGAGCAACGCGATGACAGCCGCTTTCATCTATTTCTTTTCAGTCATGACCGATTCATTTTGCATGGTAACCTGCAAAAGAAGCAAGATCCATCTCTTCCTCCTCGCCTTTGTTCCCCAACCCATGCACATTTACAGGCGTGCAGCAACAGACGAGCTAAATTTAGACTCCAGTGTAGCCAAACTCTGCCTAATAATACTGCTTCTTTTTTATCTGGCTGTGGCACTCATTCAAGCTATTCTCATCTGTTTCTTTGTGGGTTTCTCCACTCCTCTATAATTCTTCCAGTTACTTTACGAGGAATTCAGCAGGCTAGCTTCCAGAGCAGGGATTTAAAAAACATAAAACTGATCTTCCGAGGAAATCTGTGGTCAAACACTGAGTCACTGTCCAGTAAACTGCCATTCGGGCGTGCGGCAGAAGCACATGCCAGGCTCCTCCCGCTGGAAAGCGTCCCACACAGGTGGATTACAGTCAGTCGGCTGAGTGAATCTGAGCCCAAGGACGAGAATATACAGCCACCGGTGCAGAAGAGTGAGAATGTAGCACAGGTCAGAGGTTGTAGCAGTGGCAACACGTCTACAGTATCGTGTTCCCCCTCAGATTAATCCAACCATTCCTGTGGATTTGAGACGGATGTGGTACAGGACAGTGTTGGCTCCTCATGCTCATGAAACCTCCTCCCCGTCTTGAGTACTCATTAAATATTACACACAGCAATGTCCAATTGCATTTTTAATCTAATCGAAAAACTATTCAATCTATTGCTTCAGAAGTCTTTGCTACAGAGAGACCCCTTAAGTCGATGTCCAGTAAGTGTATCTCTTATTGTCAGCTTCTGAGGGACTAATAAACGTGGCGACTCGATATTGTGGATTATTGACTTTTATTTATAGAGAAAGATGCAAGAAGAGCGGATATAAGCTGTGAGCTGCATAAATCTTCTTCTAACAAAGGATAGACTGTATTTTCTGCGTCCTGATCCTCTATCATACTGTTTCTTGGCTCAAGAACCAGTCTGCGAGCCACAACAGATCACAGTCAAGAGTGCTGGACAAAATGGGCAATGAGGTGGACCTGAGCATGTCCAGACCACCACACAAGTGACTCTCAGCACCTCTTGAACCCCGGCTGACCCCACAAACTCAGGCTATATTGAGCACAGAAAAACCCTGACTGTTTGTCACAAGCTGGGGTGAAGACAAGTAAAGTAGTACAGAGGAACACTGAATAACAATGGCTGAAAGCAAGATACCAAGTAAGGTCAGAATGCTTGTTTCAAACAGAGCTGAAGCAAGTCAATAAAAATTCAGCTTTTTTTTCCAAAGTAAACTGAATATCTTGCAGTTTTGGACCCCACAGAAAAGGTTCACTTCGGCTTCGGTTTTCTTTTTGTAAACATTTTAAAGACCAATCAGCTAATTAATCGATAATAAAATAATCATTATGTTTTGAGCTGCATAAATGTGACATGAACAGATCCTATCCATGGCCCATCTGTCTTCAACTTAACGCCCTCAAGCTGGGAACATAAGCTTCATTTACGATGGTATACATACACATGTGGTTTGAATGCCTGTAAGTTCTGTTTGTAAGCACCACACACACACACACACACACACACACACACACACACACACACACACACACACACACACACACACACACACACACACACACACACACACACACACACACACACACACACACACACACACACACACACACACACACACACACAATAAGACTTGTGGAGGCAGCCGTATCCTCTAGACAGGTCTGGTTTCAGCTGGTTGTTAACTCCTGTTGCCTCTTCTCTGGGGTTCTTCACCCCTCACTGAACTGTTTCTTACTATCTCAGAAAATATGCTACAGTATGTTCTAATATGCAAATTTTATTTAAGCCTTCGTATGGTATATTCAGTCATGTGAAGCTGCACCTCCCACGCAAGCCGCTTTTTTAATGTTTTTTTTTTTTTTGTCCTTTGAGAGAAGCTGTTGTGATGGAACCTCTCCAGTCGGTTCTTTCAATCACAAGATCACTGCAGCACCGTGCCACAGAAGACTGCTTCCACAGGAAAGAAAGAGAGACGATTGTTGTTGATTTCAGCTGGTTTCACACCTACTGATAATGTGTTTATTCTAATACCACCCAGTTTCCAACTAAGCACATGTTGTGCAGCGCATTTCTGGCCAGAAATAAAACCTCAGAATTAGGTGTTTTCTCAGTCCTTACTGTAATTGAATTAGAGTGCGATGCTTAGTGTTTTTTTTTTTTCCAATGCCTGTTAATAGCATTTACCAGCAGCATAATTCTTGGCTTCAACACAAAAACAGAACCAGGAAGCTATTATGTGAAATATCAGCTGTAGCCAATTTACTTTATGTTCCCAATAGAAGTTGAGTAATGAAAAGTTGGCTCTAAAGGTCATGAATTACTTAATTTATATCTCCTGCCACCTTCATAACACAGAAAGATCAGCTTAGTGTAACTGACCTGAATCTATAGGCCTTTCTATTGTATGTGCATTGCATTTGAGTTCCCTTTCGACTACCTACATATTAACAATATGCAATTTTGTGAGCGTTTTCTCAGCGACTCACATGTCCTCCACAGTGATATCCTTGAGAATTTGGCAGTAGTCCACATTCCAGACCGCCTGGTCGTCCCACACCTTGGATGCCAGGAGGATGGCTCCTAACACGATGCGCTTCCAGTTGGCAGGACAAATGTCGATCTCGGCGTAGGTCAGGAGCCTCTCCAAATACACCTTAGACAAACACGTGTCACATGTAAGTATCTCGTTAAAAGTTTCAAAGTTAAGTTTGAAGATAAAACGATTATACTGCACATGACAGAAGCCTGTTCTTCCCAAAGATTGAACACATTATTAGAACAACAATAAAAGAAGGTCTTGCAGTGAAACGAGAGATGGTCAAACTGGGTCATGACTTTGGTTTAATCAGTACAATGTTCAACAGGCTGGGTCAATGCACTAAACTGTCTATCAGTGTATTTCATTTCAAGTAAATGAAATAATAAAAAAAACACATCAATCCGTTTCCTATGTAAGTAGCATGTGTCTACATTCCTTGGTAGAGTTAGTTTTGCTGTTTTGTGTTTTCCTGCCTACTTCACCTCCAGGTAAAAACCACAATAACAAGATGTCAGAGGCTGATGAAATCTTCCCTGGAGCGTGTTCATAAAATATCCATGTGGATCGAACCCCTCCATCTCTCTGCCTCCCGCCCCATTTCCATTTCTCTCTCTCTCGCTCCCTCTCTCTCTCTCTCTTTGAGTAGCCAGAATTCCCACTGTGCGCAGATCACAAAGCACACCGAACCCGCAGGCACCTGTTCCTTACAAGCTAGAATAATTGGACAGAAGCTCATCCTTCTGATCCACTGATCATCATTTTGTTGGACCCTATGAGAGAATATATTCTATTACATTCTGTTGCCAGAAGGAACCTGTAGTGAGTTTTCTCAAAAAAGCTGCATAAAAATGTTCAGACTTTATATTTATATTAATAATTATATCTATATTCTTTGACATATTTAACTTAAGTGTTTTATATTACAATCTATGATTTTGTATTACTAGCAGTTGTAATATTTTAGCATTTGACAATTTAAACATGCAATTTTTAAAAATCTGGAACAATGATTTTAATCCAAACATTACATCATATTCTTGTAGTTACACTCATTTTTCCATAACTAATTAGCGACTTCATTTTTCCATGAGTGAAATTTACCACAGTCTCAACAGCGATCTGAATTCACAGCCCTTACAGTAAAACTAGCAGAGTTGAAGTCTGACAGGACAGCAGTGTAATTGGGTTAGCAGAGATGCTGTATTTTTTATGGCAGAGTGGAACATGCTGTGCTTTCCACTTGTTATAACTCTGTCTGAATCTGCACAGTGGCAGAACTGTCAGTATTATGGGACTTAAAATTCTTGGCAGAATCCAAGAACACTGTTAGAAAGTAAATGGTCATGTGCTAGAGGATCATTACTATGTAATTACTTGACATATAATGGTCCCTTGTGGTTTGGACAATAGGAGGGGCAGAGAGAAGGGTGTGATTTTGTGAAAAAGAAATGAAAATATTCTTTCATCCTATTTTGCAGCCTGGTTTGACTTTCCCATTCGCACAGCTCAGGTGGCTAATTGGACAAGTCATGCTGGGTCGGGCTCCGTGCCTGCAGGCAATGCTAACCTATCTCTGTTGTGGCCCAGAGACTGCCAACAGACACCACATATACACTCATCTGGCAGCAGGCGGCAAACACTGAAGACAGCCCGCATGAAATGAGAGCCAGCCCACATGCTAAATGATATGAATGCAACAACAAACAGAGAGAAAACTATACAAGCACAACAAAGAATATAGAGGCAGTGTGGTTGGCAAACAGCAACCAGATTAAAGCCAAATGATTTAATGTTGTGATTCCTGGGCAAATAATGCCGATAAGGTTTTACTACTACACAGATCAACTGGTCTCCATGGAGCTCAAAGGTGAAATAAACCTTTGAGCTCAGGATGAGACTCATTTCTGAAACAGAGTATGTTCTTACTGGATAAAAAACTGTCATATGAAAATGTCTGATAATGATTAAACAACATAATACTACTAAACGTTTCTGTTACTTCTAGAGATTTTGTGCTTAAAAAGTAACCCTGCTCCTTAAGAGTACTACATCACATCTATTATTAATACCAATGGGAAACCAAAGCAGCAGACACCTGATTTGAAGTTTATGGCTCACTCAGTTAAACAGAGGAATCAATTTGATCTCATCACCAACTGGTGGTTGTTTTTAACTACTATACACTGTTACTCAGAAATGCATATGGTTACTGATGGTTTGGAGTTTATACTTAAAATGCTAAGACATTTTGCTGAAGACCATCGGTACACAGACACCGAGACACAAACACGGTCATGTCATAAGTACAGTATGCCCGTGTCATTGCTTTCCAGTTAGTCTGGCCACAAATGCACATCCACCCATATATGCAGTTCACACGTTTGTGCAACTGTCAGGAAGCAGTGCAACCCAATACTGGGCCGTTCATGTTAACCCTACGCTTCCCAGTCTCCAGGGACACACGTGTCAGCAAGAGCGACAAAGTGTGGAAAGAGATGTTTCTGGGCAGATGAGTGTGGGGGGGGGGGGTTTCATTTACTAGTGAACTTGGCACCTAAAAGTATATATATATATATATATTTAAAAAAAATGTTAGTATGTTAATTAACCCTATTATGTATTCAGTTTTACTTTAAGTTAGTTTATACAGCGGTAAAACAGGAAGTAAAGCTCGATTGAATAAAGGATTAAAACTTACCACTTTTAAATCTAAATCATATTTTAATCCAACCATCCAACTGTTTAAATAAATAAATATATAATAAACATCATAGTTACATATTAAGATTCCTAATTACTACATTTAAAGCTTTTTAATGCTTCTAATCGCTCTATGATGAACAGAAAGCACATGTAATATGCTATAGAAACTTTTTCTCTCCGGTGGAGGAAAAATAAAAGAGGAAAATGAGATATGAGGTGGAGAACCGCTGACATTGTTTTTCACATTTTCAACCCAAGTGAGCACTGCATGATGTCATAAGTGTTGGAGGGAAAGCCTAATGTACATTAAAGTCCAAACTGTATGCTTGCTGCAGACACAGACGAACTGTACGTTACACAGTTCTGAGCGGAAAGTACACAGATCAAACCAAACTTGTCATAATTCCTCCTCTTCTTTCTATTCTCTGCTGTGAGAACTTAACTTTTCAACAATTATGGGAACACAACCTCTGGAGGAATATACTGAACATTTCATACGATTCCAGAAGAAGAAATGAGGTCCAAAAATAGATGGGAGAAAACAGTCCATGGATGGCAACAGAAACAAGAGTGAATGTCCCCGGAGACAGCACAAAAGAAAATCTGGAAGCAACACTCCCTCCTAGTGTGAGCACTGAAATACACACGCAAACACATACGCAAACACATACGCACACATGCATACACTCACCAGTGTGACGATTGCACACTCAGCGGTGAGCTGCGCGGCGCTGAACAGCGTCCTGACGAAGCGGTAGATCTGCTTCTGCTCAGGGTCGTGTTTGTCATAATCAGCAGGAATCTCAGACTTCTACAATGAATAAATAATCACAATACATTCAGTGAAATGGAATAAAAACAAAACACCAAAACATAAGGTTCAAATTTGATCTGACTGTTTACCACAATGGAAATACAAGCTTCTAGCTGAGACTTTTGCTTATAGATGAGTATTCATTTTGAATGGAGTGCTCTGTAGCTTTGGATATGGACCATCGGGCAAAGTGGTTATGTAAATTCTTGGATTAAAACCCTGCAAAAATTCAACTGAAAATACATCCGAATGATCCAGATGGCTCCAGAGATTACTAGACAGATTTCCCAACTGTTTGATCTGCGTGGGCTTATTTGCTGCTCATCAGTTTGTGTGGTTTGTCTTGTTGATGAATCCTGACAACTCTACAGCGTGTGCGTAATGGAAATTTATCTTCAGTTAAGGCCTTACAGACAGCGGATGCAGCTTCTCGTCGAAAATGTCTAACAGCATTCTTCCGTCGACGTCTCTGAAACGACAAACGGAGAGGAAGAACATCAGAGTGTGAAAGAAATAAAAAAAAACAGATGGTGTGAAACTCATTTCATTTAAAACACGACTTCATCTACCCTCTAAAATATTTCCTGTTCAATCAGCCTTTTATGGGGGACACGTCTGCACTTCAAACAACTGCCTTACATCAGATTCCTGCCAGTTACAGTGAATATAGATACTGATTGCATATGACAGGTCTCGACCGCTTGTGAATTTCACTCACACCAATAAGAAAATTGGTGAAAGCCACAAAATCTTAACTAACTCATACATACATATGTTTTAAGAATAAATCTGTCCGTATGAGTGGTTCTTGGGAGGTCCATTGTTTTACGCACTGAACAAGAATATATTTCTTGGAAAAACGATGCCCTGTTCACTCGTGCTTCATATGGAGTATCTAAAGAGCTTGACACTTCGGCTACATCAACCCTACGTTTTAATTTTAAAACACATTTGTTTTGCTACTTTACGCCTGACATCCACACTACTACTACCCGTTTTAGTTTGAAAATTCCAGGGTTGCGTTGTAGTCTGGACTGGACAACCCAAATGCAGAGTGGACAGTCTGCTTCCTGTTTACACTGGCACGTGAATGCCCAGTATTTGGAGCTAATAAATGGATGGAGATTGTTTTTGTTTTAAAATGAAACTGTAGTAGTGTGAATGTAACCTTCAACATAAGCCATAAGGGGCATTTTTCTCTGCTAAGTTTGGCTTTGTCTGTCAGCCTGAATGAAAGACTGAAAACACTTATCATACCTGTTCTTTATGTGGTAGTATATTGCGAGGGATACACTGTAAAGACAAAAAAGAGAAATGAAAATTAATTTCAAAATAAAACTGGGATAATATGGAAATGAGCCACAACACTTCTCCTCAATGCTGAAAGAAATGAATTATCAGACAATGAGCTACTCCATCTTTGGCAGAAAAGGAGATAAAGTTACCATTTGATGGTGTATTTGAGGTTGGGCTGACTGACGGTGCTGTCGTCAAGGAATATGGTGGAACATGAGCTGTACTTCCGTCTCACTGGGCCTGGATGATGCTGGAGTTCACAAACAAAAATACAGTACATACAAACACACACACACACACACACACACACACACACACACACACATGTCAATCTCTATTTCTGTCATACTCAGACCTGCCAAAACGCCTGTAAACAGCCATGGAAAGTACGGCACCTGTAAGCTCACAAACTAATTCTGTCTGACCTCAGTCAGCATGTGACATGGCTGCATGCGGCAATGGCATTTATGGTGAAGTCCATCTTTAGACAAACCCCCAAACTTCTATTTAGTAGAGCTCGACCGATTTTGGATTTTTGGGGCCGATGCCGATATTAGGGAGTAAAATAAATTCCGATATCGATATATTGGCCAATAAACTTTATAGTCAAATATGACATCAGTGCACTGAAACGGTCAAGTTCACTGGGAATTAAATAAAATAACTATAAAAATAAATATAAAAAACATAAGAACAGAATTGTCCTTTAATTTCATTTTGTTCTGGTTTATTTTCTCATGGTGAATTTTTGAACAAGTGTTCTAAAAGCATTAATGTATTGTTGATGATAAAAATCTCAGAAACATTGTTTTCTCCCTTATATTTAACTATTCAGGTGAACTTGTCATCTGATGCAAAAGTGTGGATAGTTCAGTTCTTTCCTCCAGGAACTGAATAATTGCAATTTATTCAAAATAAAAAAAAACATGTTTATTATTTTCAGATAAAAACCTTACTGGTTCATCACTGAAATTGCATATTTTGAGGGGGTAATGGGCAAAGATGAACTACACCATAATGTGATGAAATAATTTCTACTACTTTTATATGAATAATGGCATTGAAGTACATCTGGGAGTAAGACTATAAGTGGAGTCTGTGGGGGAGGGGGGTTTGGGTGCAGGACAATGGGTTGGATAATTTTTAAGGATTATTCTCAGGACTTTACCTTGTTCTCCGAAATGTGTGTAAACTTGCAAAAAATACAAGACATTAAAATTACCATCTGCACAATTATAATTACCACAATTCTAACTGAGCAGATCGTTTCACAGTTAAATAATGACACTAACATTCACTAACTCTTTCACAATGTCCCTCATCTTACTTACATGGTTGATGTAGAGGCTCTTCCGTTTTTCTCGAACTGAAAGAAAGATGGAGGGACAGGTGTCAGTGCTGTAGCGAGCGGCAAACACACACTTCAAACTCAGTGTCAGTGCAGTACACTGCCCTGACAGACAGGGAGCAGCATTTATCCAGGGTTAAAGTTCCCCATCACAGATATTGAGAGGATATTGGATGAACAGTTTTTTCCTCTAATTATACTACAGTGCATTAAACAAAGCAAAGCACTTTCAGCACACAGCTGATGCTTTACTCAAATGCCTTCCTCCCCTGATACATTGGAAATTGTCTTTTAATGTGTGGGAATGAGAGTGAGCTAACTAATTAATCCATTCATCATTTTGGCCCTATGTGAGTCCAAATTAAGTCAAGCGTACTGACTGTTTTAATTCAAGTGCAGATTGTAATTTGAGCTCATCTATTTTCTTTCTGTTCACAAGAATCTGTTCATTTGCTAATTCTGCTTAGAGGACGTAACGATTTGTTCATTTTATACAGCTGTTGTACCGGGATGAGAGGTGTAATTCCAAATATGGCATAACACACACACACACTCACACACACACAGCTGTGTGTCAGTGCGGTGTCTGTTTGTGTATCCATGTGTGTCTATAAGTGTATATGTTTGTTCGCTCTGATGTAGGAAAACACAGGAGGGGAAAAGGAAGGCAAAGACAACTGGCACAGATGCAGAGCACAGCGTCACACACAGTGACGTCATCAGCTGTCTGGCACCTCTCATCCTGGTACTGTCTGTCTCTCACCTCTCTGACACACACACAAATAAACACACACACACACTGTAATGCACATTTTTTCCCACTGAGTGACTGTGTGTGCTGCTTTCTAGCAAAAAGCAGCTGGCTCTTATGTCATAATTAGGGCTGCACATTTTTGTGGAAAAAAAGTTACA
This sequence comes from Seriola aureovittata, assembly GCF_021018895.1. Classification (NCBI taxonomy): domain Eukaryota; kingdom Metazoa; phylum Chordata; class Actinopteri; order Carangiformes; family Carangidae; genus Seriola; species Seriola aureovittata. Next base: position 5,096,572 of record NC_079383.1, on the reverse strand, counting down.
TTTACAAATATATATTTATGCACATATATGTTTATATAATGCTATCATTTATTTATACAACAGGATGAATGCTGTAAACATTCACATCTTCTGAAAAGCAAAGATTTCTTAAGCACTGCCAGTGAGAAAAAATAAGATGACACGTGACATTTCAGTCATCAAAACACAAGGCTATGCAGCCCTATTAATTATGGCCCGACATATATACACACACACACACACACACACACACACACACACACACAGAATATCAGTAGCTCAGCAGCAAAGACACATCACCTGCAAACAGATGACAATACAGATCAAGTACAATAATACAATAAAGCTTGAGACTACATGAAGTGTCTAGCCCAAACACACAGTGAGCATACTGCTGCCTGCCTACTGAGACCACACACATTCATGCTTACCTCTCTTGTTGGGCACGGCAACTGAAAAAACAAAAGTCCAAGTTGTCTCTATGTTTACTTATGACACAGATGCACAATGGATTCTCAAGTGTTTACAAAACTGCCCATATTGTGTGTCATCCTGTGTTGGTATGAATGTGCAATACGTTGAGAAAATAGGCCAGCACACATTCACTCAAGAGCTTGATAAGGCTAATAAAAGAGCGTGGAGAATCAGCCTTGAATATCAGATCAATATGTCAGCCTTCAGGCTACAAGCTTTTCAGCTGATCCAGTTTTTCTCCAGAGTGCGTAAATGGAACAATATTAAGCCGCTTATCCTCACAGTAAAGAGATTACTTCTGCACTGAAAGGTGGTCTCAAAGAACAACTTCATCATATCTCACTTGATTAAATGTGATATTGCTGTCACTCACAGGCTCAGACAGTCCCTCTGCCTGACGACAGATACATAAGATGATCAAAACACTAACGAAAAGGCAACTGGTGTGAAGCTTTCACAGGAGCCTGGAGTCTTTATGGAGGATAAAAGGATGCTGGTCAAGGGTACTTTTGTGTAGCTGCATATTGGAATTCTCTGCATCAATGAAACACCTTGCTTTACCACAAAGTAGGAGTCATCTCTTGACTTGAATGAGTTTGAATTTTGAAGATACATCTTTGCAAGCTGCCTTATCGCTTGATGTGCAATCGGCCACTTATGGCATGGCTGCTCTTTGAGTCAACAGGTGCCACACCACTGAGGCCAACATCAATTGACAAAAACATGCATGGTCAAAGGCACACTGAGTATATCAGGGGCCAAAACTTATGGAGAGGAATATTGGGGACAGGGGTCCTGAGGGAGTTAGGTCATGTAAAGTGGTGAGAAGCGTGTGTGCGACATTACTGTTTAAATGATTCAAGTCACATAATTTGAAAGCTGTGGGGAAGCAGTTTGACATGCACAATTATCCATAACTTAGGGTAGGGGTCTTACTTATTTTGTAACAAACTAGTTCATACTTGCCATTTCAAGGTACTAACACTGCATTAGATGTATAATTTCACTTTTCTTCAAAAAGGTGTGAATGACACATTTTGGTAAGAATCACTCGTAAATGCAGATGTTTCCTTATGGGCATTAAAGCCATTGTCAGTCACATTAAATTCTTATTTTTGATGTGCATCTAAATGTGTTCCTAACTGCAGAACACACAGGCAAGTATTAGACAACACAGGACATTTCTTCACTCTGGATTAGACCACACACACCTGGTCGGAGCAGGTCATATGCATTCCTGATAGAAATACTGCTTCACTGACAGACCAACTGTTTGCAAATCAAGGAGTGAGGACATTTCAAAGATAGAGTTTGAAGAAATGCAAGATGCCAACAGAATAGAGTAGAACTCACCATCAGTTTGTGACTTGCTGAGGAAGATGGTGCTGGCCCGGGGATGATCGGAGGGATTATACTCCATGGGAAGATCTGAAAAAACAAGAGAAGAAAACTTAAATGTCACAGGCAATTATAGATTCATTCCAAACTGATTTTTGTACAGCATACTGTGTAAACCCGGATACATCTTTTGTACAAAACTAATTTCACTTTGAGTCTGCAAACTGTTTGTTCAGTAGCTGAACTAATTCATGATTTTCTTAATGTATGTACAGCAGCAGATGATCGGAGCCGTAGAGCCCCAACAACTAAAACTGACTGCTGTCAGGCTCATTTGACAGAATATAATCATCATCCGATCATGATGTTTCACCAGTGTAACTAAAACACACTGTGGAGTGAAACCTTCCATTCTGAGGTTAAAGACGTGGTATTGGGTTTAGGGGTTAACCGCCTCTCTTGTAATGGACTGAGCTGAATGGAAAAACAATCCGTCAGCCGATAGTTTTCTGCACCAGCGCTGCGTAAACGGCGGTTTGTAAATCAATGTGCTAAACAAACACAGCAGAAAGGTATAGATTTGTTTTAGATCCCTGTCTACACACACGTACACACCACCTAGGATCAACCCCCGCATCAGACAGTAGCTGCGAAGAGAAACTGCAATAAATCACAGGTAAAAAAGCTGAGCACTTTGAGCACTTGAGAGCTGATAACATCTATCTCCTGCCTGTGAGCTCTGTGCCACCAGGTGCTTCCTTACACAAGATGTCAGCAAGGTGAATTTACTTTTTTAAAGTAGGTTGAAATGAGATATAAGACTAATGTCCGAATAAAGTCGAAAATTACATGCGGTGCATGTAAAATAATATGTCTAAACTGATACGCACATATTCTATCAACATCTTTCTTCTCACAGCCTCGATTTACTTTTTTGTTTTCCCGGTGAAGACGGTTCTTTACCCTGATTAATTCCCATTGGCTAAATTGTGTTGAGATACAAGTTTTTATTGTTAAATTTTAAACAACTTTACAAAAAAAGTTGTGATTTAGTTGGTTTTTATACTGTATTCTGCCTGAGTCCTGAGCCTGCAGACAACATGTTCATACTACACACAGTGGATCGGTATTATACCCCCTATGTTGCATGAGTTTTATGGCAGCCAGGTGAGTTGATTTAATATCCTGAAAAGCCTTAGATGAAACATTTGTTGACACAAGGTTACGATCATTATCGTGTTCCGGGCTGGGATAAGCATTAACATTAAAATGAATGATAACATAGGGATGTAACATTACAACAACATATCCAATCATCTAAACCTGGGAAGAAACTAAATAAAAATGTAATGTAGACAAGCAGTGTGTGGTGGTGGTGACCCCACCAGCAGCTTCCTTGTATTTTGGATGATGTCAGTGAAACCGGAATGGTCATAAAAGGCCAACACCCAGTACACTAATAGAGAGAAAGAGGAACAGATGCTGTGAGACAGAAACAGAAGAAGAGAGACAGAAAAGGGAAAAGAGGGCAATAGAGTGGAAAATGAAGACATGAGAGTGACGGTTTTGAAAAGTGATTGACAGGGAGAAGACAGGATCAGAGAGGAGAAGAGAAGAGAAGAGGATATGATAAAAGAAAATTGGAGAGCAAAGGTCAGAGAGAAACTGGGGGGGGTGAGAGTCTCTTTCGGTACACTACAGGTTACTCATACAAGCCACCGCTATTGTGTCCATACTCTTTTGAACTACTGTCTTTTTGTGTTGGAGAGCCACTTGAAGAGCCTCAAAGGACACTAACACATACACATGCACGCACACACACACACACACACACACACACACGCACACACATACAGTGCCATGATGTATGAGGAAGTGACACACGGTGCTGAATAAAAGATTGGTGTGTGGGAACGAGCAAAGAGCAGCGAAGGACAACTGAAGGTGGGTCAATGATGCTGCACACACTTCCGGACTGATTGCACGCTCACACAAACATCTGCAACACATCAGACACAAATGACTGATGAAAGCTGAGATTGTGTTTTGTGTCACATGAAATCCCTGCTCTAAAAATGCGCTGAAATAATTTAGTTAGTATCACTGCTTTCTCAATTTCTGATGATGTAACGTTTTTTTTTTAAGACAGGAAGCTGCCTCTCCACGGACCCAGGGTGTGTCCCTCACCATGACTGGTGTCAGTGACCTCTGGTGTGGTTGTACCCTCCCCAGTTTTCCCTCCCTTGCTCCAACCTGGGGTAGAAGAACTTGCACCCAACTTCCTGCATTTCAGGAAGCAGAAAGGAAATGAAGTAAGGGGTGGTGGTTACACATTGTTAGGGAGGTAGGCTAAACAAAGAGTGGAGGGAATAGGTCAGTATGTGGATTTAAGACCGACATGTGCAAACCTCCACCACTTCAGAAACCCAACAGAACACACCTATAATATAGAAAAATGAAGGACAAAATCAAAAAGGAGATGAACACTAAAAACAGCCGCAGCAGTTTTCTTCTGATAAATGAATACACTTCTGCCTGTTTCCCTTATACAAGCCAGAGGACCATTCCCATGTTCCATTTCAAGCAAAGGAAATCCATCATGATAAGTAGAAACACCGCCTCGCGGTTGTATACCTCTGCCATACTGTCAAGTTGCAGGAAATATGTTCACTGAATAAGTGTTATTATGATCATCATTTTATCCTATTAAAACATTTGGGTTAAATTGTGTCAAAGTTAGAGTATGAATTCAAGAATTATGCCAAAAACATGTTTCAGGAGGTCACAGTGACCTTTGACTTTTGATCATTTAATTGCAATAAAATAACACAGGATAATAAAGAATTTTACCCATATCACCCACTCCTAAGGGGTTGCCTGAATCAATGTGATTGTTTATTTTCCATATGCATTTATTCATGGTGGGGATCTTTATGACTTCACAAGTGGATCCACTTCCATCCATGACCCATAGTTCATTACTTTTTTTTAACCAATATGCCTTTGTATATTCAATTTTTTTTTTCAGATTACTGCCAGTAATAACTAATGGCAATAACTTTCACTTTTTCAAAGAATGAACATAACTCTATGCATTCATTAAAGACTGAGATGTTTCAACTCATTTCCCCTCCTACAGCTTTACAGTTAGCAGCTACACTGACCTCCCTGCAGTTTAATAAATTAGACGTGTTGAACTTTATCTGTTATCCTGCATACTTCATCAAACGAATGCGCGAGTCCTGTTTGGTTATATATGGATCTGGACTCAACAATAACAACATCACAAGAATAACAAGAATCTGTTTTTGGAATTTGTGAAATCAAGAATGATTAAAGTTAATTCATAGTATTTATTATTATTTTTAATATTTATTTAGCCCACATCCCTACATTTAATTCTAATTCAGTGTCCAGAAGGTCACCGGCATCGGTGTAGTACCTGGCCAATGTTTGAATTGTCTTATTATTACTGAAAAAAACAATCAAGGTTCAGTAAATCGTAGTTGAGGTGGCATCTGTGCCTCATTCAGAACCACGAAAACCCTGAAATATGCACCACAACCAGCTGCAACCAACTGCCGTTAGTTACACTGTGAACAGGAAGATCTGTATTAGTGTGGTTAGCAGTTAGCTGGCGCTCTGCCCGCTCGCCCCCGGGGCCTGTCATGAGGGTCGCCTCGGGTTGCAACATCAGCCCAGACGGGAAAGCCCTTTGCTGGTTTTTGGCTGCCCCGCTGAAGTGCCAGCCTGAGGGGATCCAGATGGCACAGCACAGCACTGCCTGGCTGTCAGCAGCATGCTATCAAACAATACACCCACACGGTTAAGATAAGAAGCACGCAGCACATCTTGTAATGTGTGAGTGTTTGAGAGAAGAGCACAAGATGTAACTGGTGTCTGAAAATAGACAAGTTAAAAGGAATGCACTTGACCACTGGTGTATTATGTGGTATTTTACCAAATAGTTTCTATTGACAAGTGTATGGGGCAAAGCAAAGCCAAGCCAAGCGTTCCTCAGTTTGCATGTCAAGTATCTAAGAACAGCTGTAATATGGATTTACCTTGAACAATTTAAGCTTTTGCCCCACTGGGCCAGTGTTTCACTCACTCTCGATCTCACCTTGGATCACATCTATCTATCTAGAGTATCGTTTTGAGCTGAAAAGCAAAACTGTTTTCATCTAATACTTATCACAGCGCAATCTCTATGACCTCTGCACTGCACGAAATTTTGAGCTGGTCCTGATAGCATTCTGTATGAGAGTGTGCGTGTGTGTGCGTCTCGTAATACAAGAATGAAGGAAAGTGGGAAATCAAAGAGAGAGGACGGAGCCATTATGCACAGTGGCCACTGTTAGTGAATACAGCACAGGCTGTGAATGTGCGACAGAGGGCAGGGCAGATCTCAAAAAGTTAAGAGCACAGGTGGTGTGGACTGTAAAATATTATGAGCTCTGCTGTTGCACTAACCCTGCACCTCTGTGAAAGTATGTTATCTGCATCATGGCATTTACCACTTTATGACACAGCTGCTTTGTTTTAATTTAAAAAGCGTTTGTGATAAGGAGCTAAAGCTGTAATGGTAAGATTTTTCTGTTGAGAATCACTTTAATAGATTTATCCCATCTGTTTACATTGAGGAATGGTTACAGTCAGTTATAAGTTATAAGGTTTTAGTACTAAATCCACACCACACACAAAAAATGGCATTTAAATTGCTAGTTTCTTTAATTGTTGTAAAATCCAAAAAAGAGACAGGGTTCATGGTGGAGACACAAAATAAATGAAAAACTAACACTTAGACTCAGTCACCTTTTAGCTTCCTCTATACCTAACACACACATATACACACACACACACACACACACACACACACACACACACACACACACACACACACACACACACACACCAATGTAACAACACCCAGCAGCACCATCACAACTCTCTCTAACAGCTTTAACCACCCCTGTATCACTGATTGCAGACATCTGCCAAACTCTGTGCAGTGATGCAGGCACATCAGAGGAAAAGAGCTGAGGTTTTATTACAGAAGAGCCAGCAGGCACAAGAGGATGGAGGGGAATGAGCTGAGATAACGCTATAGAAAACACATTCCCATTTCCATGACTTCAATGAAAGCTATGCTCATTAGTGTGCTCTCTGATTTTGACCATCATACCAAAACGTCCACCATTAAAACATAATTCACAGATGTTCTTGTGCTGAAGATCAATACTCGTTTCTATCACTTCTATATATCTGAGACATATGTGTGCAATATTACAATAATTTAAACGCAGTCAATAGTAGGGTTGCGAAATTCTGGGAATTTTTTTAAAAATGGAAGGGAACTTAAATATAGTTGAGGAAAGTATATTTTAGCATAATCTTGACTAAAACAAACAAATGCCATTCAAATACACTTGAATATCCATGCCATTCCTCAATCACATGCACAGAGCACACTGCTTACTGCATGGCTAAGGAGACCACACCCCCTACTGGCACTGTGCATGCCTCCATCACATGTACAGAAGATTTCTAGAAGACTGGACCACGCTTTTGAGCCTGAAGCACAAAGACTATTGAAGGCACACATTTGAGCCTGTGGAATAAACATATAATATATGTATGTATATATATATATATATATATATATATATATATATATATATATATATATATATATATATAATATATTCCCAGTTAGTTCCCCTAAATTCCCATTAATTCCCATTATTCCCATGGAAAGTTTCCAATATGGAATATTTCCAAGATTCCCAAGCTTCACTTCCCATGGAAATTTTCCGGAAATTTTCCGCCCCTTTGCAACCCTAGTCAATAGTAAGTAAACGCCACAGTGGCCTGACAACATTTGTAGGAAGTGTTGCTGTGTCACTTGAGTGAATTACTTGGAGAACAAAAAATGCTGAGAAGAAGCTTTTTTTTTTTTTTTTCTTCATTTCTCTGCATTTCTGTGCTTGTTTGAAAATGTTGTGTCATTTTGAGCCAGTCAAGAGGCGGTGAAAATCACTGGTAAGAAGAGTAAAAATACCACAGACTAGAAAAAGAAAGAGAAGAGTCAGGATTGAGTTAAAAACGTTCCCTTTCACTTTTACATCTGGTCAGTTCAGGAGTGCTAAATCAGGCGTGTGTATTCTCAAATCTAATGACAGGATTGTCAAACACAATGCTTTTATATCCGTTACAAACGATATGGTCTAACGAGATAAATAGTCTCTGTGAAGCTGTGGTTACTCATAGCAGGTATTAAGTTTGCAATGTTGAGCATGTTACCATGCAAACATATGCTGATTGCTACTAAAAGACAAAGCACAGCTGAGGCTGATGGAAGTATCATTAGTTTTACAGGAATTTAGTCATAAATTGGACATATGGACAAATTAAAATGTTGACCAGGTAATGGCACTAGGAGACTGTTTGTACTATATTTCATGTGCAAAAGGAAAAACCAACAGAACATCAAAGTCATTAGGGCTCATCCTCTGGGCATCACAAATACCTGCACAGAATGTCCTAGCATTCCATCCAAAAATTGCTGAGATACATTATTTCAGTCTGAGCTTGACATTATCTGTCTGTTACATAACTGACTTGTGGGTCGCAGAAGTTGACTGAAACTTAGAAAACATTAAAACATATTCTGTTACTGTGAAGAAAGCCACAGTAAGTATGAATAAGAGGTCAGTTTCATGGATACATTAACAAACAAACACACCAGACCTCCCCTGCACAGCCACATCCTGTTCGGAGAGGGGAAGACATCCTGGACTCACACGAGGAAAGGAACTACAATAAAGTAGAGCCTTACAGGTCTGTGTTGGAGGACTGCATTACAGCACCCACCCAGTCCCAAATTCCTACAATCCATCACTGTGATTTGTTAAAGCGACATTTCCTGGCAGTGTAACTGGCCGTGTATACTGATGTGTCAGATGTGGAGCACTGCTGTTGATTACTTTTACACTCGACAGATGGCTGTAATTAGGTGAAGCTGAAAAGAAATAGCACAGGGGAGGGAAGAGGAGTGACGAAAAAGAAAAGTGTTCCCAAAGAAGGCAAAGAGCACCATGACTGTTGCACAGAGACAATATACAACACTGTACAGCAGTTATATTTTCTGTATAAGTCCATGCTGGGAAGCTATACTGATGCACAAAGAGGACAAAAGAAGAATCAGTCAATGATGTTGCAGGAACAAACAGATGCAAATAAAGAAAAAAAGAGGTTTCAAAAGCAAAGAGAGAGTGGCTAAACTCCAAATTGTTAATGACGTTTCATCTAGCGAGGCCAGTAACTTGTAGTTTTTTTCCAGGCGCTTAGGTCTAACAATCTGGTTTTAAGTAATAGCAATGCAGCATCAGCGATTACTTAGAATTCCATCTGTGTATTGAGGGCATGTATAAAAAGTGAAGAATTATTGATGACATTGAGACTTCAGAGAGTGTTATACTTTTCACATCCACGCCTATGCGACGGTCCACTAAGGTCCACATGATGTAAATTTCATCATAAGAGGAAGTATGGAGGCTCTGTACGGATGATCGTGTGGCCAGCAATTTGTTGTGTCCATGCCAGCCTGCAAGGAAACTACTCTACAAGGGCACCAATGCATCCGCACCTGTCCATGTACGTGTCCGCAAGGGATTATAATTGAAGCCAAAGATTTTCATTGTCTGACATTAAATACTGCCGCCCAACAGCTGACACTTTATGACTCAAATCCATGCTATTCCACAAGCCTTATTCCAAAGACCTACTGTCATATCATATACACAATATAGATTTCACAAGCACAGTTCAAAACATCTGATCCATATTTGTGAAGATACCCACCCTTCAAAGTAGAACACTCTGTTTTGATGTGTTCTGTGTGCATGTGTATGTGTGTGTATGTGTGAGAGAAAGAAAAAGACAGAGAGAGGTGAGGAGGAAAGAGAGAGAGGAAGATTGAGACATAGAAGCGAGTGAGGGATGTTAGGGGTTGAAGAGTCCATGAGCAGGAAGAGGGCTCATTTACTCTACACCCTGATGACAGCCTTAAACCCACCCTCCCTCTTTCTCTCTCCTCCCATCCCTGCATCCTCCGCTCGCTGTAACTAGGCAACGCTGGCTTGAAACGATTCAGATGGTAGAGGCAAGCTCATCAAAGGCAAAGACAGACAGCTGGGCGCGCTGTCTTTCTATTCCTTTCTATTGCTCTGTCTATCTCTCTCTCCTTCTCCCACCTGCTTGTACACTACACTGTACTAATAACTGCTGAGTCTTACTGTGTTTGATGATGCGGTGACACTATACAACACACAACACTGATAAAGAAACCACTGCACTGATTTCTTACATCATGTGCACACCTTCACACATTGCCCTAGAGATGATGACAGGAAGTCATTCTTTTGATGAAGGGTGAAGGACAGAGAGTGAAAACGTGCCACCGTCGGAAGCTGTTTGCAGAAAGCTGATATATACATAGATTTTCTCAAATTTTGCATGATAACCAGACCATTAGAAAAGCAGAAATTTAAGTCATACAACTTCTGCTGGAAAGGTACTTTAGGGAAATCTTTGCCTGTGGGAGTTGCCAGGTTAACTTTTGCACTGCTCTGGGGTCAGGGACAGTGGTAAGAGTCAGAGTTTGGTAAAACTGCAAGCAAGCCCTGCTGTCCAACATACTGAAAAATCTCACAACTATAATTCTAGATACACTCACACAGACATAAACCCACGGACAAGTAGCACAGGCTCTGGCAAAGCACTGTCATGACATCAATCAATGTATGCACAGAGGGTGATTATGGTGCAATAATGGTGCAAAGGGGCAGATGGGTGAACAGGCACCTGGGTCATATAGGTGGGCAAGAGATGGCCAATCAGGGGCAACTGCATTGGAGGGTTTGAAAAATGTCAAACATGTAATGTTTAAAAAGGAAACATTACCCCTCACAGCCCTCTCCTACCATTGCCCAGCAACCCTGCACAACATGATCCATGCACCACCAGCAGGGATCCATATAATTTCTGTACATTTGTTATGTTTCAATACATAATGAAGTACAAAAGAATCCAAAAGGGAAAATGCCACTATTCAGCAGCTAGTAAATCAGAGCCAGTCACATTGCACATCTTACTATAACAGCTTCATGCTCTTGCTCTCTTTCAATCTAAAAGGCTGCAGCTACATTGACAGTTTATAACCCAGCTCTGTGCCAATCAGCACCCCTCTGTCTGCCCTGACAGCAGCCACACTGCCGCTCCCTCACTGTCGCTCAACAACTCACTTACTCAGCCAGTTTACTGTTGGCCAAGCGGTACCTATTCAAGACGGCCCAAATGTTGTGTTCTGTTGGGTTTCTCCAACACAACTGCTACCAAAACTTTCTGTCCTTAACTTTCAGTTACCAACGCAAGGTTGTTTATACTGTCTTACCTTCCCACAGACGAATCCGCTGCAGGCCGCTGCTCAATGTCTACTGCTAATCTGATTTTGAAGTGGAAACCGAACCAAATTCTTACTGCCTTTTAAAGCTGGGGGGGGCATAAAGGAGTGGTATTAGTAAGCCACTTCATATTTTCAAAGCTTTTATTTTACACATCTGAGTTTATAAAAAACACAAAAACCCATTTTCACGATATGGGACTTTTAAGGTGAGATATATCTATATTACAAATATGTTTGATAACAATAGAAACTGTTCAGATGTGATGCATTAGCCTGCCACCACCCTATGCTGCTCTCAAAGTTCCTTTTTAAATCTCTTTTCTTTCTTTCTTTCTCTCTCTCTCTCTCTCATCTCTGCAGGGTTCATCCGGTACCAAGCTGTGGAAGGAGCCGAGGATGACAGGAAGGCCATCTGTGCCAAGCTCTGTCATACTCTGTGTTTACATTTCCACACAACGCATATGCATGTACACACGAGGAAATCAGCATAAACACAAACACACACACTAGTTATTAGTGAAGCACAAAGACACATATGCATACAGTATTTGGGTGGTTAAAACAGACTCAGGGTTAGCATCAAATTACTGAAAACCTAAATGTTGTGATTTAAAGTACAATGAAAAATAACACATTTTATCCAGCCCTCTTTATAAGTGACAAGTGGCAGATGGCACATTATCTGCACCATAATTACACAGAACCAAACCATTGTGATGAACCAGTGTCCAGTCTATCTGTTGCTGGCTGTCAAGTGTTGCTGTGCCAAGACTTGGCCGTCCAGGTCGACTTCCAACAGCCAATCAGCAGCATCTAATTAACTCCACACCAAAGCACCAAAGCACCAGCAGCAACTCCAGTGGTCCCATCTGATGGCTGTATGCTCAGTTAGCAGGCTAAATTAGCCCTGACACCACTAGAGCCACCATAAACAACAACACTCACTACTGTACCCTGCTGCACCAGAATGAGCTATTCCAACCCGCGGAGAGCGATGTATGATTGTAATTACCAGTACAAGAGAGTCACATGAAAGCCCACATGTGAATTCAAAGCACATGTTGGTGTTAATATGTCAATGTGTCAAATATGAAATATGAAAACTGCTTCCAGTATAGACGTCAGACTGATACTGACAGTTAGGCAGCTATTTCTGTTTCTCAATTACCTGTGTGTTAACTTGGTTTCAAACGCTGAGGTTTAATAGGAGATTACATTAACATAGGCTTTACAGTGAAGCCTTTGCAGAGGGTCTCCGCTGTTAATAAATTCACCCTATGGGTTACAGTTTACCGGCTAAGCAGAGAGGAAAAACTGTATGCCACTGCGTTCACACAGTGCAGTTTATGCAGAAAGACCCAGCAGCTGCAGCCGTAGGGCTGATGTCATGAGAATGGATGTGTGAATCTCTACAGTTCCACTTCCTTCTGTTGCCTTTAGTCAGCATGGCACTCTAATTTTGGAAAAACGGCAGCAGGCAATTTCGTTTTTCTTGATTGAGGTTTAACTTTGAGTTTGATCGTTGTATGTTGAATTTCTTGAGACACAAGCAGTGCTTTGAAATACAGCTAATTATGCCACTGTGATCCAGAAAGTCTGTTTGATTTAAGGAGATTAATGATTGATCTCTTTGCTGTTCACTGACAATACTGAATTTCAAAGGACATAAACTGCTCTGAGTTTATGTTCTCAGATAACTTGAAAGATTTTATGCTCCATTACTTGCTGAGAAAAGTTTCCTAACTAATAAAACCAAATCAAAACCCACAGAGTCTTTTATAAATTGAAAAAAATAAGAAAAAAAACTAAAAAGTAAATAGAAAAAAATTAGACTTGTATCACTAACATTACAATAACAATTTTTTCTTCCACTTGTTCTCTCCAGACTTTTACTTTTAAAACACTTTAGAGGTTAAGTGCCTTGCACGAGAGTATTTCATCTGTGGCTAATGAGGCAGGTAAAAACACTGCTTGTGTATCTGGCTGTTTCAGGCTCAAACAGGTGGCGGTAATGTGTGCAAGAGAAAGGGATAGCATAACACCATCCATTAGCTTTAGAGTTTTCCTTAGTAATTACTTTTTACAAACCATCTGAGACTTGGTTCAGATTTGTTCCTCAAGGACTTCAGTCAAGGCCGTGACTCACTCTTGTCCTTTTCATTTAGCCAGAATAGGATGTGAGGTAATAAATGCAAATCTCTGCTTTAAATCCTATTGTGAAAAGCTCAGTAAGGTCAAACATGGTCGCACAGATTATCCCTGTAAACCTCATCTGTCTTATAGAATGTGGGTGTCTCCGTCCTCTCCACTCAAATTAAGACAAAATATTATGGCAGTTTACAGTGCAAATTTGCCAGTAATGCAAGTGGCATGCTGACAGCTGTGCCCAAATGATCTCTCGAGTCCCGTTCCCAAGCGTGCACGCGGATGGAAGCACCACTTCAGCAAGCAACTAGACAGACCGCATTATGTAAGCTGATTTCTGATTATACCATTCAAGAGCACTGATGGGAATCTACTTAGACTCTCAACCATGGGCATTCACTGATTCTTTTTTTTTCTGGATTTGGGGAGTACACTCCTAATGAAGTGAAGACTTTGAATCACAAAGACTGGTGGCATTCCCACACTTTACAACACAGCCATCTTGCAAAAGCCTGAGTTTAACACTTTGATGGCCCAAAACGAAAACAAACAAAACATAATATATCAGTTTTTTTCTTTTCAGCAGTATCAACTTCCTCTGACCAAAATACTAACAGTAGCCATGAGGGTAAACCCAAGGCTGACTTCAAACACACCTATCAATAGCTCTGTGTGGTAATGGCCGGAACTTATGAAATGCTGACATTCAACATACACATTCAGCATTTACTTCTGTCATAATGTACTACCCATCTCCAAAATGTCAATCAGTTTGAGGGAAGAAGTGCGATTGCAATCGGAATGGTTATTTCTGCATTTCATTTTCACTCCAAAAAAAATTCAAAATCATGCTATGATTTTTGTTGGGCCTTGCACCAAACAAGCATGTTCCCTTACGTCTGGAGAATATGATTTGTAGGCCAGGGCATCTCTGTAGCACCACAATTCTCATGGTGCTAACAATGCACAACAATGATGTGACACATTTTACCTTTATCAGAAAAATTGCAGCTCCTGCTATTTGGATATTGCACTTGGCCCTATTGCAATTTCAATTATATTTCTGATTAATTGTGCAGCCCTAATTAAAATGCATTTGTGAAACTTTGCTTTCCATTATTTTTTTTTTTCTATGAATACAAATCAAAGCCAAGTCCAAGGAAAACTGGACTTAAGTTTCAAGCTTTTCACATAATGGGAGCATTATTCTGCAGATGTGGAGTGTCAACTTTTGAACTTCACTGTGAACTCAATTGATCAACCACATTGAGGACTGCACCTCTCATGCACCACTCTTCCTCACTACACTGCAAACAAGATGGATTTCATATCACAGACTACATATGCGGCGCTTGGTTGTTGTTACAACTGAATAATAATGAAAGCTAATGAATTTGTGACATATCCTTCACACAGAGACACCCTCTCTTATTTTAATGAGTATTTTCGATGTGTGATCCACCGGTCTCCTCCCATCTCTTAATCAGAACTGGCAGAAGACCATTACAATGTGAATCTCTCAGGAAACAGGGGCACTATGAGTGAACACACTAGCAGGTAATTTGTGGGCAGTAGATTCATCTCCCCCAGCGTGGGCCGAGTCGAGCCAAACGAGACACCAGAATGAGATTGTCACAGCCAATTGCATTTTCATTCAACATTCTGCAAATCAGTTCATTTGTTTGTTAAATGGAAACTGTTCCCTCTGAAATGATTTGCTATTCCTTCTGGGAAATTACTGGTTTTTGTGAGCATAAATGAGAAGTGGTCAAGTAGATGAATAGTTTTTTATGAGGCAGTGACTGTGAGAGGACATGATTCAGAATCTTGCAACCAATCGCAACCACTTCTGCTATCTGCGAGTTGATGCAGCTCTTGCGCTTAAGAGGTTGGCAGCTAAGAGCAAGCTTCCAGTTTGTCTCCTGTTTTAAACACTGTAGCTGTCCTGTCAGTACAGACAGTCCTAAACACAACCACCATACACAAAAACATGAGGAGAGAGTTGTAGGTTGAGAGGAATACATCAGAAATCATTCGGTTTCCTAGCAGCTACGAGCACTTTAACCACAGTTTCTCCAGCAGTAATGCTGAGTAAAGGACTGCGGTTGCACAGGTCAGCTGCCAGATGTCAACATGTGTCTGAAATTTCTGAATATGACTCAAGGTCTAGCTGTTAAGCAGGGCTTTCAATTTGTCTTCAACCCACTATCCCTGGATAAACAAAGTTTCATACACATACACAGATTAGATAACCCAATGAACAGGGTGAAACTGCACTGACTGTGATTTTTGATACACGTTTAATACAACTGTCAAATTAACTGTAAAAGAAGCAACAAAAAAATAAAAGTACCATTTTATAAACCATACATGTATGTTTGAAAAGCTTAAACATTTTGTACATATTCGTACTAAAACCAATATGCATTAAGGATGCACTATTCTGACTTTTTCTCTCCCTGGTAACAATCAGGTTCAGGGTATCTGTCGATACAATTCTTTTTCAGATCAAAATCTGTAAACGACGTCCACTGTGTGTAACTCAGTGGGGTGACTTTAATGAGTCTGCAGCCTGTCATGATTGATTGAAGGTAATCGATAGACTGACAAAGAAAACTGTTTGTAATGTGGATCGGTCACAGCTGGCCAATACATATCATCAAGTTCGGCATCAGCACAGGTATGGTGCACTAGACTGTTGCAACCCTAACATACTCCAAAAATCATATCAGTGTATCCACAACTTAAAATCATGAGGCAGCAGGAGGGAAAAATGTGGAAGTTCAGACTGAGGGACAGACTGACTCAAGAGTGAATTACAAAAACAAGGTGGAGTGCCACTGACATGTCACTAAACACATACTACTTTTTCACTTTTGTAGGTGCAGCTGCTTTCACTCTGCCCAGAAAGTTCAGATATATCTGCCCTCACCTTGGCTCCATGGCTCCAAATCCAGAGGTATGATTCCTACCAGTCCAAATGTCTTACATTTCCCAGAGGAGTATGCATGAGCTTACTGTGGCAAAATTAGACAAAGTAAGATTCACACTTCATCAAACACTCTATTTAAAACCCAAACTGTTATTGCTGCAAGCTGCATCTTTTATGACTGCTTCCTTCCTGAGTAATTGTTCATTAGCTGTATAAAACAGTGGATAATGACTCAGATTCTAACTCTGACTAGTCATTTTGCTGCACAGGATTGTTTTGAAGAGCTTTACTCTCCTGGTTTAGTTCACTAGAAAAATGTACCATAAGGGGGAGATGCCAAAATGCTGCAAATGCATTCACCATCACTTGTACTGTTTGGCCAAATGTAATGCTTAAAGCTTTATATATTAACTATAATCCACAATTTGGTTGAATACAAGATGATTTCACCTTAAAACTATTAAAACACACAAGTCTGCACAGGGCAAGATTGCTTAGTCAATCCCAAAAATAGTTGATAATTCCTTGCAGAAATATTAATTCAGAATCCTTTTAATAGAATATTCACATGATTATTCATGTTCTTCACCGCTCAAATATTTTTACATGATTTATGCATTCATAATTTATTTGGTCAAAATGTGATGCACATACAGTTTTTCATAATAGCTGTTTGTAATTATGTCCATGTTAGAAACGGAACTTGTCAATTTAAATGTGTACATCTTTACCTGAGACAGAGAAACAATAATGAGCATTTTTCACCTCATCAACAATGAAAACATCATAGTATCATACACCATACATGTAGGTCAACTCGTCTGGAATTCATAGTTAGGAGACTCCCCAGGCTCATCAACCAGGCATGAATAATCCATGTCCAGATTTCAATTAGCCTGCTAGCGGGACTCATCAATGTGTGTGTGTGTGTGTGTGTGTGTGTGTGTGTGTGTGTGTGTGTGTGTGTGTGTGTGTGTGTGTGTGTACTCCAGAAATAAAAACTTTAACACTGATGAGACAGACAAATGCTGGGCCTGGAGCCATTGCTCACTTACAGATGTCGGTGTTAAGTAAAACCCAAACAGGGTGAGAGATCCATCTGTTCTGTCTTCCATATCTCTTTCTTTTCTCTCCTATTTGTGAGACATCACCTTCACTTAGAGCTGCTGTGCAGAATATATATAACATTACAATGTCTTCTGATCAAATTAGGCTAAAAATAGCTCAGCTGTTTAATGGGTCCCTCTTTCTTCGGAGCGCTGCAGTGGCACTGAACCTGGTCATGTTGAGCTAAATGAGATACATGTAGATGACGATATGTAATCGCTGATAATCTTGTCCTCCATATCCCTCTCCTATTACTCTAAACTTCCTTGTTTCCCTCTGCTGTAAAAATAGATGTTCAGTTGGTCTATTTTTTCTCAAAAGGACCTAAGAAAAGAGCTGTTGCTGATGCAGTTTCCCTTGTGTTAAAAATAAGGTTAAATAAGGAAAAAACTTAGCAAATTGCTCAAGTTAAAATGTTGTTATCATCAAGAAATGTAGAAATTATTTTTAAATATCTTTCTATTTACCGTTAAGATTTTGCCACTTCTTATTGCTGGATTCCTTAGCTTCAGATAAAGGTGTAAAGAGGTATTTTGTGCTGTGTGTATGGCTTTATATCCACATCACTGCTACCATCTGACAACATCCAATATCCAAAAAGCCACCATTTATAGACTTTACTTTCCTTATGTAACTACCTATGCATTTTTCATATTAAACACATTTAGTTTGGAAAGCACCTCGACTGCGGAATCTGCTCAGTGACCACACGAACCACCGGTCGAACAACACTTGCTGGAAAGTGGGAGTATTTCATGAGTGATTTCCTCCCTTTGGGATTCAATTGCTTAACCTTTGTGTTGATAGCAACCATAAAGTTTAACTACCCTTTAGGCCTGTATATCTGTAGTAGTCGACATGTCTTTATCACAGTCAAAGAGAAGTGATGTGCGAAGAGGCCCATTCCCTGGTATTGGCATACTTATACGTGCTGTGAAGTAGGATATAAATTATATAGCATGACAAACTGAACACAAATGGGTATAGAGATAAACTGGCTGCGAGAATAGGCATGAATCTGCAGCCTCTACCTCTGACTGACATAAATTATGAGCAGAACACAGGGAAATATACAGAAAGTGAGCAATTGCTCTTGCAAATCAGATTTTACTGCTGATTTGTGTTAGGGTCCACTTGAAAGATCCTTTTTTACATGAAAGAAGGCTTCTCAATGAGCACTGTGTGTTGTGTTTGCGCACACGGGAGAGTGTCCTCGTGTGTCATCACCACTGTCAGCAGTTCTCATGGCTGATTTTCTGTAATCACATGCTCAATGTATCCACACAAAAAACACACATTCATGCACTATATGGAAACAAAACCACTGTATTTTGTTCAGGTAAAATCAAATCAAACGAGATTAGGGCAAAACCTTGGACCACGTGGTAGTATTTGCATTCTGCCTAGTTTCAGCCGGGATCAGCCCTTTATGTCTGCTTCTCTCCTCCTTCTCATTTACATGTTTTTCTATTTATGTTGCCAGAAAACGAAACAGGTTTGAAATAGGGTTAAGGTCCTGTCCATGGGTATTTTCTAAAATGGATGGCGGATGGAAAGCCCGACCTCAAGAACTTAATCACCATCATGCTGCCCATCTGTATGAGAACTAACAGGCAAGATAAACATTTGAGCTTCTATGTTCTCACTCATTCATAAGAAAGATATCAAATTTCCTTGAATCACATGATCTCCTTGCACATTTCAATATTTACTGTTCACACTGTACTCAAGATTATACCCGCTTTTTACTATATCCAGGCTTGGGCGTGATGACCTACAGTATATATGACTTTCTCAACTATCAATTTGCTTGGACCAAGCTGTGTTGCTCCGCAGTATATGTTCAGGACTCTTCTGGCTGTGGAATGCCATTAGAGGTCCAGTGACAGGGTCAAAGGGTCGTTGCCTAAAGACTTGTGTAAACAGCTTAGGACAAACACTAAAAAACCAGCTTAAGACCTGCACTTGCCCTCCCTTTCCCTTCATCACAACAAAAGAATTATCCTTGTGACTCACCTTGTGTTCTGGCAATAAGTGGACATGCACTGACTATAGGGTTACACAGACTGAACTGAGTGAATATATTGAGGAAACATTAAATATGATTCAGTTAACATTCTTTGTGCTGTGAACACAACCAGCGACTATTTACCTTCATCATCGGTTCATCTTCTGATTATTTTACCAATTATTTTATTTCATTTTATCATATATGACGAAACAAAAGCAAATCTACACATTTGAGAAGATGGAACCAGGAAACGCCTTCACATTTTTGCTGGAAAAATAACTGATTGATTCTCATAACAGTTGTTGATCTTTTTTTTCCATCAATTAATGAATTAGATGTTTCAGCTCTAAACCATTGAAAAAATGGGTTAAAATGCGATTTTTTTCTGGCATTAAAGGGGTCAAAAGAATACATGAATACCACAGGCACTAATGATTGAAATAATGAGACTGTGGATACAAGCAACCAAACTTGAGTTTCCTTCTTCGCATGGAGAGGAGCTGGTTAGGGTGGGGCTCTGACACCTGGTTAGGATTCCCCCTGGACGCCTCTCCATGGAAGTGTTCCAGATATGTCCAAGAAGGACAGCCCTGAGTAGACCTGAACATGCTGGGAGGGATTATATATCCCAGGGGTGCCTTGGGATCCCCCAACAGGAGCAGGAAGAAGTACAGTAACTAGGGAGAAAGGAGGTCTGGGGTACTTTGCTTAACCCTGCTACTACCCCAACCCAGATCAGAAGTGTCAGCAAAAAAAAAAAAAAAAAAGCTGTAGTCCAAAATTACAGTGTAAATATCCATCTGGTCATTAAAAACCACACTGGTCAACCCACATTCGACCCATTCCATGGCTGCTCCGTCAATTACAAAGTTGCTGAAGAAGGCACTGTTCAGACCCTGAGGCTTTCCTGATTACTCACTACAGAGAGTCCAATCCTCACAGGGAGGAGTACAGCGAGGCTGACTGGCCCTTTTTGCAGTGAGAAATACAGCTCTGGGAAGAAACCTGCCATCCCAGAGAAAGTGAGACAGACATAAGTCCAAGTGACATTTTGACCTGCTTTTGGCCGACATCATACCACCCTGAGAGGGGCTGTTTGTGCTATTCGTATCCACTCTGCTCTGCACTG
This sequence comes from Seriola aureovittata, assembly GCF_021018895.1. Taxonomy (NCBI): domain Eukaryota; kingdom Metazoa; phylum Chordata; class Actinopteri; order Carangiformes; family Carangidae; genus Seriola; species Seriola aureovittata. The sequence goes on along the minus strand of NC_079383.1, from coordinate 5,075,991 downwards.
CAGGACGAAAACCATGATCTTGACTCATTTTGAGGACTGAGACAATGTGATGCCAAGTGGGTTGATGAGCCATGACCTGATTTGATTATGCCCAAACAACTATCATTGGGACAACTTCCTGTTAATGTTTCATGTTTTCTAATAACTGCACATTTCGTCAAGCATCACTGGTAATTTCTTGACTGTGGTGGCATGCTGGGATGATTTCCTTTCTGGCGTCCCTCTCCTTCCCATTTCCTTACGAATCACTGGGGTTCCTAAAGTTTTTATTTGTCAATGACACACAATTAGACACACTTTACACCTCATTAGATCCTGATGAAATCGACACAATGGTGCTTCAAGGCATCCCTTCTCAAAACTTTTTATCTATTTGGGTAAGATCTACAAAACTGTAGATCTAAAATGTACAACAGAATGTGATTGTGCTGGTGTTAATGAGGGTTAAAACTTGTTACTGATCATATCCTACTCAGTTCCCCAAAGGAAGAGAAGGGGCACCCTGCCATAAACACTATCCATCATTATCACGCCACCACCCACTGGAACACAAATTCACACTCACCCTTCAATACGCTGTCCCAACCCTACGCACACTTTCACACATGGATACATTGTGAAAAATGACGCAAGCTTAAGGTCAAGTCATCAAGTCATGTCTCCCTCAGCAAACTTCCCTCTGGACTGTGAAAATTAAAACATCCACGCCTAACAGACAGATTAAAAATTTCTTAAGCAAACAAGCCAATCAAAGAGACAACATGGACCACAAATCACAAGGTTTTTAATCAAACCAGCACCAGCTACGAGGCTTGTTATACAAATAGAAGGTAACAATGAGCCTTGAAATGATCATAACACCTTATTTCTAAAAGCAGACCTGCAGCAAATGGCTCAGGGAACCCCTGTTAATTTGAAACCCTGGAAACCACTGCCTCATGGCTGTGGCTTCCAAAATGCTGGAAGTTCACTGAGAAGGAAGCCTACAGTATTGTAGTTATTGGTGTAATGGATGAGTGGGTGGGTCCTTTGCACAGATGTTGCAAGTTTTCATTATCTGTTAATCCTGCAGCCTAAATCTGCAGAGGCATAAGTATTTACAGAATAAGAAAATCAATGTCCACATCCCTTTTACCATGGACCTTGATGATGATGGTAATAACTATAATAATAATAATAATTTTCAGCAATTTCTGTGAGTTCTTCTTATATTAGGCTATTTAAATGTGATTCAGGCACATCAGTGAAAAGAGGGTAAGTCTGCATCTTACCATCTATGTTTTCTCTGTCGCTGATGTGCTGGAGATTGCAGCCCGTGTCCTCGCGACTCAGCTCCGGCTCCGGCCGGTAGGTCTCCAGCCGAGAGTGGTTGTTCCTCCGGTGTTTTGGGCTTGACGACACGCAGCAGGAGGTTGTATTCCCCATAGTGTAAGCAGGTTTTGGCGACTGGTGTCCTCTCCCAAAAGTGTAGCCTGTCTTCAGCCCTCTGGCTGTGCTTTTAGCGCTACTACAAGAGAGAAAAAACGGGGCGGTAACGCGGATAGGCAGACCTGGTGCAAACTACAAACTGGCCCGCTATCCGTTAGCGTTACACGCCCTTCTCTCGGTTCTAAAATGTGCTTAGATGGATAAGTGGAGTCATTTAAAAAGCTGATAAAACGCCAAAGTAGACTAATAAATCAAGAGTAGCCCACCGTCCCCTTCCAAACCTCCAGGCGAGGGCAGATAGTGCCTCTATATTAACAGGCTTCGGTTTCACTGTCGACTCCGTCGCCTTGTAATTCCCATCTGCGAGTCGGGTTTTCTTCACACACACATTTTGACACACTGTTACTTTATGGCGACATGAATGAATAAGAGGACATGATCCTTTAGTTTGTCGGGAGAGGATGTTTTTGCTCTCAGCGCTACATGGTTGCCGATATAGTGTAGACTGCTGCTGCTGCTGCTGCTGCTGTTGCTGCTACATCCGCTGCCGTGTTGCTTTCAATTGCATCCCGTAAAGCGGGGGAATTAAGATAAGAAATGGCTTCGCAAATTTAAATTGATTCCATATAGTGGTTTTTACCTAAGAAAGATCGACAGAAAACAAAATAATTGTGTTTTGAGAGAGTAAAGGGGAATTTAGCCACCGTTTTGAGTTAAACCTCTGGATCTTGTGGTATTGTTTGAATTTTGGATGTTGTTCAACTTTAAAAACAATTTGCTCAGAAAAAAGTACAGTAGCAGAGTTCCGTTTTAGCTTGTGTTGCTGACTCTGTAGTCTTAGTGTTCGCTTTTTATACATCTCTTGCAGTTTATTGAGGGAAAGGGGGCGTATATGAATGCAAGTAGAAATTACAATATGTCCGGCAGCAAGTAAACATATCTTAAAAAACCTACAGCACTGTGGCTGTAATGGAAAAGGTTCCGGTTCAAGTGGGTGGTTACAAGTGTGTAATAAATGGACAATTACGGCATGGGATCTAAGGGGATAAAATAAATAAAATAAAATAAACACAGTGTATAATGGAATAGAATAGAAACATCTCAAGGATTCAAGTGGGTTCCTGTGGCCCACTATTTTCGATTGTTCCTTTTCATTAATATTTATCTACAGTTATTATAATAACAATAAACTAAGCATATATTGGAATTTGTTCTTGCTTAACCAGGTGGGTTGGCTGCAGTGCTACATCTATAGCAGTGTGCCTGTTTATTTTTCCTGTTGTGAACCCAAACATGGACATCTGTCGTTTCCTTCTTACCCATATTTGTGTGCCAGTTAATTATTTGATCTTGTCTGATGACTGACAAATCCATTAGGGCTTTACTTTGCCTGTGTCAGAGTAAAATGGCTGCTCAGTCCAAATCTCTCTGCAGTATTAAGTTGGATTAGTTGAGGTTAACATAAACAAAGTGGAGTCCTGAGGAATATCCTAATCCATTCACATGTTCGCTTGACATGTGGGACAGTGTGTGCTGATGCCTAAGACTAACAGTGACGATGCTGGAGACTGAGGGATGTATGAGAAAAGATGGGCTTGTTGCATGATTGCACAGGTTGAAATGCTGTACTAAAAGATCAGGCATGATGCTGTAGTGCAGCCTGCTGGTACTACAGCTGCATTGCATTTAATAATGACATTACAGCCTGTTCCAGGTTTTTAAGAAAATGCATTTTGTGATCTGAAAGATGTTTTTTGCACCTATGACGCAAGGGGTATCTGTCTCAAAACCTTCACTTCTCATCTTAAAATTATAAGAAGGAAAATCCAGCAAACCAAGATCTCAGACTAAAGAGTGTGCTGTAGCTGCGTTTGGAAGCATTTTACATATTATAGGCAAATCAATTTGTGTAGTGATCAGCGACTTCACCAGAGACAATGATGTTTCATTTGCTGTTGTCTCTGTTTACACTCGGACAGTATTTCCTTTTCCCCAATGCTGCATTCCACAGTTTTGTCTCTATCAGTGTGGAAGTTGTCTGTGTTTTGTTATACGCTGGACAGGAATAAGGTTTCACAATAGGCCCAGGTGCAAGGCAAGTCTCAGTGGTATTAGATTCTTTCCTTAGTTCCTTTTTTTTTTTCCTTCCAATTATGACTCACCAATAAACAGTGCATGGGAGTGAAACCAGGAGACCCACAGTCACTGCAACCAAACACAAAGCAGTGAAGATGTAGCACAAAAAAACAATAAGAGACATTTTAAACATCTTTACTTGAGGTGTTACACTAGTCTTTTTCTATAGAAATGCAAACTTCAATTGTGTCTTTACCACGTTCTTTTGCTGTTAAATCTTCTCATATCAGGATTTGTTGGCCAATATCTGACTATAGAACCTACACACTTTCCCTTTTACTGCAACCAATTCTGGAGGAGAATGCCAGTGTTTAAATATTAACATTTTTCCAGCATGAACTGTGTAAACAGTGTGGCTCTTCCACAACATGCCTGTCATCTACAAAAGGCAACAAAAGATGAGTCAGGAGAAGATCTGCTTTTCCAGTGAGTCCTTGCCATCAAGTCGAGTTATCACGGAAGGACAGCACATTGTTCTCAGAGCAGAAACCCAAGGTTGAGACTCCGCACAGCAATGAAAGCTTTATCAAATACTCATAATGGAACTTTTACCTGGGTGATTGCTTGATTAATTAAAGGTATAAGTGCTTTGGTATTTTTCTTTCATTAATCTCTCAAATTTAGGTTAACAAATAAACTCACTTGTTTTGACTTGCTTTACAAACACTAATCATGTAGGCCCTCTTTTCTGTCAGTACCCTAGTTAACAGTGAACAATGTGTGTGTGTGTGTGTGTGTGTGAAAACAACATAGAGAGACAAGTAAGAACTTTATTGAGGCAAATACATTTTTAAAAACATCTGTCTAAGACCTTTAAATACGACGTGGTGATGACAAGACAACAGCTAATGTGTTAAATAAAACCAACACTGAAGTTAAAAAGCTGGATTTCAGCATCAACTTTGACATTAAAACAAATGAGTTACATAAATGCACTTCTAAATTCAGCCAGGTATACCGAGACTAAGCAAAGTGAATTAAAACAGTAAATTAATTCAATTTCCACAAACGCATGTATGTTGTTGTTGTGAACTAAATGTACACCTGTTCATATTAAGACACGTTTTTGTTTCTATTTTTTCCAAACTATGCAGTTGTATTCAAAAGTCTAAAAATGCAGGGGAAACCTGCCCAAATAAATATTGATGCCACAGGTCAGAAGCAGAAAAGTCCTTGTAGAGATGCACAACAGATCCTGGTGGGACTGTATGTTAAATATGAGGGATGGGTGGTGGGTGATAAATGCAGTGGGTGTTAATTCCTGTTAGTGTGCTTGCATCAGAAGTTCTGAAGTGGAGTAAAATAAAACACAAACATTGCAATTTGATCAGATTCCCTTGAACATTTGGTTTATGACAGTGTTTCCCTTAACAAACATCCATAGTAAAATAGACCATCACAAAGGCTTTCAACTGACAGTACATTAATACAGCCAAATTATACAACTAATCAAAGTAGAATGTAAAATGCAGTGCAGTTTAGGTGATAAAGGCATTAGTAACTGTTTGGTATTTGGATGTTCAGGTTTTTGAAGCACTGCAGCCTGGCTGTCAGGTTCTGATTCTCCAGCTCCAGTATTGCAACCCGTAACTTCAGTTGGTCCTCATATTCCTTCTTTCTCCTCCTGCATGCTCTGGCAGCCTGCCTGTGCAAAGGGACATAAGCTCCTCGTAATACTCCCTGACAATAACCCTGACCTGAAACAAGGTTCATGTTTTTCCTGGTTGTGGTGCCTGGGTAATTCAGAGCCAGAAACACTGACATCATCATGTAAACACATTTAACAGCAAGGACAAGGAGTGTTTTGTGTGAGTGTGTGTTCATGTGAGTGTTTGTGCGTGTGTCTATATAAGCAAAACCAGAGTCCTCAAGACACCCCACAGAAGCAGACGACACAGTTCCACACAGTCGTGGTTCCTCCTCTCTCTTTGAGGAATCATTCGACTTTGTGTCGATAGATGTCCTTTAAGGTTCTAAGCTCCTCAATCAAAGTCTTGTTTTGATTTTCGAGCACAGCCACACGATTTTCAAGGCATTTGACATATTCCTTCTTCTTTCGTCGACACTCCCGGGCGGCTTCCCTGTAGGCAACAACAGTTACCATGAAAAAGAAGCCATAACATCTTGGCTTTTCTCCCAGATACAACAGAGAACTCATTCTATCCATGAAATCAGTTTACATCGAGGGGGAAAGAGAGCTCCCATTACAAAGCATACAAAAGATTTTCTCGTGTGGGCACAGAATGTTTGATGATTATGAACATGTTTGTGACATTAGACGCCTTCGGGATTGGACTTCACATAATGGAGTCAAGCCAAGGAGTAGGATGTCATGAACCAAAAAACAACCAAAAAATAAACAAGCATAATGATTCAGTGGTGACTGATCGTAGTAAAAATCATCATGTGGGAGGACAGGGAACATGCAAACGAGAAAAGTAGGAGTCAGCGTCAGCAGCAACACAAAGTTGTTTACAGCAAACTGAGCTCAAAGTCTTCCACAGACAGCAAGCAGAAATCACACTGAAAGCAGCGGGTAATCAATTTCGCTGACCAGCAAATCAGACCTATCCACATACAACTGACCTACTTTCAATGTCCTAATAATTCATATCAGCGAACTCACTCTTCCCTCCAAACATACCATACGTTACAGAGCAGATAATGGGCAGACAACCTAAGAATTAGCAGCTTAAGACTCTGGATGGTGTGGAATCATGCAGGAAAGTGATGATAGGCTTGTGGATCTTTTTATGACATGCAGCTATTGTCATCCAGTGGCACTTGGTGTTTGCCAGGTGTTAGTGTACTACACAGCAGGCACAGCAGAAAGGACGTTGGAAGGAAGTCTCCAAGGGTATACAGTGAAGGTGTCCAATAGAGCCAGACTGCTGTGTCCAAGGCCAATACCGATATTAACATTTGAGAGTTCCAACAATAAACTGGCCAATAGTCATTTTGTTATACAAACATAGAAAATTTTTGGGTAAGGATCCCTTAAATGTGTTAGTCAGTGCACTCTGTTGGAAAAAGTAATGTAACAGAGTTCTTAAATAAACAAGGTAAAATGTCTTCATTAATGAGCTTAAGGTCCTGGCACAGTAGGTGCATTCCCTACTTCCAGTTGTTACGCTACATTAAGCTAATCAGATGCTGGCTGTCCCTTTCCTCCTCCACTTAGCGTAGACATGAGAACGGTATCAATCATCTCATGTAGCGCGCAGTAAGAAAGCAAATAAGCTCCTTATTTTTGTCATTCTGTACCGAAATTTCACTTTAATTACGAGCCACTATATACACTGATACCAATATATTTAATATAGCCAATATCAGCTGATAATATCTGCTGCTAATATAGGTATGGCTCATTTATCGGTCTAATGTCAAGGCTCATGAGCGTGAATGGTCCTCTCTACCTGTTCTTCATCAAGCGGAGCTCTCTCTTTTGTAAGGCGTCTGCGACAGGTTTCATTGGGGTATGAGCACTGGCTCCTGCCACCCCCTGTGGGAGGCTGGAGCTAGGTTTATGCAGCTGGCTGGCAGTCAAGTCACCTGTGGAACCTGGGGAGACACAAAACAAGCTCATTACAAATCTATTAAGAAGCTTGTGTATAAAATTCTTCCTAAGAAACTACTAAAGTTGCTATTTTCAAACTAATGATTTCCTAAACTAGGTTGCACCAGTCAAACTAAAGCAATATCTTACGTTTTAAAGACTTCAGTAATTTGTTAGAATTTGTTCCTAGGAAACATCTGTTGTGCCCTCCCATTAAGTTATCAATTGTGCATACAGCAAGTCACTATTGTCACAGCAAGCCTTAAAATAAGTTATGTTACAGTTTAATGGGGCAAAGCAATTCATTAAAGATTAAACTTTAATTAAACTTAACTGCCAATGCTTTGCAAATGAATGGACTTGTATGGACTTTAGTCCTATTCAAACGAGAATGAGCAGGAAAATTATCAGATTATGCTAACTTAATGAATGCTATTTTTGGCAATTTAGGCTAATGTTATGGAAATTTGAGTTACACTATACTGTGTTATGTCTTTCTATTAAACAGAATATTATAGATATGTCAGCAATATCTTATTACTAATTTTACTGATCAATATAAATAGGTCTTATATTAGCAAGCTAACGTTGGTAATGTGTTTGGCCAGTTAGCTACGCAATAGTTGTACTTAGTATAAATATTTGTAACAACTAATCCCTATGCCGGTAGATTGCGAGGTGCAATGGGTTTTATTTAAATTTTTAATAATTGGTAATAACGTACAAATTTCCACTTAGAAAACATTTACATTAAATTTAAAAAAATCTGGTGCACTGTGTTTAGAGACAGGTAAAACTAGCATAGCCTAAATAACTTCTTTCAGTATGACTTTTTTTCTCTATTAAAGTTGAGGCTCTCATTTTCAAAGGTTCCATGAGGATGTTTCAGAAAGTCATTGTAAATTCACTCTAGTTTTAGTAGATGTTAAAGATTTCAAAGATTTTGTCTATCCCATGCTCATAAATAATGTGCTGTGAAATGAAGTAACGCATATGAGGCTGTGGTAAATAGATAATAATAATGACAAAAATAAAAATTATAAATGTATATAATCATATATCATGCATATAAGTGACTGAATTCGACATTTAATTCCCTCTTCTTTTATCTCCCCAGGGTACATACAGTTATCTTCCTCCAAACTAAATCAACCACATATTGTGTTGTAAAGGTCCTTAGGATAAGATCTTATCAAATGTGTGGCACTGAAAAAAAAGTACAGAGTTACAGATGGTGAAATTTTTATCTACTTATTCTTTTGTTCACTGTTTGCTCAGTGCCAGTAGAACTCACTGCCCCTCGTATTATAATACACTAATAATTAATTCTGTGATATGTTGGAATCAAAGGGAACTGCATATTATCACAGCATGGCCAGTGGCTGACGTCAATGTACATCGTATTCACTGGTTCACATTTACATGTCGCTGCTGGGGGCCTGTTCCAGGAAAAGCAGTGACGTCAGCTACTGCTGCTATGTGCTGTGAGTGGGCAGAGCACTGAAGCATTTCACAGAGGGGAGAGAGAGAGAGTGAGAGCCAGCAGGTGAAAGAGAGAGAGAGAGGGAGAGAGAGAGATATAGAGAGAGAGAGACAGAGAGAGAAAGACACACAAGCAGGGCCAGTGAAAATGTTTCTTTCTTTATAAGCTTGTTGCAGCTGACTGTGAGAGAAAATGAGGCTAATATTTCGTTGGATCCTTTGCTACTTTTGTAATCAGAGATCAGCTACTCAGAGAAGCCAGCTTATTTTAAGGAACTGTTGGATATTATAATGGTGGTGGTGTAGTCACTGAAAAACATGTATAAATATGTAATGAAGCTCAAAATAACTTTTTTAATTCCAATACTCCTGAATTAACTGAATTTTCCCACACTGATTGCTGACATTAATTACCACTCACTATATTTTAAGACATTCAGAAATTAATATTTCAACTTAACAAGAATGTTTAAAAAAAAAAAGACTTTTAGGCAGCAAAGAAGATGATAGCAAACATACCTGTTTCTGTCTCATCCCCAGTTACAGCCATACTAAATCTACTCCCAGCTTTTCCAAGAGAAAGTGTCCCCTTCAGAGTCTTCTCTCTGACTGAAATGTTACCACAGCGAACAGCAAGGCTATGTGTGCAATTTACAATTAGAGGCATTGACATCAGCATGACATCACTGGCCTCCTGATGTCAACAGTATGGTTTGCTCTCTACTCAACACAGCACTATGAGTCAGGGGCTCTGCTGTTTGTCTTTGGGAAGGAATGTTCTTCAGCTAGACTGAAGGACAACACTGAAGATATGGCTTGCTGAAAATGGACAGGCAGTAGAGCTTTGAATCATTTGGGCTCCAACAAACACAGAAACCTCTTTTATGATTAAAACTTTGTGTGTGTAAGCCAGAAACAACATTTGCTAACATACAGTGCTTTTTAATTGCTAGAAATAAAAATGGTATATCTTGATAGAAGTCACTTTGAAAATGGTACTTTAATACCACAGAGTGTCTGTATATTTATTCACCACCACAGCAAAATATTATCTCTCAGCTGATAAACTTCACAGACAAAGCTAAAGGAGTTGGCTCCCTCTGCAGGCATGACAGAGGAACAAAGAGGACTTGAGTTCTGTTAAAGGAATATGAAACAGCGGGGAGGTGGTGGAGGAACTATTCAGATCTTTACTGAAGTGAAAATACTCTGTTACATGTAAAATTCTTGCATTGACAATGTAACTTAAGTAAAAAAAAAAAGGACTTTAAGTATCAAAAGTAAAAGTGCTAAAATAAACCCTGTGAATGTTAAAATCTTCCAAGTTATATCATACCTGCCAAGATGCATTTTTCCCTGGACTCTAGCGTATTTTAGGTAATCTCCCGGCATTCTCCCGGAATATGCATGGCCCTCAACCTTTATTATAAATATTCATCATACATGGATCCATACTTTTTGTATGTCTGACGTTATCCAAGTTGCTAGACTGTGTACGAAACACAAGCTGGACAAAATCCACACACATACATACAATTTCAACCCATCTGTTATTACTACAACCTGGTAACACACAACCCAATTCAAGTGGTGTGCACAGCTGTTCTCTGTGCAGGCAGGCAGGACATTCGAGTGCAGAGTTAATTAATTGTTGTTAAATTAAGTTTAACAAAACCTGTTAATTCTATATTAATTGGCATGTATGTTATCCAAACAGTGGTCCTGCTCACATGTGTCCCTTTCTGTGTGATTTAGTGGCTGTCTCTTTACCCCGAAGGTTGATTTAGTTTCACATCATTATAATAATTTCATCTGATGTTTACAGAGTTGATGCAGGAAACCCTGAACAACTATCCCTATCTTATCTTTTTTCTACCCATACTAACAATTCAGTTGCAGTGGTCTGTGCAGCGTGTTACCTGACACTGTTGACATTCTATTCGTCTGGAGGCCATGCAGCATGTCCTTGTTGTACACAGCGGTGTCCACAGGTGTGCTTGGCAGAGGCTGTACTGTTTGTGTGCTGCTCATGGCCATAGACATCATTTTATGTGTCCCCTCATGCAGAAACTTGATGGGACCCCCTTGAAAAAATCCAACTTTGAAACGTAGAAACATAAGGTTACCAAGAACACAATCATACGTCAGGCTTTTTTTTATGGCAACAACAAAGTTTCTACTCTCTTTTTGTGTATATTTTTGCACAGTATGACATTATTATTGTTATTTATTATTATATAATTACTAAAGCTCTGAGACCATTGCCTTGGTCATGGGCAAAGAACCAAGTATCATTGCCCTGTCTTTTGATGGGGAATTAACTGGAGGACCCAGAGGAACACTACACAAACAGAAAAAGAAGGGGAAAACTCCATGCAGAGGACTGGGGTAAATAATCAAACTCTGGACCCTATTGTTGTGACAGTGATAACTGTTGAGCACCATACAGCAACTGTATAGGTTCTGATACTTTTACAATACACCCAAGCCTGGAAATAAAGTTAAACAAATTTACCTGGCATTGGAGGCATAGAATAACGGTTCGCGTAATTCAGAGTCTCCCCATAGTATTGAAAGGTGCTTGGTGGAGGCTCCGGTGTTTGTGTGCCGGTCATGGCCATAGAAGGCTGGGTCTGTGTCCCCTCAGGCAGGAAGTTGACAGGTCCTCCTGGAAAAAACTCAACTGGGAGGATAAACAAGTGAAAGGGCCAAGTAAATGTTAATAGATTAGGCAATTTAATTACACAACCATAATTTCTCAATGTAACAGTTTATTATTAACTACATCACTATGGCAAACCATGTTAAAAAAGGTGGGTTGAGATTGATCAAAGTGTCTGTCATTTGCAATGATATGATAGTGTATCCGTGTTTGTTAGTGTCAACTTGGGACTATTTTTCTGATACAGGGTTTTTGATGAATTTTGAGACTGTTCCCTCAACACATGAAATTATTTACTAGTACGAAATATCAGACACAAACAATTACCCTTGGCTCTTGGTCGCACATTTCAACATCTAGCAGGCTAAAGACTTACACCCGGAATCTGCCTCAGGAGTTGTGAAGACCACCAATAGAGCCAAAAGGAGAGTGAATATTGGACTGGCATTCAATTGGTGCACATAAAAATTACTGTAACAGGATGATAATGTTGCTCTGTGTCTGCTGGATGTGTACAAAAGCAACTGTTTGCTAACACATTAGACATGAAAACTTTATAAGACAAGGAAGTGGTGGTGGCGGCTGTGTATATGTAAACTTGTTTTTGTTAGCAGTAGCAGTGGTGGTTCTATCAAAAAGACTATAAGTTGCAGCAGCCGTAGTAATGGTATCACTATCAGTAGTAGAAGAGGTAGTAGGTGTAGTTGGTGCTATTGCATATGCTTTCAGTCATGCTTACAAGACTGATTGCAGCTGGTTTGCTGGCACACAGGTGCATCAACGTAAGGCACAGGTCCAGGTGGCTGACATCTCTCTTTTATCTTCACATGGTCCATTCTAACAGGCACTGATGGGGCTGCTGATCAGGGTGGTCACTCTGATTTCACCTTAGTGATTAAAGAGAATTAGAGTTAGGGTTTGTTTTAGCTGGGATTTAAGGCAACATACATACAGTAAGACAATTAAAAAGGAGATGCTTCTGAGCTGCCACTATCTGCCATACCATTATTTGCCAGTATCTTAAAGACGTTTGAAGAATAAATTAAACTGGTCACTGGGGTGTAATGATTCAACTAGTTACCTCAGTTTATGGAGCACTTCTCTGTTTTGCCTCACTACTTTCTGAGTCAAAGAAAGAATGGGAGAGGTTAGTTTGCAGTCGGATACTGCTGCTGCCTGACATGAATGCAGTTTGTCAGAGGGACAAAATTCTATCATGAAGTGTCACTTGTATGAAAACAAGTGGACAACAAACACTTGATTTGGATGGCTCCCTCTGCTGGTTAGATCAAACAATGAAGGTTTTTCTATCTTGTTTAGTTGTAGGTTAAGCTATAATCATAATAATAAATTACATTAGTGGATGATTTCGGTCAAGCTAACTAAAACGGATATTGCTGCTATAGTGTGTTTAACTTTTACATAATGACGAGCTAGCTAGCATTTTATAACTTGTTAGTAAACAAGTTAGTTGTACTCAGGTTAAATATACTGTAGCCTACCTGTTGAGCTTGAGTGACAATCAGAATAAAAAGAAAAAAAAACAGTTAAACAATTAACTGACTAATACATTGCCATTAATTGTGTCTGTAGTTTGCATTGTTTAAAATCTTGGCTAACCCCGATAAACGTTAGGCAGTAATTCTTTCGACGATTCTGATTGGCTGATTTTTCTTCCATTCTTATTGCTAAGTTATTAGTAAGATTCAACGTTGCAAGCATCCATATATGTTTTTTTTAAGGTTCCTTTGGTTTAAAAAGTGCGTACACAGTTAACACCGTTATTTGCAAACGACTTTTTGAAAAAATGTATATATACCTCTCACAACAGTAAAGTTTGTGTCAATTACTGAAAAGGGATTTCAGTGAAAATTTCATAGGACATAGAAAACAAGCAGCTGCTTTGTGAATAAATATAAATGTATACGAGGTGTATAATTTCAGCAGTGGGGAAAGTGTTTGAATCTTCTTTCTCTACCAGACCAGACACAAAATTCACTAAAATCTTTACAACGTCTGTGGTTGTATTTGTAATACTCAAGACCTAAGCGGTTTCCGTAGTTTTAGACGATACCATGGATATATGGGTGTTCTTATGGCTAAAATATGAGTGCGTTCGGTCTTTTTCTCATCAGTATGTATAAATATCGCATACGTTGTTTCAAATCGAAAATATCTCAAAGACACTTTACGAAGACAAAAAGCAAAAAGCTTCACGCCTAATTTAGTCTTATTCATGACACACCCCCATATGAGACATGGTATAATCCAAGAGGTAGGGAAGACCTGTAAGTGAGACAAACCAAGCCTGTGACAGCGGTGAAACTTGAGTTTTATAACAAGTAAATACTGTACAGAGGTACGTATTATTCAAAAGTCCACACTTGACCTCAGTAACCTGTTTTGTTTAACAGCAGCACCATCTTTTGCCGAGCTGTCAGTGCAAATGTGGGGAAATTTCAAATAAGATGACCATTTGCTAGCGATAGCTGAGCTACCGTTAGCTTCCTGCTAGTTGCTAGCTGATGCCTTGAAACTGATGGGACTTGGGCAGGAAGAAGTAGCATGCTAGCTATAAGCTAGTTAGCCTTTTAGCTAGCCATCCTATTTTGGGGTTGGCATCCCGCAAGCTAGTACCCTTAACTTAGCTCCCTTTATCATGACTGTAAGAGGGCTGTTCACCTAGTAACGTCAACACTTCCCTTTGAAACACGGCTATCGGCATACGTGGAGTGGATAGTTAGAAAAAGTGTGAATGATGATGTTGCAATGTTTTCTCTGACGTGAAATCAACTGGTATGAATGACGAGAAACAACACAGGGCCTAGTTTCTCCTACTTGCAGGTGATTTATGATTCTTCTGACATACATACAGAAGTTGTGATATTATTAAACGTATCAGTCCCGCCTTGTAAATTGCATAGTATTGATGCCTGATGGTTATCCCAATGTTTTCACTGTTGATGACCGTTAAAATTACCTCCATGAACTTGAGCACAATGTTTATCTCATCTGTTGCTACCATAGTAATGTGAGCAGCTGTTTTGAAGCAGGCTACTTATCATTACACTCATTTCTGTCCTGTCCTTTTTCCTGAAAGCCATGCAATATAGTTACTCTTGTTTAATGCTGTTTTCAGATCACTATAGTGTTAAATTTAATTTAAAAGAGGGATAAAACAACAAATTTACAATTAATCTTGTAATTACTATATATTTTGTGTTATGGTCTACATACAAATAATGTGTCACCTTGCCACCTTTCTTTGTGTTTCTACTGCTTTATTCACTCTATATAATGTCATCTTTTCATGGAATTTACATTATATTTCTTTTAAACTTTCCAAACTGCAGAATGTGAAGGTGGATGTCACAAGATAAAAGATTGAAAAGAAATTGAAACCAAAAGCTGAGAAATTTTTTTAAATTCCCTTTTTTAACTCATGTATTTATGTGTTTCTTCTCTGTCAGGCTGAAAGAGAAACTACAATGTCCTTAAAGCCACGGGTGGTGGATTTTGACGAGACATGGAACAAGCTACTGACGACAATCAAGGCGGTTGTGATGCTTGACTATGTGGAGAGAGCCACGTGGAATGATCGGTTCTCGTATCCTCTGCCAACTTGCTCCATATTAAAATTTAACTTACAACACAATATGATTGCAGATTTTTCAGTTCAGGGCTGTGGACAGGAAGTCCCACAGCTGTTCAGTACTGTAAATTAAGTTGTCTGCTTAATGTATTTGACTTTGAATCTAGAATGGCTAGCCAATATGGCCAGACAGTTGTAATATTAAATATGTTCAATGTTAGTATGTAATTGTTGTTAATTCAGGCAGAGACTAAGTATTAAACAATTAATTTATTTTTAGGTATTCACTAACTTGCTGTATCCAATATTACACATATACTAAAACTTTACATCTATATATATACAAATTGAAATTCTTTTGGACCTTTTTATTTATCCTGAATGTGGACACCAGTGACATTTATGCCTTGTGCGTTGCATACCCAGAGCCTTTGGGTGAAAGATTATACACAGAGACCAAGGTGTTTCTTGAGAATCATGTTCGGCAGTTGTACAAGGTAAGCACTCACAAAAGCTCTCCAGCGGCTGGCAAAGAAAAACGTGTTGAGTGCATTTTCCTTTATTCCTGCATGATGCTGCTTTCTGTAACACCTGTCATGCTTATGTGTATTTTAGAAAGTCCTGGAATCAGAAGAGAAGGTTTTAGTGATGTACCACAGATACTGGGATGAGTACAGCAAAGGAGCTGACTACATGGACTGCTTGTACAGGTAACTTTCCTGCCTTTTATGGGCTTTGATTCCACTTCGTGTGCTGAGGTAGTATTTGATATCAGTGAGTCAATAGGATGATTCACCATTTAGTGTGGTCTTTTTTTTCTCCTCCGCCTCTTTATTTTCACAAACAACAAGCTGAAAACAGTGCAAAATAAATTAGAACTTTACATTGCCTGTTTCAGTTTTTAATTATCTTAGTTTATACTCTGAGGTTATGGTGACACTGTTTCCTTAAATTCACAATGGTATGGAAATTGTTGGCTGGTTTGTTTGTCTGTGCAATGTTTTTGAAGAACAAATCAAGGCTACCAGGTGTGGAATGTACATAAATGTCCGCAGTCAACTGGCCATTGGCTGTAGTCAATGTGTTGTGTTCAAGTATAACTTGAATAACTAGCAGATATGAGCTGACATAGGTGGCTGTCTTTGTCAGGTCTAACTAATTCTTTGAAGTTGGCACAGTGTGTTAAAGTCCTTAGATGAAGAGTGTACTAATTCTATCACAATATTCCAGCTGGCAGGTTTTGTAAACTTAAAGTATTACCTTTAAAAGCTAAGTGTCAAGTGCCAACAGACATTTGGTGTGTCCTGATTCATTCTAAATCAATACTCCCTTGGAGAGCTTTCAAGTCTATTTTTATGTTTACTTCTCACCAGACTGTCTGTGCATATATATGCCTTTGTAATTTATTATGGCAGCATGAGTGAGAGAGAAAACAAGGCTTTTGGCTCAAGTAGTGACATAGTAGTGTTCTTTATATACAAAAGGATTGCTTATTATCCTAAAAAAAACTCTCTATACATTTATTGATGGGTGTCTTTTCCTCCTGTCAAACACAAATCATCATGCAGTGGAGGTTGCACTGAAGTGCCAACTGAATTGACGCAACACTGTTAAAACTTTCAATCACTACTCTCCAGGTTTTGGAGTTAGTGGTGCTGAACACCAGCCGTGATACATGTAGTAGCTGTAATGTAACACTCGATGCTGGTGTATTATACTTGTCAAAGCTTCAGTGTATGAGAGAAATCTGGCTGTGCGTGACCGCCCAGCCGCTGGTAGAGGCAGATGGTGCAGCTGTGAAAACTGCACATCATTATAGGTGGACTTAATCAGCCCACATAGATCAGCGTGATGACCACCATCAAAATGTGGTTGTCCTGCTGCTGACTTAATCCTCACCTCTTTGAAGAAATAATGAAACATATTTTCAGTATAGGGATGTCATTGACTGTTAACCATGTTCACCGGACAACAGGATAACATTGTCTGTCTGCTACTTGGTATTGGGAAGGTTGTGCACCGTGGGTTTGTCAGAATATTTTGCTGGGAACTGCTGCCTACAGAGGGTTAATAAGAGCAGTGAGACACAACTACACCTTGAATGTGTGGGCTGTAAAACCAAAACAATGTGCTGAGGTGCTCCATAGAGCTGCAGACTTGGGTGGTATAACTCTCACTGATGTTAGGAGTTTTAGCTTGATCAACCTTATTTCAAGAAACACAAAGACTTTGATCAACTGTTAATATATCAAAAATATTAATGATTAATTATTGATAATTATACAATTTAGAAGGGCTGCCTTTTTCACTTTTTTGTTACTATTATCAGAATAAGTTTAATCAGTTGGCCCATTATTAGGCTGTAATAGATATGCATTAACTGTGTTTGACCAATTAAAAAAATCAATTTCTGAAATGGAATTTAATTAGGAGTAGCTATATCAGCTGATCTCTTAAATAACATACTTGGTGGTAATGTTAGGTCTAAAATCATGAATGCCAATGCCTGCTGGGTAACCATTCTGTGTCACAGAGCAGAGCTCTGCTATTTGCTAACTGCTATTTAACAACCCTAAAAAAAAAAGAAGAAGAAGAATTTTAAATAAAAAAACATAAAAACTTCTTAACATACCAAGTCTCAAGTGACTGCTTAGTGTATTGTAAAAACAGGTATGATCTTAATGAGTGAAATCTTTACCAAAAAACCTTCATGTCTGTTCTGGCTCAGGCATCCTGCATAGTCTTGTTTTTTAATGACTAACTTGACACCAAATAGCCACTGAGTGAGTGATTGACCATTAGGGTAACCAAAGAATGAGTGTCTCACAAAGCTTCTGTGGGTTAATGAACTCAATTTGCCACTGCGATGTTCTGGTATTAGTGTTTCTAAATGACATTAGTCATTAGATGATATCTACTTCATCTCCTTGAAATGCAATTGATATCTCAACCTCCTCCTCACTTTTTTTTTAGGTATCTCAACACTCAGTTCATCAAGAAGAACAAACTAACAGAAGCAGACCTACAGTACGGCTACGGGGGAGTGGACATGAATGAGCCGCTCATGGAGATTGGAGAGGTACTGACTGACTCACTCACAGTGGTATAAACATTTCTTGTGCACATTCACACATTCACTAGGAGTATTAGATACAAGTAAAGAGAGCGTATGCACAGAGCGATCAAGAGATTAGTGAGATTCAGCTTCTGCCATCCAGCGCCCAAATCAAGATTTCACTTTACACCTCCTGTCTTTTCATTTTTTGTTGCAGTTGGCGCTAGATATGTGGAGGAAGCTAATGATCGAGCCCCTTCAGGCTGTCCTGATCCGGATGTTGCTGAATGAAATCAAAAAGTATGTTTCTCATGCTAGAAGTTATTTTGCAAGATCCACTTTTACTTATCTTGAATTAATATTTCTGTCCTTCTGCATTTCAGTCCTGGTATTTTAATGAATTTGGACTTGATTTGCTTATATGATTTACATGAATTTTTATTTTATTACCATTATTACAATGCCTGATTTCCAGTCCTGTGCACTATTAATGTCTAGCCATGTAGTCTAATTGGGCTGCAGTGTTTAACCTACAGTTGAGCCAGTGACCTACCAGGCTAACAAATATAGTGTACCTCAGTTCTGTAAAATAATCATGTCTAAAAGCAGCTTTCTCAACATCCTACAGTGATCGTTGTGGCGAGAACCCCAACCAGAAGGTAATCCATGGGGTCATCAACTCCTTTGTTCATGTTGAACAGTACAAGAAGAAGTTTCCACTAAAGGTGAGACAGCAATGATCTGATTCCCAGACTATTTATCCCTTCTTTTTTTTTTTTTTTTTTACATCTTAATTTGAACAGCCATTAGGTCAAAATCCAAAGTCACAAATACTGATTATTTTGTATTATTCACAAGATTTACAGTATAGTAAACATTCATAAACGTAGGTCTATGTATATTCATGTGTACTAAATCCTATGTGTACCACGTCCTCTTCCTGTGTTGCAGTTTTATCAGGAAATCTTCGAAGGACCATTTCTGACAAAAACGGGAGAGTATTACAAACAGGAAGCCTCCAATCTACTGCAAGAATCCAACTGCTCACAGTATATGGAGAAGGTAGGATAGATGGAGAGATAATCCAAGTATGTGAATGTGCTGTATGTACAGTAGATATGATCAGAATGCCACGTGAGCCGTGTTTTTTTTTGTTTTTTTTTAAAGCCTTTTTTGTTATTTTTGTGTCGCTTTTGTCAATATGGCTCAGCTGGTTCGCTTGTGGTTGGAGTTTATTACTAACACTGCATCTAGCTACAGATGATTGTGTTGTGTTTGTCTGTTTATGCACCAGCATCCATCAGAGTGTACATTCACCCAGGGCTTGTGTGTGTGAACTGTCAGGTCATGTCAGTGTGGTGACATAAGAGTTTTAATCTGAGTATTAGCTCTACTATTAACCCACTAAGGCTGAGATCACAGACCCCTGGGCAACTTCAGCTGCCCTGACCTACTCTCTCTCTCATTCATTCAAACCAGCAATAATCAGATTTCTCTGAGATTTATTCCTCCAGCCTGTAAACAGGATCATCATTAAAGCTTTACCAGGCATTATGGGAGTGTGCCTTGCTTTCCTGTTTGATCTGTCACTGTTTAGCCAAGTTAATATGAAGATTGATGTTTAATATGACTGTGAAAGTGCAGTGAAATAGACTCTATGGTACAGTGCAGTCTCCTCCTGTCCGGACAGGCTCAGACACAATTGTTGATCTGACCCAGTTTTAGGGCTAAACGATATCGTATCATCATATCACGATTATTTCGGCAGATATTGCAATTGCGATATGAATCATGATGATTATGTGATTTTTGCTGGTGTTTGTACCAAAGAAGCATGTTCCTCTACATCTAGAGAATATGATTTGTTGGCTGGGGGCATCTCTGTAGCACCACTGCACTTCATTTATGTTGTGACATATTTTACCTTTATCCATCTTTATCCACCTGGCCATATTGCGGTTTCGATTATATTTCCATTAATTGTGCAGCTCTACCCAGTTTACAGCTGTAGGGAGGCAGCTTTTTACCCTTATTTTGTTATCCTCACTTTCTGTATGCTTAAAACTATATGGAGACCAAAAAACAACATCAACAGTTTAGCTATAAACAAGAAGGCAACTGTGTTCCTGTTGTGCAAATTGGTTATGAACGGGGGGGGGGATTGATATTTGCTACCATTTCCTCAGAATTCATGGTTTTGAGTTTAATCTGAACCAATTCAGACATGAGTTTACATCAGTCTTTGGACACATAAAATCTAAGTAAGGTTTTATGAAAAAATCAAGGGCGATGGGTTACGATGTATGAGGGTAAAGTCACATATGGGAAACCTGCTAGAGCAACACTTTCTATTTATTTCTGTTTTTTTGTTTTTTTTTTGAGATTGAAAAACAAGGGCCACCATGTTGCCAGGAGGATGAAAAGAGAAAAATCCAGAGGATAGAAAACATGACATATAAGGGCATTACTTCTTTCACAGCAACAAACTCCTGAACTAAACTGTTTTCATGGAAATGAAAACTATAGTGTTGGTGTCCGTATGTAAAAAAAATTAGCTGCCAGAAGGAGGAGATTAAGTAAACTGCATCCCCTTTGAGAGATGTAACCATTCTAGATAACGGATCTGAAGTTCTTAGAATAAAAACGTACCACATGTCATTTGTTTCAGTGAAGCCTTAAGCCAATTAAGGCAGAGTTTTGTCGTCACAGAGGTGATTCCCAGTCGGTGCAGCCGGAGGACAGAAACTGCAGCACCTGACTCAGAAAACTGCAGCAAAGTTTTAATGTCATGTGATTTCTAACCAGCATGGATCATGTTAAGTCAGTGCTGCGCAGTGCCTCGTTTAGTCAAATGAGCCTAATAATTCAACATTTTTCCAAAATTCATATTAAATGATAAAATAATGAAAGTAATGAAAATCAATCCACCGCGTTTCCTCCGTCTGCTAAAAAATCTATCAATAGGGGATATAACAGTATGTCATGGTGCATTATGTTGTGATGCTGAAATGTAACAGGTAGCCATTGTGGAGGTGAAAATTTGACTGCGATGCATGGTTGGCATTCTGTTGAATTTGATTTTGGGATCTTGTGTGAAACCAAAACTGACGTTTTTGCCCATCTCTTTTCACCTCTCATCCGCCAGGTTTTGGCACGATTGAAAGATGAAGAAGTGCGATGTCGGAAGTACCTGCACCCCAGCTCCTACGCCAAAGTCATCCACGAATGCCAGCAGAGGATGGTGGCAGATCATCTGCAGTTCCTGCACGGGGAGTGCCAGAACATTATTCGGCAGGAGAAGAGAGACGGTCAGCTTTCTACTGTCCTTTGTGTCCTTATGCATATATGTATTTTGCTTTTTGGAAATTATTATACAGAACATGCATTATTCTGTAGAACTGAGATCAAAATATGTGTCTTTTGTTCTGTCCAGACATGGCCAACATGTACACCCTGCTGCGGGCCGTATCCAACGGGCTGCCTCACATGATCCAGGAGCTGCAGGTTCATATCAACAATGAGGGCATCCGAGGCACCAGTAACCTCTCTCAGGAAAACGTTAGTATCACAGCATTTCGTGTCTGCATGCATGTCTGTACTTGCACATACTGTGCATTGTCGAACTTCAAGTGCATTTCCACAATCTGTTGTTCACATCTCCTGTATTTATTTTGCTTTTACCACAGGTAGTTGCTTCACTAAAACTTGAAAGTAACTTGATTTGCGGTTTAATTTGATACTATAAAACTAAGCTAGTTAAACTGTGACATTTTAATTTTGTTCGCTGTTTATTCAAGGATAATTATAATATTATTATGTCACTTTTTCATAGAGGTTGTAGTGCTCTGCCTGTTGCTGCCCTCTGTTAAAAAAATACAAGCGTTGGCTATGTTAACTATTGTAAATGTGATTTTAACCACTTTATCTCTCTCCTCTGACCCCTCTAGATGCCAACCCTGTTTGTGGAGTCAGTGCTGGAGGTTCACAGTAAATTTGTTCAGCTCATTAACACAGTTCTAAATGGAGATCAGCACTTCATGAGTGCACTCGATAAGGTATTCAAGCCCAGACTCTAATGGCTGGTGCCTCATTGAACAACATACTGATAATGGTCACTAAATGTTAAAGCGAGGTTGTTGACAAGTTCCCTTTCCCCACTAAATTGCCTGTAATTGCAAAACTACATGTATAAATGTGTTGAAAGTGTAATTACATACAGGTGTTAATGTGTTTTTTTGGGGGGGTTTTCACAGTTAAAATTGTTTGAATGTGTTTATTGGTTTTCTTTCCTTCTCAGGCTTTGACGACTGTGGTGAACTTCAGGGAGCCCAAGTCCATCTGTAAAGCCCCTGAACTCGTGAGTGCACACAAACACATACACACACACACTACACATACACCATTGTACACTTTGCCTTGACCAGGTCATGTCCCTCCTGGTGTCTCTGTCCAGCTGGCGAAATACTGTGATAATCTGCTGAAGAAATCTGCAAAGGGAATGACAGAGAATGAGGTGGAGGACAAACTGACCAGCTTCATCACAGTGTTCAAGTACATAGACGACAAGGACATCTTTCAAAAGGTGATGTGATGGCTTCTTATGATGAACATAACAGAAACACCAATGTTTTGATTTTTTTTTCTTGAGACATTCTGATGTACAAACTTTACTAGGCTTGTTTTGAGCTTATAATACTTTATGAAGTATTAGCCTCATAGTGTGTCCATTTTTAATATCCCCAAAAGTCCCAAAATACTCACCTTATTTTTTTTTTTATTTCCACAGTTTTATGCCAGAATGCTAGCAAAGCGGTTAATACATGGTTTATCATTGTCAATGGACTCAGAAGAAGCCATGATCAACAAACTAAAGGTAAATCCAAAGCTGTACTGTATAAACTAAGACCAGTGTTATGTCTGGTATCCCCTTCACTTAGTGTCTGAATCTTAAGTTAGAGGTGGATCCAGTCCACAATGCAGGTGTGATTCTTACAATCTCCTGTGATCTTCTATCTGACCATGAGGGACATGTTCATAAATATCTTATGTCTCTCTCTCTTCCTCTGTCCTTTCCTTTATTCTTCCCCACATTCTTGGTCCTCATCCCCAATCCTGCAGCAAGCGTGTGGCTACGAGTTCACGAGCAAACTCCACAGAATGTACACAGACATGAGCGTAAGTGCTGACCTCAACAACAAGTTCAACAATTTCATCAAGACGCAGGAGACGGTGGTGGACCTTGGCATCAGCTTCCAGATCTATGTATTACAGGTAAGAGGACATACCTCACTTACACTAACAGGCACAGGATTGAAGGAAAGTTTTTCATGTTTGAGAACATATGTCTTGAATATTAGGAGCATTATTGTTTACTAACATATCAGTGTATTTAGCTTGGCTTCATCAGACAGGTTTGATTCTACCAATCACAGCCTGCCTTTTCAGTATGAATGTTAATTGTTGTTTTGTATGCAATGTTTTTGCAGGCTGGAGCTTGGCCTCTTACGCACGTCCCCTCCTCCACATTCGCCATCCCTCAAGAACTAGAGAAGAGCGTGCAGATGGTGAGTCTGCTCCTGTGGAGCGCAGCTGAATTGTCAGTTATAAAGGTTCATACGGATTAAAACAAATTCTGGTTTTCCTCATTTTACAGTTTGAGTTGTTCTATAATCAGCACTTCAGTGGGAGGAAGTTGACCTGGCTTCACTATCTCTGCACAGGTAACACAAACAAACACATCAGATGAATTATGCAAGATTTGAGTGTAAAAACGCATGTGTTTGAACCAGTATCTTAAAGTTTGGTTGCAACTGTAAAGTACCAGATTTGATGCATCAGAATAGCCATTATCAATGAAAATACCAGAATCACACTTACGCAGGTTTAATGTAGTTTAATGTAGTTTAAAGTAGTCCAGTCCAAATATCGTGATATATGATATTGTCATATATGTGTGTGTATATATATATATCATTTTTTTTAATAAATATTATTTATTTATTATATTTCAGTTGTTTGTTATTTTAATAATACATAATTATATTGTTGTATTTTATGTTTCAGGCATAAGAATTTCTGCCACTAAACAGCAGTAAAAAGTTTTAATTGTCGCTTGCCAAGCTACAATGTAGAGTAAGCAAAGCAGTGTAATAAGGGTCGGACTTCGTGGCAGGGCAGACTGTGTAAAACTGCAAAAAAAAAAAAAAAACAATATTATGAAAAATATTGCCAATGATGGGAAATATCAAAATATTGGATATTATCAAATATCAACCCAAGCCTAGTTTGATCTTGGAGGAAACAAAACTATAAGATCATCTACAATATTCGAAGAAAACAGGGTAAATAGAAAATTACAGTAGAAGGGTCAGTTTTATGTATCACTCTTCATCTTTATCCCATCATCACCAACAGGGGAAGTGAAAATGAACTACCTGTCCAAGCCGTATGTTGCCATGGTGACCACCTACCAGATGGCTGTACTGCTGGCCTTCAACAACAGCCAAACGGTGACCTACAAGGAGCTGCAGGACGGCACCCAGATGAACGAGAAGGAGCTACAGAAGACCATCAAGTCCCTGCTGGACGTCAAGATGCTCAACCACGACTCACAAAAGGTCTGGGCCTTCATCCCACAACTGAGTTTGACAAGAAGCTCCTTTAGCATGGTGTTTTGTCATTGGTAATTGGTAATTGGAAGTTTATGTTTATTTGTACAGGATGATTTGTCAAGTCTGTTAATGTTCCAGAAAACTTTCGCCCCTCCTCACCCACAGTCCACAGACAACTACCATAACTTTATTTCAGACATGAAATAAAGCAGTGATGATTAAATGAACACAAAATCTCTTCCCCTCTGCTCACAGGAGGAAATTGAAGCAGAGTCCACATTTTCACTAAATATGAGTTTCACCAGTAAAAGGAC
This sequence comes from Seriola aureovittata, assembly GCF_021018895.1. Taxonomy (NCBI): domain Eukaryota; kingdom Metazoa; phylum Chordata; class Actinopteri; order Carangiformes; family Carangidae; genus Seriola; species Seriola aureovittata. The sequence goes on along the minus strand of NC_079383.1, from coordinate 5,051,155 downwards.
AAAGTTCAAGATTACAACCTCAATGCAGAAAGACACACCACAGGTCAGACAAATGGTTATCCATCATTCTCAGTCCATTCTCAAAGTTTTACCCTTTTGTTTTACAGCTATGTTGACTTTTTAAAACTTTCCATGTATCTGTTTGATATTCAGGAAATGGAGCAGACGAGGAGCGCCGTAGACGAGGACCGCAAAATGTATTTACAAGCTGCTATAGTGAGAATCATGAAGGCCCGCAAGGTGCTCCGACACAACGCTCTCATCCAGGAGGTGTGTGGAACTCATCTTATTTTAAGACCTTTGGTGGATCCATGTATTTTCTTTATATTTTCTTTTGAGCGGCTGGTGAAGACAAGCAGGGAAATAACTTGTGCACACAGTACATTTCACTCAAAGTCATGTCAAAGGGATTCACTGGGAATTTGGTAATGAGGAGGGATAAAGTTTTGTAATGGAGGGTTGCTGGAAGCCTGGACAGTAAAACAGGTTGTACCCTCGGTATACCAAAGGTTCAGTTTTAATAGCGGTATAAAGTAACATGCTATCAGAAGGGATAGGTCAGACAGTAAACTGATCATGTGCATGAATGAGTCCATATAAAGGAAGTCATGTAGTGTGTATGGGACTGGTAAATTCTCTGGTAGTGAGGTAAGACCGTTACGACAGAGGGTTGTGTTAGGAATAATATCTCCACTCCTGGGGTTATGTTGGAGCATGGAGTATCACCTCCTTGTCAGCTGACAGCTACAACACACACACACACACACACACACACACACACACACACACACTGTATATGCAGATTCCTAACTGTAATAGAAACATATTTACAGCATGCTTAACACATAGTTTGAATACCATGTCCCTTCTGCACTACTATCTTATACTTTTTGTGGACTAGTCTTAATGTACCTTTTAAAACTTGCAGAATTCTCAGGGAAATTCTTACCATACATTATGGCAGGGTGTATAAAATGTATGTAGTTTATATTGTGTTAGTAGTATTAAGGCTGCAACTAACAATTAATTTCATTATAGTTTCATTTTAGTCTAAAAATGCAACAAAAAAAAACCTCATAAATTTTCAGAACCCAAAGAGATGCTTGTTTTGTCACACATTAACAGTCATTGGCAGATGTTAGCATGGTGATAATAGCAGTGCTGAGCCTAAATACAGCCTCACATAGCTGCTAGCATGGCTGTAGATGCTTCGTAACTTACTTAATTGAATCCATTATCGCTGTTGTTGTAGATTAATTTTCTGTCAATTGATCAACTTTATTTTGAAGAGCAAGAATACATCAACCACTGTCACCAATTAATAGCCTTAGAAAGCCAAAATTGTTGTTTACCACATTACTTACATAACCCAGTAATTGCTCCATGTTTTTTTAAACTAAAAAAATAATTGTTACATATCAAAATTATTTTAAAAAAAAAGGATTCTGCATATGTAATTTCAACAGTATGTGTGGCAGCATTCTTGTATCCCTGTTTGCAGCTTTAGAGTAACTGTTCTGCGTTGTTTCTCAATCATCCCTGTGTGCAGGTCATCAATCAGTCCAAAGCCAGGTTCAACCCCAGTATCAGCATGATCAAGAAGTGCATCGAGGTGCTCATCGACAAGCAGTACATTGAGCGAAGCCAGACCTCGGCGGACGAGTACAGCTACGTCGCATAGACAGAGGAGCCGAGCCATGGGCTGCCTACACACAAACACTCGCCTGTGTGACTGACCCGCAGATACAGGTTTAAAAACATGAATTAAACAACAAAACAGGCTCATTTATTCATTTAGGTTTTGGACTGTCGCTGTCTGCTGTGATCCCGTACGGTGACTAAAAGCAGGACTGGTGCCTCCATCTTTGAGAACAAGAATGGTCATCAAGTCACATCAGACAGCCAGCTGACATCCACCACCCATAAGACCCTCCTCCCAACCCCACCCACCTTCTGATTTTAAGCTGTTTACAACATCACCAGTGCCACGCACCTGTGCGTCAAACGAGAAAAAGAAAATGCCTATGGCCGTTTGAGAGGAAAGAGCTGATAAACATACTAGTCGACCGAATATAAAGGAAAAAAAGAAAACCGGGGAAAGAGTTAGTTGTGACATCAATGACACATTGGTGGCTTCACATTAAAAAACATGCTTTCTTTTCTCACGTTTGCAGTTGTTGTGTGTTTATTTTTCTTTCTTTGTTAAATGTTCTGAAATTAGGAGAAAAAAAATATTGTAATAAAACTGGTATACTGACTATTGTATCTACTTTCAAATGTAAAGAAAAATGAGGTGTGACAAACATGATCCTGCTGCTTGTCAAATAAATAAATAAAAACCACTGAAGGGTTTTATGTAAAGATTTGTCAAATGGATCCATATTTGTGTCATTTCAGATGTTGTTTTTTAATGAATGTATATATAAATTTAATTACATGCAGCTCTGGAAAGGACCAGAAAACATACTCCTGTCAAATAAATACTGAAATCATGGAACTGTTGGAACTACAAACATCCATGACTTTGTAATGCAGCAGTTATAAAACTATTAAGGCTCATAATTTCCAATTGGTCACTCTTAACTTCAAGTACCCTCTTTTTAACGTTAACTAGCAGGATTTAAACATTGAATAAATTGTTTTTAACACTGTAAGGAAGTTGTATGCAGATATAAGAACATTCTAAGTGTTTATTAATGGGCATTATTTGGCATCAATTATAACTTTACCTATGAAGACTCTGACTTATCATTTGATATTTTATGTTTTTACAACTGTGTTTTCTGCATTGTCTGGCATCACGTTTATACAGCAGCCTACACATATGAGTGTCCGCGGGTTATAGTTGTTTCAAATACATTAATAAACACATCTACCTAGGCAGCTATGCTATAGAAGGGTTTTTGAAACATTTACTGTTTATATACTTCTGTTTATAAATGCTAAATAATGGGACTAAGAAAAGTGTGTTTATTGTTAATCCAACGTCATATATGAATACCTTTAAAACTGTAGCCAGCGTGCTGTAAACAAGGGTATTAATCATTGACTCAAACATAAATATAGTGACGTAAATAGCAAAATGACAGTGAGTTAGTCTAATTACAGCGTTCAGGACCGTCATGAATGTCAAGGGGAAAAAAATAGCGTCATGTGCACATGCGCGTTCGGTACGCAGTAGCACAGCACGCGCGAGGTGTTCCAGCTGTTGTGTCGACAGCTGTCCGTGGTGCTGACGCGTCTCAGCATGAGTGAGAAATCTCATTTGTCAGGACGCTCGATGATACAGGATGGGGAGAACATATAGGACGGGTCAGATCTGGCTCCACCGGAGTCCTGTGGGAGGGACGAGGGACGGAAGCTTTGAGAAATTTGTACATGTATCATATTTTAGCCATGTTCATTTAATGTGAAAATGTATTTAACTTAACAATAAAACACAGCCACATAGGCGCCCTGCACTTCAAGAAGTTTGTAATTATCTTGATTAGCTTTCCTTATCCTTATAGGACCTCGTGGCGCAACGGTAGCGCGTCTGACTCCAGATCAGAAGGTTGCGTGTTCAAATCACGTCGGGGTCATATCTTTTCAAATGTAAAATCGGGAACATCACAAACATTGGACCACTACATACTGTATTTATGCATTTAACAATCATCCATGGCATCGTGCATAATGAATCTAGCGTCACTGTAAATGTACGTGTACGTGGAAGCAATCAAGTAAACCTTCTCCCCTTGGGATTTTTATAATAATCTATCAGTGAGCTGTTAATTTAACTTTACGGTCTAGTAATAATTCAGAGGAGGCTTACATATAACATGAAGTGGCAATGAGACAGTTTAATAAAACACTATAGGTAAGTCATTCATCATGTAGATGGACAAAGGTAATAATTCTGTCTCATCAACTGCTTTATTCAGACTAATCTGAAGACAATGAAGAGACATGGTTCATTGGATGAGTGAAAATCACTGACCCTGACGTGATTTGAACACGCAACCTTCTGATCTGGAGTCAGACGCGCTACCATTGCGCCACAAGGTCATGCATGGAGTGAGAAAAGGTCACCTGCGAAACTTACAGTTGTGAGTACAGCATATCACAGTACTCTCCTTCTAAACTGATATGGTATAATGTTTATGTGAACAATAATGAATCCAAAATCCAAATCATAAAATATCACAGCATTCAGGTTGTGTGTTGTTTGGTATGTTTACCCACCAGAAGGCCCTAGGTCAAAAAATTAGCTGAATATTAGTTATTATAACTATTGAGACTGTCATCACCATTTCCCTGATCTACTTCACTGCAGATTAATGTCAGTAGTTAGATGTTACTGATTTACATCTCCAGTCTGTAAACTTCCCTTTGTGACCTCTCAATATGCTGCCGAGCTGAAACTTTAAACTGTGTAGGAGCAGGGTGCTACAGTATGACACAATCCACTTCTGCTTTCCACTCTATACACCCTGCTGTAGACTTGTTTCTCCTTCCAGAGCTTATTGAGATGCATTCACTGGAGAGCAGAATTAACTTTACAGCCTGAGCAGCACAAGTTCCATACCTGACCTTGAGACACCCTTTCAGAAAGCTTTCCAAACCGGACAAGGACTGCAGTGAATCAGTTTCTTCTTCTTCTTCTTCTTCTTCTTCTTCTTCTTCTTCTTCTTCTTTTTCTTCTTTGTAGCCCTTTTGTTCAAACATTTCCACCTTCATCTTGCAGGAAGCTTGTGTCTAACTGTTCATCATCGAACTCCATAGAATGTACGAGTCAATGAGCAGTGACCAAAGCAATTAGCCCAACAATCTAATGAAGACAAAGGGTTTATGTTTATTAATACACAGCACAGCGATATGCAGTTATACACACATCTGAAATGACACAATGATGTGTAGGCCTGCTGATGTGATTCCCAGACTTCACATGGATCTATCTGAACCACATTTAGTTTTCATTCTAAATAAATGTGTGATATTTTACCGTTCAGGGGATCAGGAACAGCAATTGGCAGCATTTCCTAATCCATGAAATCAGAGTGCTAAGGCTGTTCTAACACCATTCTCAGTGCTCACAACACACACTGGGCCCAATCCCCACAAATACGCCAATTAAAGGCTCTGGGCTTAATCCAAACAAAGAAGCTTCCTGGAGAGGAGGCGAGACAAGGTGCAGTTCCTCCTTTCAGCCTGCAGGTGGAGCCTCTCAGTTTTCAGAGATGTAGAGGAGGTTCTGTCCCCTGTTACAACACATGAATTAGAAAAACAAACATCGAAACAGTGCAAAATTACCTGGTGTAGTAGCAGTTGTTTACCAGTGTGAACATGGCACAGTGAAAGCAGAACATCAAGAAATCCTGATGTTTGTTGAGTCTTGTCAGTCTTACATTGGTGGGTTTGACTGTGGGTTTTCATGACCTTGTGTTATTATGATTGATTATAGCCAAGGTGTTGTTGAAACAGTTGCTCATGTGAGTCATTAGGGAAACTTAAATTAAGATACATGCACATGCACAAGCTTGTACCAGACTGAGATGCTTATCAGAAATTTGATTTATGCATTGGTAAACTTTCTTATCTGTCTACGACTCTGTTTATTGGGATTTCAATCAGAAAATTGCTGTTTTTTCAGCTGTATCTACAACTGGGGTAATTGGCCATTATCAAGTAATAACCAGATCTTCATGTGCAGACTCACATAAAGCCGTCTGGGGAAGAATTGGGCAAGAATTAAAAAAAAAAAAAATGAAATGATGAAATAATGGTTAGTACAAATCTGAAGTTACCAAACACTGATATCAGTCCTCTCTCACCTCCCTCCTACCATTATGATGTTTAATAAAGACAGACAAAGGATGTGTGGCAGGTACAGTATGGCTTTGTTGCAAATCTGCAAGTTAAATAAAACAAATTAAAAATCAGCCTTAATCATGTGACATAGTTGTAGAAAAATGTTGTAGATGTGATTTTCTTTATTGGTGTCTTTGGAAATGGTAATTGCGAAGAGGTTCAGGATCATAAACAGGAAAGTAGTAGGCTATGTTGTCAACATGGACTTCATCTCACTGATTGTTAATACAAAGGCAAAGGACTGCGTTGCATCTATAGTTTGACCCTGATATGATTTGAACACCATCTGATCTGGAGTCAGACATGCTACTATTGCGCCCCTGGGTCAGTACAGGTGATCAAAGAAACAAAATATCAAACAAAATATATGACCAGCAACCTTAATTAATACATTTGATTTCACTGATCTTCAGGCTACGCTGATACAATCTATTGATATATTAGCATGCCTTTAAAGGCCTGTTTGACTTCATCCAAATGTGACCTTTTTGCATGTTCTCTGTCCCTGCTGATCTTGGATCTGCCCCTTGACACGCAAGTTCTTGCATGACATGCATGACGTAATGGGAACCAACCAGGGAGTCATTTGACAATAAATGATGATTTCATACTTTTCTGCTCCCGGGCATTCTCTGTATGCATGATGCAAATTTTATATAAAGTCCACGAGATAATTCAACAAAGTCACTATTAATGTGTTTTACCACTGAGAAGGGTGAAAGATACCTTCAACAGAGAAAGGTGGTATTAGAAGGCTGTAAAGGTAGAAAAAGGATGCGGTAAATTTCACATGTGTATGAATGAATTACTGTAAAGTGAGCAGTGAATTCTCCAGTGTTAAAGTAAGTCTGAGATGACGGAGGGATGTGTCAGGAATGACTTCCTCCACTCCTGGGACCATGTTGGAGCACGCCTGCTGTGGAAGTAACACCCTCTGTCAGTTACAACAGACACAGATGCAGGTACACGCTTGCTTTGTTTACCATGTCCCTTCTGCACTGCTGCTCTTCTCTCCACACAGGACAAGCCTGGAAATGTGTGGATGAAGAATTGTGGAAAATTGGGAATTGTTGCTGTATGGTGGAATAGACAAGACAAGACATTTTCTCAGGTTTAGACATTTGCTGTTATTTCAACTATACAGTCACACAGCATAGATAGTAAATGGAAGACATCTTGCCACATAAAGTTTGTCATGTCTGGGAAAACATTCCTAAAACTACTCATCTTCTATACTCTATTTTACTATTGTTGTGTCATATTTCTTTTTGCATTGTAACAGATGAATATTACCAAACTGTAATGTTCCCAGATGTAATTCCAATTCTATCACTCTTTAACTCTATAACCAAGCTCATATGTTGGTGTATTAATTATGAAATCTAATTCCCACACGTGAACACAGCATGTAGCAGAGAAACACTGGCCAGGGCGTCTTGGCTGTAGATGTTATTGCTCTCTTGGAACACTTTCATGTAGCACTCAAACACATTATGCAGTGCTGTAAATTACAGAGGGGGATTTTCCCCTTTTTTTTAGTCAGGCAGAGCTGAGTGTAGATGTATCTAAGTGATGATCAACAACAAACATGAGACTGGAACTGTAAGGTAATTTTAAGATCCAAAACGTAGTGTATGAGACACAGAACGCTCTTTATAACTGGAAGATGCCTTCTCAGGCCACTTCCTCACGCCTCCTCCTCCTCCTCCTACCTGCATTCCTGATGTGCAGTGGATATACGACAGTTCAGGCTTGCGTCTCATAGGAAGCATTGACCTGCTCATGGATGGATTTTATTGTCACAATCAACAACAGAAAATGAGGAAAATAAATTCCCTGACTATCTTATCTTCTTTCAAGTGAAAAGAAACCTTTGAGTTGACATGTAAAATCAATAAATACACTGTGGGGCTTTACGTCATCTTTTGTCAGTTGAATCAATGTTCCAGTGATTTCAGGTGTTGGTTTTCAATAAATACACATGTGTAGCTCATAAAACAGGATATAACTGAGACTTAGATGTTACACCATGAGACAAAATAGCCTTCATCGTCAAGCTCCTTACTCTGATTTTGGGGATAGTGTATTTATGTCTTTTCAGCACTAGGGGGAGGTAATAGTTATGTAAAAGTAGGGAACTGTGTTGGAGCAGCTGTTATCAAAGTGGACTCCCTGTGTTGCCAGTTTTTCACTTTGTAACTTTAAAGCCTGGGTGCATAACTGTGGCTTGAATTTGATATGATTTAACCACACAACCCTCTGATTTGGAGTCAGATGTGCTGCCGTTGCACCACAAGCTCAAGACACATGGATCTCTGGCACTAGACATTGAATGTACCCAGCAGCCCTGCCTTGAGTTGGTACTAAGACTCAGTCAGAGACTGATCTATGGATTCTATTGGTGTGGTCAGATTCCATCAGAGCAGGAAAATACAAACAATTAACCAAGAAAAAAAAACAGAACTGAAAGTTGATGAAAAAAATTCTGCAGGGTTATAACCTTTAAAGCTCACTTATATCTTGCATTGAGATACTGTAGTTGAAAAAAAGGGAATGTGGGTCTTGCACTTGTGTTCATGTTCACTCATTTGGATGACATCAGTTCATAAAGAATAGGAGCTGCAGGGAGTGAAGCTCCACAGAAAGGTTGCAGCTTTTATCAGTAAATTGGGTCATATTGTGGATCTGGCCTTGGGCTGATTCCTCATCCTGCACTGCACTTCAATAATTTAGACATATGCATAACTTTAATATGCACTTTGTTATCAGTGGCATAAGTACAGCTCACTCACATACAGGTCTGACTTCGGTGTGTTCTCAGCAGCTCCTTTGACAGCATATGTATAACTCATTCAGTGTGTCTCATCCATTTCAGTTGAAATACAACATCTGTTTATGCGTATGAATCATCCAGGTATAGTCACAGATACAGCAAATCCAAGTGTGGTAATACATGCGCAATACTTGTTGCAATGGCCCTGCAGTGCAACCTGAGCCCAGATCAGGGTTTCCTCGACTTACCCAACCGTTACTCCAAAACTCAAGAATCTCCATCTGATAAGATGTTGTCTGACTTCAGTGGAATCCCACGTGAAATGTTTGCACAGCAGGTCGATATCATGATCTTCACTGTGTGCACTGACAGTCCACTGTTTGAGCCAGGCCCTGCTGTTCTGTTACTGTGTAAACCTCCGGTGAGTACTGTGCACATAAAGTTCTCCTCGAACCATTGCACCTGCCCCAGGTAAAGCTGGATTACCAACTAAAGCAAGCAACTGCCCCCGGGGGTAGGGTCCTCAAAAAGCCCTGTGATGTCTGTTTACTTACATTTGTGTTTAAACGGATGATCACAAACTAAATATGGTACAGCTAACCTGAGGCAGAGGAGTACTCCATTGTAGAAATTATTTTTTGGATGCTGGGATTGGTTGGGGTAATATGTGTGTGTGTGTGTGTGTGTGTGTGTGTGTGTGTGTGTGTGTGTGTGTGTGAGGGCTCATGGTGCCCACAACTCACTCATGGACTCCTGTGGGTTATTCTGGCCCTGGTCCCATGACTTGAAGGGACCATAAAAGTCCCAGACTCAAGCTCTGGGATCTAGATTATAGCCACCAATAACAGGCTTTTAAAAAATAAAAATATAATTTAAGGTTATTTTTTTTTACTCACAATGACTATTGATCACCATGACAACATGAACTCAACAAAAGTGATAAAGTTTTTTCATTACACCACGCTGTAGCCCGCCACACATCTATACAGATCACAAACCCATGTGTTTTTATGTGGAAGCAGAGAAACAAAACTTCACTTCTTAGTTCGCCCTCAGCTACAACCTCGCACTGCATTGGTTGGAGACATTCTTAGTGCCTGCTCTAACATGTGGGCGCACTCGCAGTGTCAGTCCAGTTGTGCGCTCCCGCTGGAGAGGCTTTCTGTTGGGAAGTTTCTGTAAGTGAGTCAACACGGCACAGGGAGGACGCCACCCAGCAGCACTGCCGCTGGATCCAATGCTGGGCTTCTCTTCTCCTCCCGAGGACCCAGGACACGAAGACAACTTCGCTTCGGTCTCTTCACAACAGCTGGGGATTTAGTTTTTTACCCTTCGCACACCGGGGATGGTTATTGTCGTTTTGACGCGGTTTTTTCCTCATTGGAATTAACGCGGCGGAGGTGAAATGAAAGTGACGGTGTGTTTCGGGAGGACCCGGGTGGTCGTTCCGTGTGGAGATGGGAATATAAAAGTCATCAGCCTTATTGAAAAAGCGGCCATGAGGTATAAAAAGGCGATCGCAAAGGTAAGTCACCCCCCCCCCCCCCCCACTCCCTCCCCGCGTACCGCTTTTGCAACGTTTCGCTCCGAGTGCGCGGAGCAGCACACTGCATCCACACTGCCGCCTCAACATGGCGCTTTTCTCGGGCTGGAAAGAGGGAGAGAGTGGGCAGAAGAGAGCCAGTGGCTGCCCCTGGAATCGGAGCCAGTGGGGACCCCCAGCCCGACCCCCACCCCACCCCCCCGGTGCAGGGAGAGTGAAGGGGTCACAGGGGAAACTTTTCATTGTTATTTCAAAGGAGATGCTCCACATTCATTTCATCATGGTGGTTCACTCTTTTCCTCCACAACTATTCTAAGAAGTTGTGAAGCAGATGAGCCAGGTTCCTGCTGTCTCCTGTATCTGTTAGGCTGAGCATTGCGGAAACACTGGAACTGTTCCCATTGAGTTCTGGTTACACTGGCAGAAATCATCCACAGTGTGTTGAGCAATGAGGGTGATAAATAACCCGCGCTCTGTGAGTGTGCTTCTGTGTAGGTGTGTTGTAAAACCTCACAGTAAAGCAGCTGCTGCAAACAGACAATAAATATATGAAAACTGTAAATCTTAGTAGGACTATAAATTACACATGAGTTCAGTATGCCTATGCTGTAAATTCACTGTCACTTACATTATAGACATATTTTAATCTATTTGTCTTTATATCAGTTACTCTGTTTTATGGGAAAAGTGGTGATAGGATAGTGGAATGAGTCTGACTACTCCGTCTACTGATGAGGAAACTCTGCTCACTGCTTTTCAATTACACGCTGAGAAAACAGGTTTTAAGTTCATCCAAGTTTTGTCTATTAAATGACGGAACGCGTGACTGTGTGAAACCCCCTCTGCCAAATTTGAAGGAGGACACTGATTGCTTTTCCCTTTGTGGGATTCCAGCGGCTGTGCTTTAAGGCCCATTAAATGACTAATGAATGAATGAAAGTTGGGAACTGTTGCCACGTTTGGTGACAGCACTTTCTTCTCTCCAGCGGGTGGTAGCACCATTGGAGTCGCGTTAATGCTGCAGCTTTTACTTAAGGGATTCTAATACCTTTTTCGAACCCATTCTTGTATCAGCAAGTTATACCTTTGAACTGCTTTGGCTTTGGAAAACTTTCAAGTTCTCTTTTCTTGACAGAAGGGCCTACAGTAAGACTTAGACAGGTGTCAGACAGATCTAGAGGGAGGGTGTAGTGAAGTCATACAGGATGTGGATTTGATTTTTTTCCCCAGTGTATTGCCAGAGATTCAGCGCTTTGCTTTAAAGGCACCATAGTGTATACGGGGATATTTCCATGTCTTTTTTGATCATAAAGCAGGTCTAGGTTCTATATTAAAACTGTGAAATTATCAAAGCTGTCAGTCCACAGAGAAATGCATACAGCCTGTATTCAGACACTGAGCCTTAAAACCAGCCGTCAGGACTTCTGTCACTTTGTGATGTCAAAACAAGACAGTCACCGCTCTCAGCCGTGCCCCAAGCCCCGCCCACCTGGACCCACTGTCCAACCTCGCAGGATTTGGTTTCTCTGAGCGTTTACCTGAAATCTGCTATATTTTTACTTGATCACACAGAAAACAGTCAGCCAATCAGAAGACAGAATCAGAGCCTCTCTTCTGCTCACTGAATTAAAACTTTTGGTACTTAAAAACACAAATATATCTACTTATGGATATCAACACTTAAAAATAAAATACACTAAAAGTGTAAAATATGGGACTTTAAATTACCTACTTTTCATTTTACATCTCCATGGAGACGATAAAATAAAATCCCTTTTTACGTCCTGGAGAAAATGAATATTCACTGTTGCACCTCAGTAGATTCTCCCACTGAGGGCAAACAGTGACAAAGTAGGTCAACATTAACACTCATTCCTGAAGAGCACTTCCTCCTTAGACACACACCAGCAGTTACACACGCGCACGCACACACACACACACACACACACACTTTCACTCCTTTGTTTACCAGCGCTAGATGCTTTTCCATGGTTCAGCAGAATAGAGGCGACTGGTCCATTGATCCATGCAGTGGTACTGTAAATGGAGAAGTGTAGGCTTTCCCTCCGGAGAACACTTGGCTCTGGGTCAACACTAACTACTGTATTGCGGGGCCAGCCAAGACCTTTGGACTGCAGAAGACATAATCACACATAGGCCACTAGAGTTTTATGATATTCCTGCAGCTGACAGCAATGCAGAAGTGCTGTAAACCTTAATTTGAAAGCGTAAAAGTTGTTTTTATGGCTGCATTAACAATGTAATAAAAATCACAAACGACCTCAAAGATGTTAGAGTGTTACATCCCATAGCAGGCAGATACTGTGTCATTCATTATTAGATTGAAGGCTCAAATGAAACCATAGAAATTGTGTAAATCAGACATAATTCACCCCAGACAGCAGTCAACTCAGGTGTTTCAGCAGTGGCATGAAAAACGGAGGAGCAAGGGAAAGTGAAACAAGCATCTGCCACAAATCAATCGCCCCAGTCTGCAAAGGCACATCCTGCAACGAGTGTTTCTACAGAAGATGACTTTTGAGAAGTGTAGGTATGTTGCTTCAGTCCAGTTATATGGGATATGGGTACGCATGAATCAGTTGACAAAAGAAAATTTGATTTAAGATTCAAAGTGTGAGATTCAGTGTTCGGTCGCCATTGTTGTTTCTAATAAGACACTCTCTGGAAGCTGAAAACTGTCCTTGTGCCTCCACCTACATTCTGCTTGACTCTAATGTCTTTATCTACCTCTTTATTATACATGAACTGTCCCATTTGTTAGATGTATTGCTCATCTTGTTATGGCGATGCCTTTTATTGTTGCACCCGTAGATCTTAGTTGCCTATAGACGTATTCTCCTCTCTGTATTTGAGGCTGTGAACGAGCTGTGCTGAATTGGCTGAACCCAATCAGACACAAGCTGCTCCGGTGTACCTGATCCTCTCCGGGGACACTTGAAGGCTTCATCACAGTCTCAGTGGGAGCAGGAAGTGCGCATCAATCACCCCCTCAAGCACCATTAAGTTCAGAGTCAATCTGGTCCACAGTATTCACAGTCATGAAGGATTCATACTAAATGGCTTTTCATGCTTCTCATCCTGCCTTTCTCCTGACAAAGCTGTTGTTTTTAGCCCTCGGCCAGTGGAGCAGTAAGTGAGTATTTACCACATTGAAGTCATGTAAGCAGGAGCAATGTGAAGATGTTATTTTGTGGGCTGTCCTGTTGGCATACGGAACACCACATGGACGTGACTGGGAGGCTCAGATCTTTACTCATTCTCAGACAGTCTGGTTTCACCCACATCTGGTACACCGTCAGAGACATAAAACAAAAGAACACTCAAACACAGTCACAGTCGCTGGATCCATAATTTGTGGCTCTAACTCCAGAGCTCCAACTCTGCATCTCCAGATCCTATTTATCTTCTACTTTCCCACAGCTACTAAATGTAGGTTGAAGCACATAATTGCCCTTTTTTTTTTCCCTCCCAGAATTCCACAAATTCAGGCTTGCAGACACGTCACAGCCCTCGTCGAGTTGTCAAAATACAGAGAGGCAGAATTTCTTTAGGGGACAACACAGTCAAGGAAAACAAAGTCGCATATTTCCACATTATCCCTTCTTTTAATTTCACAGTGGATCAGCAGCACATGATGAGCATGTGTCCTCTGGTTCCTGGATGTCTGAAGACAATCCCATGTAGTAATGATTTATCTCTCCTTATAGCCCATCCAGATGCACATGACATCACAAAATAGTAAAAGCCCAGCCGCTGACTTAACAGTGAGTTAACTGTCCACTGGAGAAATAATGAAAAAAACAGTTAAACTAAGATAAGGTAACACGTGGATTCCTTTTACCTGGTGAAATCAAGTGGTATTACTGAGTACAGGAATTTATAGGACAGTCTGACTTTATGCTGTGCACTGTACTCTATCCTGATTATCACTTAAAACAGTGGTTCTACAATGAAATTCTACAAACAACATTTCTCTAAAACTATAATGAACAGCCGCATGGAATTTGTCAAGCTGAAATCCCATTCTCTCAGAATGACACAATGATAAAGAGCTGAAATTCAAGGGTTAACTAAGAATTTAACTGTACTGGAAGAGTTTGACATTTTGTATTCTTGCTGAGAGTTAGAGCTGTTTCCCTCCTTAAACATATTAGATGCTTAGTGTAGCTCCATATTTTGAGTACAGAAGTGAAAGTAGTGTAGTGTCAAACTATTTTGTTGAAATTACAGTTTTCAAGAGTCTTGACAGATAAAATGTCACTTTACGTCTTTAAAATTAGATTAAAATAAGATTTAATGTGTTCAGTCTCAATCTTCTTACAAATTTCCCCTTTATGTTGTTTTTAATTGAGAGTTTTTTTCTGTTAACTGTTGCAAAAAGTGCAATTACATCCACTGTGACTGAAAGTTAAAAAAAACAAAACATGAAAACGGGGCAGTGAATATTTTCTTACGGGTGCTGGATAAAGTAACCTGTTTGCTGGACTTGAAAGAACCTGAAGGCAGCATGACACACAGGGACAGGACACATACACTGAGGGAAATGGACAACCAAGAACTGCGATGATCTGCATTTCAGCTCCGTGGACCCACAATATCACACTCACACCTGGAAGGCCGTCTGTTCCTGACCCCTGACCTCAGGCTCCCGGTCTCTCCGGCTCCGCGTCAGCTCAAAGCAAACTGGCGGTTGAGTAACTTTTAGTCAGGATAGACAGTTTTTCTGCAGCATCTGTTTGTAACATGTTTTGAAGCATCAAATTGATGTTGATTCATTGGGAAAGTAAATGAAAAAAAGGCCTCAAAAATAGAAGTAAGCTACATCTGTTTTTGCAGTAGAAACCAGGCTCGAGGTCTTTTTTTATTTATTATTTTTTTTAGAACAAATGTGCAACATTGAAATTTAGAAGGTTTTAAGTGCATGTTTTGCATCTATAATGCATTGAACCGTCTTTGCTTTCAAATGCACTGCTCCAAAATTTGTCTGTTCTGGCTCTTGTTAACCTTCAGTGGAAGTACAGCTAAAGTTTTTAATCCTCATCTATTGTCAGTAAGGACACAAGTCTCTGCTGGTGCAGCTGTACAGAAACACACTGCAAAGACAAAGTGGGAAGAACCTCTGGAGGGGTTGTCAGTGCTCGTTATCTCACTTCACTCAGCGGCTCACTGGTTATGTAATGAAGAGGAGCTGCTGTATGTGAGTAGGATAGTAGAAGGTAATTGCGGGGATTATCATGTGAGTGGACTGTATAACGCTGTGGCCCTGTAGGATGATGGGATGCAATGTGATTGATAGTAAATGAGTATGAGTAGGTTTATGGTTCGTCTGTGCTCAAGCAGCAGTGAATTTTATATTCTCTTGTGGCTTTTCTTCAGTTTCCTATCCTTTTGTTTTTCCTCTCTTGTATCTTGATCCCTCTCTTTTCTTTCTTCCTTTCTTCTTCTCCTGCTGGTCAACACAATGCTGTCTTCCAGCCGGCTGAGCGGTGTTCCATGCTTTTATTCTAACTCCTGCAGGGGAATTGTTGCCTGCCAGTCTTTGAGTGAAACATCACACACCCGCTGCTCCAAAAAAGTCTCGACTTGAAGTTTGCCCAAGTCTGCTGTACAGTGTTTGAACGCGACCCGAGGCTGAGAAAGTAGGAACCCAACCCAACCAACAAGCACTCCGTTTTTTTATGTCCGAGTCCAACCCAAGCCCAACACGGTTAGTTTAATCTGGATAACAGTTTGTGTCACCCTGTTGTTGTTACTATGGTCACAGCTTATCTATTTACCCTGATTACACATATGTGTGCAGGCTTGGAACAGCTGTCCACCCCCAAGTCTGTTGAGGTCTCAGTGTCTTGGTGTATACATGTATACGGTCCAGGAGGATCTCAATTATTCTATTAGGAGCTTTTGTGTTTTTTATCCGGCAAGTACCTTACCAATGTAGTTAGTAGTAGTTGCATGTCACAGGATGGCGATGAAACTTAAAACTTTGACCCCGACGTGATTTGAACACGCAACCTTCTGATCTGGAGTCAGACGCGCTACCGTTGCGCCACGAGGTCACACACTTCCTCTGTCTTGCATGAATTTCAGAGTTTACAAGGTCCTTTGTGTGTTCATGAATCAGGGGTCGTAAACAACTGAGGCTTTGATTTTTCTCAATTAAAATGGAAAGGATGATGTCCATTGATGCATGTTGTTGAAATCCAGGGACGATGTGATGAATGTTATCTTGATTTGAGATTCTGGCATGAGTAGGAGGATCTTAGTCATTCCATCAGGAGATATTGTGTTTTTTTTCTCTGACAAGTACCTTACAGTGGTAGCTGTATGTCACAGGATGGCGATGAAACTCAAAACGTTGACCCCGACGTGATTTGAACACGCAACCTTCTGATCTGGAGTCAGACGCGCTACCGTTGCGCCACGAGGTCACACACTTTATCTGCCTTGCATGATATTCAGAGTTTAAAAGGACAATCAAAGGTTTGAATGAGGGTTTGAAACCATTTCTTACTCCATAATTTACTATTATCCATTTTTTTTGTTTGCCAAAAAGCAGATGTGCATCTTAAAGTCTTGAACATGATGTGATTTGAACGGACAAAGTTCTGGAGTTAGACTCAGTACCGCTGTACCACAAGGTTGCAGTTGCAGCTGTAATTGTGTGCTTTCCAGCTCTTTCTTATCACTCCTGTTTGCTACATCTCGACTGAACTCATGTGCCAAAGGATAGAGGTGGAACCTAAAGATTTGACCCCGACGTGATTTGAACACGCAACCTTCTGATCTGGAGTCAGACGCGCTACCGTTGCGCCACGAGGTCACACATATGTACCGACCCATGTGATATGTAGATTTTACAAAGACAATCAATGGTTTGAACCAATTTCAATTCATCATCTGCAGAAACTGCCTATCCACCCCTTAGTCTACTGAGATCTAAGTGTCTTGCTTTTAACACTAACTGGGAAAGGTCTCCGGGTAGCATCAGCAAACACCGGCAGCAATAAGAGAAAATGCAGTGGTGCTTGTAGAAATCAGATTGCACAGTACAAAATAGCCTGGTAACAGCATGTTTATACTAGTGTGCATTGGTGACAGTAACTGGAGAAATAGAGTTAAATATTAAATATTAGTCTCAGATGCTGGTAGAGAGATCTGCACTTTAATGTAAGTATCGTTCAATCAGTGTAGAAACACACAGTGGGGTCCAAAAGTCTGAGACCACTTTCTCATTCAATGAAAAAGTGGTATCTCACTGTATACAGTTATTTTGGTGATCTACTCAAGCACATATTGAAGTGAATGAAACAGGGACTGTTAGGTTAAAGTGGTGGCTGTCAGTTGTAAAGGTGTTTGATGAGCAGTGAAGGAATGGTGGAGAGTGAACCACAATTATCCCACACACACAGACAGACAAACACTGTGTTTTTTTCTCCGCCAGAACATTGGGATGTTTGATGTTTTGACTGTTTGAGTCACTTGACCTGGCAACAACCCCACAACAAAAAAGAACTGACATTGGCTGTAATACAGGACTGACAGAGCATCACCAGGGAAGGTGTCAAGTGTCTGCTCATGTCTGGGGGTAGGAGACTTCACATAGTCACAGGCTGCAAAGGATTTGTAACCAAATATTAAAAATGATGACCATATTAAAGTTCATGTCAAACAGAATTTGAACCTACTTCCATATGACCCGTCTGTTGAGCTTTAGCATTCATATGAATGATACCAAGGACAATGTCACCCCCATGAGGCCCATATCTTTCCCAAACAGTGCCTCTATTCATGGTCAAGGTAAGATGACTTCAGGGTTTCCCCACTGACTAGTGTGCATCTCAGGTGTACACACAGGTGCTGCACACGGCAGGGAGGGCACATGAATGTAAAGACTTGTGACTGTAGAGGGCAAAACATCAGCTACTCTGTATGCTGAGTTGAAAGCAATGGGCTTGAATGTTGTACAGAAATGCTTGGAGAATTTCTGGCCGTAGCTGCTAAATGCTGCAATGCAAGCAGGTTAAATCCCATGATGGGAACTGCCGATGTCTAAGTGTGCCGTAGCCATGTCAAGCCATTGCGGGCCTGGTTTTCCGGCTCCGTATATGTTGGGGTATTCTGGGTCAGTTTCTTGATAGCCGCTAGCTTGTGTTTTCCTATCCCAGCTGCAGCCTTGTGTTGGTCGGGACTCCGCTTTGTTATCATAACCCACTTCAGATAATCCTGCTAATCATTAGCCTGAACCGTTAGAAGCGTGGCAACAGAACCAATGCGCTGCATGAGATCTTGTATTATTTAGACGTGTTTGTTTTGAAAAGCTGCTCTTCACAGCTTCAGGAATGTTATACACCTCAGAGATAGTTACCAAAGCCTCCAAAAAAGGTCCTTATGTTTCCTGTTGTCCAAGATGAAAACCTGTTGTACCAGTATAAATGTGACAGCAAATGTCATCTAGAGCTCTTTGTTTAACCATGGTAAATACAAAACATTTGTATTTGTCTGTTTGAATTGGCCCTTTTAGTTTCATTAAGTAGATTAACATCCTTGCAAACTAAAGGGAAATCATTGGTCTTTGATTGGTGGTTTGGTTGAGACTGACTGTCAGGTTTGAACCACATAAAACATTTGAGTGTTACAAATCATCATCTGTAGCAGCCTGTCCTGTGACACGTGGTCAATGTATTCAGTACAGGAAGATCTTAGTCATACTTGCTCCATGTCTTGCATGACATTAAAAGTTTAAAAGACAATCAGGGGTTTGAATCAGGGAAAACATTTGAGTGTTGCAATTCATCATCTGCAGAAACTGCTTAAGGTGTCTTCAGCCGGGAAGCTTTGAATTTACTCACAGCTGAAATGGAAAGGATGATGATCGTTGATGCATGTGGTCAAAATCCAAGGACGATGTGAAAAATGTTTTCTTGATTTGAGGTTGAGGCCTAAGTAATGTTTTCAGATCAGGAGGATCGTAGCGATTCCATCAGTAGCTATTGTGCTTACAAGTAGTAGCTATTGTGTTTGCTTGTTTTCAAGTACATTATTGATGTAGTTGCATGTCACAGGATGGAGATGAAACTTAAAACTTTGACCCCGACGTGATTTGAACACGCAACCTTCTGATCTGGAGTCAGACGCGCTACCGCTGCGCCACGAGGTCACCCACTTCCTCTGTCTTGCATGAATTTCAGAGTTTACAAGGTCCTTTGTGTGTTCATGAATCAGGGGTCTTAAACAACTGAGGCTTTGATTTTTCTCAATTAAAATGGAAAGGATGATGTCCATTGATGCATGTTGTTGAAATCCAGGGACGATGTGATGAATGTTATCTTGATTTGAGATTCTGGCATGAGTAGGAGGATCTTAGTCATTCCATCAGGAGATATTGTGGTTTTTTTCTCTGACAAGTACCTTACAGTGATAGCTATATGTCACAGGATGGCGATGAAACTTAAAACGTTGACCCCGACGTGATTTGAACACGCAACCTTCTGATCTGGAGTCAGACGCGCTACCGTTGCGCCACGAGGTCACACACTTCCTCTGCCTTGCATGACATTGAGACTTTAAAAGGACAATCAAAGGTTTGAATGAGGGTTTGAAACCATTTCTTACTCCATAATTTACTATTATCCATTTTTTTTGTTTGCCAAAAAGCAGATGTGCATCTTAAAGTCTTGAACATGATGTGATTTGAACACACAACGTTCTGGAGTTAGACTCACCACTACTGTACCACAAGGTTGCAGTTGCAGCTGTAATTGTGTGCTTCCCATCTCTCTTTCTTATCACTCCCGTTTGCTACATCTCGACGGAACTCATGTGCCAAAGGATAGAGGTGGAACCTAAAGCTTTGACCCCTACGTGATTTGAACACGCAACCTTCTGATCTGGAGTCAGACGCGCTACCGTTGCGCCACGAGGTCACACATGGTCACCTTCTTGCATGACATCAAGACTTTAAATGAATCAAGGGTTTGGAGCCATTTCTTAATCCATAATTAACTATTATCCTTTTTTGTATGCAAAAAAGCAGATGTGCATCTTAAAGTCTTGAACATGATGTGATCTGAACACACAACGTTCTGAAGTGGAGTTAGACTCACCACTACTGTACCACAAGGTTGCAGTTGCAGCTCTAATTGTGTGCTTACCATCTCTCTTTCTTATAACTCCTGCTTACTACAACTCATGTGCCAAAGGATAGAAGTGGAACCTAAAGATTTGACCCTGACGTGATTTGAACACGCAACCTTCTGATCTGGAGTCAGACGCGCTACCGTTGCGCCACAAGGTCTCACAGATGTCTTACAGCACATTCAGACAACGACGAAACATTAGAAGTCATCATCTGCAGAAACTGATTGAGGTTTCTTCAGCCAGGTAAAATCAGTTGTGTGTTACTGAATCTAGGGTCTGAAACAATAGAAGCTTTGACTCACAGTTAAAATGGAGAGGATGATGTCCATTGGTGCATGTGGTTAAAGTTCAGGGAAGATGGGATGAATGTTATCTTGATTTGAGGTTCTGGCATGAGAAACGTATTCGATCCAGGATTATGTGAGTCATTCCATCTGACGCCATTGGGTTTTTTTTTTTTTTTTATCAGACAAGTTTCTTACTGATGTCTTTGCATGCCACAGGATAGAGGTGAAGCTTAAAACTCTGACCCCGACGTGATTTGAACACGCAACCTTCTGATCTGGAGTCAGACGCGCTACCGTTGCGCCACGAGGTCACACATTTGACTTTACTCGCATGATATTCAGACTTTACAAAGACAATCAAGGGGTTTGAACCAGGAAACATTTGAGGGTTAGAAATCATTATCTGCAGAAACTGCTTAGGGGGCGTCAGCCAGGTAAAATCAGTTGTGTGTTCATGAATCTGGGGCCTGAAACAATTGAAGCTTTGACTTTACTCAAAATGGAAAGGATGATGTCCACTGATGCATGTGATTAAAATCCAGGGACAATGTAATCTTGATTTCAGGTTCTGGCATGAGTAATGTTTTCAGTGCAGGTTGATCTTAATCATTCTATCAGGAGTTACAGTGTTTTTTATTGGAAGAGTATCTTACTGATGTAGCCTCTGTAACCTTAACACGTTGACCCTGATGTGATTTGAACACTCAACCTTGTGCTCTGGAGTCACACACGCTACCGTTGCGCCACAAGTTCATGATTTTGCTCCGTTTCGCATGATACCCAGATTTTACAAAGAAAATCACAGGTTTGAAACAGGGTTTGAAGCTTTAGCTGTAATTGTTTGCTTCCTATCTCTTTTCCTCAACACTCCTGCTTACCCTGCTCACTATGTCCCTACAGAATTCACCTGTAACACTCCCATTTGTTATCACAGATAAGTCACCAGAACATAATGGGTTTGCTTTGAGAAGGGTTACCATTAAGCTCCTTTCACATAATTCTATTTACCTGAATGGTAACTGACGAGCCATGTTTGGGAGTCAAAGGAATGATCTTCACCACAGCCAACTGAATGAAACACAGTAAAACATGGCAGAATATGTAGTAATGTCTTGTTATACAAAACAATCCTTCTTGTATGTTATGGTTTCAGTTAAGCCATATATAAACCCATCTTTGGAGGGATTATTGTTTACCCCTTGCTTTGCATTTTATTTTCTGCTGCATTCAAGAAGATAATTTTGTCATTTTCTGTCTTTTTAAGGTGTGAACCTAATGAAACAATTGAGTGTTACAGTTCATCCTGAATCTGTCTATTTATGACGAGATAAGGGATGAACATTGTTTTGATGTGAGGTTCTGACATGAACAACGTATTCAGCCCAGGAGGACCTTCCATCAGCAGCTATTGTGTTTTTCTATCTGACAAGTACCTTACTACTGTATTTGCAT
The DNA here is from genome assembly GCF_021018895.1 of Seriola aureovittata. Classification (NCBI taxonomy): domain Eukaryota; kingdom Metazoa; phylum Chordata; class Actinopteri; order Carangiformes; family Carangidae; genus Seriola; species Seriola aureovittata. Next base: position 5,029,092 of record NC_079383.1, on the reverse strand, counting down.
GTCACGGGATAGAGGTGAAGCTTAAAACTTTGACCCCGACGTGATTTGAACACGCAACCTTGTGATCTGGAGTCAGACGCGCTACCGTTGCGCCACGAGGTCACAACATTGTCTTATCTCACATGATACCCAGAGTTTACAAAGAAAATCAAGAGTTTGAACCAGGGTTTGAGCTGTTGCCACGATCTGAAGTATAAACCCCTCATTGGAGAGGTTATTGTTTCTTTTAACCCTAACTTTATACTTAATTCCTTTGTTTTCTTTTTTATCGCATTCTAGGAGATAATTTTGTCATTTCCGTCTTTTTAAGATGTGAACCTAATGAAACAATTGACTGTTACAGTTCATCCTGAATCTGCCTGTATATGATGAGATAAGGCGATGAGATGAATGTTATCTTGATGTGAGGTTCTGACATGAGTAACTTGATGCGGGATGTGACTTACAGTTAAAATGGAAAGGATGATGTCCATCGATGCATGTGGTTAAAGTTCAGGGAAGATGGGATGAATGTTATCTTGATTTGAGGTTTTGGCATGAGAAACGTATTCGATCCAGGAGTATGTGAGTCATTCCATCTGAGCTCATTGTGTTTTTTTTTTATCAGACAAGTATCTTACTGATGTCTTTGCATGCCACAGGATAGAGGTGAAGCTTAAAACACTGACCCCGACATGATTTGAACATGCAACCTTCTGATCTGGAGTCAGACGCGCTACCATTGCGCCACGAGGTCACACAATACTGTTTAATGCAGTCACACAGTCTGAAGTATGGTCTTCATAGGCTACATTTGGATTATTTTAAATGGACCAACTGAGCAAGGTGACAAGCTGTTGAATTAAATGCAGACAGGAAGAGCCAACATTATGTTTGCTAATACTGCTAAGATGGAAAAGCACTTTCAACCTTCCCAACGCATTCTTAAAGGCTGTTTTGACAGCTTCCACTCTCTACACTTTGCACGTCTTAACATGGAGGCCCCCCCTTTTCTGCTCTTAAAATACACACAGGCATTACTTTTCCATTCAGTAATGGTATAGACTGCTGTAGCTCCACATTTTAGTCAAGGGAAGCTCCCAAATCTGACTCTGTGAAGAGGGGAAGCTTTTCCCCAGCTTTTATAGATTCCAGTTATTTTTATACAATCATTTCTTTGAGGCAGAGCTGCTCTGGAGGCAGAAATAGTCACAATGGTTGAGTTAAACGTCAGTGGATGCAGCCAAGGAGACATAGCTTTGTAGACCAGGAAACATGGATAGTTGGAAAAATATGAATATATAATGTACTTAAAAGGTCAGTTAGTGTAATTGATAACTTTTATCAGCATTATTTCAGTTAGAAGAAAGAAACAGAGACAGATCTCTTACTTTTGCAGTGGACTTTAGTGTTTCTAAGCCAGAAAAAGAAAAATACTCTGCATATCGACATCTAACTTAACCACCAAGATTATTTCTGCCCACAGAGCAACTAGTCTGCAGAGAGATGTTTGCAAAACTAAAGCTCTACTCAGAATCTCAGTGTTGCAGGTTGGTAGTTGATATAATATGTTTGACTGGCTAGCTGTTTTACTGGCTTGGAAAGGAATGAAGTTAAAGCGAACTAGAGAGGAGACTAGATGGAGTGGAGAGATAAATACATTTGCTTTACTTATCCATGAAATGTGTGTTATTCCTTATGATGACGTAGTCAGGGTCAAGAATAATTCGCAGGTGGTAAATCTGTAGATTTAGTCAATTCAGTTAGTTGGATCAGACCAATTCAAAGCACATTTCCTTTTTTGTTTTAATGCAGCAGCCTTCTGCTTAAAGTACTTCAAGTTATCGTTAAGTCTTGTTTTTCTCATCCCACGTCTCAGTGAGATGACAAGTCCTGCTTCTGGATCCTGGATCCAATTTTGAGCAAGTCATGGCAAAGGCCAACTATGTGGTTTGCAGTGTTTCAACATGCGGGCCATGCCAGGCCCTCTTGGGTGTGATCCACTGTTTTGTCAACAGCTTATTTCTTTGTCCATGATTGCAGTTATAGAACACTAAGCTACTGGAGCACAAGCAGGGGTTAAACCAAAATCTCCTCAGGATTGTCTTTGGAAGGGAACACCTAACAAATCTTACACATCTTCTTATGTAAGGTTATTTTCATATCACGTTTGAATGAAATCAGACAGATGAAGTCTTTCTTGTTGCAATGCAAGGACATTTGGTTTATAGCACAGGGACACTATAGTGCAGAAGAAATAATTAACAGACAGACAGATAACCTTGACAAGATGCTATGGTAAACAAGTGTCTATTTACATTTATATAGTTATGTGATAATTCTTTGTGTGTTTGTTACTCTGAGCAACCTCTTTCACATTACAGTGAAATTTCAATGCTGTCACTTAGTCTTAGTCTGAAGCAGGTTCAATTTGCTACTTGTACAAACAGTTATCTCCTGTCAACCAGCTTTCTTTTGGCTTTACTCTGACCTCTGTATCACTGGTGTTATCTTGCCCTGAGCGACTCCCATCTAATCCTCAGGAAAAGGGGTCAAAAAGGGTCACTGTTCATATAATTTGTCTTTCTGAATTTTCTCCTTTCTGTTGTGGTTTCTAACCTGACACATAACTAGTTTTTGTGTAGATGTCTTTTTTCTCAGACTGTGAGGAACTCACAACAAAACATAATCATATTTCTGCAAAGGTTCCCAAGTAGCATTTTACCATTAGCATTTGTGTAGCCGCTGTAAACACAGATGTGATGCTATTTGCCAAGACGGGGGGTTTTTTGTCTGTGGGGCTCCCTATACAACAGTACCCCTTTAGGGATTCAGTGCCTTGCTCAGCATCACTTTAGCAGGGCAGATGTTTGCAGGAACAGAACTGGAGCAGTTTACCCTCTGGCGGAGCGGTCTCTGTACACACTGGGTGGGAAAATACAATTAGAATGAAGAATTAATTGCTAACTGATTTACTATATAAGGAGTTTTGATGCTTCTTTGGAAGGCTGATCTTAACTACAATTTGGAGAAAGATTCATGTAAAACATCAAAGTGTTCATGTGGCTTTGTCTGTCATTGGCTTTTGATCCCACTAATGCACTCTGGGTCTTTCAACCCTTGAGCAATATGTAGACAGTCTTTTCTTTCAATGGATAAAGTAAATAAACATGGTTTATCAGTAGCTGCACTAAGCTTCTATCAAACACCATTTAACCTACATTTTGATCTCGAATTAGTAGTTATTATTAGTAGATGAGCCTCAAAGATGCTAAACCGAATCAGCAAATGGTAATTCAGCGCTCGTGTGACACCAGTTTAATTTGGTATGAGGATTATAGTATCCTTTAATACTACCTAGTGACCTGACTGTAGCATTAACTTAGGCTACATCATGACCTGATGCGTTTTTAATAAAGCCATCAATGTGTTGTGACTTAAACAACTTAAAGTAAAGGAAGTAAAATATCTAATTCCAAGATGTTTTTCAAACCCCAGTTTTAACTTTAAACTGGGTTTGGCTTCAGGACATTATCATCATTATTCATTCAGTATTCATTATCAGCATGAGCTTAATTTTTCATGCTGTTGATACAGCAGCTCCCTGGATGGAGTTTAGCCTGATTAACTTAGCCTTGTGCCAAAAAGAGTCGACTAGCGTCTATCGAACCGTGTATCTATTGATCAGCCATAATTGTTCTCATGAACCGTTCCCTGCTGGTCTGGAATCTATGATGTTGTCAAATTATATCACTGTTATTCTGTTGAGCTCAGGGCTTCTCTCTCTGACATATGATCTTTACTTCTCTGTTGTTCTGCATCTGCTGCAAACACGGAGCCTCTGAAAACAAACCTGTTTTCCTATAAAACACCTGCCTATTGGTGTCTGAAATATGACACCACAATGAGAAAAAATGCAGTATTCACCTGTGATTGCTGTTTTGAAATAATGTACTTTTGCACAACTCCTCACAGAAATTCTTTGAATAATATCTTATGTGTTATGACTCATAGACTGAGATGACTGGCATTCATATGAATCTGTTTGTCTGGATTTTTCCAAACATCTGCCCACCCAGATATCCTCTCTAACATCCAGACAGATCTGTGAAATGGAAATGGCATGCTCAGGCCTAAATCCTTCATGTTAGAAGGGCTTAGACGTTGGCGGGACTGTGCAGTCATTTGGACTGATTTATTTTGAATCGGTGGTGCCACATGAACAGAGCGACAGGGAAAAGTTTACTATAAGGCTAAAGTAGGCTCCTGTCATTGTGTAGTAGTAAGGACTGCAAAAGACAAGTTTTTGACAGGTTTTGTGTTCTGGAGCTTAAAGTCTTCAAAACAAAAGTCAGGATTTCCCTTACTGGGAAGTCACTCTTGTCTGTTCTCATGGCACTGATTCAAGAGTTTCTGTTGTGGAAATATAATAAGTAAATGGGTTCAGTGTGGCTTAAGTGTGATGAATGATTTCTTAGATTGTGATTGGTATATTGTCACTATGAATTGTGTCTTAAACACTGCCTGTTTCTGTATGTTCCTGTTCACGAGCCTTGCAAAGAATGAATGAGAGTCTCATTGAACCACAGCAGAAAATCCCTGATACAGAATTATGTTGAATGACAGTATGTACACATCCTTTAGCTTTAGTTTGCGGTTCTGTGTGTTGCTGTTGGAACACACAGCACTGCTGTTTGACCTTGGCTATAGCTTCATTGTGCATGGACTAAATGAACCATAGCTCTTCATTGCTCTTCCACAAGGACAATCATGCAATCGCAGCCCAAGGCTACCAAGATCTCCAAGAGGGAAATGATTCAGAGATGACTCAGACTTTTTGTCATGTTGACTGAGATGTCTTTGATTGGAATTGACATGTGCCCAGAGGAGCTATGGCGTGATGAATGGTTTGTTGTTTATCCCATGAACACCTATGGAAAGTCCCACAAAGAAATTATATCCCGCCGTGCATGCTTTGCTGTGAGGATGCTCACTCTTAAAGAGGTTAATATATCACTGCAGCCTGCTTTGATGCTTTAACAGATTAATAGTTAGAGTGATTTCATGTGGTTTGATTGATGATGTTTGGGCCTGTTGACTTTTTCATAGTCATCTATATAAATAAAATTAACTTGAGCAGTACAAATATCTCAAGGCATCAGGTACACTTCTTTTCCCCTTTGGCAAATCCATTCAAATAATCTAATTATCTTGACTGTTCCTTATCATTTAAATGTATTATTGTTGGCATTCCCCTGCCTTTGTGCATGTAGTGTAAATAGGGCTGGGTGCTGATGTGCACTTCCGGCGTAAAAGATAACGGGTTGATGTTCAAAAAGATGCACCAGGTACGAGATTTTCTCTAAGCATTAGGGTAGACGGGGTTACTGCACATTTTCAACTTCATGTGAAATTATGGTTCTGCAAATGACACGTAAATTCAGCTCATCTGGTCTCGTTGGCCAACACAGAGATTTTGCCGGGAGAATTTCACTGATGAATATGTAAAGTTGTGGATTTATCTGTGCAGAGTAATTTCCTGCCCAGACATTTTTTCTGGTCACAGAACATGTTGTGGGATGATTAGTCTTTGCTTGGACCGTGAAATGGGGTCATTCGGTACAGACTAAGGGAGTGCAGCTGAAAGACATGGGAACTATTTAGATGTGAAATCGTCGTCAGTCACAGTGCATTCATGTTTGTCTTGACTGTTCGTTGTAGTCAGGATTCATTAAAACATAGTTAACATTAAACTCATGTTGGGTAGAAAATGGACCACATAGTACCTGTGTAAATGCGCCTGAGAACCCTATGGAGGAAAATCAACCACTTGTTTTAGTATTTAAAAATCCTTCTTGTACGACTGAGGAGGTTTCTGTCGCACACTGACTCATAGTGTTCGGCCACTATATGTTATAACAACAGTGAGTAGTCAAAGTCAGCCTGCTGAGAATTTACTTGAGTATGATTTCCCCCTACCCAGAAACAACTGAGAGACACTTTAGGCTGACTTGAAGATGTCATGAGGAATCATGGATGGGTTATCCTGTTGCTTACAGTACATTGATAACAGATGGGTTTCTGCTCTTCGGTTTCCTGAGGCTGTGAGGATGCTGATTTGCCACTGACAGGCCAACCATCGCACACCCTGTGATTAGGGATCAGTAATGCCTGAGGGAAGGAGACAGCCTCCAAATGGCATGTGCTTCCTGCAAACAGAGCATCACATCTCCAAACCGTCTGCCTAAAAGATGGCCACCAGAAATGGTAGCTGCTGATTGTGCAGCCTTTGGGTGAAGAAATGGAAATGCATCTTCTGTATTAGATTAAAATTGTAAATCTCTGTAGACTGGAGGGAGTGCTTTTTGTATTTGAATTATAGAAGAGAGATGTTTCTGAATGCTAAAAATGTCTAGCCTGTTTTTTTTTGCATCCTTGTTTTATGCATTTTCCTCTGTTTATCATAAGTGGTCCAGGCCTTCTGGGTATTGTAGTTACTCAGAGCTTTACAGCATTAACCAGTATTGGTTGTATTTGAAAGTTTATACTTGACAGTAACATTCAAAACGAATAAAACATGCAATGGAAGCAGTCACTTCACGTTAAGCTGTACCTGGTTTTACTGAAGGTTTCAGTGGCTTTTATCTGGGGTTACATCCATGAGGAAAGTGACTGGTACTGTAGGAGCCCAGTTGATCCTCTTTGCAGGAGGCTGAGTAGCAGTGGGTGTTAGGTACTGTATCTTAGATCACATTACACCATAGAGTAATGCTGACAGAAAAGACCTCTGAGGTGTTTGTGCGTGCATCTACGTGCATGCTAATGAATTCGAAGGCTTCTACAAAGTGATGTGTAAATAATCTCTATCTGTACAGTACATCTGTCAAACACTACAACTTCCGTATAGATAAATGTTTGTTGTTTGGTGTTAATGCCGTCCTGGAGAGAGTGAACGGGTGTGTGTTTATGTGTGTTGGTGTGCATGTGATTTCAGGTTTAGGTGAATGACCTGGTTGAGCTGGTTTCTTACTGTCAAGCTTCAACAGACAGTCTGCCAGCCACCTAGATTTCCCAATAACCCTCCCCTTTGCAAATGACTGAGTGCTGTGAGGCACTCAAACTTTCATCACTTCTCTTCAGTCTGTTGCCCGCAGCATTCCCACGACAAAACCCAACCTTCAGTTCTCAGTTGATCCTGGCTGGAGGAGATAACCTTTCACCACGTATTGATCTTAATGGCTGTCATATTGGTTAACAAACCCCTGTGGAGTATGTGTTAGCAATCCTACATAAGCCATACTGCAATCACTAGCTTAGTTTCAGAAGCTTTTACATTTAAAGCAATAAGCTGTCATAGTTGAAGTCTCTTGACCTTGGCGTGATTCAAACATACTGTAGCAACGTTCCTGCTTTGTCCAAGGCTGGATTAAAATGAAAAGCACATAGTTTTGTCCTCTGGAAAAAAACAGGTTCTCCAACAGGGAGGTGTTTGGTTTGTGCACTGGCCTGCAATTGATAGAAAAAACACACAGCTTTGTTCTGTGTCTGGCGGTGCATTTTAACTCCGAGGTAAACACCAGCCCCACTTTACTCCTTCTGCTTTGAAGTGTCTGGATTAACCTAGCATTGTTTACAGTGGGTCTGCACCTCTTCATCTACACTGCATGGGACTCTGCTACCAGCAGTGGAAGCCTCTCTTATTCTTTCCACCACCACCCGGAGATGCATATGGCCCCTGAAGTCAGGGCCGAAAAAAAAAAAAAAATGCATTTACTCTCTCCAGCGGCTCCCTTCTCACACCAAGCCTTCAACACTGGTGGTCCTTAAGGGAGATTGATAGGGCTCTCCTCCATCACTCACTGACTTTAATGAGAGCAGCCACAGTGAAAGTACTGGGCGGATGGGGAGGCGGGGCCTTGAGCAGCAAGCGGGTTGTAGGCAGTCAAACTGATACAAGCGCGTCTTACATCACCTTTCATCTCAGACTAAACCACAGCGAAGTTGGCCCACTAGTTGACTGGCTGGCTCCTTCATTGACAAGCCTGTTGCATTTGATCATTACTGTTGCATTGTTGTGGGTTGGACTGCAGTGCGCTTACATCATGTTGTGGCACATCGTAGAAAGATGGAGATATGAACAAAAAAAAAAATGAATGTAGTTACAACACTGCAGTCACCATGGAGAACAGAGCTACAGAGGTGAAATTAATTGTACGTGTGGCGGCGTCCATGTTCTTCACCTTTGTAGATCTGAGGTGGGTTGAACTAATCCCACGGGTTATTTCCAGCGTGGCGGCACCATGCCTTCATGCACAGCCAAAGAGAATTAGATGTATTGAGGTTGCTTTACAATGCAGTCTTGTTTCAAGCATCAGCAGTCTGTGTGTGTGCGGGCATGGGTGTGAAAATTTCAACTCTCCCTGGCATTAACTGTGTCCCTAATTCACTTGTCGATAAACACTGAGCTCATTAGATTTCACCTTGCAGCGTAGCCTCTGGTGCTCTTCTCTCAACATCTTTTCTATTCTCTCCCAACCTCCTTCCCCTCTCCTTACCTCCTGTTGTCTTCCCTCTTCTTCCCCACCCCTTTCTTTTCTTATCCTCCTTTTATACTCTCCCAACTCCCATGTCTGCTATATTTTGTTTTCTCTTTTCTTTCCTACTTCTGTCTCTTTTCTTTTTCCTGTCTATATCTCTTCTTGTGGTTCTTAGTCCAACTATTGAGAGCTGATCGCGTGTTGAGAAGACATTTTGTCATGTGCAATACATTCCCAGGTTTTGAAGGTTGCAAGGTTAGTCCATTAGCAGACAGGAGAAAGTAGCAGAGAGAGTGGTGGTAGTCGCCTGGAGAAATGCAGCCTGGAGACATGACATACTCAATATTGTCCACTATTATACTTCTAAAACTTTATATTTTCCAGCTGCTGCTCCTGTGGAGAAAAGATCAAATCCATGTGAACATTCCACATGCAAACCCCCCCTTTTTTTTTAGAGCACGCCTTGAATGGCACTGCTTCTCTCTTCACAGGCACTTCATTAGTTGTGGGTGGGTACCCTGAAAGTTAAATATAATGTTGTTATGCTTGGACTCATTTGCCATTAGAAGGGCAACATGGGAAAATCTGAACATTGACAAAGCAGAGACACAAGGAGGATGCATTCTGTTTCTGAGCTTGGGGATTTCTCTCTTCCTGACACTTTAGTTTTGTTCATGCAGCAGGATGGATAGTGAGCGTGGTTATTGTCGACTTGGGGACAGTGATTTATGGGTAGGAATTAGGCAAGTCTAAATAAATTTGTGTCTTAGTGTTGACTGCTTAAGTGTGTTAATGTGGTGCTAATGTTTAAAACCATCTGCAGAGCTTTAAGTAACAAGGCCTGTTCTAACTGCAATGACAGATGCAGATGTATGGACACAAAAAACAGTTTCATGCACAGGTGCAAATTTGCACCGAAACAGAAGAATGTAGGTATACTAGTAGAAATATGTAATAACACCATTTTTTTCAGGGAATGGGATCATGGAGCATCAGTGTCCCCTCAGTCTGAATAATCTCAGACATCAACAGTCTCACTTAACTTCAAAATCTCACCACTGTGTAGTTTCTACTACGCAAATTATTCCAGAATAATGACATTAATGCTGAGAGTCTATTATAGTGACACTATGCAAACAAACACATCTGCACACTTGTGTGAGCCAGGTGTCTTCGTCAGCCTTTGGCTTTGACTGCAGCTCGTCCTGCCAAGCTTCAAGACGTTGAGCAGAAAAGCAGTTGAGTTTAAGTGGCCATGTGTGTTCCTTCCTGCTCTCAGAGTTGACACAGGGGAAACAGCATGATACAGAAGCAGATTGCATTCATCTGGAATAAAAAAAAAGAAGAAAAATCAGCTCCTTTTTTACATTAAAGAAATAATGTCTCATGAGTTTTGAGAAAAATATGTCATAACTGAGATAATTGTCCCATAACTCTTAATGCTCTCAATAAATCTGAGCAGACTTGATGGTGTGTGCTTGTCAAGCTGAATTTCCTAATATCTGGAACCAAGACTGAAGTAAAATGGGACTGAATTCAGCATCTGTGTGGCCCTCTATGTGAAGCACACATCATCTCCACCCCAGATTTACTGAGATCTTACACCAGAATTACAACATAATTATGAGATATTTGCTTGGATAGAACGAATCCAAACCACCTGCGAAATGTTTGCTGAATTTAAATGATTGTGTTAGATGGGTTGATCCACAATGAATTTCTATAGAACCCTCTAGCAGCAGAAGACTGCATTCAGGCCAGGCATCATCCAGGTGCTAACATGTGGAGTAAGGCAGAGGAATGCTCAAGAAGAGTGTATGTGCTCAGCAAACCTTTGTCTGGACTGATGAAAGATTAAAACGCACTGCTTAATGTCTGCAGAGTACAGGGAAGCCTATTCATTATCTTACCGCAGCAGTCAGCACTATAGTAGTGTCTACTGTAGTACAATAGTTTTACCACGACTGTGTGATGCACTTTACATAATCAGTGCTCAATTAAAAATAAACACAGCCATGCACTTATAAAGATGGAAAACTGCCAAAACCCATCTCCATTTAAAGGGGCTATATATAGGTTTATGCTATTGCTACATAGCTAACGTTAGCATTAACAGCATCTTACCAGTCTAGAAAAAATGTTGCAAGTTCAGCATCAAACATTCCTTTACTCACTTCCTCTACTGAAGTTAGCACGCTAGTTGCTAGCTGCTGAAGATGTAGCGCTGCTGAGAGGACATATTATAACCTCTAATATTGTAAATGCAACAATGGCCAAAGCTTTTGGTAAGTGACTATCATCACCACAGGCTCCCAGCAAGAAACCACGTTTGGCAGCAGAGAACCCCCTTTAAACGGGCAAATATGTTTTGTTTCAAAATAAAAATAAAGCATGAAGCAGTACATTAACATGATTAGAGACATTAGAGAGACATGATTATAACCATGCCATTGTGTGGTGAAACTTCCTGGTGAAAGTCCCGGCCTTGATCTCAAATTCGTCTAGAAAACGTCATGCTGGCATCTAGATTTTAGAAGAGACGAGAATGGCAGCAGCTTGTTAATGAAGGTGCTTATAGATGAATATTCCGTCAAAACAACCATTGTAGAAATAAATTACAAAATGATAGAGAATCTAAAAAATTTGTTTATGGTAGAGAAATTAATAGAGAATGATAGAGAAATCATAACCAGAATTCAACCAAGTTTTACTTGGCTTAAGGCTCACTACAAACAGATTTTAAAACTCGGGTGTGGAGCTCTGCTCTTCGAAGGTGTTGCTCCATTGCACTGACCTCAACATGATTTGAACACAAAACAGCCTGTTGATCTGGAATCAGATGCTACTGCACTGTCACAAAATCTTGACACATCACAGCATCTGTTTCTTCTGAAATTGTTTCATCCGTCAGTTTTGATTGAACAGCAGATAGATTGTATTGTTCTCTCTGCCAGTGAAGTTTCAGTTCTGCCAGTGTGTATTTGATAGTGAGACACGAATTTGGCTGAACTCAAGGAACCAAACTGCCAAACTGTGATTACATATTAATGTTCAACCTGATCTGGGATCTCCACCTTCCTAGATGTCGCAGCTGTAGGTGTTTGTGTGCTGGAGGGTGCTGCTACCCTTTGCTTTTCTATTATGCTGCTTAACAGAACTGTATTTACATATTTCTTAGAAATTAAATCCAGGAGTCAAAACAAATATAAAGTGTTACAGAAGGCAGCTTTTGCACAGTTTACCACTCATCGAGGTTTATGTTCGGAGGTCCTTCCAGTTTGAATCAGCAAGCTTTTGTCCATTTCACCATGTTACCTTCAGTCACATTCGGCGTGTTACCTCCTGGATAGTATGACAGCTTGTTGTGGTTAAGCTCTTCACCTGCGTCTCCCAGAGAGATTAGAATTTTCCATTGTTGTTTAAACGTAATACAATCTACAGGTGTCAAATCATATACGATTGGAGTGTGATGCGAGGTGATTGGCTGCCCTTACTTTCACTCTTCCACTCTTTCTTTATTCTGTCCATCTAAACGATTAAGCACATCCTTTGTCCTTGATTTTCTTCCCCTCTCTCTTTCTCGCTTTCACTCTTCAGTGTCCTCCTCCTTTCCTGCCTGTCTGCCTTTAACACCTCATTTTTTAATTTTTTTATTGCCGTCTACTACTCTCTTTTAACCTACGTGGATGTTTCCCACTGATGTTGCTTCTCTTCAGGCTCAAGTGCTTTTCCTATGTGTCGCCTGTTTCCTGCGCAGGGTCACGCAGCATCTTCCCCAGCTACGAAATCCCTCAGTGTGGAGGTGTAGTGCAGATATGAGACACAGTACCTGTTCACCGTGTACATTGGTGTGACATTGATGTTGTACCTAAAGCTGGACTCAGTTGGCAGCGTATCAGATGTACTTAGCTGAAACTTGTGCAGTCTAATACAACAATAAATCCTCCTTCATGAAGGTTGAAAGGTTCAGTTTCTATCAAATAGTTTTATAGAGGTGTTGATTCAATTGTATGATGATTTTGGAGAAGTAGTTTCAGGTGTGGTTTACCTGTATTGCATTATACATAGAGGTAGTCCGATTATTTAGCCTGCATAGCCTTAAATCATTTTGCTCAGTGCCCTGGATGTTTCTTCTTCCAGCAGTTGACAAACACACATGAACGGATCCAGATTCTCCACAGACGTATTATTGTAAATAGAACACTTACTTCCAGGCTTACCTTGAAATGTGATAGTCCTCATACACACAGTTCTTCTTCTTCCATTTTACTGTATCAGTTCTTGTCCAAGCAGCTAATGGATATTGTGAGAGAGCAGAGCTCGGTTCGAGGAATGGCGAAACATAAACACAGTGTACAATACACTGGGACCAACTCCTTATAAATACAAACACACATCTGGACTCTCTTTCTCCTTTTGCTCTTTCTCTAGACAGCTGTCTCTCCATTTGTTTACATCTCATGTATTTTTGAGTCCATCCCTTTACTCTAAGTCTCTGTGGCTCAGAGTTTCAGACGTCAGTGTTTGTGGGTTTTGGATGTTTGCCCCAGTCATCCTTTGGAAAGTGGCTTTCATCAGCTCTCTCTCTTCTCGCCCCTTCCCTTTTCTGTCCGTCTGTCAGGAGATATGGAGTTTCTGTTAAACTGGAAACTTCTCTATGCAGTTTATTGTGTTAAAAGGGGTCAGCCCTATGTTCCCACATTTCTTAGAACTTTTTTTTCACAGAAATTTTTGAAAATTAGGGTTAGGGTTAGGCCTGTGGAAACATAGACACGCTCCCTGTTAAAATACATCAACTCAGGCTGTTTCCATTACATAACTCAAAACTTTGTATCACCAAAAAAGCACATTTGTCATATAATCTGTTCAGTTTAGAAAATGCAGCATGATAGTGCTACACGATCTCAGTTCAAACACATTGACATTGTTACGTTCTTTTTGACGTACAGTATCCTGTTCACCATCGTGACTTTTGCCTTGAGTGACTTGGGTTAACTTATGGCTTATGGAGAGAGAAACTACTTCCAGTTGTGGCTTTCACTGCACAACATTTTCACAGCGCTGACTTTTGTCAGGTCACCATTAAGATCTGTTGCCGGACATGAACTTCCTGTCCGATGAGGGGGAGGATGACCTTATGCTCAGTACAGGATCTTGTGGCGCAACGGTAGCGCGTCTGACTCCAGATCAGAAGGTTGCGTGTTCAAATCACGTCGAGGTCAGTGTTTTAAGTTGCACCTCTGCGGAAACATCAGCAAGGTGCTTGTCAGATAGAAAACACCAAAGCTCCTGATGGAATCTATACATTACTCAAATCAAGATAACCTTAGTCCCATTGTCCCTTATCTCTTCATTAACTTTAACCACATGTGTCAAGGGACACATTCAGGATGCTGCAGATGGTGAATTGTAACACTAAAATGTTTCATAAGGTTAAACACCCGTCAGTCAATGTGCCATCCATCACTCTCAACCAAGCTGCCAATCAAGCACCAGCACATCATCCTTTTCCACGTGAACTGTGAGTAAAGTCAAAGCTTCAGTCGTTCCATTAAACACACAACTGATTTCACGATTTCATTTTTATGATGAATCATTTCTCCGAATGTCATGTGACATAGGTGTGGACCTCGTGGCGCAACGGTAGCGCGTCTGACTCCAGATCAGAAGGTTGCGTGTTCAAATCACGTCGGGGTCAAAGCTTTTCAAGGCTTCTGTGTGCAGATACTAAAGATTAGAAGAAGGTAAATATTAGGTGTTACCTTGAACACTGAGATGAGGCTGGCTCTGTGGAGCTATAAAGAGCCTTCCCCAACTGACATGCATAACTTGAGTCTGAGTTGACCTGATAAATGACTGTATGCTACCTTGAAATGCCTGTTAAAAACAAGCAGAATGACTGAATTACAATCTGAGAATAAACACTATGACCAATGGGTTAAATTTAGGCTGCTCTCTTTGTACTCCAGGTTTCCACATGATATGTTTCATGCGTATCCCATTCTGTGTAAAGCCTGAAATGCCATTTTTATTTTAAATTCTCTAAATATATCAGCAATAATAATACTTACCATAATACATGTGTTATATTTATAAGAAGTGGGGCGGTGGGTTGTGGGTTGTGGGTTGTGCTGCGATGGATAAAAATTTCCAAGGCCTCTTTTTTGGAAACCTGGTCTACACCTGCTGATGATTATCACGGCCAGACTCGCTTTGGTAGCGTATTTCTTTGGCTGGGTTGCATCAGTGTCCCGACATGTTGAACACAGAACGTGGACACATGCGCTTCTATTGTTGTTGAAAGGAGAAGGGCCTCTAACATACGATGTACCAGCTGTGTGTGAACGCGGTATGAGGGAACTCTTTGGCGGGCACGTGAGCTGGTTTGTGTGCCCTGCAGTCGTAGCACAGATGTGGGGAGCATGGTGCGCTGTGTCAACATGAGAGACCAAAGAGTTGCCACTCCCTTCTGCTGGCCTGTACACTCCTGAGATCTCGATGTCTGCTCTACATACACACACACACACACACACACGCGCACTCAGCAGAGTTATGTCTAGATAAACTGATCCTCTTTTCTTGGGTGTGAAGTGTGAGGCGTGTGCTCTTGTGCTTCACGGTCACAGTCTGTTGCTTCTGCACAAACCATGACGAGCACACTCCTCAGTACGAATGGATTCTGTACGTCAGGGTTTCTGGACTTGTTCTGTGAGGTCATATTACATGGTCACCGACCTGAATTTCAACTATTTCCACTTAGTAGATGTTTTGCAGTATTTAGAAATGTGTGATGGAATACCTGAGTACATGTGGAATACCTGAGGCATAGGAGCTTATTGAAATAAAGATCATATAAGTCAGAAGAGCATCTTTTCCTCTTGTATTTTACATATAGCAAAATCTGACATTCACCATCCTATCCTGTGTGTTCACCATCCACAGATACGACAGTTCAAGCTGCCCCGTCATCTGTTTAATTTGCATGCATTTCCTGACTGACTGAAGTCTATCGCTGTTGCCGTAGCTGCTACTGTACGATTGAAATAGCAGTTTGACCATTCGTCAACGTGAACAATGACATTACGCTTCTCTTTAAACAATATGTAGCGCATAATGATGTTTGTTCCACATTTAGATCCCAGGGAACCTCCTCCCTCCTGCTCCTCCTCCACACACACCAACACGAATCCTAGAAAACACTCCGTGACCTCTCTGTGTTCCACATCTGCAGTCTGTGAAAGAGCTGTGTGTGCCGTGACATCTCCACTGCGGGTTGTCTGTTCGTGGTGATTCACCCTGCGCTCTGTGTTTCTCTTGGCTCATTTGAAGGCCCCATCTGGCAAGCATAACCTCTGTGCTTATGAAATAATAAACAAAAGTGTGCCGAAATTGTGCTGACTGCTGCCTCTATAAGTACACAAAGAGCCTCGCAGTGCTCAACCAGTTCAACTGAAGCAGCAGGCCTTAACATGCAGGGACTACTCTCATTTTCAGTGCCTTTTGCATCATTTTGTAGCCAATGTTGGACATTGTTCCAGTATAAACTGGCAAGCTAAGTAGCATTTTCTTGAAATTACAGGGATTTATTCCATTGCTCGGTGGTTGTTGTGAATGTTCGTGAGGCTCTTTTGCATATGGAATGCTCTCAGTAACAATAACTTCAAAGTGGCTACTAAATAAGAACATGCATTCATTGTTCTCTTCTTTCAGTCATGATTTAGTTGTCTGTGCTCTCATATTGTTGCTTATTGGCACTGGCATGTCTGCACTTTTCACTGTCTCCCCTAAATTAAGACTAAACCCCGTGAGCATAGAAAGAAAATGACACACTGACAGTGATAATGATGGATAATTGATAATGCTCTGTAAGACTCTTGTCACCTGCTCTTTACCTCTTATAACAATCTATGTCCTTCTAACTATAACACACAGATGTTTCACATCTGCACCAAATCTGACTATTCCTGTAGTCCCAGGCTGAGCAGATGGCCAGGATGGGACTACTCCCTCGGGGTCTGAGACTAACATGCCCTTTCAGTAACACGACACCCTCACCCTCTGCTCTGCTCTGCCGGTTGATTTCTACTGGTAAGTGTTTGAAACTGACAGATAGACTCTTCATTATGGAAACTGTCCCTTGCTTTCTCACATCCACACGAGATCAGAGGTCAGGGTCAACTAGAGAATTGTGTCCTGAGAACATAAGAGATCTGTGTCCTGAGAACATATGCATAAAGTCAGTGCGCAAGCAGTAGTTTAAACTGACAAATAAGGTGACAGACTGAATTTTAAATTAAAATATTCATTTAAAAAGCCAGGGTTATATTCTGATAGAGTGCACAGTAATGACTGTATCTTACTAATGTTGTGAGCACCCAGCTCACAGTATGAGCTGTTAAAAATACCAAGATGTACATGTGTATATATATATATATATACATACATATATATATATATATATATATACAGTGAGAGAATTTTTGGTTCATATGGCCCAGCCCTGGTCAAACGTCTATGCTGCTTTTCTTGCCTTTGTAAAACTTCTATCCCTCAAGTCCTGCTTGTTAAGTCCAGGAGAGACTGTGTGTCTAATGTTTAAGTCTCAGTCAGTATACAACTGTGCGCATTTCTTTTCCACAGCTGAAAACTGACCACTGTTGTCAGCAGGATTTGAACCTGCACCTGCACCTGCACAGGGAGACTACAACAGACTTCTTAGCTTCATTGTTTTCAACATAAAGATATTGGAGATGCCGGGGATTGAACCCGGGGCCTCATACATGCAAAGCATGCGCTCTACCACTGAGCTACATCCCCTCTATGTTCCATTGAGTTTGTCAGCACAGACTTTTCAGTGGGGCTGCAGCAGTTAGAATAACAGTTTATCTCAAAGTCCTTTTGGGTGCATACAGACTGAGACATTTCATCAATCTTATAGCAATCTAACCCTAACCCTCTAGCTTTAGCTTTATGGTTGCAGCTGCATTCCTGCTTTTCCTGCAAATACAATCACACGCACTATTTTCCTCAATGCAACCCCACTTTTCCAGATCATGCATGTTACTTTGTATGTCCCATATTCCCAAGACAGTAAATGTGTGCAAGGTGTGTTTGCATGTGTGTGTAAAGCCCCCCTGCTGTTGCTAATAACCAAGTGTTTCAGATGGGATGAAACTGGCTAGCTGCACGAGCAAGTTCCACATCCTGGGACTCTCTACAGATTTCTAATAACACACTACTAAAAACGTGACTTTGGGGTGCGAGCCAACATGCTAGTTGTTGCTTAAGCAGCTGTTTACAGTTTCTGTGACTTTGTCAATTAGGCATAACTACAGGGATTTACATTAAAGCCATTTATTAATTAATTCATGAAAATGGTGTCTGTCCACTTATGAGGCTATAAGGACCCCAAACTGGAAAACATAATTTTTAAAGAACTTTTAAAGAAATTAAAAAAAAATCTTTTAACTGATGTAACTTCTCAGACTTTCTGTCACACAACAACACACTGCTGTATTTTTCTTTACGTCTGTCATGCCTCGTAATCACTGGCACATCCTGTCTGAAGTTTTACTCTCTAATTGGCTTAACGATGTATCATTATGAAAGTGCTCAATGAGATCCTCCTGTGATAATGTCCGTTTTAATTTGTTAGAGAAACCTTCATCGCAGCAGCGGTTCCAACTCATGCTGAGCCATGAGGCAGCATGTCTGGCCGGTGTGGACACACACACACACACACACACACGCGCGCGCTACAACCTGCTTTTTTATCCAGACCAGATGCTTTGCTTTCCACATTGTGCTTATCACGAGGGGTGATATGTGGAGTTGTAGTCCTGGAGAAACAAGGTTTAGGGACTACAAATCCTCTACTCAAGCAGATCACGCAGCAGGCGAGATGACTTCAGGGGTTTATCCAAGCATACAGCTCATCCCCAATCAGAAAGCTTGGGAAATCAGGTGTCATTAGTCTAAAGAATGCCTGTACCTCTTACTTATAGTGACAGTAGATTATTTTCTCTGGCTCTTTGCCTTGCTTCCCTCCACTCAGCTGCAGTATGATACTCCAGAGAACTGGCAGTTGTCTCTGCTCTGGCTCAGTGTGTGTAGGTGTGGCAGATATTTAGAGGGTCTTGAGGTCAAGAGGCTGCAGGACTGGCCTCTGTGTTTGACAGCCTGGCCTGAAATACCAGCTTGATCCCTCGCTAACCTCTCTGGCACCGGCGCTGCCACTGTGCTGTAGTGTACAGGGTGGGGAGATGTAAACTGTTGGCCAAAAGAAATACACATATATCTTTGGATCCTTCATGCCTGAACTACAAACACGTCTTACAAAGCCATTAATCTAGTAGTTAACTCTTTTATACTTACGTTTCTTAATACAAGGGAGGATTTTCTCCAGTTACATGAGAACTTTTGCTTGTTTCCACTTGAAGAATTAGCTGGGAAGAAAGATTCATTTACAAACGTGGTTGTTTTGGAGCTTTCTGAGAAGTTTTCTCAGTCTAAATGTGAGATGTTGGTCAGAAAATGAAGCACTGACAGTGAGGGAACAACAACATTTTAGATTTTGTGAGTTTGTAGTCGGCCAGCCAATAGTGTAACCACTGCTGAGGTAGGCTGATAAAAACTGTCCTGAACTCTCACTTTATATTTATACAACAACATGGCTAAAACTGTATTGAGTCCGGTGCAACTGTGGGCTGTGAACTGATATGAAGTGTCAGTTTAGCTCATTGTTCTTTATCGTTCAATAAAATGCTTGATATATATGTGATTTATCCTCAGTTAAAGTCAGATAGTTTGTTGTTTGAATCAACTGTTCTAACATGTCATTATGTTAAATTATAAGTGTATGGGTATAGGGACAGAATTCAGTACTAACCTTCATCACGGTTGTCATGTTTCTATCATGTATGTTTTACAAAGTACAAAAAATAAGAGTTTCTGGAGAGTTTTAATTCTCAAATAATGCATGATGGGAAGTCTAATATGAACTATCAGCAGCTCATTCATTCAACTCATCATTTCAAATCAAAGGACCTCAAGAACTCATGTTTATAAGTTTTAAAATCTGAAAACTTAACTTAAAGTTAATGAGAAAGTTGATTCCACTAAATTCATGTATGGCGTTTTACTGTGTAATATATTAATATTCAATATATAGATTTGGGTTAACATTGGGTTGTGATTATAAAGTTGATTGGCTTTGGGTATAAACTGTGTCAGTGGGGTAGTGATGCAACAAATAGCCATGGAAAACATTTTTACATAACATTACATTGCTTTTTTGTGGGTAGCAACCACAACCCCCCCTCTTTCATTCTTGCTCTCAGGGTTTTATCTCAAAAACAACGTTGTAAAGTTAAATACAGGTTTGGGGGCTGCTCACTGACACTTTGCAGCTCGTTACACTGCAATATGGGAAAATCTTTTGAACTTAATTAAACTTACTTCAACTTTCTCTGCATCATGCTGTGTACTATTGATGTGCTCCTGTGCATGTGCTACATGCAGTAGGCCTCCAGTTTGTGCAGAGCTGCATGTGCTGTGTGTGTGTGTGTGTGTGTGTGCGTGTGCGTGTGTGTGTGTATGTAGGTGTCATATTTCTGTCAGTGTTATGCTCCGCAGGCTATGCTGGTTTTGGGCAGGCAGGGCATCAATAATGCACCTACACACAGACAGACTGTACATAGCCCACAGTATGGGGCTGCAGTGCTCTACTAGGAAGCAGCTGTTATGCCCCAGAGGTCATTTCGTCTTTAGTGAGCTAAAACAAAGCAGAGGAACTAAACTAAACTGAAAAATCCACTACTGTGTCCCACAAACAAGAGTTTGTCTCACCCCCAATGTATGATGTCAACCAGCAAACGTGTCTGTTGGGTCGATTAATATGGAGTCGGCCCCACCTCCCACCCCCCGGAGCTCCTGCTCAAATCTATTTGTCTGCACTCATCTGTCTGCACAAATGTCCTGTGCTTCAGTCTGAATCCTTCTCCTCGCACTTAGGCTGCTTCTGTGTGCAAATATAAACCTTTATGTTTTTGTATTTAACACACGCATAAGTACACGTTGAATACAGTCCATGAGACCTGGCAGTAGTAGTAGCAGTAGCCCGCTACTGTCCTACAGTTTCTGTTTTGCATTTGTTTTACTTTTTCCTGATAGCAAAGGTGAACACTTGGGCAAAGATACGGGGTGAGGGGTGTGTGTGTGTGTGCGTGCGTGCGTGTGTGTGTGTGTGTGTTTGTGTGTGTGTATGGAATGGCAGACCGCATCTGTGACACCAGTGTTTATGACTCACAGAGGAGAAAATACACTCTGTAAATCACCGCCGTTATTGTGGTGTGGAGCGCAATAAGTGGGAGGTTGAGAGGTTGAACTACTGGGTTGAACTGATGATTCACAGGGAGGTCTGTTCTCCCAGAGGTCTGAGGTCAGAGGTCGCAGCCTAATGGTGGTGTCTAAGCTCTTTGCTCAGGCAGTGAAACTCTGGACATTTTGCAGTCCTCTCTAACGACTTTTTGAGATGTTGGTATTTATCTGTTCATTTTCACACTGTTCTCTCCTGATCGTTTCATCACTTAAAGGATATACCCATTCCCATGTAGACAACCCAATAAAAGTAAAAAGCCACAATAACATATACACTTACATTCATCTCTCATCCTCTAAAATAACATCTCTTTCCTATATTGAATTCAACCTATGGAAAATATTTATTTTAGTTAGGTAATTAGGTGTTTAAGCAATTAGGTCATCTTTAGGAAATTAGTTCTAAGTACTGAATGAAATTATATCAGGAGTCTGGTATGAATTGAAAATGAACAGATCATATCATCACATCACTTTTCGAATTCTTAACTCAAACTTGTTTGTAGGTATTTTAATATGTAGAATATGCAGTTAATTTCTATGGAAACATGTTTTCATCTCTAACTGTGGAACTGATTACATCGCACTTCAAGGGCGCCTTTAAAACAGTGATAAGATAATGAACACAGTCTTGGTCACATTATCACATTTCTTCCACTTTCTCAGTTTACAGAGCAGAGCTCGTTGATGCCATCTTTAGAAGATAACAGACATGGTCACATATCACTGTTGCTGCTCGTAGTTTGTTATCTATCCTTATGGAATCATTTCCAAACCCTTGACATTCCCAAACACGTCCGTGTGTTATCTTCGCTGAAACCCACAAGTGTGACTGGCATCTCGCTTTTGCTTTCATTAATATGTGCGTCATACCAAGGTATTCCACTTTCTGAGTGCATTTCTCTGACTAACCGGGACTGATACTGAATTCATAGCTGCACTGAGGTTAATCGGTATTGTTAAAAGTGCTTGACCCCGACGTGATTTGAACACGCAACCTTCTGATCTGGAGTCAGACGCGCTACCGTTGCGCCACGAGGTCCTGCTGCAGTGCTGGAAATTTGAGAGGTCCGTCCAACCACTGACATTAGCCCCGTGGGAATAGCAGCACTTGCAGGACCTAATGCAGCAGTTGTAAAACACACACAGGCATATGTTCTCTCTTTCTCTCACACACACTTTTTCCCTCCCTGCTCACCCCCCCCCCCCCCCGGTTTCCTCCAGGGCACCAGTCTTTGTGTGGTCTTTGACAGGAGAACAGGCAACCCGCTCTGGCACAAAGACACAGATAATGGGGTGAAGAGAGCTATTGTCTGCGCTTATGTCCAAAGTGTGAGTGTGTGTCTGTGTGTCTGTGTGTGTGACACAGAGAACAACTACCTCTGTTTCCTCTTACCTTCTACACGGGATCAGATAAGCGGATACCTGATCAGACTAAGGTGTTAGTGTGTCACTCGCTCAGTGTATGAATGAATGAGTAAAGCTCACATGTGACTAAACGGGTCACTGGGGCGGGAGCTAAAAAGGCAGTAGATAATAGTTTCCTGCACACCCTGGATATTTGCTCATATCTGCTGTGCTGAATACAAAAGTTTTAACCTGTAGATTATTACAGTGGCAACATAGCAGGGAATATTGTGTGAATGCATGTGAAGCCACCGGGCCACTTTGTTCAGGTCCTTTCTCCAATGCTTTAAATATTTCTTTGTTACATTTTGCTTTACATGTAACCATATCTCTCATTTACATACTGTACTCTCTGTGAGGGCCGCTGCACCGTTTGCTACACTTTTATCTCATTAAAGTGAAACCAAACATGCTGTACATTCCTTTGCTGTTGCTTTTGGCAATGCAACATGAAGAGAATTCATGCTACTCCCCTTACATGTGCACTTTATAGTGAACTGCGGCTCTGTTTTCATGGGCTCATAACTGTAGTGACAATAACTAAAAGCCTGAAGACACATTTGTTATTTGATGGCATTACTGTAATGTGACAGGGATTTTAGTGTAGTGATGCTGGGTTATAAAGTTCTCAACTACTTGCAGTATGCTGTCTTACCTGTGAACTGTCAGATTTTATGTTTTAATAAAATTGTGTGCATTGTAATCTTAGTTCCATGATAAAATGCTATAGTACTATGGAAGGCTTCATTGTGTGGCTTTCCAACCTTTCAAACATTTTCTCCCTGACCTGATGAAGTTGCTCCAAGTTCAGCACTGGGATGAAAGGTTACACTATCCAACACAGGTTGCACTGGTTTCTTCAAGTTTTCTGTAATCCTTCTTCCTGCAAGATGACTTGCAGAAATGTGGACAGATGTATGTTGTTCTCACATTTTACTTGTCATCCAGCCTCAGACATACCTGTCTATCAAAGCTTTGTAAGACAGTTGCTCTCATCAGATCGGTTTTCTTCCTGTGGGGTTTGAACCTTTGTTGATGGAATAACACAGTGCTGGCTCACTCTCAGTATCTTTTTGGACTGAGATACTCCCAGGACTTGAATAGTGATGAAGTGTTAATGCTATCTTTTCAAACTAGACTAAACATGACCTTAAGCCTGACACAGTTTCAATGTGTCAAATTGAATCACAGCTGAATATTCAGTCTGTCTGTGGAAGGGCTTTACATGAGTAGCAATATCTTATTGGATGCTTGGAAATAATATGATACTGATCCCATTTGGGAAATTGCTGAAGACACCTCAGAGAGGTGCTCTGCTCAAAGACCTGTCATCAGGTTTTGTGCATGAAACCATGTATTGAAAAACAAAATCTGTAGTTGTAGAGAAAAGCAAATCCAAAGTTAAGGAGTCAGAGAGCTACATGTGCACGAGCTCTTGTGTAACATTCTTTTTTAGAGTTGATGGAAACAAAATGAGCCGAGGTTGACTGCTCTCCTCCTTATCTACTGTTATTGTATACTACAGTAATACAAATGACTCTATCTGTATGCACTCTTCAGTCCTGATTAAGCCCATATGTGTTGATGTGATGATATAGGGATGGGAATCGAGAATCCAGTTGAGAGCCGGTTCCGAATTGTCGGAACCATCGGAACCGGAAGCCCCCTTAGTTTATCAGTTCGTTTTATCGCCACCTGCATGTTTCTGAGAGGCGGGCAGGCCTATATGCTCACTACGTAAGTTGCGTAGGCCTCTGCTAATTACGGAAGGGCCCCGAATTTCCCTCGTGTTAAAGCGGGTGTCAGTGTTTACAACTTCGATGTGATGAAACATCAAAGAAGAAGCGAACAAAGAATCGTGCAAGTGAATTGCGGAACAGTAAACAGGTAAACTTGTTCACTTCAAGTTTGGTGTCAGCAAATCACAGTGAGGTAACGTTAAGGTGCTAGCTTACAGTGCATGTCTCTTGGTCTGTCTATGGCTTGCTAACCAGCCACTTCCGGGTCTGTTGTGTTGCCTGGCAAAAGTTAGGGATAAATACAAATAGTTATCGTGTTTGTTAAACGCCAACAGGCAACAGTGTTTATAAACTGCAGCTCAGCGGTGCACGCGCAAATTAAACTCGTGCATACCAGTTGCAAACTCCATGGCGACCAGTCCAGACAATACATGGCCTACATCATTTTCAAACAACACAATGATTAAATAGTCTCTCAGTCAAGGTTAGTTACAAATCTGGACGAATGCAAGATGGTTTGACATTGACTGTTGTTTATATATTGAATTTAAAATGTTGACTAGCTGGACATACTGGGCAATATGACGGCAAAATTCTCAGTAAATAATAAGCATCATATATTCAGCCATGTCTAGTATGAATAATGGCATTTTATGTTTGAACATTTTTAGAAGGAAATCTGAGGGAGACTTTTTGAATGAGCCTGATGCAGCTGAAAAAAGCTACAGACATAACCATTAGGCTTATGTTTACATTGCATAGCCAAAGCTTAGTCAGGTGTGACTGTGTGGCAAAAACCTGTGTAGGCCTACTTTTTATCAAACAGAAAAGTGATCAGGAACCATTAAGGGAAATTTATAAAAAAAAGAAAAAAAAAATCTGACGATAAGCAGATTCTACAATGGCTTTGGTATCAATAAAATCTTATCATTTCCCATCCCGAGTGATGAAAGTGTACACTTAAGGTCACTCTTAAACTACTGCCTAACTCAGAGACTCCATGTCAGCAAGCATGAATAAGGTATTAATCATTTAAAGTTTAAAGTTATTGTTCTAAAGGCAATTATCAATTAATCAGATTGTGAAGCATCTTCCAAAATCTCTGTGGCAACATGACTTAGTTCAAGAAAATCCTTGTGTGAAGCTGAGAACATATGAGATTATCAGCCACAACTGGGAACATATATTTTGAATTTGTATGAATACAATATTAAAAGACACGACTATATCAACAGTAGCAAGAGTTTTCAGGATTGGAGACAAAGATGGACGATACTAAGAAGTAGCATAATCAGGATATTTGACTGTTTGGGTTTTTGTGAGCTGAGTTGCTAACAAGACCAGCTGTATCTTCCTAGGAGGTCTTACTCAAACCTACAAGTATCTACCAGGAAAAAAACCTTCAGTCAAATCTGTGTGTTTATCACTTTAGTATTTACACTGAGGTATTCAGAGATGATCCCCAAAACACAAAACCATCCCACTTCCAGTCAGTGGGGAATTCTCTGCTATTACTCCCATAGAGTGTTTGAATTGCAAAGTATTGCTTTTGGCTTAAAGTAGGCAAAGTGCCATTGATGTAAGACGAATACATAATTTGAACCAAGTCATATCTAAACAGTATTTGTCAAACTCAGTTAATTTCCTTTCATGTTTTTCTGGGATTAAGTTTTGTGGCTGAGCTTCTCTCAGAATCTTATTTGTTTCTCATAATCCATCTAAGCAACAAGTCTGACTGAAGATGCCAAACAGACAGAGCGTGTCAACGTTTGAAAATTAACCCCCCCCCCCTTTAATACTGAGGGTCAGTATGTGGTTTGTAATGACTTCCAGAGATGGTAAATTTATGCCGTGACTGTCTTCCTCTGGGTTTCAAGTACATTTGTGGTGGTATTATTCAGCAGTTTTAGCAAATAAATAAATCAATAAATAAATTCTGTCAGGTCGGAGTGCTTTCAAAGTCGGTTTTCCAATCAGTCAACCATACACTGATCTTTACTGTGGACCAGCTCAAAGAG
Organism: Seriola aureovittata; assembly: GCF_021018895.1. Lineage (NCBI taxonomy): Eukaryota > Metazoa > Chordata > Actinopteri > Carangiformes > Carangidae > Seriola > Seriola aureovittata. Next base: position 5,003,034 of record NC_079383.1, on the reverse strand, counting down.
AATTCATATTTCACTGCATATTGCACACACAACTCTCTATAATCTTTTGACTCATTTCTTTCTGACGACAATATTACATTGTTCTATCAGTTGCCCAAATTAATACAACTACTAACAACACCTCAATTCTCTCTTTGCTTCCGTTTTCTTGTTTTGACTTTTGCGAACGTCCCTGATAAACTTGCCCTCTCCCCCCCCCCTAATAACCTCAGAGGGAAGAAAAATACCACACAGTCATTCCCCTCATGATTTGGACCATTTTGTCTGGTGAACCACAATGGAGTTCAGTACAACAGAGCCGTGCATGAAGGCATTTAACCCCAGACCCGAAAACCGCTCAGTGTGGAGGAAGAGGCATGGAGGAAAAGAGACAGAGAGAGGGAAATAAAGTGAGAACAAAATAGAGACAAGAGAGTGAGCAGATTCTTTGCTGACATGGTGAATGAGGAAGAACAGTCCTTGAGCTGAGTGGTTGCTCTCAGCTCTCCTGTCTGAGTGGGCCATCATGCCTCCGTACTGAGCCCCAGGAGGCGAGCAGGAATATTACTGAATATCAAACATCCTTTTTTTTTTTTTTTTTTTTTTTACATCTCTTTTTCTATATTATACTACTATACTAGAAAAATGATTATAATTTGGCAAAGAACTTCTTTCTGTGGAAACAAAACAAGGGAAATTTGTATTAAATAGACTGTGACCTGGAAAGATACTGACTCGATTAAGCTTGGTTGGACAGCTAAAACCAAATATGAGCCTCAGCTGAACTTTGGAGCATTTTTGCACAGAATACGAGCTGTGCATTTTGTCTCCTATTTCTTATGGTGCAGTCAGAGTCAAAAAGCTTCAGGGCTGGAGTGGGGTGCAGAATCAGATACAGTGACTAAGACCTTTTCTCACATACATATGGGCACATCGGTATTGTTTCAAGAGAGATTTTAAAAATTCTGCGCTGTCACTTAAACTCTTTATCCAGCTTTACTGCTTCCTGCCTTTGAAGGGCTGTATAATATATTAATGAGACTTTACCTGGGCATGTTTTCCCTGTGAAGATGCTGCTGCAGTAATGCGAAAAGCAGTATTCTGTATGTCTTTATTGCACATCTGAACATATATTTACACATTTCCACTTCTCAAGTATTTTATATGAACTGCACTTAAGTCCATGAAGCACAGTACATGGTGTACGCTCTCTGATATGGCATAGAATAAGAGTGGCGCCCAAGTCTCTCATCATGATAAAACACCAACTATTATAAACATGCAGTATTTCATCATAAAGCAATATTAAAAAAAGGTCATGTTGGATTGATTACACTGCATGGAATTTGAGTAATAAACTAAAAGCAAAGTGAAGTGATCTTGGACTTTCTCTGTGCAACATATCTCAATTCATTATGTATGCATGGATGATATATTCATATGCTGATGCAAAAAAGGCGGTCAGTTTCTTTTTGTTTTTTTGTAACTGAATGGGGGAAGGCAGAGGAGCATTATCACCTGCTATAATATGTAAGACTAATGAATATGGCACCTCTGGCTGTGCATGTTTCACATCTATTCTCTCTTCAGCTTCCACAAGAAAAAAAAAAAAAAGGTTTGAGCCATATGCTCATTTTGCAGGCCAACCAGCAGGGGATTAAAATATTTCATAACTGCTATCATGATGTCAATCCATAACCATGTCAGAGCCTCTGCGTGCCAGCTGACTGGATCACTGTATGAACCTCATGGTGATTGGATCAGCTGACACAAGCTGCTAATTCCTTTGGCCTGGCAATGCTAATATGATGTATGTTGTATGGCTTTACTTACATAAGGCTACAAATCCTAAGTCTATATGGTGCAAATAAAGCTGATCTCATTACTGAGCTAATCCTCTCCCCCCCCCTTTTTTTCTTTTTCTTTCCAGGACCTTAGCTACTGGGTCCAGGTCCACAGGTTGGAACATGGAGATGGGGGCATTTTGGACCTGGATGACATGTTGTGTGACGTGGTGGATGACAAAGACAGGGTGAGTCCAAGCATGTATGTAATGAGAGAGAGAGAGGAAAAAAAAGCATGTTTTATTTTATTTGTTTGTTTTCCACGCTGGAACACCCCTTCTCATTTCTATTCACTTTTTCCTTGTGCAAAAATATCTTCGATGGTGTCTGAACTCTGAAACGTTGTGCATAAAACGCTGGCAGTAACAAAGATTTTCACTGACATGTGCTCATGATTACACCTGTCTGCTTTTACCATCTCATGATCACTAAAACATTATATAACAGCAAACCACTGCACACCACCATGTTCTCTGTTTAATCATTCCAACCTGCTGGCAGTTCTCCATAGCTTTCATATCTGTTGAAGGTTGAATGGTGCAGTGAAGTCTGCTGTGTTACATTCAAGGCCCCACTTTGATGTGTGTGTGTTAATGTGTGTGAGGGCGTGTGTGTTTTTCTAAATTTGCCAGTATAAGAGTGTGTGGGCAAAATCTGTGTCAGAGGCAGCATGATGCCATAGCATACCCACTAGACCAGCTGTGAATGATTACCCACAATCCCACTCCATCCTCCCCATGGGAACAGTGCTGACTACACCTGAGTCACTCGCTCTTTGGCTTTAATGTTGGGCCAGGTTGTAAACTATACCCCCTCTTTGTGTCTCTGTGAGTGGGAAATGGTTTAAATGATTATTGGATGGATATTTTGAAGCAGTTCTCAGTTCTCATTTTAATTGCTGAATGAGGTGAATGGTGGGTGATGGTGGACTGTTTGCTAGCATTCACGTGGTTGCTAACTTAATATATATTAAAAAAGAATTAAAAGTATTACCAGCACATAGATACTGATCAAAATTGAATGGTTTACTATTCCTCACTGCTGTGATTCCTGGTGTAGTTATGACATGGATAATTTATCTGGTGTTCTCATCACTTCGCAGATAACTAAGCTTAAAGCGAGCAGGATCATCATAATGTATGAAGTGGTGATGAAACATTTAGGCTTTAAATGAAAGTGCTGTCTTTGATTCTTCTCTGTTAGGAGTTTTGTTACTCTCATGATCTCTGATTTCTTGTATTTGCCACTGCTGTCTTGTGAAATCTGAAGATGAACACGGAGCTTTTTGTGCTGCTGTTTCATGTTGAATAGTATATTTCCCACGCCAGATATCTGAGATTTAGAGCGCTTCAGTGAGATGTCAATCGATTTTTAGTTTTTCTGCCTGACTGAAAATTGAAGATGCTCTCTGGTCTTGTCCATGAATGAGAATCTGTGTGTATCAGAGAGAGAAAGAAAGAGTATGTGTGCATGTGCATCCACACACCTTATCTGTATGGTAGGTGCCATGGTTACGCCTCAGGTGGGATCAGTGGTTAGAGCAGCTGTTTTGCACCTGCTGTCCGAAACACTCCTCTCTGTTTTCCCCTCTTATCTGATCTCATCTCCGTCTCCTCTCCTCATCCATCTCCTGTGATCCCCTTCAGAAAGAAAGAAAGAAAGAAAGAAAGAAAGAAAGAACTAACTCTATCTTTGGCAATTACAGTGAAATAAAAAAGGCTACCTGACGTTTTTATTTTCACCATGTTCATTTGCTCTGATACCCTCTCCCCCTGGTGGTGGTGGGGGCCCATTACTGTGTCACTGGTGACCATATTTAATTTAATTCCCATGATAAAATGTAGCCTTCCTGTTTTGAAGGTGCAATAACAGCTGATTTTCTATGATTTTCTCATTAGTATACTTGTAAAGTAATATTCTAAAGGTTAGTCTACAGCTGAGTTCCTGCCAAACCCTTAACAATATCAGTCAACCTAAGTCACAAGACTGACATACTGTAGTAAAACTCTGCTGACAGTTGCTCTAAATGACATGAGTGCACAGCTCAGCTGGATGTGGGCTGGGACAACTAAGTTTACACCAGTGGAACAGCCATCTGTGCATGTGTGTGTGTGTGTGTACCAGTGTGTGTGGGTGTTTGCTTCTTTGTATTTGTATACAGTTGTAGTAGTAAATCCAGTCCATCCAGTTCTTTCCGTCAGATACTGCCTCCATCCCTGTTGTTTTACTAACCTACCAACAGACACACGGGCAGGCACAGGTAACCAGACCTGATCATTTCAACCCATTCATAACAACATCGCTCTTATTCTACTGGATGCGGTGCTTCCACAGGCTGATGCTGGTCGACTGGGTTTGGAGATCTCATAAATAAAAAGGACTTTCTTCTTAATATTAGGTGTTTAAAACCTAATTTGATTTTCTTTTTACCTGAAATTGTCAGTGTTTTTTTTTTTTTTTTTTCACTATTTCTTTATAATCCTATGTGCAACTTCCCAAAAGTTAAAGTTTACATACGAGAATTTATTAGATGTTATTTCTGTTGGCCTTGTACGCTGTTAATTTGATGGTAGAGCTGGAAGTGTAGCGCTATTCCAGTTGAGCCACGTGTGTCATCAGTTTCTTTCCCACACATAATCTTTGTGTAGAGTGCCTCACACAGCTGAAAGCACAGGTTTGATGAGATGCATTAGTATCCGTTCGTATTCCTTTGTACCTCAAAATACACTGACCCCGACGTGATTTGAACACGCAACCTTCTGATCTGGAGTCAGACGCGCTACCGTTGCGCCACGAGGTCTCACACCTGAGCTTTATCAGTTGACATCACGGTCAGCACAGCACATGCTGGATCTATTTTCAGCTTCCTGTCTTTCCTTTTGTCTGATCTTTAAAAAAAAAAAATATTATGCCAAATTTTTACAGGTCAGGCAGGGCTGTTAGATATGACTTGAGCCCTGTACACTGTCAGTGTCTGTAGGTTAGCAGCATAGCAGCATACAGAGCTGTTTTTGCAGCTTACACACTTGCAGATTTTTGTTTTTTTTCTCAGAAGTTATTTCCTCTGACATTTCCCTTCTTTTGTACCAGCTAGTTAGACTGCTAAGATAATATTACAACTGAGATTGGGGAAACTGCTAGGTCAGACATTTTATTTTATCCTGGATGGAAATAAATGAAATTATTGCTCGGCCGATATTTGCCTATCACAGATATATCGGTATCGGCACAAATATTCTCCGATATGAGCTGATATGAATACTTTTGTTAAGAAGCAATAATGCAGTGGAAATGCTCGGGTCAAGTCAAGTTATGTGTGATAGATAGATACTTTATTTATCCCCTAGGGGAAATTCATGTGTCCATTAGCTCATTGTTGATAATAAATAAATAATAATAATTTGATTACTCCATAAATATAAGTATATATATATATGTCGGCTGATATATCAATATTGGAATTTGTTTACTCCCTAATATCAGTATCGGCATCAGCCCCAAAAATCCAATATTGTTCGGGCTCTAGAAATGACTCAATGTTTAACAGTTGTTTGAAATTCCTGAAACACCTGTTAGTAAAGTTTTTACATTTTAACGGAATAATGAAGACATTGTCCCAATGGGAAAACTGACCACTCATGTTTAGGCCACTATGAGATATATCAAAATCACTGAAGGAGCAAAGTGCAGCATAGACAGTTGCCACTGGAAACGGTGAAATTCATATCTGAAATACAGAGTACACAGATTATAACTAGAATGGCACTCAGTAGAGCACATACCTCTGCCAACGCCAAACAATCCTACACAAGTCTGTCTGCTCCAGATTATTATCTGGATCTGCACCAAACTGAACAGACTCAAGATCTCAGACCCAAGATCTCAACTCCATAAATATGTCTGGTTTATACATCAAGATCCAAACATTATTTCCTGAGAAATTAACAACAATGTTGAAAAATGCCGTATTTCGCAATGTTCCTGGATCTGCCCCTTTCATAAGATCCACACCAAAATTAAGTGGGTCCCTCCCGGGCCCATGCCCCATCCTACCACCAAGTTTAGATGCAAATCAGTTCAGCACTTTTTGCGTAATCCTGCTGACAAATAAACAAACCATCAAACAGATACTGTATTGGTGAAAACATAAACTGTTTCAGCTAAGGGGGAAAAAAATGTGGCAGTTTCTTAATTTCTCGAACAGAAATTTCTTCAAATATAAAGATTACTGATACTATTGATGCTGATGTTATTACTGATGATGTTTTCTCTTCTCTTCCACAAATAAACAGGGTGATACTGCACAGCAAGTGAGCTCAGTAGCAGTAACATGTAAATGAATGATCTCTCATCTGCTGTGTGTCACTGCAGTAACAGAGCAGAGGGGAGTTAATGTAGAAACTGCTGTTGTCACTTTTCAAGTTTCGGTCCCTCTACCGTTGGGAGCACCCGAGCTGTTCAAATCTTAGGTTTGTGTGTGTGTGTGTGTGTGTGTGTGTGTGTGCGTGTGCGTGCCTGTGTGCGTGTGTGTGTGGGGTATGTGAGTAGTCTGGCTCAGGTTCAGCAGTCAGATTACTGAGCTGTGATTCATATTCAGTCATAGCTGCATGCTGCAGCCTGTCTGTCTCTGCTACACTGATCCTCATGTTGATGATCTAACTTCCATTTCACATTCATGAGAAACATGAGAGGGTGTTTGTCGGGTTAGTTTTGGTTTGTGTTGCACAAACGTCCCTGTTGCTGCAAGTTTGGTTCTAGTTGGATGTTGAATTCTTCGTCTACATGTTTTTCCTTGTAAAGATAATTCTGATGAAACGATCGCAGTTTCACAGTGATTTAGATGTTTGTCTGAACAAGCTGCCCCCTCTTCCCTCAAGATGCTACAGGGAGAGCTGAAACACAGACTCTTTTACTTCCATCCCGTCTGTCCGTGATGTCCTAACACTATTTGGAGCAATACGTCTCTCACTAATGATGCAAATCTAACATGTGTTTGAGTTATAGTCTGTAGATTTTCAGGAGTTGGTGGAGGTTTATTGGCAGTGGGCACCAGCTTTTTGGTACACCACTGCCACCAACTGGACTGAAGGGTGAAGTAGTAGATTGGCATGGGGAGAGCTCAGTTTGTGTTTCATCTCAACCAGAGTATTATTTAAAAATTATTTCGCTTTTTTATTAAGCTTTTGTAATTAAGAGGCGTATTCTTTAATGAGCTATGATTGTCATTATACCTTATATTTTACAAAATGTCTTTCCAGAAAGTGTGACCTCTTCTCTTTGCTGTACAATCTCAGGCTGTATCTGTATTGATAATGTCAACATGCTGCTGATGACCTTGTGGCGCAGTGGTAGCGCATTTGGCTGCTCATCAGAGGTTTGTTCAGTCACGTCAGGGTCAAAGCACAACAATGAGTGGATTTTAAAAAAAGGGCTCCTCTGCGTGTTAGTTTAGTAACACATTTCTGAATAGCAACAGCTCTGTAGTGTATTTGAATTTAAAAAGTATATACAATAAGAATAGCATGGCACAGTGGGATCGCTTAGCTTACAGAAGAAATACATGTGGCAAGTAAGTTACAATGTGGGGAAATATTTCTAATGACTACAACGTACATGTGTAGACTGAAATGCAATGTATTCAGAAAAAAATCCCAATTCAGATTTTTGAATTCCTCTATCAAGAAACCTAAAAACTAAAATAATTTTTCACCTACAGCTACACTGACACCCTCTGTGACCCTACAGCGAGTCACCTCAGTGTCTTTGGTTAAACTGCTAAAGTTACCAAGCAGCTTCAGGTGCATTACCGCCTCCTTCTGGACTTCAGGGGGATTGACTGTGATTTTAGAGACCAGCAGAGAAGCATATGCACTGACCGAGCACTTTATTAGGAACACCTGCTTATTCATGCAGTTATCCAAACAGTCGTGTGGCAGCTGTGCAAAACATAAAATCCTGCAGATACAAGTCAGAAGTTTCGGGTAATGTTCACATCAAACATCAGAATGTGGGGAAAGAAATGTCATCTCAGTGACTTTGACTATGACATGACTGTTGGTGTCAGACAGGCTGGTTTGATTATTTTGTCACCAAAACTGGACCATTGAAATCTGGAAAAACGTAGCCTGGTCTGATGAATCTAGATTTCTGCTGAAGCAGCAGATGGTCGGGTCAGAATTTAGCATCAACAGCATGAATCCTTGGATCCAACCTGCCTTGCGTCAACAGTCCAGGCTGATGATGGTGGTGTAATGGAGTGGGGAATGTTTTCTTGGCACACTTTGGGCCTTTAATACCAATCAATAATTGTTTGGGTTGCCACCACCTGTCTGAATATTGCTGCTGACCCCTCCTCATCCCTTTACGACCACAGTTCACCATCTTCTAATGTCTGCTTCCAGCAGGATAATGCACCATGTCGCAAAGGAAAAGTCGTCTCAGACTGCTTTCACGAACACGACAGCGGGTTCAGTGAACTTCAGTGGCCTCCGTGGTCGACAGATCTGAATCCAGTACAACACCTTTGGGATGCGCTAGAACAGCAGATTTGCAGCATGAATGTTGCAGCTGATGAATCTGCAGGAATGACGTGACGCAATCATGTCAACATGGAGCAGCTGAAAGTGTCACTTTTTCCACACATCTTGTGGTATCGGTGCCACGAAGAACTGAGGCTATTTTCAGAGCAAAGGGAGGGTTAGACTTAGTATGGTGTTCTTAATAAATTGCTTAGTGAGTGTATTTGTGAAAAAAAATCTCTCATGATGTTTTTCTTTTTTTTTTTATCTGGATGCGAGACACTTGAAATGACGAGTGTACGTAAATGTGACCTTAGATGCATATTGTGCTTATACATAGAAGTTATTGCAGTGAACTTCCAGCTTTTACAGTTAGCCTACCAAGTCTTCAGATGGGCTGAATGAGCCCTGTGGCAAGTGAAATCACATCATACAAATGCTTCAGTTAATCTACTGATGAAGACGGAGGTGGAAACATCTAGCTGAGAGCCTTATGTTAGACTTCTGAAAATTCATCCAGTGTGGAAAAAAAACTTCTGATAGCTATGAAATGGCTGTGATACCGACACTTCATCCATATACCAGATGGCAATGAGGCAATTAAAATGACTCCTGGTTAGAATATGGCCGTAGGTAAGAAATTCACAACGTGCGTCTGTTGAAATGTGTTCATAAAGGAACGAAATGGGCATGATATGGCCCATTAGATCAAATAAGATTCAACTTTAATGGTCATTGCAGGGAGATTGGGCTGTTTATTGATTGGGCATTTAAAACCTCAAAACTGTTGTTGTTGTTGTGCAAGAGAAGTGAACATGATTCCTATAATCAATTCCTGTGGGTTTCAGACACATGGTAGGAATGAATTTGTCCGATCATGCCGTTACAGAGCAGTTGGAGTTAATGCTGCTGTTGTGCTAAAAGGCAGGTTCAGTCTAACAGCTCAGCTCCTCTGAACGTGCACTTCTGACTTATGTATGACGCATAGACAGATACTTATTCCCTGACTCAGGTCCACGCATTCCTGTTTTTAGACTTAAGCTTTGATTTTTCGCCGTCACTTCAGACATCATTAACCCTTTTATACTTGATGGAGCCTCATCCGCTTTTCATCTTGCTTAGTGTGCAAGTCTAGATATTTAGTCCAAAGGGAGCTGGATAACAAATAAGTGAAGATGATTTCAGGAACTGGGTCCCTTGGCGTTTGTAGCCTGGATCTCCCTCATTAACGGAGGTGAGTCAAAGCAAGCGCATCCCCAGGGCTTAATGAGTGCAGGGGGCGAGGGGTGAATCCTCATGGGGTGATAAACAGAAGAAGCTCATTACAGGTGCACCTCGAGGAGACTGAATCAGCGGTTCAGTGTAGTGTGTTTAACAGCCGGTGCATGATGGATGTTGCAGTGACACTCGTGAACCACAAAGAGGCACTCAAGCCCAAGTTATAGCAACCGACAGGATTATGTGCATAGCGTCTGCTGCACAGGAAATGTCTTTGTTTGGAAATGGATATAAGAGACACGTGTCATTAATGTAAGAAAAAAAAAAATTTGTCGAAGAGAAGCCTAGTTGAACTGAACTGGCTGCCTCCTCTACTTGTGTTAATATGGTCTGTTTATAATGAGTAGCACATCCACGGCTCCTGTGGTCGAGCTCCTTGGCTTCTTTGGACAATTGGCACTCTTTTGGCCCCTGACGTTGGCATTGCCATGGCAACAGCGGTCGGGTGCCAAGTGGGCACCTGTGCTGGGTCGGGATCAAGCCGTGAGTGAAATTAGCCAAGGCTAAAGCAGGGTCCCAGCAGCTGCCCCCTGATACCCGAACACTGCCGGGGGAAATCAAAGACTAATTACTATGTTTGTCTGTGTGTGGGTCTAAGTGTGTGTAATGCGTCTGTGTGTGTATACGTGTTTGTGAGTGATTGCAGCCTCTTTTGGCATAGATTGAAGACTATTGTGTCTGGTTGGCTGTCTCTCCCCATCGTCTCTCAGGCAGCGCATTGCATCCACCGCTCATTGTGGACTAATTTTGTATTTTCCTGCACATCTTTCCAAGAATTGCTCTGATTAATCCGCCTCGTGAAGTAGCTCCTGAACATTTCAGTGGATCCATGGAGCACTATTTGATTTTTTGCAGTATATAGTAAGATCCTCCCCTCTGTAGGAGGAGGAGGAGAGAGCCTGGGGGGGTAAAACCATTACGCCTTTCTTGGTGCTAATGTAGAGACCTCATAGCAAATCCGAATACAGGAAATACTGTGATATATCCTGAAAATTGCTGCCAGAACCCAAGCCTGAGTGCCAATCTGATTTAATGTTCACTCTGAAGTCACAGGCAATAATGTTTGTGAATAGCTGCCTTCATGTCTGTAATCATGTTACTTTTATTAATTTATAATTGATTTATTTGAACTGCAACACGCCAGAACCTGGCTGTTAATAGTCCAGTGGATGTGATAGTTCCAAGCCGATAGTTGACTCTTAAAGCCACGATAAGAAGCCACAAACCCCTCTGACAGAAGGATGCAGGAAGCAGGAAGGTGCAACAGGATAAGTCACTTTATCTAGTTCTCCTTCAACCACCAGCACGTGCTTCTGCTCAGACGCTGACACACGTCCTCCGATTCAGACGAACCCATGGATAAGTCATTTTGAAAGGTGTTACTGCTGCTGAAATGCTCACACACACACACACACACACACACACACACACACACACACACACACACACACACACACTTGATCTGGCCACTACGTGTGAACATGCCCACACATACATTTTGAAACACACAAACACATACACACATGCACACACCCTGCTGTAGTCAGCTGTAATTAGCCTGTAAGGACCAGAGTTGGCTCTGCAGACTCAGTGTGGTAGCGGAATTTATCCTCACCTCCGCTGCTCTGCCCAGAGGCTCGTGGGCGGCAGCAAGCAGTTTTTCATTTCATTTTCCTCTGGGGCTCTGGATTTATTGTCTGTTGCTTGTTTATTAGGTTCCTAGTTTTTGAACTTCACTTACTCAGGGTAGATTTGTTGAGCACTGTTGTTCTTTTTCAGCAGCTCCCTCCTTCCCACTTAAGTTATAATCCCTCACAACGGGGAGCTGCCCAGTGTAACAACAGTCTTTGTGCTTTTGTCCATTGGAAACTGCTCTAGAGAATCACAGGCCTTTATTCTTAGCAGCTCCACAGTCTGCTGGTCACTGCACTCTTTTGTGTGACATGTAAAACTTGCTGCTTTTACTATACGTAATTAACTTTTTGAGAGCAGAAGAGTGGTTTAAGCCTGTAATTTTATTGTTTTGTAAATGGGCTGAATATTATTAGGTGGAGATTGCTTTCAATTAAGCAGTGCTATGGAAACTGGAAAATCATCAAAGCTGTGCATAATGACAGGAGTATCACAGCACAGGTTTGGATGAGTATGAAGTGCTATATATTTGCAGAACATTGATATCTCATTATACTGTGAAAGTCGAAGAGGAAATAGACCTTGAATAAGACTTCTTTTTTTAAAAGTGGGAATCACATGTGTCGTCTTTATTCACTGCAGTATGAACTGTATTCTGATCAGTTTTATAGACAACAGTGATGCAACATTGTGTAACAAAGTACCACAGTCTGATCTTTTATAAAAACAAACCGAGCAATATGAATACAAGTACCAGTATCAATGACACATAGCAATAAAATGGGGCAGAGTTCAAGTGTCTGCTGGTAAGAGATGAAATATCATTAATGCAACGGAGCGTAATGCATTTCTGATAGCTGAATACTGATATCATATTGCGTGAGATCTGTGACATATGAATGGTTTGTCGCATTCCCAGTGTGTGCCGGCGAGCAGCTTTCACTGAAGTCAAATGGTTTTCATGTGAGGTTCGTCGAGCCCTGGGGCCAGATGCTTAAAAATCCCTGCGTAGACTCATGCTTAAAACTATGTGTAAGCACGAAACCAGAAATATGCATCCGCGTTCTTTTCATCAGAACTATAAAGCCGTGCGTACGCATGTTTCCGCTTCGTAAATCTCACTCAGAAGAAACACTCAGAGAAATTGATCGCACGTGCACAAGCCTCATTTACACTCCCACAATTAGGCATAAAATGAATGAATGTCTACACCACAAGTTATCAGACACCACATTAAAGAAAGACGAAAAAGATGTGCAATTTCACCGATTGTGAAATTGAGGCTCTTAGGTAAAAACGTGCAGTAAACTTGAGCACAGTCACTCCAAATGTAAAGTCCTGTTTTACTCTGAACTTCATTTATTGGGAGAAGAGACGTCATAATTAGGCCGCCAGACGGGCGTCTAAAATTGTGATTAGTAAATATTAAAATGATATGGAATCAGTTTCCAGAATGACTCACAATAAATAATAAGATATTAAATGATGCTAAAGGAAACATGGAGCACATAAACATGCATTGTAAAATTCTTATTGCTGTGTAAACGGCAAAACTTAGGCTATTTATGTTACATGTCTTGTATTTTCACTTCACTGTAACTAACTTGGATCGCTTCGGAAAACTGTGTGCACGCATGGTCAAAGGAATGCATGAGGTGCGCACATTCTGCGTTTATAAATACAAATTTATGTGCAGGAAATGGCGCACACATGGTTTTGTGTGTGTGTACGCATCATTTATGCATCTGGCCCCTGGTGTTGGTGAAATATATTAACGGTGCAGACTAGCCAAACTCAATAAACCAATCCAAAGATGGTGTCATAGCATTAGTTCTGTCTTTTTTTTCTATTTTTCTTTAACTTTTTTTTTTTTTTTTATAAGGACAGGCTCTTAAAATCTTTTTTTGAATTGTGGCAAATGGAAAAAATGGTTTTTGAATACCGTATATGTGAAATGTAAACATTTGTATCTGGGTTAGAGTGCTGTGTGTGTGCGCAGTATAGACAGTCTGATAATGTGGAACAGAGGTCATCAGACAGTCTTGAACCCAAAGCATTGCAAGTACATGACAGCCTGCTGAGGCAGCTCGTATAGACCTGCTGAGCCACATGTATAGATAACATGGGTCCGTTCCCTGTTGACAAAACCACTGCTTCAGCTATATAGCATATGCAGCGTGACATACACATCCCTGTGCCTGGGGTAAGAATGATGTTACTTCATATTGCACAGCAGCAGGCAACTCCTCCATCTTCTGCTGTGGTTTCCTTTTAAAAAGGGTGAAATCAGGTCATGTCACCAAGTGTTTCTTTCAGCTCGGAGGCAACCCAGCTAGTCACGTAGGTGTCTTTGATTTCTCCTCCATGACAGCTCCCCTACAGGAAGAGATTTCTGCCGATGCGCCAAATTGCTACTGACATGGCGTCGACTTGCCTGAATACTGTCTGGAAATGCCGGGGTGTTTAACCAGAGCTGTGGATAGGCAGTGCCAAAACAGGAAAAAAAAAAAAAAACAGTGGAAGGACCCACACAGACAAAGAGTACACATTTACACACCTATGCAGAAAAACAATCGCGCACGTACCCACCCACCCGCACACACACACAGACGTACTGTAGTGGCGACACACTCTCATCCTCATATTGTGCACGTGCGTGTGTCATGCAGGAGGATGCTTGTCCTGGTTGACAGCTGTCAGGGCTGCTTTGGTTCCAGTGTCTGGATACTTTGCCAAACGAGCCTATTATCTACAGCGGCGGAGTCCTGTGGAGGGGCCTGGCATCGCCCCCGGGGGGTCGATTTGGGTCAGCCGCCATGAGACAAGCCCTAAACTGAGGTGACAGATACAGGCCCCCAACTGGGATCCTGCCGCCCTCCCAAAGACCCCCAGAGGGGTGCACCTAGGAGCACTAAGATAACAAAGGACATCCGGCATCAGACAGAGATACAAGGGAGGAGACATCGCCCTGGTTTCCACTTATAAACTGAATCAGACCTATTTGCTATTCATCCTTATTGTCTCATTATACGGCTGCGGTTAGTTTGGCCCATTTCAGTGGAAGGCATCTTCTCCACATTTGAGTCTTTTCCACCTCGCCTCATGGGGGCAACAGTGCATTCTCCATGTGGCTCCCGAGTATGATTGCCTGCTAGGAAATTACTTCTAAAAAAGTCACAGCCAGTTCTACAGAAACTGCAATCTTATACAGAAAAAACTTCAATCTACCATCAATTGCTTATTCTTTTTTTAATATAAACCAATTTCTCTCTCACCCTACTGTCTCTCAGCTCCTTGTTAGACCAAGCGAGTGTCTCTTCTGCATGACAAGTATCCCTGTGTAGCTTTTGTCTCCAGAGTTTCCAGATCATGAGCGGCTGTTTTCAACACTTGACTACTTCTCTCAGAACCATATATAATTACCCTCACAGATCCAAAGTCACTCCAAGGTTGTGTCTGAAAATTGGCTTTCAAATAGACTTTGGGAGGTGAAGCTGTGTTTTAGACTGGCTTAATCTGTTATACGGGGGATATGATATACACCAGGCTAGTTGGGATTTGGAGTGATCTGTAGGTTTAAATGTTGTAATTAGTATACCACATACTTCTTCTATTAGCCTCTGCACCATAGTTACAAAGAAAAAGTGAAAAAAAAAATGACCAGTGGAAGAGACAGTAATGAAAGACATCCAAGCGAAGGAAGGAAGGAAAGAAGAAACCCAGTTAAAGTAGAGCGCAGGCATTGCCACGAGCTAAGCTGAGTCTGGCGTTGGCGGCTGGCGTCGTACCAAGCTGAAGTTGACACTGGCACAGGGAGGGAGGAAGGCGGTGCCAGGACCGGGAAGCTAAGCCTGGTTTGGAGAGCTTTAGACAGGCATATTGTAGCAGACAGAGAGCTGAATCCCCTCTAACACCGGGGCTGTGTGCTCTCGTTGCCTCTCTTCTCATGAGAAAAAGGCTAAAGACCTCTTCAGTTTATGCCCCGCTCTGCTCAAATACTGGAGGCTTACAGACATGCTGAAGCATTGTATGCATTCCTCTTGCACAACTGCCGGTGCATTTAGCATTCACTCTGGAGTGCTGTATATATCAAATGCAAACAACAATTGCATTTTTAAAAAGATAGTGGCATTATTCAAAATCTTTACACAGAAAGTGTTATTTCCCCCCAGAGTTTTATCCCTGGTAGGATTGAAAGTGTTTTCCACATCCCACTCGCCCTGTTTTGAAATAGTATGGAACCACCGCTGTTACGGCTAATGCTACAGCTCCTGCAGCTAATGCCCAGACTACAGTCTTACCACTGCTCCTACCATATTTTCTTCAAATACTATTAAGCTGTAATGATTAGTTGATTTACCAATTGGTCAATCAACAACAACAATCAACGAGAATTAAAACTATCTTTAGAATAATAATTAGAGATGATTATGTTAATATCTTTAACGCCACCTTGGATGGTGATCGACCATAGGAAAAATAATCAAACAGTTAAGAAGAATTTGCTGTAGCCCTAGGAATACAGCTGCTTTTATTAGTAATTGGCTTATGATACATATATACATGTTGATACAATGGAATTTGATCCTAACAATATTAGTATTAATGCAGATGTTGTATTTTATCATGGACAAACAGTAAATTAACGATATGCAGTAAATATTAAAATTGGGATTTTCAATAAATTTCGTATCAGAAGTAGAACATAGTGACTCGATGCTTTCTTTGTCTTTAATGTGCAAAAATCCTGTGTCTCCATCTTTCTGTACTCCTGGCTCCTGGAGCTAGAAGTTAAAAATACTAAAAGCTGTATGTATTCATTATAGAGGGTATCTGAAGGTCAGTGGGCCAATTTGAGAGAATGTGTCTCAGTGCGTCTTTGTGTGCAGCCACGATTTTATCCAGAAGGGATTTTTTAGGTAGAATTGTCATAAGACCCCTTCAACACAATGTCTTCCTTTTCCCTTAGTGTTAAAAAAAAGCTCATTCATCAGATGCAGCGAGTGTGTACGTGTACTGTGTGTATATGTGTGCATCTCGTGTGTGTGTGTATACAGTATGCGTGTGTGGTATTGCATGGAGAATCTTGAGAGTCCCTGCATGAATGCCTTATGTCTCCTCTACAACAGATGTACCACAGCCTAGGGCCCCTCAGTTGTAGCTCGTTATGTGCATGCGCGTGTGTCTATGTGTGCGTGCGGGCGTGCGTGCGTATGCGTGCGTGTGCGGGAAGACTGCATGCTATGCCATGCACTTGGAAGTCAGTGGGGAATTTGCCTATAAAAGGCACAAATAATAGGCACCCATTTATCTCTGAAGACATTCATCCATCAGCCTTCACACAAACACACACATGTGCACACACTTGCACACACACATCTGATGGTTCGTGATGTTATTGCACTCTTGTGCCAGAAGCACTGTCCTGTATACATGCATTAGTGTAAATGTCTATCCTTACGCAGAGAAAGAAGAGTCATATGTGATATCCCGTATTGTCAGTTACTCTCTCTGGGTTTTTCCAGTTTAGGGCCATTACACTGTAAAAGCCCTGATTCACTCGCTGACACTGTGTGTGGCCTCACTTACCGATGACACTCCCAGAGGACACACAAAGAACAGCCCTCTCCACGACCATTAGAAAAGTCTGTGTTTTATTTAGCGTGTATACAGTAGCTGCCCGTCCTGTGTTTCCTGATTGTGTCCTGTAAGGAACAAAAATCACTTTGTGCATCAGTGCTTTCTTATGACATTTGGAATTTCTATCCACACCTGTTTATTGTCTTCGCTTCACCGTTTTCTTCTCCACTCCCGTCCTCGTCTTCGAAATTCCTTAAACAGCCCATGAGATAGATGATAGAGAAGGCAAGAGACAGACTTTGCTTTTCTTCTCTAATCCCGTATCGATCATCAGGCAGTGAATGAACTGCACACGGAGTCACTCTTATTGATCACAGCAACACACACACAAACAGTCATTTACCTCATTTACCAGAAGTCTTATTAAAGAAAAGTCCTCTGCCCGACTACAGTCTGTTACTGTGTGGAAAGTGACAGTTATATTATGTGTAAAGTGGTGAGATGGGAAGAGACACTGCCAAAGTAAAAGTGAGCGAGTTCAAGCGCCACATTAGGGAAATTAATTTTCTGCAGCTCAAACAGATGAAAATTGGATGTGGTTTTATTTTCCTAACCACCAAACATTTAATCAAATCCACATGTAGACAAGATCAAAGCTGTTTTTTTTCACCTAATTGCAAGTGTGAGATTTATTTTTTAAATTACCACTGTTTTATTTTTTAATCAGCCCTTTGGCTTTTTTTGTAATGATTTGACTCACTGTTCTTTAGACCTGGTTCAGGCACCCATGTTGCCAAGAATCCATTACTAAGCAACACTCTGAATCCCTACCAGCTTCATGGGTTGCTGTTGTGTAGCTGACCTCTAACCTCCCTGTGCTGGGAGTCAAGGGAACAGAGAGTTTCCCGATGAGCAAAAATACACTCTATCATCTATCACCTAATTTTTGAAGCTATTTGTAAGTATTCTACCGAACAATATGTTTTATAAAAGACTAGCTTTTGTTGATCATTCATTTTTCTTCTTCATGAAGAAGACTTTGAAGTTTCAACATCACACACACTGTGTGGGCACAACTGACAGATATGAGACACAGTTTTGGCACATTATTTCTATTCATAAGTGAAATAATGGTGAGTGTAGCTGCCAGCGATGGCAGGATGTTAATAATTCATGATAGAAAAAAATACAACAGATGTGCCACCTACTTGTATTCAAATGTGGCTGTTTGAACAGCAACTGGGGAACACATCCTCATTACCAACAACCAAGAGAAACCTGTTTTCTGATGTATTTTAGTGCACCTTCCTTTTTTCCCTACTTCTTCTGTGGGAGTGTTCAGATGGGACACATGTTTTTAGCAGCAACACACAACTTATGCGAACTGGAGACTGTGTTTGTGTGTGTGTGTGTGTGTGTGTGTGTGTGTGTGTGTGTGTGTGTGTGATCAAGCTGTTTGGCAGTACAGAGGTGTAGGACATACAGAGGGCAGTGTTCATATGCTTTTTTAGGTACGAGCCTGTGTGTTTGTGATGCTGGCAATGACTGAGCGCTGAAACCAGGTCGCTCCACCAACAACACATGCTGATATATTATTCAATATGTTGCCTCCTTGTTTATTATGAGGAAGAGAAGGGCTGAATGAAGAGGACAGAAAGCAAGAAAAAGAAAAAGAAAAATGGGAAAAATCCTGACAAGGCTTTTGCACATCTGTCAAATCAAAAGATCTGCACTCAGTCTTTGTTTCTTTGCTTCTTTCTCTTTTTGTCTCCGCCTGTCACATCTGTAGTATATGATGAATAAGTAAATGTTCAATATTTAATCGGCTTCTTAAAACCAAGATATATAAAAATATCTTTATATTGAGACACTTGTTCCAACTGCAAACACAATCCCCAAAGCCCTGAGCGAACTATACAACTCCCTGGTGTGTCTGGCCTTAGTCTGCATGTGTGTATACGTGTGTGTGTGTGTGTATGTGCATGTACTCTTGCAGTGCCACGCTCCAATTAGCAGTCCTATTAGCACCGGTGTGGCACCTGAGACCAGAGTAGCCGCGTCGGGAGTTTCCCTTCGCCGCAGCACCTCTTAACACAACATTAGGAGAAGCGGCCCCTGATTTAGTTTGACAAAGAAATAAGTGTGACTTTTCATTCTGAAGCCTGTGTTAATATTTTGTCATGTGGCTGTGAAAATGAGTTTTGCTGCAGGGAGGGAAGACGGAGCAACATTTCAGCCACACATTACTTGGGAGGCAGAATGAATTGCAAAGTGAATACTAAAGCATTTACCTTGGCAGAAGTGTTTCATATGAGGAGAGGGTCACAAAGCAAAGGCACCTTTTCTCAACAAAGAGCGATAAAGTATGATATTATAACTCTGAAAGCTAAATCTGTGTTAAACAGGGCTGAGGACAAGCAGCCAGGGTTGTGGTTTCTCATGCAAATCACCACGTTGATTGGGGTGGGGGGGGTGGGGGGGTGTTGTGTAGCTTTTTTAATCAGTCATTTTCTTGCTGCTAAGGCTGTTTTGACACAGGAGGAAAGAAGGAAAAGGAGTTGCCTTCATCTGATGCTAGAAATGTAGCCAGTAGTTTTACTGCACATGAAAATAAATGACTTGTTAAGATAGTCATTTTTTTATGCTGCGCAGATCCACGCATTCCACCCTCTGTCCGCACTTCCCTTTTTGTTTTTCATTCACCCCTCCATCCTCCATCAGTCTATTCCCGTTCACCAGCTGGGTCCTGCTTTCAGATTGTAATGTTGATGACGGCCATGATGGTGGATTGTCCTCGGCTGTCTTGGGGTGGGGTGGGGTGGGGGCAGTTTGGCGGTCAGTCACTCTGGCCCAGCGCCCTCCCGTAACTAGGCGTGGCGCCCTCTCTATTGCCTCTTACATCTCACCACAAGTGCATGTTGCATGTTTGCATTTTTCGGGCCTTGCTCTGAAACTCTCTGAAACCTGCACTGCTAGGTTTCTATAAGCCACTTTTATGTTGTGTCATTATTATGTCTGGAGGAGAGAGAGAGAGCGAGAGAGAGCGAGAGAGAGCGAGAGAGAGCGAGAGAGAGAGAGAGAGAGAGAGAGAGAGAGAGAGAGAGAGAGAGAGAGAGAGAGAGAGAGAGAGAGAGAGAGAGAGAGAGAGAGAGAGAGAGAGATGGAAAAAGGAAAGCGAGAGGTATTTGATTGGAGTGTATTGAGCTGGAGGTTGATATGAATATCAAAGAGTTTTATTCCTGCAAGCAGGTGATGCCTGTGGTGCTCAACACACACTGACAGGTGGTCTCTTCTGGCATGTGTATGAAAATGTGTGTGTGTGTGTGTTTTTTTTCTGTATGTATGCCTGCCTTTCTCCCGCTATAGGTTTGGGTGTGTCTGAGTGTACGGGTGTGCATGTTTGTTTGTTTGTTTGTGGCTGCAGGTATTGTGCGTCTGTGTGCTATAATATGGGTGTGTGTGTGTGTGTGTGTGTGTGTGTGTCTGCCTGCGTGTCTGCAGATTAACCCCCGCCATATCAGACTGTGCCAGTGTGCCTCTGTTATTTAACAAGTGTGACGTCTCATCCATTTAAACTAGGCTGGTCTCAGTGGGGGGTGGGGGGGGGGGTGGTTGTTATGTTTATGCTGAGTGGAACAACACACTCACCGCCTGTATTTCACGGCTGGCTTGGTAGGGGGGAAAGTCGAGATGAAATATTGAAATGTGTCACCTATGCTTCCCCTAAGAGTGTTTTTTTTTTTTTTTCCAACTGTTGTATTAAATCACTGTGTAGAGGAGTTTAGAAGCGGGGGGTTCGCTGTCTCCATCATCGTCACAGTGGCTTTCTTTTCAACCATTTTAATGTTATTTACAGAATCACTAACAGTCCCTGGAAACACTGGAGGAAAGATGATGCTGTGTGAGGAATAAAATGATCCATTGCAATGTGCTGTAACATAATGTAACTGAAACATGACCTTGAGTAAAGTAACATAATGTACTGTAAGGTTAAACTTGATTTAGAACTAGTCCTCTCAAGAGTCTCTGTATCTTTTTGTGTTTTTTGAAATGCAAATAGACAACAATGAGAGGTACGAGTGAAACTAAAGCTTAAAGTCATTATCTGTGTAGCCGTGGATTCTTTTTCCAGTGTATCAGTGGATCGTTATGCCTTTTGAAAGTCACGTCTTTGGTTACGTTCATTATAAAGTTCCCAGCTTTGCTTTACAAGTGCCTCATTTGTCAAACGGTTACAAAACTCAGAGTTGTTCAGTGATAATGGTGTAAAAAGAAAAGCTAGCAAATCTTCATGTTTAAGGGGCTCTGCTCAGAAACCGAATCCACTTACAGCAAGGTCAGTGTGAAACATGACTTGTCAAAACACAACAGAAGAGAATACACATCACCAAGTAACCACATATAAATATATGATATTTCATTTTCACCTTAGACTCCTGCCTTCCTTTGAACAAATGTGAGACAAACCTGACAACTTGTCTGTGCTATGGTTTACCCATTAAGTACACACTGCACTAAAGGGACACCGGGGGGGATTCTTGATCTACACCGTACATCTCCTCATTCCGCACTGACTCGCTCAACTGTGGCAGGAGCATGTCAATGATTGCATTCATCTGAAGAAGTATAACCACCTTTCCAGGGTGTCAGAATGATCCACTGGTTGAAATGGGAGCTTCTGGTGCGGCGATGACTTATGGCTCCCCTCAGGCTGCACTCTTGCGCAGCTGCAGCAGGGGGCACTGTGGTGTCACTGTTGGAGCTTGTATAGTCTGACTAGTGAACAGGATCAAATTCCTGTGACAGCAGGAAACCTTGTACTGCATACTGTTGAGTCACTCACAGAATTAACTTTAAAAACGCTTCCACATTAAAAGGGATTCTTGTGATTATGTAATGAGTCTTTTTTGACTGAATACATCCTCAGATCTTATGCAGATAACTGGTTTCTATAAGAGCATTTAGCTGATGCAGTTATTCTAAAAGTGAAGTAAGTATGGTTTTTACTCAAGAACACTTAAGTCAGCCATTGGTTGAAGGGATCAAAACCTTCTCCACATATCAAGAATATCACATTACCCCAGTGTTGAAGCATGTGTGTGTATTCAGAGGCACGTTGAAGACCTGGGCTATTCAGCAGCACCAGTCCACATCGTGAGAACTTCATGCTCTGTAGATGTTAACAGACTCCTTTGGAAGACAAGTTTAGGGACTTCTCATCACAGCAGGAGTAACTCAAGACCCCTCTGCTTCATTCCCTTTTCAGGCTGTCTCATACTTCACACAAATATGCGTGGCACTGAATTTGCAAAGTTAAAAATGACAAAGCTGTGATGCTGCAAAACTTGAGCAAACTTGTTGGGGATGTGAAAAGCTAAGCTTTGCTCAGAGAGCTACTCGAGTGCTGGAGTTCTTAGGCGTGCTTTCATCACAAATAACCTAACAGGCATGAAGCAGATACCCGCCACGCTCCCACTCTCCTGTCGTCACCTTGATGTGGAAAGAGTGGGAGGACTGTCTTTCTCCAGAGGCAGACAGGAAGGGAGAACGTCCCATTTATCATCCACTGTCCTCTTCTCCGTCTCCCTCAGCCACTTGTTTTACACTATGTGTGAATTAGCTGCACTTGTCTATTAGCAGTGTAAGTTATTCTTTACATTAAGCCTGTTCTCTATGGGGACAAACAGGCTTTAGAGCTTTGTAGCAATATCTAACAGCGAGGGGACAGAATACATTCACCGAACTTACCTTAACTGTCTGTGTGAGTGTTTTCTCAGCAAGGAATTGTGTGTGCAAGTGCATATGTGTGTTTATGTGCAGTTTATACTGGAGGAAATGCACCATCATATTTTCAAACTCAGAAAGTTTTTAGACCCCCTCTGTTACACTCAGTTTCTCCCTGACTGATCAAAAGGGCCTCGGCAGACTGCTCCTCTTCTATGAGTGAAACCTGTTCATAGACTTTTAAAAGACACGGATGGGAGCACAAATCACTTTTATCAGTCACGCAGATGGTTTACACATTAGTCCTTCAACTCATCCCTTTTACTGTAAGACTGTCTCTCCCTCCTTCTGCGAGGAAATCTCCACTTGGCGTACTTTAGAAAACTTCCCCACAACTACAGTACTTTAAAGCCCTAAGCCTCCTGCCTCTCAACTCCCACCCTACACATCTTTGAAGCATCGCTCCCTGACGATACTACACAGCTCTGAGAGCTTACGCATTGAAAGCCTAATGGCCCGGCGCTGGTTAACTTTCAGGCTTATACCCCTGTTGATGAACTCAAGCAGCCATCACCACTGTCTCTCATCCCAGCTAAAACCTGCATTGTGCTGACGAGGTTTAGAGATGAGGAGAGTGAGGATTGTCGATAGATACGAGGGAGAGAGGAAGCCGGGTGGAGGACTTTGGAGAAACCTGTTAATAGACATCTAAGCTGAAGCCAGAAACTCAGGAATGATGAACTTTGTCGAGGAGAGACGCACGTGTGCATAGACACTGTCAGGCAAGATTTAAAGAATCTTCAGAGCAGGATTTGCCGTGTGTACCACCTACACAGTGTCAGTCAGGGTTATGTGCAGTCACGCAACCCCGACTGACACTAAGTTGTGCTGCCCCTTAGCATCAGTCACCCCAGAATGAGAGTGAGTAGCATTAAGACGTAGAACATTTGGAGATCATCTTTGTGTCGACACGAGAGTGAGACTTTAAAGCTGTCCAGATTAAGGGCAGTCATACAAATCCAACCTGACGCAAAATAAAGCTCTGTGATCTCTAGTCCTACTCTACAGACATTTGCTTAACAGTCTGAGAGCTGTCAAACCATAAAGTTGACATTGTACCTAAGCGATGTTGGCGATGGGCACATGCTCCGAGATTTACCTGGGACTGTTAAACTCAGTGGGGCTTGAGATGATATTGGCGATGTAATGGCCTTATGTACTGTAGGTCATAGACGGCATGTGGCTGGTTCCGTGTCTGTCTCTGTACAGGTTCTATAAAACATGCAGCTTTTTTCTCAGATATGAACAAAAGCCAGTGATTGAACCAATCATGTTAAATCATATCTCTTGATATACTCTGAAGTATACGTGGTGTGTCTTTTTCTCTGCTCTCCTCCCGTTGTCCTTGTGACAGCGTCTGCACTCGCTGCTGTTTTTATGACCATCCCTCTGCGAGTCTGGTTGAGAGGCAGGGCTATTTACCAATCAGCCTGGCATCATGTTTTACAGCAGCTGATCTCACTGCTCTGCATCACGATGGCCCTCAATTCTCTAGATGACTCCTTTTTTCTTTTTTTTTTTTTTTTGTCCCTCAATGAGAGAGGCAGGGGCCTAAATCGACTTGAGGGAGAAGCTGTTGTTCCCTGCCCGGGGCGGCGATGTTTTATTGCCCCTCCACATTGAGGCCTTATTGGAGGGCTCTTCTGTGTCAGGGTGAATTTTACGGCTGATTGCGTGTATTGGAGTAGTCATAAAACTAAGTAGAGGAGACCTATCTTTATGGTGTCAGTGGCGGCCGTGCTTACAACCTATTTTGCTCGGAAATAGTACTGTTGTGTGTGTGTGTGTGTGTGTGTGTGTGTGTGTTAGTGTGTGAGTGCCTATGTGACTTTTTTCTGCATTGATAAACACCAGTCAGAACTTTCTTTGACCTGGTGTGAAATAGTATTTCAGATCCTCTTTCAGTTTGTCTTCTCTTCTTATGGTGATAATGCAGTAGATTCTGCAGTAGGCCTCAGATATGTGAAGCATCTCCTGTTTGTTACACCATTTGGTGAATAAATACATATCGGTGCGGGTTTGTTTTGCCTCTTAAAGATGGCCGTGGGCAGTTTGAACTCTCTGTTCAATGTCTGGTTCCACAACCACAAATACCACAGCTGCTGTCTCTCACATGTAAGAAGCCATTAGACATTATTTTATGAAAGAAACTATTACAAAGTGCATTTCTTTGTTGCCAGATATATATATGAAGTAGCTACCAGTAGGTGACAAAGAATGAACATTAGCAACTTACTAAATACTAGTGTGTGCTGATTTTTATTTGTTTTAGATTTGTGAGACTGAATCACCTCTCACTGACTCACTGAGTCATTAAAAAAAAAAAAAAACCAAAGGTGCTTAGTGGAGTTTTTGCAGGTGCACACAGAGATTCACAGTTCTGCTGATTGCAGATTGCCATAATGCAAATGTGTGTGCGTGTGTGTGTCAGGCTGGTATGTCAGAGTTAGCAAACATTTCTGGCCATGCTACCTCAGCTGGGGCGTTTCATCACTTGCTGGATAGGTCTGCATGTCAAACTGCCCATTGTAATAAAAGTCCAAGATTGTCCATGTTTAAGGAGGGATATATGCTGCTTCGGAGTTTCACGCCTCTCCACTGATCCACTTCTGGTTGTGGTAATGTACCAAGGGACGACAAAAGTATTCAATACAACGGCTTTTTTTCTCCTGAAGGAGAAAATGCACGCCTCAAGGATGATTGGTGAGAAACACTGAACGTAACTGTGTTCGTTTACAATAAAACTCCACAGGCTGCTTTCCTGTAATGACCTTGTGGTGTGAAGGTAACGCATCTGACTTCCAACCAGAAGGCTGTGGGTTAAAAATCATGTTAAAATCAACGCTTTACAGATGCCAAGTTACGATCCTTTGGTATGTATACACGGCTGGGAGTCTCACTTCTCTGTGTAACGGCAAACATGAGCTCTCACTGCGAACACATGAACTAAAATGTGAGCATTTGTGATATAAGGGAAGTACAGCTGCGGTTCAGAGTGAAAACAACCTATAATTGGCCATATTGTTTAGTTCATCTTGAGTAACAATGTTGGAAATTACATTTAATGAATTAATTTATGTAAATTATAGTTAATTCATTCTAATAGACCATATTGTTCAGTTTAGCTTGGTGTAAATCATATAAAGGAAGTCAGGAGTTAGTCCTGTGGGTAAATTATGGGTCACAGGCCTTCTACATTTATTCATCCACTCTTTTGTTTTCATCTACACACCCACACTGGAGCCTGTGGTTCAAAGTGTCTGTTTCATCTTCCCTAAAAATCTGTTGTTCTTTGTTTCACTCTCTGAGGCAGATTACAGTGCAGCACTGTGTAGATGTCCAGAGGTTGTTGATGAGGTTACGGTCAGTGTATTAGCATGGAGCTGAATGGGGAATACTCCACACCTCATCTCTCTGCCCACACAGCCACTGATAGGAGGATCATTATGCATCAAATGGCCGTAAATGGCCCTTAAACTGCCTGTCTTATCTGGCTGAGCAGCTCCCCTCAGGCTCTGTGTAATCTGAGTGTGTGTGTTTTGTGAATGTCTGTATGTGTTCAGTGTATACACTCCATGTCTACAGTTTTCATACCTCCAGTTTCTTTGTATACGTGGTCTTCGCGTCCTCATCGTAGCCAGCCGTGCGCTCGCTGGTGGTAGCGTTTGTTTGTTGTTTACCCGCATAATTCATGTCTTTCTGTGTCTACATATGGTCGTGCACGTACAAGCTGATACTTGTTTACCAGACAGCCTATGTAGGCTACTCGCCACCTTGCATATCTAACCCCCCCCCCCCCCCCCCCCCCCCCCCGCTCTTCTGCATTAGCTCATGCTACTGATAGAGAGCTGTGATAACACACACTATCACATCATATGAGCCATAGAGGGGGCTTGGAGGGCCATCCTTCCTTCCACTCCTCTCTCTGTCTCTCTCTCATCTTTCCTTCCATCCATCCCCATGTTAAACCAATTAACAGTAATTACCGGGCCACCCCAGGCACAGCTTCTTTCTGCTGGCTCCGCTGTTTTGTCCTCATCACCACGCCGACATGAAGGGAGGCTCCTAGACGTGTCGGGAAGCAGGTCATTACTGTTTATTAGCTAAGGGAGGCTGATTTCCCCTGATGGGCCCTGCAGGAGCCCGGTAAAGTTTGGCTGTTCGGTCATGCAGCTGACTTCACACATCAGTCCGTGTTTGATAGTTGTAGTGATGTGGTTGTAGTGTTGTTGTCGCTTTAAGCGCAAGTGAGAAAGGGAAGGCTTTTCACGAGCTGTGGGTGGTGCATCCTCACTATATTGTTATGTTTAGAAGTATGTTTTGGCAAGGTCATGTCTACCGAACCTTTGACCCCTTTTTGGATCTGAGTCATTCATTATTTCTGTTTTCTACTACTGTACGTAACTCTTCAGCTCAGTTGAACTGAAGTTGGGTGTTTTTTTTTTGCGTTTCCCTGCCTTTTACCCAATGCATGCTGGGACAGCCGCCCAGCCCTCCAGAGAATACATATGTCATACATATGTGCATGTGACGTTTCAGGCAGTATCAAATGTTTAGAAACAGACTGGTGCCCCTGTTAGGAAAGTCCGAGTCTTAAGTGATTGACATGAAGCAGAGTTAAATGTAATTTGCACAATCTTATGGAAATGTGCAACTCAGCATACTGAGATAACGACAAAACAGTTGTGATGGATTGTCTTGCACTGTGGAAGTTGTTTATCCTACAGTACAAGAATGAATGGCAGTTAACGGCTTCTTCTGAAGGGTGGAAAAAGCCCTGATATCTCCATCACTGTTGAGAGTGTGCAGACTCGAGCCATCAAAAGTCTGACTTGTGTGTTTAGACTGCTCTGGATGGAACTAGGTTGTCTGTTGCTTATCTTAACAAATACTGCACACAAAAAGCTCGCAAGTTATTGATAACTACAAATCCGGTGTCTCCAAAGCAGATTTTTAATATGCTGCCTTCAAGTCTTTCTGTTAAGCTGAACGTGAAAGTTTTAAATATCATTTGTTGTGACATTCAAGAGTTGCATGAAGATAAGAAAAAAATATCTCATCTTTTTAATGGAGCTATTTGCTATAAGTTTTGCTATCGCTACATAGCCAGTGTTAGCATTAGCAGCTTTTTACTTACCAGTCTAGAAGAAACATTGCGAGTTGACATTTTCCCCCTAAACGTCACACTCATTTTTTATTCGACTTTTCCGCTCATATTTAGTATTCACTTTCAAGAACAGAATAAATGTTAATCTAAATGTTGAATAGCTGCATGAAGTGATAAAACTACAACCTGAGATGTATAAATGTGGGTGTCATCTCATGATTTGGAGTTGCGCTGTCATTATGCCGCGCTGATGAGGATCAAATTGCTTCTTGCGTATCATTTGCGTATCAGAATTAGGAACAATTTGATGACATTTCATGGCAACACTAGTAGCAGGTTGTTAATATTCAAATGAGCCGTTCAGTGTGGCGAGACACAATCAATCGGTCACAGACCACACATTATTCCAACAATGAGACACAATCAATCATGCTTAACAATTTGCCTAACCCGTAATCACAGTATATGCTGATGCCTGAAGTTTACGTGAATACAAATGAGCGGTAACCCTCCCCCTGGTTTATTTTATTTATTTTTTTTTTACAAATACACACACACACACACACACACACACACACACACACACACACACTTAATAAATGAAGGTTGTTGTAGACTGAGTTGAAACTGAGGGTGAGGGGTGCAGGAGGTCACAGCCCCCTAACGGCACATCTCATAATGACCTGGGGTGGCTTCTTTTATTTACACAACTCTCAGTTGACATTTGACACGTGGTTATGAGCACACACATACGTACACACACACATATACACAGACATGCCCCCACGCCCTCCTGCGTCTTGGGGACCATGATCTCATCATGTGAGAAATCCCCCGCTTCCCAGTGTGGGGTGGGCACCTCCTTCCTGAATTATTGAAAGGCCTTTTATATTGGGAGTCATGATATTAGTGCATGATGCCCCCTGCAATTATGTCAGCTTCAATAATAGATGAATTGGGCAATGGGAGTGGGTGGGTGGGGGTGGGGTGGTGGTGGTGGTGGTGGGGGGGTTGGTGCCCGTTCACCAGCTTGGCGAGGTCGGGTGGCATATTATGTGATCTGAGTGATGTTAGAGGAAAAGAAGGCTCTTTTTCACTATGGGGACTATGGGACTGTGTGTGTGTGTGTGTGAGTGAGTGTGAGTGTGTGTGTGTGTGTGAGAGAGACTTGCGTTTTGTGTGTGTACAAGAGATGCAGCTCTCACCTGTCTATATGAAGAAGGCAAGAGTGTCAGGCTCCCGCTGACATTAAACTGACACACACACACACACACACACACACGCACACGTGGCTGAACTTCTGCCTTTGCATATGTGTGTGTTTGTGTGTAGATCCTGGTGTGGTGTGGTCAGTATGTCTTTTTTTCATGAAAAGCCATCTGTCGACTAGTTGGTCAGCCCTCTTTGTCTCTGTCTTCTCTCGCACACATGCACATGCACATACACATACACATACACATACACATGCACATACACATACACAGAGTCAGTCTGAGGTTGAGGTTCAGCTTACATCTCCCAGCTGCAGGTGGCTCGGAGGCCTTATGGCTGCAGGGCCGGGGGGGCAGCACTGACCTGTGAAAACCTCCAGTTCCAGACAGATCCCTGCAGTCTCTGGCTAATTCAATAAAGACTGTTCAGCAGCCAACATCTGTGGACGCATCACGCATCACAGCCGCCTCACTTTGAGCCACTCAGGCTATGATTTACGCTCGTTTTTTGGGCTTGAACAAGCAGCCGTTTAGCACCCTGCGATGCTACTGAGAGACACTGGTTCGAGAAAGGCAATTGTCGTCAATTGTTTTTGGTTAATTTTTAGAGAAGATTTGGATACAAGGGGAGGTTTGAAACTCAAGAGAGGGTGACCATGCAGCTGCTGTCTACGGCATGTTATCATTCAGCATAGATCCACAGGTAATGTATCTGGGATCAGAAAGGACAGTGTTGTTCATCCTCCTCTCTTCCGTCTTCCTCCTGTCATCTGTCTGATAACAGAAAAAAATGGCAGAGAGGGGAAAAAAAAAAGGATGTCTTTGTCTGGGGATGGAGAGGATGGGGGGTGCAGGTTGGAGGAAGATGGGGGGAGGAGGTGGCGTGTGCATGTGTGTGGAGGAGGTGAAAGAGGGCAGGAGGAGGTATCAAATTACCTCCATCCCCCTCTGCCCCAAATGCTGTCTCCTGGTTTTATCAGTCCTCGGCACCTCCAAATTAAATTTGTCTTGAGGAGAGGTGAATAGTGGGGTGGGTGGGGGTGGGTGGACAGCATGTATGGGGGGAGGCGAGCCTGCTTTGCTCCATCAGAGAAGCAGGGGCCCCCGAGGAGCCGAGCTGGCTGCTGACGATGACAAGCCAGATGCAATCAGGGATTGGGCCAAAGCCTGTGTGTGTGTGTGTGTGTGTGTGTGTGTGTGTGTGTGTGTGTGTGTGTTTGTTTGTTAGTTAGTAGAGGCCTTTCATAGAGATAAACATTAGTGTAGCATCTGTGGAGTCCTCAGCCCTGACCAAGTGCACAGTTCCTGTCTGCTGTGTGCGTCCGCTCACAGAGAATTGATTCATCTCTCCTGTGCAGCCTGACGCATCAATAGGAGAATCTCGGACTGTAGTTTCCCGCAGTATCTCAGAGGAGCAAGTGGATAGCAGCAGATAAAAGAAAAATCTAGATTGTATTTTCTCAGAAACCAAGTCGGACTACAGTAACAACCACCGCGAAAGATGTTCCACACATCTACACTGCACTTATAGACAGATATGGCTATCTATTCATCCGTTAGTAAGATATTCATATTTTGATTGTCATTTTGAAATCCCCTGTCTCTTCAAAAATAAAACTCTTCAATTAAAAATGATTTTATTTCACCGCATTCAGATAAATTAGATATTTGTGAACTACTAATAAGACAAAAAAAAAAACAAGCAATTTGAAGGCTTTGGCTCTGGGAAATTACGATGGGTATTTTCTACTCTTTATAGACATGCTTGAGATCAAATGATTACCAATTAATTACAAAAATAATTATCAGATTAATCAGTAACAATATAATCATCAGTTGCAGCCATAATGAAACAATCCAATCGAGTCCTTGGTGACATGATACAGTAGCACAAAAATAAAGTCGAAAAGAAAAGCAAAGAGAAGAAGGGAATTGAGGTTGAAGTCTTTAGAATTTCCTCCCACAAAAACCAACAGATCTGTGCAGCAGCTTAGTTATGTTTTATTGTTAAGCAGCATCTCATGTGAGACAGCATCAGTCTTTTAGTGATATTAGTAGGAGCGAATAAGAAGGTCAGGTGATGCTGTTATAGAACTGCAGAGTCCACATAGGGAAGAGTTTGGACTTCAACACAGGAAATTGCTGTTCGTTTCCTGTTTCTTTTAACCGTCATATAACCTTAGGTACACGTAACCAAGACAACAAAGCACCTCACTGTGATCTGTCCTTAAACCTAACCAGATTGTTCTGGTGCCTGAACCTAAACCATGAAGTGTTAGTTATTTATTTCTCAGCTGTTATTTTTTAACAGTTTTTCTGTGACATCTCACCTGCCAGTGTGGAGGCGCTAATCCAGGAAACACTCCTCTGGGTATCAGAGGGGAGAGACAAACGACCCTCAATACATGTTCTTCTTATTCTGCATCAAAACGGTCAACCAAACTTTTGAGGATGAAGAGTGATTAATTTGATTAGTGGGGCATGTGATAACTATATTTTTGCACGTGATACACATTGTTAACAGGTACACACACACTCACGACAGCTTCGCCTCCCCACCCAAAATGAATAATCTCTCCCGTAAGAAAGACCTTGTTATCTCTGAATCTGTAACGGCCGCTTTTTCTCTCTCACTCCAGCGAGGTGTTAACAGGAGTTTTTTTTTTTTTTTTTTAATTCTTACAAGGCAAAGCTGATGTATTCATGCAAACTTTCCTTGTTATGGATATCTGAGCTCAGCTTGCGGTGCGCTCTCTCTCCGTCCCAACACAAGCGTGAAGGTTGTTTCAAGTTGCATCAGCAAAGGAGAGATCCCTTCCTGGAAATACTTCACACTGCATGTGTTGCACCGTTTCCCCAAACACATTTAGTTTTTATCGCGCCCTCGTGGAGAGGCTCTGTAAGCTTTAGTAGGCTGCTGAGGAGCGCTGTTGTTTGCAGTCTATTGGCACAGTTTCATCAGGCGATCGCCGTGTGAAGTGAATACTCCCAGTATTGCTTGGCATTTTGTTTTGTTTTGTTTTTCCTTTTTTTTTTTTTGCTTACTCAGACGTCTCTGTGAAAAGGTTGATTTCCCCATCGAGCCTATTGTGAAGAGGTAACCACACCGTTTAAACTCGCCGTCTGACAGCTACATGTACCGCGCCTCCGGTTTCTATTGTTGTACATAGTGTAAAAGCAGACAAGGGGCTTTTGTGGGGTGTGAACGCCCGGCCTAAAGGTTACTCTTAATTGAGAAAGGATCTATGAGGCCTTTGACAGTTTCAAAGCGCTCAGCCCGCTGTTGAGATAAGAGAGCAGTGTTACCGATTTTGAGACGTGCAGCGTCCTGGTACAAAGAGCTGTAATGTGCTGCTGGTATGCAAACACACACACGGCCTCCTGCGCACGCACAGTAACGCAGTGCAGGGCAATACACACGCAATGATTCGGACGCACACCTGCAAAGAGCGAAACGCACACTTACGCATATATTCCCTCGTTGGCCGTGCGCTGGTGTTTCTTGATGAATGGAGCGAGAGGGCCGGAGTGTAAGGCCTGGCCTGGCTGAGTGATAGAGCCGTTGATTCTGGCTCTCTCTCACACACAAACACACACACACATACACAGACACGCATACACACCTCTTTCCTATCTACGATGTGACAATACTACTTTTCAGACCTCCTAATCGGCCTGAGGTTGACTAATTGAATTCATTAACCGTCCGGCTGCCGTCCTCTCTTTGTGCTCCCAGTTATTTACGGGTCCGTTTAAAAAGCTACAATACAGAGGAAATGTCAGGTTATAGTTTGAATGACATTATGTGAAAGTCCAGACCGTGTGTGTCCACATCTGTGTGTGTGTGTGTGTCTGTTCATATTTAAACACACACACACACACTGTTTAATAGCCATGAATGATTTAGTGTGCAGCTTAAAGAGAACGGAGGAAAGCCCCCGCTCACTCCAACTGACTTTGTTTTATAGGCAGATGATGACAAAGAAAATTAATCATAACCTACTTAATGTTTGATGTGTGTGTGTGTGTGTGTGTGTGTGTGTGTGTGCGTGCGTGCGTGTGTGTGTCAGAGCAGGCAGGGTTAACCAGCCTATAGGAGGAGGAACTCCCTAAGGAGGGCTTTTATTCCAAGCCAAATAAAATCCTACATCAAGCATCGTTTCAAAAGCTATCCCCGAGGCCTACTTAAGAAAATATCAACGCCCCATATTCCAGATCCAGGGAGTTTTCAGCTCTGGGAACAGCTTTCCCTCCCCTCTCTCCTGTTATTCCACAGACTAAGAACTATTTGGACGTGTCATGAAATATGCTTTCCTTTCTCTCTCATTAGTTTTCTGTGATTTATTGAATTAATTTCAGGAGTGTAACATGTTGGAATAACACATTGGCTATAGCCGTGAAGCATTACAGAGGACTTGTGTAGGTATTCCCGTTATTTCCCTGCATTGTAAAACAGTTTTTATCTCTGCTTTTACACACTGACCAACCTCAGTGCTTGTTCCAGTAACTGGAAGCAGTGTGGGTGTTTTATCCTCATGTCAATCAGAGGCCACTGTTGCAGAAGTTTAATTATTTAAGTAAGTTTAATTACACTGCTCTGATGTTTCCATTCATTCGGCTCCTGTTTTAATTTAGCCACTTTATGTTTGCAGAGCACCACACCGAAATCTGTGTGTTCTGCCTCCGTCTCTCACTCCTCCAAACACACCGAGCGTTCGACAGTGTGCTCTGACCGTGTCACAGCGCAATGCTTATTTTAGACTTCCCATGATGCCGCTCTGTTCAGGGCACGTCACGGGGGTTTGGCAGGGCAGCGCTGAATGGGGGCCCAGGTGTGTGAATGAGCTCATCCACACTCCAGTAATGGTTTTTCGCTGCAAGACACACACACACACACACACACACACACACACACACACACACACACACACACACACACACACACACACACACACACACACACACAGACACAATACACAGAATCCGGTGTATTACGCTGTGTCTTCAGAAATCAAAACAGCCTGTTCAGCTAACTTGCTTGTATTTCCTTACACATGTTTTAACCAAATGTACTTGTCTTGTACCACAGGAAGTGCTTTAGTGGATCAGGGTGTCGAATGGGTAACATGCTGGATGTGATCACCCCAGGGTCAGGCCAGGGAGGGGCTTGTCCTGGAGTAGGGGAAGAGGAAATGTAAGAATAGCAGGGAACAAAGGAGGGAGTATCAAGGGTTCGTGTGTATTTAGCTCCCAGAGATTTATTATCCACGAAAGATGTGCTTCATGGGCCAAGAAAGAGATAAAAAAAAAATATACAAGTAGCTGCACACTTTAAGTGGAGGAAAAAAAAATGCAGGTCTGAAGTCACGTAGATCTCGTCAGGCCCAATTAACTGTGGGAATATGAGCCAAGCTCAGGGCCATGAAACCTACCTCTCAAAGCCTCCATAGAAACGTTCAGCGGAAACCATGCGCATACTAAAAGGCCTTTAGACGTTAGGTGTTGTAACTGAATAACCCGCCTATGTGTAGGTCATTTGCCTAAAGCAGTAATTTAGAAGACGGAGTCGGGCCGCTCCGGACAGTTGTGGCCATCTGTTATTAGGATTACAGGAAAGTCGACGCCGTAGTGCCAGGTAGATACAACTGCTTAAATGATTATTGCATGAAGACACACAAAAGAACCTTGTG
Source organism: Seriola aureovittata (assembly GCF_021018895.1). NCBI lineage: Eukaryota > Metazoa > Chordata > Actinopteri > Carangiformes > Carangidae > Seriola > Seriola aureovittata. The sequence continues at coordinate 4,968,411 of NC_079383.1, read as the reverse complement.
TGTGTCACAGACAAAAAAACAGAGGAGACGGTGAGAGAAAAAGCAGACACCTGTTCTTTCAGAGGAAATGATTTCAGTGGGACGTGATTGTTGTTGTTGTATGATCTTACTCAGGAGTCTGGAAATAGGCAGATGGACATAGTAAGCACATTTCTTACGTGGAAACGTTTTATCACTCTATTCAACTGGGTTTTAATGTTTTCTTTACTTTTGCATGTTTCAATATGAGACAGGTTATTCCTTACAAAGCCATTTCGTAGTATAACTGAGGTCTGGGCGATATGACTTCAAATCAATATCAGGATTATTTCAAACTTTTACCTCGATTACGATTGATGAATGATTACTTTGGCGCTTATCAGTCTCTCTTTTTTTGAGCCGTGTGGTCGTCGGTTGTAAACGTAGCAGAAGTGATGTGTCTCGCTCGTGTCGTCCGTATCGCCAGCATCGCTTTGAGTGAACATGAACCAAAACTGGTTGGAGGGGGCGGCGCCATGTGACTGAACACGAGGTAATATTTTTTTAAGGGGGCAGTTCATGAGTGCGCACACACAAGTATTAAAAAAATTAAGCGACATGAGCAAAATTAAGTCGGTGAGATACTTTCATTAATTGTTCAGCTCTGTTGTTCAACTGTCAAGACAAACTCGGCTTCTTATTGCAGAGCTTTTTCAACAAAGGTTGGCACCTCGAAAAGTTTTGTGCCGGATATGATTCAAACTCTCAACCATCACTACACCGCAAGGTCTTCCTGTTCTAAATCTCAACTACTGGCTTATCTTGTTCCCATTTGAATAGCAACAGTTGTGAAGAGTGGTTGTGAATGACTGCAAAAAAAGAAAGAAAAAACTATAACAAACTAACAAATACTTGTTCATAGGCATAATAATTAATTTCCACAATACATTAACAATAGAGAAATACAATTTTAGAATCATATTAAACAAGAAACTCAGTTTACCTGGCTTAACCACACATTGAAAGCAGGACATAATATGTTGGGAAAATGTGACCAAAAAGCACAGCAATTTGGAAATCCTATACAGTAGTTTATATTTGCCAGGAGCCGCACGTTCTTGCTGTACTTGAATTGAAACTTTTCATTCGCTCCTTTTTCTTTTTCTTCCCTCTCACAATTTTTTCTTTTCTTCTCTCACAGGGCTTGTTTTCCACCTTCCCGTAAAATCTGTTGTCTTGGGCCTGCATCTCCAAATACAATCTGTGTCTGTTCCTTTTTATCCTACTCATTCTCCCTCTTTCCTGTTCTTTCTTTCTTTTTTCTTTTTTTTTTTTTCCCCATTTCATCTTTTCATCTCGTGTAAGCTCCGCTGTGTTTTTCTCATCATCTTCCTGTAGGACAGTAGACCATGTCTGCGGTCTGCCGTTCCGTAAACCCTTACATTTGTCGGGCCAACTACCATTTCTGGCTGCTTCGCTCTTGCTCACGTGCCCACATCATAATGATGTGTTAAATACCTTCACCAGCTGTTAAACAGTTACTACCCACTTGTGTGTACTGCAGGTTTAAATAGGGCAGGTCAGATTCGAGCCATTGCTATTGATAGTTATATGATTTGCTCCTGGTATTGCTTAAAGGCAGCAGACGGATATCTGCTCATAAAATAATTAGGAATACAGATGCATTCACATGTGCATAAACACACACACACACACGCACGCATCATACACAGTGTGGCCTTCCACTATGTCCTTATGCAAACGACCACGTCGTAGGTAAACAGTCCATTCCTACAGTAACCTCTCTCTATAACAAATAGCTGGTCGCTGAAGGGGAGCTCATATAAATACCCATTAGATGACCCAATTGTCTTACTGCCAGCTTGAGGACCGTCCCCCAGCTGGCTAAATTGAGCCCTGAGTGGCATTCATCAGCGTCCATTGTCATTCCCTCTTCTGCCTCTTTCACTGGAGGTAATTGACTGGAGAATAATGCCAGCCGATCATTCCACCTAAGAAGGGGAGACGGCCCATAGATTGATTAGCTCTACGGCGACGTGGCGAGCCGCACAGTGACTGAGATATTGTTATTCTCCGATATGAAACAGCTCTAATGGAGCCGGACAAGGACTGATGATCAGAGGGGATGGAATGGAATAAGAAAAGTGCTTGAAAAATTACCATGGCTTGTTTATTTAAGAGGCGCATTTTGCACAATGAAAAGGTTGAGCCTCTCAGTGTTGCTTGTCATATGTGGAGAGCAGGGAGGCAATAACCAGGGTTATTAGACTGACAGTCTGCCTGGATACATTCTTATTGCTGATGGCACTACGGTGACACCCCAAACCAAACGTTCCTGTAGAGCTTCGCTCCAACCGGTGAGGCTGTTTGAAAACTGTTAAACTTTATTACTCAGGTTCCCTGTACGATGAGAGGAAGAGAATCTTTTCAGCCTTATTTGGGCCGTAGACAGCTTGTATTTTGGTGATTAAGTTTTGATTTGCACATTCATTAGTAATAAGAAGTTATAGCTGTGAAGGCTGGTGAGATGGGTTTATTATATGAAAATCTGGAGAGCCACAGATGTCACTTTACTGGCTGGATAAACAACTTTGCTTCAAGTGTTCAGACTGCTGCCATATGTAAATGGATGTGTATGTGTGTGTGTGTGTGTGAGAATCTACATTGTGTCAGCCTGTGTAATGGATATACTCGAGTGACTGAGGGTTGGGTTTGTCCCAGGAGAGTGTGTTGTTCCTCTGCGCCGCTCCACTCATTCAAATCTAATTCCTCATGGATGTGATTATGTGCACAGACTCTATATTAGCACTGCACCTCTTTTGCTCATAACCATAAACGTATGCACATAGATTTAATACACTCCGAATTGGGTGCACACGCATGCACCTGCAACACAAGGCTCTAATTTTTCAATCTCTCATTCTCTTAAAGTTACATACGCACACGGCAGTATGAGGGACACAACCTGTCCCGGCCTCAGTGTTGAGCTGGAGTGTCCACCCTCTGGAGTCCGTCTTACACTCTCACACAGTTCAAATAGATTCACTTGTAGCTGGCTTTACATCAAAGAGACTTACTGAGCGTCTCTTTAAGGAGAAGTAGGGTTTACTTCCGCAGCAGCGGTAAGTAGCGTATCTCAGAGCTGACGTGGACTGGCCATCTGGAGGTGCTAGAGAATTCACCTGCTGTTTGTCTGGTCCTGTATAACCCTGTATGCACGTTTAGCATCTTGTATACATGCAGAGTCAGAGTCCTTACTATTTATGAGATAGGTAGATCCAGTGGCGTACAGGCCATCTGGAGCACCGCTTCACAACTGGGCTGATGTGACAGGAAAAAAAGGTTAGGGCCACAGTGGCGCGGCAGTTTCTGTGCCCCCCGTGTTCATGACTGGTGAAAGTATTCTAGCTGGCTCATTAGTAAACCAGTTCGGGTTGGTGGTAACTGACTCTCTGATGTACAGTTGTTCAGGCTCCTGAATTTGTTGGATTTAGTTTTTGTTTTTGTGCTTAAGATAAAAAGCTTAAATCTGATTCTGTTAATTATTTTCCGTACACTCATTTGATATCACAATAACCGCATTGCCTATATCTGCCGGTGTCACACTATTGATCTGGGTTGTGTGGACTTGTTGTATTGCTGGGTCGGTTTGGGACTGGCGTATGTCCACACTGGCACAAACCCAAGAACAAGTGAAGATAAGTAGCTAGAAGTTTGTGCTATACCTGAGTTACCCTCCATACTATACGTCAGCAATGCCAACAGAAATGAGATGCTTCTAAAATGCCTCATATCTTTCATTTTTATAATAATCTTTGCAATTAAATTTTATAACTTGTGAACGCTGATCTCATAGAGATGTTTTCCCACAGGTAATACTTTGCACACTGTCTAAGACATCTTCATAAAAAGGAGACTTGGTATTAATGTTATATTAATGCATCTTAAGATCAAACGACACAGAAACTTTAGGGTTTTATGTTCTAAAGAGTTAAAAAAAAGTTTACCGTACTACAAGGCCAGGCAGAAAAGCCACGGCCCCTGTACTATTCTCCTGCTGGCTTGGTCTGGATCTTCCCACCTGCCCGTTTGGTGGAGGGTTGGATGGTTTTTCCAACGCTGCCCTTGAGAGACAAAGAAAAAGACGAGAGACAGAGTGAGAGAGACAAAGTGCGTGCTGATGAAAGTGACAGTGACACTGGGCTTATTGCCTAGTCAAACACATACCACCGCTGCCACACGCAGCCTGACCCAGTAATAGAGGCCAATGAAATCTGCTCATTGGGAGCAGGGGACCCGATAGTGGTGCGGCAACTGAGCCGAAACAGTCTCATTCTGCTGCTGTCATACGCAGAAAATGGGCTGACTTCAGTTACAGCCGCGTTAGGCCCTGTGAGGTTCCTGCCACTTCTTTGCTCCGGCTGCGACGGCTCTGACACCGGGGATGAGAATTTATGCTTTTACGTTGTGAAACCCAAACGGATGTGACATGCAATTTCACCTGGAATGAACACAAACTGTGTTTTTATAGAGTTCGACTTTTCCCGGCTTGCTTAAAGTCACACCCACGTTAAGCGGGGGAAGGGTGGGTTGGGTTTAACGTTGACAGAGATACAAACAGACCTGCGGCCACCTCAACGATGGTGGATGCTATTTTTCATCCTCTTCTTTTGTTTTCCACCCTGTAATCAGATTGTGCTGTAATGAGACTGTAGGGGAAGAGGAGGACAATTATGCGTTCAAAATGAGCTCAGCTCCTCTGTGGAAAGCTTTTTTTCTATACGTGGCTGTAGGAGATGCTGCTTGGAAATGGCCCAGATTGCTCCCCACAGGGCTTTGACGCAGCTCTCTGCTGATTGCTCAGTGTGATTGCAGATTGAATCCGGACATGCATGTGATTTTGTGTCATTTTTTCAAACAGTGGTAAAACAATGGTCGGGCAAAGTCAAACCACCTTTGTTTGGAGAGCGTTGACAACCCCACCAGATCCTGGTGTGGAGCAGGTCAAAACCACACCCGCCCCCAAACATACCTCGCTTTAGCATCTTAACCTGCTAAGATGCGCTAACTTTTCCGCGCTGCGACGTCAAACACCGCAGCTACGCTGTTCGGGGATGAAAGAGTGAGCTGCAGTTTCAAAAACACACGATCACTCACACGGAGGCTCTGACACGTACAGGAGCACCAACCCGGGGATGAGACGCGACAGATCCATTTTACCAGTCTGCACGGCGGCTAGCAGCTCACCCTTGCATATGTGTGTGTGTGTGTGTGTGTGCGATGACATTGCTCCTTGCAATTGTTTGTGTGTGTGATGTCATCTAACAGAAAGGCAAATGCGGCAAACTTTTCCTTTAATTTGTCAGTCATCTGTATTTTCTCCATGATAGATACCAAACCCGGTTACCCTGAATGGTGCAGCACCTCCTTCATCCCTTTTCACAATGGTCGTGCATTTCACAAATAACCTGGATTTGGAGCTGAGCTACCATGGCCCTATCAAATGTCGTCATGCAGTTGTCATAAGGGCCATGCCATGTGTTTGTGTGTGTTCAAATGCACTAAGTCTGGCATTATGATCCCATGCAGAGCACTGCTAAAAGGATTTGCAAGGGTCAAATGTGAACATTTATATGCAAATTGAATTGTCAGCAGGCGGGATATATTTCTCAGTAACTCACTCCTCTCATGTCTGACTGTATATAGAACTATTATGTTTATATCCCAGAAGGCGCTGCGTTGCACATCATCAGCAAACTTTATTTGGCATGCTGGGATCCACACTTTTACCATTGTGACTGAAAGAGAAGAAATTAAACTTTTATTTTCTTGGCTGAGTAAAAAAAAAAGGCAGATGAAAGTAAACAGACACACACAACAACAATGTTTTTTATGTCTGCCCCCCCACCCCCCCCTCCTCCTCTGCCATCTTCGCTGTGTGTCTTGAGGGGTTTGGAAAGCCGAGGAAAACCCTCTTTTCTGGAACCTTATCTATCGCGCAGCTTGCCCTCATGCAAACACCCTGCGGATGCCTCCAGACACACTGAAATTAACATAATTTCCAATTTTCCATGTATTTTTTTTTTCAAGTTAAAAAAAAAAATAAAACATTTTTTTACAACCAATTGTAAATTGACAGAAATGCACAGTAAGTCCACAGTGAGGTACAGACTGTTCTCAGCAGGAAGCTGCAGCACAACCCAGTGTTTTCACTGTGGATGCTTTTAATATCGAGTTCAAATTCAGGTCTTTATGGGTACAGATGGGGGATTAAACATGGCAAGCAACAATGCACTGTACACAACCCAAGTGCTTTGTCATAAAATTAAGTTCGTTGAAGAGACACGTTCAGTTTATTTTCTCTTCTCATGTTTTCTCCAAAACTGTTCATTAGTTTATTTGTTTTTTCAGAAACTCTTCAGTCTGTATAAATATTAATTCAAGTTTTTTTTTTGCTGTTTTTGATGAAAGAAGACGTCGCCATTGACTGACTGGATTGTGCCGCAGCTTCCAGCCTGGTAATCTGGGGTTTAGTGGGCAACAGTGTGTGTGTGTTGTGATGTCTCCTATAATATGAGGCCTTTTTTAATACTGAAAAGTGGAGGTTGGGCCGTTACATTATTTCAGCTTGGGCTCTTTTGACAGCGAAGGCCATTGTCATAGGTCATGGAGAAACACAAGAGGAGATGAGGTCACAGGAATTCAGCTTTCTCTCTGTGTTTGCATCTGCTGCATTAACGTGTTTGTCTTTAGATGTTTGGCAGGTATGTTGCAGTTGAGCTGTTTAGATGATGCAGTGATGTATTTCTGCTTTGTAAGTTGCTGTAACTCTAGATTTGGGTAAAAAAAAAAAAAAAAAGTCAGATTAATAGCTTCATAAATTGCAATAGCTCTCAATTTATATGCTCTGATGATCATGTGACATGTCTTATGTAGACCAAAGAACAAGAGCTTTGAAGTTACACATCGGGGAGCCATTCGGCATGAGAAGGACTATCCTATTCCCCATCATTATCTGAAAGCTAACCACGGATCAGTAGCTATTTTACTTTTACAGCGACTGAACTTGTCTCCGAGATTAAGAGATACAGTATCACAGGCAGCCTCAAGCAGAGAGAAGCCTATTGGATATACACACTAGATATTTCTATTAGTAGTGATATTCTCAATGTCGTTTCTTGTCCATCTGGCCCGACATTTATAAAAGAGTCTTATTTACCAGTGTGACATTGTTGTATTGTTTGTGTAATGATATGATTAAGTTTTTTCTTCACTGTTCCCAGAGGATAGGTATGTAGATATTTATACAATCAGTCCGTCTGGGGCTTTTCACTTTATATTTTTATCATACTTTTACATAAACATATGACTTAATGTGGTAAAACAGCCAGAATCATCCATGGAAACATAAACACTTGCTACTGGGCTTTTTCTCTCAAGTGAAACTGATGTTTAATGATCACTTGATTATCTCACACCTGTAATCCAGGTGTACAGTTCTCCCCTTCCCCTTAGGCTTTTTCTATCTGTCACAATCGTATTATTTAATGTTCTATTTACTGGACATGTGTTTAGTTTCTTGAGGGATTCCTTTTGATATTTATGTCTCTTCGTTTTTCTCCGTTGTCCTCACATACTGTACAGGATATTTCACTCTATCTTTCTCTCCTGCATTTCTTCATTCATCCCCTCTTTTTCTGGGTCTCATCTGTATTCTTGGTTCCATCACAATGCGGTTTTTACTCTCCTCTCCTCTCCTCTTCTCTCCTCTCCTCTCCTCTCCCAGTAAGTGATGCTTTGTTGCCTGGATACTTGTTTTCTCCTCTCTGTGAGAGGCTTGTGGGCTGGAGCAAAGAGGGAATGGAGAGGGTTGGGGGGTAGATGGAGCGAGGGAGTGAAGAAGGAGGCCAGCAACAATCACCACAGGGCTACGAACCCACTGAAGGGAGACGGCTGGGGGAAAAATGGAGAGAAAGGGGAAACGGAGGGGGATGGGGGCAGCTGTCAGTCTGTCACTCGGTCTGTGCTTGTTATGATCCCACCTTATTTATCCGTTTCTCTCTTCCTCTGTCTGTTTTTCTACCAGTTGTATATGAAGTTGTACCATACATACCATTAGGATATACCATGGCCTTGAATGTCTATTTGTTTGAATTATTGATTCATTTGTCTTATGTGAATTATTGATTGTGGAGGTAGTGAGAGAGTGGAACTTATCTACAGGTGAACCTCTGTGTAATCACCTCCGATAACCACGCGCGCACACACACACACACACACGCACACACACACAGCTCTGTCTTTCTGCAGATCTTCGTGTCGTGGCCCTCACTCACCCCCCTCACCCCTCATTTCTTCCTTCATAATAACCCATGCCAGTCTCTGTTTCCAAGACAACCACTCCATCAGCCTCTCATGGCTTTGCTGCCAATAGTATTGCTGATGATTTGTGTGTGTGTGTGTGTGTGTCTGTATATATGATAAATACTACCTCATGTGCTCTTTCTGCTCACTCTTGTATGAGATATTGAAGATCAAGAGTTAGTCAAGATTGAAAATTGATTTCTGATGTCGTATGTCTAGGCTTGGTCCTTAAACAGGTGCATCCTGGGATATATTAGGGGGTAACTCATTTAAACTTTCTAGGCTGATACGAACTGTATTAACACAACACTCATAAAGTAAACAGCTTAGTAACATCACAGTCAGCTAACTATGTATAAATAAATAAGTATACAAGTAGCCTTATATATACATATGTTTTGGCCTGATAGTATGTATAGTATGTATGACTGTTTTTGTTTGAGTTGTCGAGTTTATCCACCATTTTATTTACCAGCTATATTGAGTTTGCAGGATACACTCCAACCTTGTGTGGATTGTGTTTGATATCAACCCGTCTCTCTCTCTCTCTCTCTTCTTTCCCTTTCTTTTCTGGTGCATTGCTGCTGCTCCCAGCCATGTGTGTGTTTGTGTGTGTGTGTGTGTGTGTGTGTGTTTCTGTGTTTCTGTGTTCCTGATCCACCAGGTTATTTCATGCTCCTTAGTCTCAGAAGCCTCTTTCATCATTATGTTCAAACCAAGAGCCAGCTCATCATGAGCGTAGAGGGGGAACATGGCACAGACCACATACACCACACTCCACCCCTCTTGATCAAACTCTTCCCCTTTTCACCTCCATCTTCTCCAGCCCTCCTCCCTCACTGTGGAGATACCATTTCATCCCTTCTTCCCAGTGGGTGTTATTTTTTTAGTTTTTTTTTTATTACGGGATATTTGTTCATCGCGCTGTCTTAGTCTTAGTGTGTGTTTGGTGTGAGACAGCAGTGTTGATGAATGGGCTGTCAGTGCTAGATCCAGATGGAGGCAAGCCTTGTCTAATAGGATTCCATGAAGTCAGAGATCCCAGTAGGGTGACGAGAGAAGTGGCCACGCAGGTCGAGTGAGACAGGCTCAGTGGAGAGAGAGAGAGAGAGAGAGAGAGAGGGGAAGGGAAGAGTGAGTTAAAAAGGCCCAGATGGGGGAGGGAGGAGGAGGATAGGAGGCTCAGACCTCACACAGGTTGACACAGATGCACGTACGTACATATATGTATGATATCCACATATTGTCTATGCATAACTGCATTCATGCATCATGTGTTGAGCAAATACACAGGCACGTATATGCATACAGATGTACGCTCTGCATAGTGTGTGTACATACGGTTACAAAGTTTAATTCTTTGCAGAAAAATGCATACAATTATTAAAATAATAGATAAATCTAAGGAAAACAAAAAAATGCTTGTTTCTACACAGAAAACAGAGTGGATTGTGTAAATATCAAAAGTTTCATCTGAGATGTTACACGTTGTCATTATCTAACACGGGATACTGCAGGAAAAAGGCACTAGCGGTGTTTTAAAGGGCACATTGTGCTCAGGTGATTTTATCATGTTTGTGTGTTCGTTGTATTTATTAGTCAACTGTGTCATCCCAGTTTTAATGTCAAGTAAAAGCTATTTACAGTAATAGTCTGTCTGTGATAACAGCCTGATCTCTCAGCATGTTGAAACAAGGCAGCGCTAAAGCAGCAATAAAACATTTCAGAAAATCTGCCGACTGCTTTAGATTGTTTCACTTATTTGTGCATTCAGATCTGCAGCGAATTGTCTTGGTACCTCCGGCACAGTTCATCTTTAATTCAAGATTCTGGAAGCTATAGGAAACAAAATAAGATGTTTTTCACACTCGCGGTTGAAATTTTTTATGTGAGCCTTTTCAGGATTATTGTTTCAAAACACTCTGTCTGGATATCTGAACCTTGACACAGTGTGAAAAGCAGTTAAGAGAAATGTATTAATGCTTCATACTGTATAAAACCGTCTCCCCCTCTAAATACACACCTGCTTGATTGATAGAAGACGGGTAGGACCTTGACTTAGGCGGCAGCTCAAAGACAGTTCCTATGACATTATTCCTCACGTGTAATATTACTTACTTTACACTAGACATTTCAGTATATACATGTTGTAGTATATTAAAGTTCAGTATTGAATAATTACAATCAACCAATGAAACCCTGCTTGAGATTTCATGCCAGCTGTACCGGCCCGTTTTTACAGCAGAAATTTTAACACATCACACTGTTACTAATAACATTACCGATGCTCTGTTCAGTTCATGTGTCAGTTACACATGACAGTTTGACAGTGAGCTGCTTGCACAATAACAGAACCCTGAAACCAAAATCCAGCCATTGTTAATGTTGTTATTATACGCTTCTCCTACTGGAGCATGTCAAAATGTTTCTGGTGAATGTTGATGCTGACAGCCCAACTTAACTCAAACATGTTACAACTGATTCTTCTACGAGCCCTCAGAGCTGTGTCCCCCCCCCCCCCCCCCCCCCCTTGTTCCGCATGTTTCCAGTCTGACATGTAGCGTCGCAATAGAAGATGCAGTTTAGAGGTCAGCCTTCTCAGAAAATGGCCTCATTTGTTGATCGTAATCAGACTAATACCTTAGTATTAGCATAATAATGATCTATTGATGCTAAACTGCTTTAAATAACACATTGAAGTTAAATGGGTTTTGAGGAAACAAGCCAAACATGCCGCAGGTTTTTAACTGTCGAGTTATTTACTGGAGGACACATTCACTGGGAATTCCTCATCTACTATCTATTTAGCATAACAGGCTGTTTTCCAGCAGCAGTTTGTATGCTAAGTGGACCTCACACAAGCTGCTGGAGATTCTGCAGTTGGCCAGCAGTCAACGGCCGCAGAAGCAGCTGTATAGCACTTTGACGCAGCTCGAGGAACTTAAAGGCACCGAAAGCCAGTAATATTAGACAAGTGTCATCAACACCACTGCCCACTTCTGCACAACACGATCCATATAAAGGCTCCCTTTACATCACACACACCAATCAGGCTCATTGAACATATTCCAAGCTGAGCAAAACAAACAAACAAACAAAAAAAAAAAAAACCACACACTATGAGAGACAGCTAGCCTATAGTAAAGGAAATGTAAACTTTGATCAGTCACTCTGTCAGGGTTTATTATGCAGCACAGGGAACCACTCAGTTAAAAGCGAATATGCACAATATTAAGAAGTAAAACATGAAAATAAATCTGATGGGAAACAAGCATTAGTGTTACAATCATCTTAGGCTACAGCATTCAAGCATCAAGAAAACAAATTACTTCAAGACAATTAAGTAAAGCTAGGATTTTAAGGTTTAAGCCGCAGAAGCTGCATACTCTTGTAGATAAAAATCTTTTTTTCTTTTTTAGATATTTATGAGACTAAATTGCTTTCGATGTTACCAGCTTCCATATAGTTTGTTTAGTTTCATATAAAATGACAGGAACCAGTCTCCCTGGTGTCATTGTTGAGCTGTAATGATTTGCAGGAAAGAGATAATACCAGTGAAAAGTGAGGAAACAAACCAAAGAGAACCGTAATTTATCCAAAGTATTTCAGTGTCATTGGCACCTCGAGTTCCTGCCAGCAGGGTGAAAGCTTGCGGCACCTCTCTAAATTAGAACAGCACCTTGGAGACAACAATGAAACAAAGAGAAGGAGCCACTGTTGCTTCCGCTTAACACAACTTTATAAAAGCCTCTTTGTTTTTGCTTCACCTCGGTCCATGTCACAGTCTCTTATCTTCCTGATTTGCAGCTCTTTCTCTATTACTCTCTGCCCATTTGCAAAGTGATGTTAACATGAGCGGTGGGTTATCAGGGGCAGTGTAACAGCACCAGGGTGGAAAGTGGCGAAGTCTTCTCACGGCTTTTCTGTAACCTCTTTGTTGGAAATAAGACCTTTTCTCAGTCTGTCAGCGCTGCAGCAACAATGGATCTTATTAATTTTTTCATGCCCTCTATTCAGTTCTGGTTTGGTCAGTTTGGGGTTTACAGTGCTTTTTGTTTCTCTAGCACACACACACACACACACACACACAAACTGTCTCTTTGTTCGCCCCTCTTCCTCCATCTCATTTTCCTCTAATTGATGGATGCCGCGTCTCACCCTTCATCCAGCCTCTCTGGCAGCTTTTAAGACGCTTTTAATGGGAGCTCAGAGGAAAACCAGCGCCATCTTTCTTTCCCCTCTTCTCCTCCTTCAAACTAGCAGCCTTCAGTGGGTCTCTTGAAGACCAGTGCGTGTGTGTGTGTGTGTGTGTGTGTGTGTGTGTGTATAAGAGAGAGAGGACCAGCTGTGAAGTTCGCTAATAGGCTCGCCGGCCCGATGTCGCCGTCTCGCACGGTCACCGCTTCCATGTCGAGCCCGCCACCCTCATGCCAGATGGGAACTCAAGCAGCCTGCTCAAAGAGAAATAACACTCTGGCATTGTTAGCTGAAGAAAGAAAGGAACACGAGGAGGCAGGGAGACAGAGAGAGAGAGAGAGCAGTGGAGATAAAGAAAGACTCCCTGTATACCTGGTATCACAACTGATACATTGCTCCTGTCTACATCTGTGTTTGCTGGATTAACATTTACACCTGGCGTGAAAATGCTCCTTGGGCGTTCATTGAAATTAGATTCTTCCTGCAGTACACATCTCACTCTTCCTCTTAAGGTTCCCATCCTTTATACTTGTCTCTTTATAGTTCCCCATTCACTGGTATTCCTATCACTCATGTTTGACTAGCATTCAAGTCGCCTGCTTGCTCACTGTGTAATTTGGATACATTCCCTTGTTTAGATCCACATGTGAAAGTTTATTTCCGCGTCTGTAGCTGCTGAATGTGACTTAGATGATCTGCTCTTCACTGCCTCTTTGGCACTGAAGATCATTTTTTTTTATTTACCCATGGGGAAAACAAATTTTTATGCTTTTGATCACTCATGTAGCACACCAGAGAGGAAGTTCAAAGTGGAGAAGGGAGAGGAAAAGAGGGGATGGAAGCGTTTGTTTTTTTCTTCTACAAAACGCCATTTTCCACAACTCTGTTTGCTGCACCTTTTGTCTGTCACCACTAGTTAATTGTGTAAAGTGTGTGATGCTTTGTTTGGAGAGCTCACAAACCAGCGGGCTGATCAAAACAGGCAGAACCAGTAGAGATGAAGGGGTGCAGGTGGGGAGCAAACACAAGGGGGTTTATCAAAGACACTTTCCTCTGTCTTGATCTCTCTCTCTCTCTGGCTCTCTCTCACTCACACACACACAAACACACACAAACACACACACACACACACACACACACAGTCACATTGTTAGCACGACTTAATGAACGCACGCCGCATCTCTCAATTGAATATTGCTCATTTCAATCACTTTATTGACACGACTGATCAGACGCACTAACAAAACAAAAACAGCTTCTGCATTCACACATTATATTGATATGATTTATGATCTGATATGAGTTGGCCTCTAAGCACAATAGTAAATAATAACCAATACGTACATTACTGTATAATAACCAGTGATTATTTGGTTTCATGACAGGTACGACAGAAACACACCCCCCTCCCCAATCCCTCTGTCTTCAATCACCCCCTCTCTCCTAGCTGTCTTCATCTCCTCCCACGACACCCACTTCCCACCACCACCACCACCACTCAATATTACAGCACTAATACAGCCACTTCATGTGCAAATATTTGACTCTGCCGTCAAATCCCAAATCACACCGATCAATCTCCCAGATATTACCATTCAACCGCAGAAACTTCGGACAAGCGCATTGATTTTGACGTTTTTCTAGACACATCCCTTCCCCCCGCGGATATATCAAATCAAAGATTTTTTAATATGAGTAAATATTCCCTTCATCCACTCTCAGGGTCTCACGGTGACAAGGGAGGCTTGTCTCATAAAGCTGTTAAAGTTGGATCTCTATCGCAGAACAGTAAATGGCAATGGTTTTCTCACCTTGCATGGATTCCTTGTGCTCCATCACATACAGTATATATGCAGTTAAAACAAAAAGAATGCAGATCACCTTTTAATTGCACCCAAAAGTGCGTCAGAATAACAAGCCTGAAATGTTTGAGGGTGGAAAACAAGAAAATGTCTGTAGCCTGCATATCATCAGGCTAATTAGGCAGAGCCAGGCATTCTGAATGCATAGTTAATGAGCGCCTTCTCCATCTCTGCCGGGATCACCCGGCACGTCTAATGGTCACATAAATTCTCATTTATAGGTCATAATCTGTCATTTATGTACATGGGCTCCCCTAATTAGAGTCCTGGGCCCTTCAGACTGATGCCTCTCTGGGGGATTCACAGCTCTGGTACCCTGGCACTCACAGAGCCCCATTAGTGACAAACCCTGACCTGGCGTCCCGGCTGACCCTGCAGGGCTGTGGATAATCTGGCTCATAAATGGCGCTGGTAGTGGGGAATGGTTCCAGGTGCTTGTTGTGAGTGTCCCGCGTGTCCGTCTCTGTGTCTGTAGCCTGAAATGGTAAAGGACTGGCAGGAAACCAGCACTGAGCACTGGGACCACGGAGAAGGGGGCGTGAATAGCAGGAGCTCGGTTCTTGTGCTGCCATTTTGCTGGACAATTACTATTTTGTTATCAATGGATGAATATTTATACGGAGCATGCGTCTGATATTCGAATTAAAATTAAAATTAAAATTAGAGTTGGAAATAGATCATAAACCTGGCCAGCATTCTGCTTCACTGTAATTTGAAGAAAGAATTCAGATTGCCAGTGAATGGGGACATTTACTCTGTCCCAGTGGAATCACCTAAAGGCCAAGTGAACACATTCCCATGACCCCAGCAGTCTTATATGAGTTTGTGCTCACATGCAGGAGATTCAGGCATCTAGCTGTCAAGGGGTTAAATCTGCTCTGCACTATAGCATCCTGTTATATACAATCACACCCATTTATTGAATTCATTCACATGCATACTTGTGTTTTTGTTGTGTCTGCAAGCATCTTACTTTATTATTATTACATTATTACTTCTGCAGAGGCTGAGGACGAGAGGTCATTTATCTCTAAAGCTCTCCAAGAGGGAGGGGGACACCACTTTCATCTTTACACGTCTTCTCTTGCTTGCACTCGACTTTGAAATTTTTCTTCAGTTGATTAGCAAGTGTAGCTCCACACACACACACACACACACACACACACACACACGCATGCATGAGTTATATAGAGAATTTGGTTGAAATATGCCATACGTAAGCACTGCTGTGTCATGAATGCATTGCTGATGTGAGAGAGAAATGTTAGCATACTTCACTTAAGTGCACATTCATTTATTGAAGTTGGCATGTTTTCCTAAACTCCCTCCATGTAATGATAGCTGGACCAAAAAGCTCTTGTCATTTTGTCAATATTGTCTCTTAGTATCGTTGCACTGCATGTGGATGTATTCGTTTCAGTGGATTAGCTCTTGCAGCATCACTCTCATGCCATGGCCCCCGCAGTGACACTATCTGCAAGGAAATGTAGACAAAAAAAAAAAAAAAAGAACCTGCATCTTCAATGAGTCACGGTGTCGGACACAGCTCAAGTTAAGTTAGCTTTAATGGAAAAAGGAGGCCAAGCTGAGGAGTGAAAGCTGAACTGCCCAAAGTGTGATGACCCCAGGACGACCCAGGCTAGTTAGCCCCTGTTGACCCATTCCACATACAGTATTCGCTGCTGCTGTTGCTTTTCCAGGAAGTCGATTTGGATGCTTTCAGCTTCAGTTCCCTCCGGAGACCCCTCTGTTCTCCATGGTATGTCATCATAGTCACATTTTCCCTTTCTCTCTCTCTCTCTCTCTTTTTCTCCCTCCCCCTCTTCCCCCGTCTCTCTATGGTTCTTAGAAAAAGATCTCAGACAGACCTCAAAGTCCTGTTTTATTGAAAAGGAAGGCAGGAGGGCATCCCACTCCTGTCATCTCTGTCAAATGGTCAGTGCACATGGTTTACTGCTGAAGGGAAGCATGTCTGATAGCACCACAAAAAATAGGAAAGAAAATAGGAAAAGTAGGCCAGGCAACCAGTTCATAACCCCGACTTGTTATTCAGCTAGACGGCAGACTGCATTGTAGTGTGCGGTAATTACAGATTTACGGTATTAGAACAACATTTTCACTGCATTGTCAGTGTTTCTTGAACCATCACTCGCAGGAAGGATGCTAAGTGAGTACAATGATACAGTCCAAGTTCTAGTTGTGGGCCAGCCAGCTGTGTTGCAACCCAAACCCCTCATACTCGAGCCCGGAAAGCCAGCACAGGTCAGAGTCAGTGTGTGGGCGTTTAGTAATTTACTTCTTGCAAAGCGCTCTCAAGAGAGGTTCCTCTTGGGTTCTGTTACCAGACAAAGAGAAGAGGAGACGGTTGTGTTGTGGCTCACCTCGAAATCTGTGGGAAAAACGCAAAGAGCATATTATTTGATGCCTCTCTAGGATGCTAGCCAAACATACTGTAGTCTGTTGTTTGAAAGGCAAAGTTCTGCAGGCCAAAGGTCTGTGTGGCTGGATCTGTCAGTCTTGATGGGATTAAAAGGCCAGAATAGTCAAGAGTGGATAAAACAACGGGGTAATGCATCTTAGAAATAAAACCGGCGCATGGGAATATGAGAAGTTACAGCCAAGGTTATAGTTTGAAAACAGGGTAAGAGCAGATTGGATAAATATAAGACTTTACTGACCCTGTGACATCATCTGACAAATCAAAGCTGGCAGTTGTTGTATTGCTCTTACAACTCCGCCGCTGTGTGTTTATCCACTGCACTGAAAGAGTCATAGAGGCTTTGATGTGGCCCTGACTCTGCTATTATATTCTTGTTGACATTCATTTCTCAGATGATACTGCAGTCTCCACCGGTTAGTGGTTAGCTCTGAATAATGCATATTAAGTAATGAGCTGCCCGAATGGATCAGTGGGCAGTCAGTTAGACTGTGCATAAAGCAATCAATTATTCGATCAATAGCCCTCATTAGGTCGTCATATAGTTAAGCTGTATGTATGGGCCTCTGGTTGGGATGAATAATTTACGGTCCACAGAGGGAAATGAGAAGACTGGCCCAGTTCAGTCCTGTCACATGTCTGTCGCCTTCCTGTTGGAAGAAATGAGAGTAGGGACCTTTTATGTGGGATCTGCCATGGAGGTCTAACACTAATTTGTATTTTACATACCTCATGTCATCCTGTTTCATATATTGTGATTGTACTGTTGTTATCACTGTGCATAGAACATCTATTGTATATGTGTAGAACAGACTGTATGTCTGTTAATGCTGAAAGAGGGTTTCTTTTTTTCCCTGTCAAAGGGGTTGTATTTTTTGGGGTAATCTTTCCCTGTCTGAACAAAAAGTGCAGGGATGTTGATGCTGTGCAGATTGTGAAGCCCCTTTGAGGCAAATCGGGGAAATGTGA
Source organism: Seriola aureovittata (assembly GCF_021018895.1). Taxonomy (NCBI): domain Eukaryota; kingdom Metazoa; phylum Chordata; class Actinopteri; order Carangiformes; family Carangidae; genus Seriola; species Seriola aureovittata. The sequence goes on along the minus strand of NC_079383.1, from coordinate 4,950,603 downwards.
TTTTGAGCTACATAGTTCAAATTTAAAGCTTTTAAAATAAAAATAAAAAACTTTCCAAGACACATTTCTATGACAGGTGACAAACCAGTAATTTCTATGCAGCAGGCAATTATTTCTAACCACTGGATGTCACTGCTGCACACGACTCTTGCGTGATCACTCTGAAACAACTCTGTTTGTGTGTGGAAAATAGCACTAAATAACTCGACTTTACCCAACAGAGTGGAATGCGTTTGAGTTAAAAAACCTTTGCCGCACATGTGTGAACGCACCTTGCCTTCAAAGCCCTCCGCGAAGAGTCGTGCTGCGCGGCTAACTGTATTATTGCCAGGATGTATTTTTCAGATCTTGGTCGGCGGTCGTGATTCAGACCAGCGCCGGTTCGTCTTTGTTTTGCGCCGAACACAACCTCGCTCAAGGGGGCAATGCCGGGAACCTGAGCCAAGCCAAAACCGCTGGCGCCAGTCCCACATAGCGATAATCTGGATGGGGCGGAGCCATTGGAGATCAGAGTGCAGTGCCGCCATCGCAGCTTTTTCCCATGGGACCCATAAAGCGAAGAAAGAAAAAAAAACATCACGAAACTGCATTCAGGACAACTACACTCCAGTCTTACCTCATTAGAAAACTATTTTAGTGCAACTTTATCCATCTAATCCTAAAGCTTGGGCTAAAGATTTTTACTGAGTTTGAATCTGGGGAGGGAATTATTCTGTATTTGCCTTACTCTCCACTTTGACTCACAATTATCAGCAGCCACTGTCTACCTCCCAATCATTAGGCTAACCAACAGTAGTCTCAATTCCCAGCCCAGTGTCTTAAATCCCCTTCCTGCTGTAAGTGGCCATGTTTCCTTGTTCTAATTGCATCCAGCCGTTTGGAATCAGACCTGAATGACTGTCTAGGTGTTAATTGGTTTGAAGGACTGCTAACAGGAGAGGAACAGGAGAAAGGTGAATTAGGACGGTGCATGTGGCCCATAAATAGCGCGGTGTGGCCTGGGTGCTGTCATGCCTTGTTTAGAGGCGTTCTGGCTTTTGTTGGCCATTAGGTGGCCTTGGAGAAAAGACATACACCCGCACACTTTTCATGTATCACACAAACACACATGTTCTTGTGTTTTGCCTGATGCAGTGAGCTTCCTTAAATGTCCATATAAAAGTCTGTGTAGTTTATTCATCTTGCCTATTAAAGATGAATCCTGAACTTGACCTTTAACTGGAACTTAACCTCAGATGGAGCAGATTTACAGTTAGCTGCTTATCAGATTTTCCATGGGCAGTTGGACGTCTGCACCCAAAAAAGGATTCACCCACACACACTCACTCTTAGTATGGGAAAAATTCCTCCTTCTACCATCACTCTTTACTCACCCATGGTTGCCAGAGTCACCCTCTTCCATAGGCACACAATTAATTCATAAAATCTTCTATAAAACATGAGCTGGGGGTGGAAACATGGTTACACAGCTCGTGGAAAGCTCCCATTTGGCCACCTCTGTTCATCTCTTACTGCAAAAGAAACATCTGAAGTGCTTCGCTTGCATTCCACCGTGACACTTTCAGATACAGGGCCAGGGAAATAACGCAGTTTAAATAGCCTGTTTAGATGACTGACATTACGGAGTTGTTGTAAGAAAGCAGTGTTATGGAAAATGCCTGGGCAGTGATCGCTGTTAGATCTTCCAAATGGCACATTATCCCGACGCTTGGACCTGCGTTGCGCCAACAGCTTTAGTAATGGGTGGAGTATTGACTCCAAAGCTGGAGCTGAAATAAAAACTTCTTTGAGAAATGCCTCACTGTCACAACACGACTCGAGTAACAACTGAAGATCAACCGAGTTCATTGCCTCTCTGCAACGACTCCGCCATCAAACCTCAAAATTTTATTTCGAGTGCTCTTGTCGAGGAGCTCAGTGCGTGAAATACCGGCATGAAAAGCTGAGCGGAAGCAAACTTCGGCATTTTCAGTGTCTGGTTAACAACTTTACTTTAATGTCGTCAAAAAGGTTTCTTTCCCAGAAGTCATGTTCTCTGTAGCCTCAGCAAATTATGGACAGGTTTTTACATGCACTCAGATTTCCAATTGCTTTCTTAACAAGTGTCACAAGTGTCAGAGGCTGCTGTTGTCCTGCTGAGAAATCTGCTGATTTTGTCCCTTGAAAGCTACAGCTTACACATCTTCTGAAGGGGGAGATTATGCTCTTGGGAGGCTTTTTGTTGCACCTCAAGACACTGACGCCTTACCCGTCTGCCAAGGCCTATTTTCTACGCAGATCAGCTATCCACCTGCTAGAAGAGCTGACATTTTGGCTCCTGCTGTACGCTCCACTTTCCAAAGGAGCCTTTGAGAACGGCTGAGGGGATTTGCAGCTGTGTACAGCAGAGAAGAACCTGGATCTCCAGCTGGTGGTGGGGGGTGGGGGCTACAGAGCAGGGTATCGTCGCTCTGGACAGCACCACTTGTGTCTGTGTTTTGAATGGATGGAGTGTGAATGCACGTCTCTCTTCGTCCAGTGTCGATTTTTATTGGTTTCATTTACTTTCACACCTTCCTCAGTTTCCTAAAGTGTATCCTGAATAGGTCGTAGTCTGACTTAATCAAGAGAAAGAAAATATCAGCGAGACTGCACTGACTACAATTCCCTGATACATATGATGACCTTAACCATAAGCACAAGTCATGACGCTAAACTATATCACAACCTGAACCCTTATTCTAAACTGTTCTTCATTCAAGTACTGCCCCCAACCCAATTCTTAATCCAAAAGTCAGTACCTGTTTACCCACAGACCCTTAAATAAACTGTCCTCACTTAAAAAAGGTCTAAAAATAGAACGGTCCCCCACAAGACCAGAAGTACAGGACGCAATAAGACACACAAAATGACACTATATTACTTCCTCACACCAGTAGCCGTGGTCCTTTACTCTGTGTCGGCTACTGGCTGCTTTGACCATGTCGATCTAATAGCACCACAAATGAACTGTGAGGCTTCAGTGGAGAAGCTCATTCATCACTCTATATTCAGACGATGAACTTTGCCATGACTGGTACCTGAAAGAAAAAGTCAAACCCCCTGAGATTGGCCAATTCATAGACACGATTTGTGAAAAGAGATATTTCAAGATGATAAGCGGATGGTAATGTGAAGGAGACCTGCGGTTGGGTTTTTGAATAAGAAAAAAGACAGAGTGAAGATCAGAGACGGGCGGAGATGAACGTTCTGATAGGCGAGAGAGCAAGAGGAAGATGAAGGTTGGACAGACGAGAGTAGGGAATATGAGTGTGTGTGTTGACTCTCAGGTTGTGGACGGGGAAGAGGTGCAGAGCCTCTCCTCTCCACCCCCTGACAGCAACCGACGGCGTGATTCACCTGCTTTATTTTACCTCTCCCATCTAACTCTCTTTATCTCACTCTTCATCCCCACGACTGGAAATCTCTTTGGTATAGCCCTCTGAGTTCCAGGTGAGCACGAACAGTTGATTTTCTTTTCTGTATGCAGGGAGCTCTGCCAAGTTATGTGTTGTGTATCAGCATGGATTCAGCCTCCAGGCTAATACTCTCACAACTATTTGACGGCTCTGAAACTCAGGGCCAAGTCTTGACAGATATTATCTGCAATGACCTTACTGACAACATTTGGATGAGTTGGGTAACTTTATATAATTACAGGGCTTTTTGATCAACACTTTTGACTGACAAATACAGCAAAGTGCTCCCAGTAAAGTACGATAGATCCTTGTTGCCAAAATATTACAACACAGTAACTGCAAAGCAGATGTTGACGGGCGTGAACCCGGGTCAAAACAGGTAGATACACAGACGTGTGTGTGTGTGTGTGTGTATATGGAGAGGGTTAGTGTACTGCTTTAATTTGCAGAGAAAAAAGGAGACAGCAGTTAACAGTCGCTGTGGTCTGCCCTATGGCCCAGACTTGTCATCAACACTGCCAATTAAGTGCTGATTAAGAGGTGGAGCCAAATCGCAGACAACCAACTACTCACTGGCAAGACCCCAACCTTGCCCTGTTCACTTCCCGCAAACACACCTCCACCAACCGCCCTGAAAATCCCAGCCACTCGGAGCAACTGTTTGTCAAACTCAGTTCCTAAATGTAAAAAAAAAAAAAAAAAAAAAGCTTATTGGTCGAGTTATCTTGAAAACAAGGGCCAAGAAATGTCAGTGTGGTGAGGTCATTTCTCTTTTCTTCACGTTTTGACTGAATGATTTTATTTGATGATAAAACATACAAGTGTGATGGGTTATTGCCACTGCGTCATTCAACATACAATACACAACACAGACAGTAACAGCAGAGAAGCACACATACTGTACAGGAAGTGACAGAGTGGGTTAGTCATGAAAATAAGCTACAGATTATTGTTAATACAACACTGTGAGACGGATTTGAACTCATCATGGTGTTTGTTTTAATCGCGCTGAAGCACTTACAGTATTTGTGTGAAATAACCTTTATTGTGGAATCAGTGGGAGGTACAGTCAAAGCTTTTTAAACTGAAGCAAACAAGTTGAGCCTCGACTAATCTGTCCTAAAACATTCAGATTCAACTTTTGCACATGGGTGAAATTTTAAATTGACTTGAAACAAAAAAGGAAAGAAAAGAAAGTTTATTTTTTCCCCAATTCATTAACATTCTCAAATGAACTGTTTTTGCATCAGAAAACACTTGCAGTTTTTACAATTATTCAAAAACCAGGTTAAAAAAGTGTGTGAGATTATCAAATTCAACACTAGATTCAGTGTAAAGATATTCTCTTTACTGCAGCCGCTCTCTCACCCCTCCTGACACTTCAAAACCCCCTCATCCTCCTCCGCCGACTCAAATCAGTGTGCACTCTGTCAGGCTCGGGGCTTCGGATTTGCCCCCCTCCAGTCTTCAACCTCCAAACCGGCTCAGCCCAGATCCGCGCTGGGCTCGGCTCTGCTCTGCTCAGCACAGCTTCTCAAGGTTGGGCCAAGGAGAAACTGCAGAAAAGCAAACTCTCGCCATCTGTTTTATCTGGAACCTGACTCATGTCTGACCACGCAGCCAGGTACAGACGCAGGAAGACGGACCTACTTATGAGAAAGATTTAGACCTGGAGAGAGAAAAAGGGAAAGCGAGATATTCCTCTTTTATCAATGTAATGTTGTTTTCTGGTGTCCGCATGTCACTTGTTTTCACAGCTGGTGTGAGAAATATTGACGGTGACTTTGCCGGGCATAGATATGTTATTTGTTTTGCTTGAGGTTGGCTTGGGCACTGATGGAAGCTTGAGAAAGTGCCCCAACTCCCCCGAAAACCTCAGCACCAGGAATAATACCCCATATCCTCAACCAATTAGTCTTTCCCTGCATATCTGACAGCCACAGAGTTTCCCTTTCAAACATAAATATTGTTCCTCCCTCGGCAGGAGCTCCAGTCATGGGAACCCTCTGGCCTCTATGCAATGTCACCCTCCCTCCCCAAGGTTGCAGAGTCAAACTAACTAGTCCCCTCGCCTCACATTAACTAACTAGCCCACTAGGCTGTGACATCTTCATCTATCACCGCCTTGATAAGGGGTTTCTTTAATTACACCCTCCTCTCCGCCCATGGATCTGTATCTCTTTTCCCTCTCCCTCTAACAGACTCCCATCCATCCATCCATTCTTAAAGATCCCTCCCAGGGAAGGCTATAGCATGTCACTGTCCCAATGCTCGGGACTCAGTAAGTCGATCCAACAGGAAATCAATAGCGGGGCCTAATGCTGAATAATTGAGGTTACGGGAGTTCAGCAGCACTCCCCAGACATACACCCCCACCCCGTCGTGTAACCTCCTATTATGCACAGGGTGGGGCGCTCTGTGTCCTCATGTCCCTTTTCTCTCGCACTGTGAGTGTACAGATACGTTTGTTTGAGTTACTGTCTGTTTTAAGAGCAGAGCGCCCCGTCCGCTCGTTGCTCTTAGAGCTCATTAGTAGCTTTCCAGTCATAGATTCTTTGTTCTTTAATAAGAGTGATTTTAAAACACAGAATCCTGACCTGTCCGGACAGACATCTCTCGTAGATGTGTAAAAAGAACACCCACTTTGATTTTCATTTAATGGGCCTTGAGAGATACGGCAACATCTCATAACCGCATTCCTCTCTCTCTTGCTAGAGCATATAGAAATGGTCGGATAACAGGAGGGAGCACAGCTACTTGCAAGGTACTTGGAGAGTGACATGCACTAGAGGGCACAAGCTGCCTTTGCTAAGACACAAACTTCCAGTTGGAAAGGGCAGAGAGGGTGAATGAAGAGGTGGACCTCTATTCAGTCGGGTGTTTGGAGACAGCGGAGAGGAATGAGAGACCTTCTGCAGTGTTTCACCTTTTGTGATGAAAAGTTAAAAGGAATCCATTTACTTTTTGAAAGGTTTGATTCAAGGGTGTGCCTGAATCATGAATGAGTAGTTTTGTCATTTGTCACCCATACAGTCTGTTCGGCAGAGAGTTTTCTTTTTGTAGCAAACGGTGATGCATTTAGATTTGAGGTGATTCTGGTCTTAGGTTGTTAGATTGTATATAACAGCCAGAATCTGTCAGTTTTAATTGGTTTTTGACAAACATGCTGCTGCTCTGTTCGTCTTTGTCTTTGAAGAGAGCCAGACTGTGATGTAGTCACCTCTGATTCACAGAAATAGCTAAAAAAGACCCAAGTGCTAGGAATCCGGCTCTCGCCAGCCCTCAGTGAGCTCTGTCAGTGTAAAGGTGTGTTTCTGCATGTTTTTGCTTTCTCTTCAAACCTCAGGCTTTTCTGTCAGCTCGTCCCCTTCTGGAAAGGTGCGCGCATGTCTCGAAAGATGCTTCTTTTCTCCAGGATGTAAATCCGCCTCCATGTGAAGCTGACACTGCAACACAGCCTCACAAACACTTCTCCACATGAAGCCAGAACCTTGGTGCCAGAGAGGTGCTCAGCTCGGTGGAGTGAAGCACCTGTCTGCAGCCGAAGAAACAGAACGGAAAGGAAGATGCTACAACAAATGAACGAATGTACAAAGTGGTTTTGAAATATATTCGATTGAAAATCTTTTGATGAGTGACAAATTAAAGGCAAAACCAATATAATGTGTCTGTCAGGTTTATGGCCATCATGTGCCGCCAGAACAGCTTCAAAGCTCCTTGGTATTGATTCTCCAAGTCATTGAACTCTACTGGAGGGATGATATTCCAAAAGATATTCCCTCATGGATATTTTAATGATGGTGGCGGAGAACACTGTCTAACATACTGGTCCACAATCTCCCACAGGTGTTCGACTGGGTTGAGATTTGATGACTACAAAGACCGTAGCATATGATTCACATCTTTTTCACGCTCATCAGTGACCGCTCGCACCCCATGGGTGGGGGCTTTGCTGTCCTGGAGGACAGCCCTTCCATCAGGATACAAATGTTTCATCATGGATAAAAGTGATCACTCAGAACAACTTCGTACTGATTTGCAGTGACAAGTGGACCCAAACCATGCCCCCCCCCCCCCTCTCTTGGTGAACGCCACGCATGCACTCCCACTTGAGGAGATTACGGTGAAGGATGACTCATCTGACCACATCACTTCTTATTTTTTTATTTATTTATTTTTGGCGCCACTGAACTCTCAGATGTGCATTCGTCTTTGTAATGAGGATTTTAAGCGCTGCGACCCTCCCATCCTCGTTGCTGACAACAGTCCGATCACGTCCTGCGTTTACCTTCTCAGTCACCTGAGGAAAAGCCGCTCTCCTGTCTCTGCTTACACATTGCTCTGATGCACCAGATTCGCGGTCGTCAAATGTGCGCCGTTGACCACGGTCTCCAGCCCTGATCGATGTCTTTCTCATGGATCTAAATGCTGAGCAGTCTCTGTGACTGAAGCTCCTGCCTCAACAATGAACCCTCTTTCAAAGTCACTTAGATCGTCTTGCCATTGCGATACAAAATCCGAATCAACTGGTCGTGCTCAGCATTTTCACACATGCATGCACAGAGCATCAGTAATTGTTAACTGTTTAATTGAACCGTTTTCTTCTATTTATCGCCATCTGTAACAGCAGTGAAAGGGGGAGGTAAAATAAGTGTTTTCAGCGTTGTCATTAGCACCTACATCCGTCTAAAGAGTTATGCACTGTGTGAGAAGCACTCATAAACACCTCACACACAGACGCACACTGGTGATGGTGTTTTGTCTGTCGGGTTGTTCTTGTTGAGCACACTGCTGTAATTGCTGTCTTGTAATCGAACACACTGAATGTTTCTCTTCTCACAAAGCAAAGCCTGTGTGTTCCCCTCATGGGCACAAAACTATTCCTTTGTTGTCTTCTAGTGCGTTTCGCTGTGTTACAGAGAGTGTGCCGCTCCTCACGTTGTGTGTGTGTATCCCACGGATACACACACACAACAGGGAGGACAGGCATCCTCTCTCCCGGCTTCACCTCCTCTCCCTCCAGGCGGAGGCCACTCAGGCCTGCAGATGGCAGATAATGACAGCGGTGTCCCCACTGGCTAGTTTGTGTGTTCTTGTGGAAGTGTGTGTCGTAGGTGTTGGCTCTGCCTCTGTTCAGTTCGGCGCCAACAGTGGGGTGTTTAGCTCCACTTGGCCATCTCCTTACGGGCTGTCCGGGTGATTGGGTCGCTGGTTGGCTTGCTGGCTTGCTGATCACGTTATTGGCTCACAGATAACTGGTATACCAGTGAGTTGACACAGTAGCTAATACACCAACTGACTGGCTGACTGGTTGGTTGGTTGTTATACTTACCAATTCACTAGCAATCCTGCACCTAACAAGCTTGCTTTGTGGCACAACACTGGCAGCTGCTCAGGTGTGTGCGTGCGTGCGTGCATTTTAAGGAGAATAGGTAGTAGACTCTACTAGCGCTCTATGAAAACATACAGTAACACATAGATTCTTCCTAGTCATTATAACGAGGGTTGTCTGGACACAAATGAGCACTCCAGAGATTTGGTGTTGATTGGGAATTAATTACTACTGTTTTAAATTTAGTTTCCATCTGTTCAGTTCATCATACTTGTTGATAAGAAGTGTAAATCAATGAAAACCAGAGCCACCTAACTTCTTTATGCAAGAGTATATTTTTCTAAAAACCTATTATTGAATTAGAAGTGAATGCACAGCTCAGAGCAGCATTATTATTATTATTGCATTACTGCTTTCAGTTGTTTCATTTTGAAGTCTGTTTTACTTGAGTTCAAAGTGATTCCCATTGAATATAAAGCAGCCTCTGCATACATACAGCCTTCTGTTGTTGGTCCATGGCCCCGGGGCATCTCAGGTGACGGAGGGAAGGTCACCCAGGATGGAGACCAACACCCTAATTTGGGAACAATATATACAGCTCGAAGCTACGAGTCAACCGTAATCCCTCGTGTCGTATTGATCTGTGTACGTATTGGTTGCGAGTTTCATATACAGCTCCCAATTAGAGTGATTTTAAAGTAAGAATTCACACTTTAAGACGACTGTTTGTGATGTACCCTGGTTTTCTAGGTCAATTTTGGTGTTTTGAGGTGTGTGTCAAGAAAGGTCTTTGTCACAATATTTTTAATGCACATAAGCTTTTGGTTTCATCCTCTAAGAATCAAAGAGAAAAGTGTTTTTCCCTCAATCTTTTCAAAAAAGCTCCGACACATTTAAAGCTTTGGCAGTCAGAGTTAGCGTGTATGAGACGGCAGTCCTAAAGCTTAAATACTTCTGGTTAATGATCGGCCTTGTTAAAGGTATGAAACACCTGATTTCCATCCGCCTTGACTACAGAGGATGCATGGCCTTGTCAAGGATGCGATCCTCCCTCTCTGTCTGCTCTACTCTACTTTCTGCTCCTCATTCCCTCCATCTCTTTCCACCAGGGAGGCCTTAAATGTTTGAAGCTTTCCCTTTTTTCTTTCGGCCCTCTCCCTCTCTCTCTCTCTCTCTGTGCCAAGGTCCCTGAATGTGGACTTTTTAATTACTCTCTCCTGGCTTTGTGCATAACCAATGAAAGATTGAAGGGCACTTCCCTCTGAAAGGCACTGTTAGAATATGGGTTTTTCTAATGCCATCGCCTTGGGAGAAGAATACTAATACACAAACTGTGACTTTTTGTGCTTTTGTGTGTATCCGCAGTTTGTGTGTGTTTGGGAGGGTGGGTGTGCTCACGTATTCACATTTGTGTGTGTGTATTTTTGAGCGTCTGCCCCTAGACAGACTGTCTGGCCGTTGTTTTGCATGTGAATCAAGGCAGGGGGAGGAAAGGCATTATTAGATTGGGTGTGCAGCAGTGGTGGGTGGGGGGGGGGGCGGGCTGGATGAAGACCGTGAGAGCAGGTAGGTTCATTGCATTGATTAGATTTCTTTAAGACCAGTTTGAGGGTGCAACTCCTCAAGGTGCCCCCCAACAGCTCTGTTTAGGCAGCAAAATAAATATAGGGTGGCATGAAAATCAATGCAGGATGCCATAAACAAATGGTTATACGACCCAAAGTGTTTTGGGTACGCCCTGTTCTCTCTGTACATTCAACCTAAAAGTACAACGTCCGTCAAGGCAACAGAAAGTAAAGTGCACGCTGGAGAATATATTTTAGACTACATCTGTGAAAGCTGTGGCCCGAACTGAATTAAAAGTAGATGTGAATACATGTCTGCACACCTAGAATGGAATAAGATAATGAATATGATTACATTCAAAAATGTGGACGTGTTGATGGAAGCAGATTGGTTCAGCATTATTCCATGTGTCTGCTCAGTGTTAATTAGTGTCAGTTGATTGATGGTAATTTAGCCCATCAAGGTCATAAGATGTTCATCATGTTTCTTGCTTTCTTATGGACACCCACCCTAATTGCTTTCATGAATATGTCAATGTGTTTCCCTTCATTTCCTCCGCCCCCTCACTCTTAAGTTGTAGACTGCAAAGGTCTTTTGTGTGCCTTAAAAAAAAAAAAAAAAAAGTGTTACTTATTTCCCGTGGCTGAATAGTGTTGAATTGTACATACGACCATGGGGTATGAGGTATTAATATACACGGCGGAATGTGTTGTAGGGACTTTCCCTTCTGTCAGCACTGCATAGGTAGCGCTCGCACAGTGCGTCCTTAAAATGTGTGAATTCATTTCCTCCGACGCAGGAGGAAATCTTCAAAGGCAGGGACGAGAACTTGGCCGAGTGGATTTGAAAGGGATGAGTTTCTAATCTGGTTCAACTTTGCTTGCTCTGTATATTTTCTCACTGCCTCTTCGCCCCCATTCTTTCTTTAACACCCCTCCTACTATGTGTTTTTTTTTTCTTCCTTTTTTTTTCTTCTTCCTCCAGCAGTGAATCTACCTCTACGAGCTGCTCCGCTTTAAAAAAAAAAAAAAAAAAAAAAATGAAAGAAATGATGACTTCATGTTTTAGCGAGAACAGCAGCGTTAACCAATCTGAGGACTTTGCGTTTGCTTGTTTTGGGATTATATTGCTTTAAGCCTGTCATCCCCCTGCTCGCCGGCGCATAGCCCCCCCACCCCGCCGCACTCGCATCATAAACGGCAGGATGTATTCCATGTGTTGCAGCATCTTTACACATTACATTTACTTTGCGGTGTGTGTCATCATTTCAGGTTTTGCCTTTGCAAAGCCTCTGGGGCACTGTTCCGTTGCATCAACCCCATGTGACAGCACCTGAAATATGCATTTGCTTCTGAAGTGCTGCGGGGTGCCATTTGAGGGGTTATTTGGAATGCTGGTGATGGCAGGCCAGCGTGCTTCAGACCTATTCTCTGAATATTTGATGGTCGTAATGAGCAGGGGAAAAATACAGGACTAAGCACTTTGTTGGTTTGCCCGACTCACGGTGTGTGAGAAATAATGGACGGAAGGAGAGGATGAAATATTGAAAATGCTGTGTGATACCTCTACAGTGAGAGAACGGAGGGTTAATCCATTGTGATGTGCCTGAGGTCATGAAAAAGTTACAAGCGTAGATCGCATTCTCTTTAATGCGTGCTTTAAGGGAAATGAAAGGACCATGTACTGCCTCTACAGCAAAGAGTGTGTCACATGAGGGCTGCATGAAGTTGATCAGTCTGCATACCAATAGATGATCAAAAATCTTCCCCTTTGATGGATGTGTAAAGGATCCATGACTGTTAGATGGAGAGTTGAAGTTGGGAGTGGATGGATGGATGGATGGATGGATAGATGGGTGTTGTGTGGATGAAGGATGGTGGCTCGTGGCTATTACTCAACAAGTTTAGAATCCTTTGAGTTTCTGGTGGAGTGAGTGGCTTTCACACTTTCCACTGTTACTGTACCTTTAATAACTTTTATGCCCCTGGTGCCCTTGTACTAAAATGATGATAAATGATGGAGAGGGGAGATGAAATCTTTGTGTGTGTGTGTGTGTGTGTGTGTGATGATACTGTATGTGTGTGTTTGTGTTTCCTAGCAGAGACAGTATAGCCTCAGCCATTGCATAACTCAGCATAAGTTATTCATTATACCAACTAATACAGTGACGTGTCGTTCCTTGCTTATTTCTCCTTAAGACGGAAAGAGAGAGAGAGAGAGAGAGAGAGAGAGAGAGATTTCTACACAAATAGAAGTGAAGGAAACATAAGGAGTAAATTCAGCTCAATAAATGGGGCTTATCCGGCTATTCTTTAAGTTGTAATCACTGGTTATTAGTCATGCGCTGAGTTTTAGCTTGTGGATATAAAAGGGGAAAGAAAAAGCTTCCGACAGACAAATGAATAAATGTTAATCTTGTCTTCGAGGGTTACTTTGTGCAGCAATAAATATTCACAGCAGGACGTTGCCCGGCGCGACTGTGGATGTGTTCTTTAATTGAAGGTGTGTATTGAGCGGACAGGTTTCCCGCGGGTTGACTCGTGTCAGACGTCCCATCCAGCCGGCTGTGGAAAAGCTGTTGTGGCAGATATGGATTAGCGTCAGCCCCCGTCGCAGTGCAGGTATCACATGTCTCTGGTGGCACCGCCAACGCCGCCCCCGCGACTACTAATAAACCTCTGTTGTCTCGTGTTGCTCGGCGGACGCTTGGGACAACTGTTTTGTACGGGTGCCAATCCTAATGCCTGGGCTTCCTGGCAGATCAGAGGTTCTGAAAGTGGAGGGGGTTTGTTTGGTGGAGGTGGTGGTGGTGGTGGGGGAGGGGAGGGGAGAGAAAAGAGATAGAGAGAGGTTGTCAAAACATCTCCTCATTCCCTCCTCAGCTGCTTCCTCACCATCTCTTCTTCTACCGCACCCTTGCTGCCAAAAGCCAGAAGGAGATCAAAGGAGGCCGACATGAAAGGAATCCCTGAGATTCTGTTTTTCAGTGCCCTGTCTCCCTGCTCTCTCTGTTACAGATATGGAAATGCTGAATCCCAAATACAGCCTGTACCTCGGCTGCAAAGAATGCCCTGCCTCTGACTTTCACTTTCTCTCTCTCTCTCTCTCTCTCTTCCCTTTTGCCGCCTCTCCTCTCCTCCGCCTCGTCTCTCACCCCTTCATCATCATGTCTCTCCATCCTCTGCTCTCGCCTCTCTCCAGCAGCCCTCGGGCTTCCAGGTAGATAGCAGTTGATTGGCAGCTGCTGTGACAGTCAGTGGAACCGGCTGAGAGTGGATGAGTGTCAGCCTTGCTCCAGGGGCTTAAGGCAGCAGCAGTGTTGTAGCTCCCTGCTGGAGAGAGAGAGGCCCATGAAATAAGACTCAGTCAGTTCTTCTCTTCTACTCGCTTCTCTCAACTGAAGCAGGTAGGAGCTAAATAGGTTTTTCAAATTGCTCCGGAGTTTATCCTGAGACTGGAAACTGGAACATTTCCTCAACTCACATCCTGTCATGTGCTTTCCTTCTCTCATTCCTCTTTTCCTCCCTTTTGGTTTTGATATATCTATGTGTTTATTGTAGGTTGTAGCATCTTGTTTTTTTCAGGGGGCTCTTTAAAATTCTTTTTTACTGCTTCACTCCCTCCCTCCTATCTGCTCTGAATCCTCCTTCTCAGCTGTCACGCTACTTGACAATTAGCCATGCTGCTCCCGTCTGTGCATCACTTAAAAAAAAAAAAAAAAACTTTTCCTCCTTTTGAAAAACTTCTGAATACAACTCGACGCCCGCTGTACAGCAGCCACAGGGGGAAAGTGTGAGAATTAAAAAAAAAAAAAAAAAAAAACGAAAAGAAGAAAAAAATTGAAACGTGAAATCGTCTCAGTTCTAAGTGGCTGTGACCAATTCCCAGATGGAGGGAAAGCGTTTGTGTGATGGCGTTCGCTGTGTTGCCTCTTGAGCTCTGTCCCGTCAACAGCAAGAATTGCGTCAGTTTTCCCTCCGGCCGAGCGTGCCCACTTCTCCACAGCACAGGCAGAGGACGGGATGGAGGGAACTCGGAGAGAGGCAACTCGAACGAGGATGCTTCATTGGGGGTACTTCTCAAAATCTCCTGAAGAAAAGAAACCCGCTCCGACGATGTTCTGCAGACGTGCATCGATGATAAGCATTGATGCATCGATGATGATCAAACAAGGAGGTTTATGTCCTTTTCAACTACGTCTTTCTGTGTTACAGGCTACAAACAACGCTCTCACATCTGGAAGTAATAATTAAGTGAGTGTCACAACTGGATCTGATAGACAAACACACTAGTTTGTAATCTAGATACTAAGAAACTTTTTAATTTTGCTCGGTGGAAATATTCACGGCAGACTGACATTAATATGATATGCGTCACTGCTAGATATAGACTTGATATAAAATGATGAAATTATGGCAACATCCACAGCTCCGCCTGCTGCCCATATCTCTCTGATATGATTGCAAAATACTTCCCAAAGTTATTTAAAATTAAACTGTGCCATAGCATCTTGTTAAAAACTTTCATTGGGGATTAATTGAACCTCAGTGTCACGTAAACTTTCACCTGCAGGTGAAAAACCAACGTCTCCAACCTGGAAACAAGAAACCAGCTTATCAGCCAATCGTCCCTTTGTCTGTTTGATTTTATGAGTTTAATGACTTACAGGAAGTTTGGTGTCTCAGCACTCAACTTCCAAGAACGGGGGTTCTAACCCTCAGATTTCTGAACAGTGGGAACTTTTCACGTCTCTTTGGGTTTAGGGGACGAACAAGCACTTTCAAGAGCCCATAAATATTGAATGCAGGATAAATGCGGACCCATTTGATTCTGAAATGGAGGGTGTGTGGATGAGTTTAGCCGTACATGTCAGATACCCACAGAGTGCTCTAGAGTGTCTGGTGAAAGGATGCATGGCATAGCAAAGTGGACCTAATTAGAGGGATTTGGAATGTATTTAAAAATGAATCACACTTCGCCGCGACACCAACAACAGTATTCACCACTTCTCTAAATGGGCAGCTGGCAGGCAGAGGGCTTGTCGGGCTGCTAAATACTCGCACCAACATATGAATGGGAGGCCTGATTACTTTGTCACTAATGATTCATTGGCTCGCACATACACTCTGGCAGTATAAATCCCTCTGGGGACAGCCCCTCTCTCTCTCTCTCTCGTCTGTGTTCATAGCCACCTCGGCATCTTCACATAGCTGTTCTTGTCATCGTCGTCACTGCAAAAAATGCTCAGCCAAAACAGAGTTTCATCCTCGACCAAGTACAAAGAATCTCCAGTTTCAGATCTCAAGTTTTAACATCTTTTAAAGAAACCAGAAATCAAAATATGTGTGGAAAAAAGAGCAGATTATCCCACTTGTGTAAAGAAACAGCAGTTGAATGAGGAAAAATTCCTAAACCAAATTGATCGGACTGTGTTTGCGGTTAAACACAAAGCAAAGTATCTTTGCATGTCTTAACACGTACACATTTAAAAATAAGAAAATTACCTCCTCAACCTGCCGGATTTCTTCTATTAAGGCCTTCTTATTTTGTAGCACCACGTATCTCTTTTCGATTGCCTCACTGCTGCACTTTTTTTTTTTTTTAGTAAACCCTTACAACATGAGGAATATAATTTCAAGATCGGATTGGAGTGTGATTAGAGTGAAATGGGTGAAGCCTTCGGTGATAGGTGAGCGTCTCACAGATGGCGTCGGGATGCGCGGAAACATCTTAGGAAAAAAAACAAACAAAAAAAAAACCCAGTCTGCTTTAATTGCGCAAAGCCAGCATAAGAGATGTCGCTGTGAATTACAGCAACAGCAAACCGCACGGCATACTCGCACAGAGGCATAAATTCAGATGCAGATACACAAACACATACACTCTTAAGCATCATCCCCTGCATAAGGATTGAATCAAAAAAAGCAGAACAGGGGCTTCTAAACTTGTTTATATGCAGATTTCCCTGCGTCGGGGTGATGAAAAACAGCAAATACATGGAAAAACACTTGTGCTATTTTTACCCTCAGACAAATACGATGCATGGTACACGAAAGCTGTTTGCTCCCATCGGTGATTAATGCTTTCTTTGTTGCTTACTCTCTCCACATCCGTGGCCTTCCATTAAACAGATTTTGCAGGTAGCACAAAGACATAAAAAGGAGCTCTTCTCAAGTCTGAAATATAGATACTTTTGTTCTGTCTAGCAGGGTGTGTACGAGGCTGCTACTGTACGATTGCTCTGTTTGGAAGGAATAATAGGTTAATCTTCTTGTGAGAGGTTTAGTAACAGGTTGTGCTGGCTATGAAAACCACTTGGCACTGCTATATCCACTCCACTACGGCAGGTCATATGCTTTTATTTCTCTCTCTCTCTCTCCCTTAGTCCAGGAGCCTAAGAAAAAGCCTTGACTTATAAGTAGTAAATCAGCATCGGCTGATCTAACCTTACTCCCATGAAAGAGGAAACAGTGTAGTGTTTCTTCTTCACCATAATCCAGACTGCTGTGTCTCTTTCCCTCTCTCTTGTTAAGTGGGTGACTTGGCTGTAGTGATGAGCAGTGTGTGTTCGACTGATAATTATGGGATGCTGCGGCGAGTTCTCCCTATCTGGCCTGCGAAACGTGGCAACGTATCACCTTTGTGGGACTGGAGCAGCTGCTCGCTGTGGGAGCCAAACCTGGCAACCCGGAACATCCCGTGGTACATGACTGCAGATGTTGCAAGATTAGAGAGAGAGAGTGTGTGTGTGTGTGTGTGTGTGTGTGTGTGTGTGTGACTTAAATCATGATTGAGCGCTTTGGTTTGCATATAACTGCATAGTGGTACATTACCTGAATGTGAAATTACAACACACACACACACAAACTGTATGCGCACTACATGAGTATCCTGAACATTGTATACATGTATGGTATGCACACTTAGAAATACTCATATTTACTGCTTATGCAGAACAGACTCTCAGACACAGACACATCTCTGTCTCTCTTCATCCCCCCAAAACACACACTAACCCACACATATCTTATTTCTCTCTCTCCAGCTCGTAGCTGTATACGAGGAACAGGACCCACACAATGGAGGTGACGGCACCAGCGCCAGTTCCACAGGAACGCAGAGTCCCGAACCCTTTGCCAGTGAGATGAGTTCGGCATCAGCCTTTCAGCCCTACCAGACCAGCGGCGAGATCGAGGTCACTCCATCCGCCCTGCGATCCAGTGAGTCCAATGACGAGTGTTATCTTGAATTAAATCTCCACTAATAGTAATAATAAGCTGAAGATCATCATTGTGATATTAATAGATGGTAATGCACATGGAATTTAAACACCCATTTCTACAGCTTTGCTTTTAGTGTATTGGCAAAATAGCTTTAAAATAAAATTAGATAAATGCTAAAGATCTAACAAAATTATGAAAAACTCAAATTAAACAACCGAGTCTTGTAAAAAAATGACTTCCAGCTTACTTCACTGAATTTTTTACCTTCTGTAGCTTCTTCAAATAGCAATTGATATTGTTTAGAGGTACAGTGTAGAATAAAAATGTAATTGAATGCTTTTTAAAACAATAAGTAGATAATCTGTGCTATCAGTAGGAATTCAAACTGCAAGGATATAAAGGTCAGGGACATGAAAGTGACATCTGAACAGTTGTTGTGCATGAATGCGCTAAATGAGCACCGTTCATTGAACGCCCTCATTTTCTGGTGAATGGTAATCTGAACGCATCCTAATTTCCATCCTTTGCAACTAATGAGCGTGAACGTGAGCGTCCGGCGTCTAGTGCTGGCAATTCAAACAGCGCAGGTACTGGTTCTGCTGAGGCCAGTTTGTACGATGCATTTGAAGGACTTCATTAACAAATCAGTGCAGATTCTGATGGGAAAGAAAAAAAGCTACATTTTTATGCAAATTGTGTCTGTCGGATCTGAAAAAATTAATCAGACACATCGGCTATGAATTTGAAACAACACACTGATTTGAAGCATGTTTTGAAAGATCTGTGAGTGAATGATGATCACAAAAAATCATTAAGACCATGAGCCAGGAACCGTGTAGTTCCGCCACCTGAGTCAAACTCACAGCATATACACATAAAACAATGTACTCGCTTGGTTTTTTTTCTTGGCTTTTAAAAGTCGTCTCTATCTGCGACTCTATAATAGTACACCGGAATTAATTCAGTTTGTGAAGTCCCACCGGTTGGGGGCTGGGGATGGATGGGTAAGAGGAGGTTCTGCTGAAAAAGATTAGAAAAGAAATAGAAGAAATGAAGTTCATTTTAATCTATGTGAACTGAACGTAGAGCTTGTAGAGCTCTTGTAAAGTGTGTTAGGAGACCAGATAAGCTAAATACCAACAAATATTTGCCCAGGCCTTGGTAAAGTAATGTTATTGTCTTGAATTTCCCAGGCTGTCAGGATGTAGGAAAGACAAAGGGATTAGAGGTCGTCATGTCTAATAAATTCATGCATGTGAGTCATGGGACTTTTGTTTACGAGCCAAACCAAAATGCAACAGAGTAAACTTTTCCTACTCTACTCTGCAACTCACCGGGCAGCGTGTGCTTTACTTGACATGCTTCAGGTGTATTGTGTGGAGCTGAGTGTCTGTCAAGTCTGCGCAGTGTGTCCAGACAATGGCGGTGCACTGACATAGACAGACAGGTAGGAACTGAGACAAAGGAAGGAACTGAGACACTGTTGGATACTCACTCATGCATGAGCAAGAGCACACATGCCAGAGCAAGTCGGACACACTCACACGCAGCACACACACACACACACACACAACCGGAAAATGGCACACACACACACACACACACACAGTCAGTGACTCAGATGGTGCTCATGTCCACATATTCACGTCCCATGAAGTGGAACCAGTGAGCGGATGCAGAGCTGTCTTAAAACTTCAAAGGACACCTAAGACATTCAAAGCCAGCATAGACTCACACACATGCACATGAATGAACAGTTGACTTTACTCTGCTGCCCTAACCTAAGAACATATCCTAGCGTCTCTCAACCTGCCTACTGGACTGTGGAGATTTATGGAAATTCCTGGGATTGATGCAATTGCGATAGTAAACCAGTAACACAGGGTAGTGTGCAGGTTTGTTTGAACCTATCTGACCTGCTGTCAACTAGCTCCAAAGAAACCCACATTTGAAATGTGGACTGATATATCTTGGTGCCTTTTATCCCCCCCCCACCCACCCCCCACACCAACAAAAATTCTCCACTACTGATTTATAGCTTCTAACACTGTTCATACAGTATGTCATGGAAGGATGACTTTAAAAACACCATCCTTTCATTGTGCATACTAGATTTAAGGCTGTGTTGGAGGTCTGTTAAATTGTCCTTGAATAAGGCGATAAATCCCTGGCTTGGTTCCAATTCGGCCCCTTCCCTCACACCTATCTGATCAGCCTCTGGGTGGTGGATTCAACTTATTAAGGGGCTGTCCCAAACCAGTTTGTGCGTAGTGAAAGTGGGCAGTAAAATTCTCAAACAGCAGATTTATTCCTAAGGGGAACCACCGATGCCAGATGATGCAAAGTAATACGGGGAAACATAGAGGACTGTCATGAATCCCATTGTTGGGGCTTGGAAGCTTCATGAGGATTACTGGTGAATATTTGAAGCTTTTTGACAAGCACAGAAATTGGACTTTAGTGTTATAATTTTTTTTAGCATGCAGGTTGCGCTAACATCATCGACGGCTAAGCTGTTATTTACAGTTTTCAGGTGATTTGTCAAACCGGTTGTAGTTTTTTGTGATATGCCTGTTTCCTTTGGCTTATCTGGCACTTCACTTTTTAGGGGGTCATCTTTGCAAATTAGGAAGTTTTTCCAGACACTTCACTTTTTCAACATCTTGCTAGCATTGTAGTAAGTTGTAAGCTGTGCCAGTCCCAGTGTCAGCGCTGGTGACGTTAGATGAGAGCTTAGATCTTACTCCCTGGGCTATTTGGGATTGTTACTGTTGAATATATAATTATAATAATTAAATCATTTAAATACTGATTTGGATGCCGATATTTATGACAATAATTGAAGCTTTGAAACTTCAAGGCATTCGGTTCAACCTTAGACACATTATAAATTCTAGTTTTTCACAAGTAAGTAAGCTACTTGGGAAATAATGTATAGTTTGGATCATAAACATGAACCTATAGCTACACCCAAACACGGTGGGTTTAAAAGCCTAGAATGTGTGCTAAAGTAAAATAAAATAAACCATCACTTTGTTGTATATTCTTTTTATTTGTATTACTCCCATATTCAATCTTAAGTCAACTACAGAGGACAGAGTAATATCTATTATATAGCACTTGATTGATTTGGATTGTTAATATACGTTAACAAGCTGAACAAGCAAGGCATTTATTGTGTCCATGGTGACAAATGTTTCCTGTTCGTGGTGGAGAGTGGAAGGTTCACTTCTTCATGCCTTGCTGCTGCCCTCCGAAGCTTTGTGAACTCATGTGGAGTTCGAGTCCATATTGAAAAGCTAGTGAGTAAGGATCATTTTAGGTAATTACTCATATCAGTTTTTATTTGGAGGTCAGAGGTCAAGCTGAAACATAAAACACCAATGAATTAAAGTAATTAGTTCATGTATATGAAGTTAAAGAGTTAAAAATCTTGAGCTCAGATTTGGACTTGAATTTTTTCATTAAGCTTGTCATGCCACAAGTATATTTTCATTCTGATGGCACAACGGAGCTCTGTCTTACCCACCCACACAAACACACACTTTCCAAGCCTGTTCTTTGCATGACCTATGAATTGTGCATCTCGCATTCAAGAAAATACAATGAGAAGATTGCAGCAAAGCAGAGGAACTGACTGCTTCCTACACACTGCCGCTGCCACGGCGATGGGTTTATCTTTAGCAATTTCAAAAGAGATAATGACAGTGAAGAAGAGAGACTGTGGGTTGGACCTGATTAAGGCAGTCAGACAGGTGAGGACAGTGATTGTTTTGTTTTGGGGTAGTTGACATAAGTGCAGTATCGCCAACAAAATACAAGTAAGATTGCATTGTTTGCGGTATATAGTTGTTTCCTGGAGATTGTGTGTAATGTACATTGACTCCTAGCCACTTACAAGTTCCTATTTCCAATTCAAAAGTGGCTGAAAAGTTGTATAGGTGTGTGGTGAATAAGCTTTATAAGAGACAGCCAGTCAGACGGTCAGACAGACATACAGACAGACAGACTGACTGGCATCATATACACAGTGAAGCAGACGAACAAGACAGACAGTTGATGGTCCCTCCAGAGATGCAGATGAGCAAATTACTGGCAGCAATATTGCATATCAGACATCAAAGTGTAGCAGCGGCGCCCTTGGCAGCTGTGCTCTGAGGCAGAGAATTATGGCTATTTAAAATCATCATCTTTTAGAGCTATATTGATTGTTTTTTCTCCTCCCCACAACTCCCAAAGTCCCAAACTCTCCCTCCCGCTGTCTTTCTGTCCTCCATCCCTCCCGTGCCTCCGCCCTGGGATCCCATTTTGGATTTCCATGCTAACATGTGCCGTGCAGGTCAAACTGCTAATAATTGGATCGGAGATGAGATGTAAATTGCAATAATGAATGTAATTTTCCCGTAATTATACGGACGCCGGAGCTGCCTCTGCCTCTACTCACCACTAAATTCCAATCTTTCAGAAGTAAGAGAAAATGTCTGAAACTTTAAATGAACGCAGGATCTTAATGGTGTTCGTAGCTTCAAAATTGAATGTTCTGTTCTTTTTTTTTTGCTGAAAGAGTTTTACTGGGGTCCTTTTTGACTCAGGAGTTGGATTTGTATTTCTGACAGATTGCCATTTGTCAGAGTTTTCCTTTTACTTAAAGGGTTTCTGCATAGTCTCTCAGGTATGGAGAGAGGGTCCTGGGTGACAGAGACGATACAAAAGGTCGGCAGTCTTCTAACACACAGCCTTAAAGATGGCTGAGATTAATGCTAAGGGAGAACGTCCTGACCTGCCTGGTGTTTATGTGGGAATCAACACTCAATCACAAGTGTCCAGTCAGAGTAATATACACAGTGCTGAGGTCACAGTTATAAGATCAGTGTCCACTGTCTAAAGCACCATGCTGTCAACAGCGCTGAATCTATAGGCTGTTAATACGTTGTTTTTAATGACGTCATATGCTTACAGCCTGAAGGAGTTGCCTGTTGGCCAGTGTGAATTACCTTCTCCACACACGTATTCAACAGATCACAGAAACTGTTTTGGGCATCGACTCTACCGCTTCCTTGACCTTTGTAGATTAAAGCAATAAGCCCCAAGAAGCCGTGGTTCAAAGTGATTGTAGCACAGCTAAGGGGGCGTTGTTAGGCCTGATGCAGACGAAGACAGATTTATTTGGATATCGCCATTAATTGTGCAATTTTTGAAGTAGTGCTCAATTTGTACATTTTTAATTGCGTGGTACCAGAGGAAAGGATATTTTTTCCAGCAACATGTCTCGTTGCAGTTTCGGGACCAGTGGGATTACAGGCATGATTCACATTTTTGCCCCATATTGTTGACATGAGCTCTCTTGCCTCTAGGCCAGCATCAGGGAGTTTTTGTACAGTGGTGCTTTGCTAGCAGTGGTTGGTGTAGATTCTCTGGTGCCGGCTGCTTTACAAATCTGTGGCAACATGAAGTACAGTGAAGTTCTCTCCCATGGGTTCTCCAGTTCACCTAATGTCAGGAGAAAGAAAAGAAAATATTCCCATGATGTCGCAGTTGCAGTTATAACCGCATATGTATCACCGGTAGGCAACTATTATATTTGACTTGTATTACTTTCCCCTAGATGTTTTAAACATGATACAGTATCAGTTCAAAACAGCATTTTGAAACCATTTGTTTGGCGCAGTCCTACTGATGTAATGCGGTCACAGGTGTGTGTTTATAGAGTGTTTTACAACAGCTTTGAATGCTGCTCAGCCAATCATAATTTATAATACTACTTTTATGTGATTTTCTTTCTTTGACTGAGGATTTCTTTTCCCAGGTTTTTGGAGAGGCTCAATTGCAGTTGCTCAAGATTACACAATCAGGAAACAGGAGAAGCTCAAGTGTTATTGACAGAAGTTAAAACTACACTGACATTGATGAGGAATGGCTTTAAAAACACAACAGATATTCGCAGTGATTGCAGTGATACTTTCATGATTGACCCCCACTGATGTACAGATTAGACTAAAATGCCCTTTGCTGTGTGACCACTACGACTTTGACCAACACCCGGCACCTCTCTCCCTGAAGAAGACCATTGTGGTGACGAGTTGTCGGTTTTCCTCTGCTGAACTGGTCCTTTGGTCCTTGAATCTCTGCTGCCTTGTTCCTTGAAGCTCTGTGCTGACAGGGTTGCCGAGAGGCCATTAGAGAGATTGCCTGTGGGGGGAGAAAGTGTGGACACCTTTCGAAGAGGAGGACCTTCGTCTAATCAATTTGGCTTAGTGGTCTGCCACTGAGCGGGCTCCCTGCCGTCAGCCAAGGCCGTATAAAAGTCACTACAGCAGAGGAGATGCACAGTGACACCGACGGCACACGGTATAAAGAGCGTGTATATGTCACAACATGTAGGTTAGCATGAATGTAAAAATTCAAAACACGAAGCTGCTAAATTAAGACATTACTTTTCACAGGCACTTTTTCTGAGACTGCGTGTGGAGCATTTCTTTTTTTTTTAAGAGCTCCATCTCAGATATAAGGCTTAAGAAGTGGACTGCCCCTCCATCATGGGCTCTCTCTCAGTGGATTTGGGTGACTTCCAAAGGCAGTGACTGCCCATTATAGATAAACTGCCAGGTTTGGGTTTGGAACCACATGCAGCTAGGTCTGATAGCAGGCACTGATACTTATCTCTTTCATCTGGTCTCTCTCTCTCTCTCTCTCTCTCTCTCTCTCTCTCTCTCTCTCTCTCTCTCTCTGTCTCTTGTCCAAAACTACCTCTTCAATCTCTCACTTCAGCGGTGAGCAGGTGATGCAGTACGATTAGAGTTGATAACAGTGGCATCTGCTGATTGGTCCTGTCTGATTGGTTAACCTGTCTCACATCGCCTCTCTCTTAGTAAAGTTCTTTGAATCTTGCTGCGAAAAATCTGATTAAATCTATTGGCTATTTGAGCAGGCACGAAATTATAGTTAAGTATAGTGTTGATTGATGACAGGTTTAGCTGTTTGTCAAAGACATGTAGTATTATATGTTCTCGGCTTTCTTGAGTCCGTGTAAAGATGCTTTATGACAATCCATGCTGCCGTTGGTCGCCTCGAACAGTTCGTCTCACCGACAGGTTCTTGACCTCGTCTGTGCATCTGAGGGCAAAGCTTTGCCATACTGAACCCCCCCCACTCCCCATTTGTAAGTTGCTGTGTATTTTGCATGCACCCTGATGCCTCCTAGTTTCCATCAAGTACACAATAGGTTGTTAATGGCTTTTTAATGATTTGGCCAAACACAAAGAAACTATCCGATACTCATATTGGTTTTCCGTGGATGGAAAAGATTTCACTTCCTGCACGCTGCTCGACTGCATCTCAGTGATGCACTAAATCTACATATTCTAAAGTATTCTTATGATACAGTCTTAATATTTCTGTTAAGTAACTTAGGCAACTCTGAGCTGCACCAACATGGTGTGAACAAGGTGGTTGAGTGGAGTCATAATAATGCTCTTGAGATTAATGCATAGAAAAACAGACAATATTGTATTTTGCTCACCATCTGGCTCCCATAAAGTTCCTACCATAAGTTATAGTTAATATTTGGGTGTAATGATGATTCAACCTGGAAAGTTCACACTGAATTTGTCTGCAAAAAGACAAAGCAAATAATTGATTTACTTCACCGCCTTAGGTCTTTTGGGGGGAGCAGACAAATTCGTTTTACAACTCACAAGACTTTATCGGCCACTTTAAAGTCCAAACCAAATAAGAATCTGCTGAAAGATTGTTGGCCAACCTCTTGAAAAACTCTATGAATCAGCCATACATTTTAAAATATTAAGGCTGGCCAACGGCATTGTTTCTGGCCTCAACCATGTCTTGAACAGAATACAATCCGTTACCATCAAACTGCAGATACAGGATTTCACAACATAATGGACCAAGGTTAGACTGAAGCACTCTTTCATGCACCAATCAATCCTAAAAATTAATGTCATTTAAGCCCAGATCACTGAAGGGACTTGTTTTTTTATTTTTTAAGTATATTTTTTTGGGCTTTTGTGCCTTTATTGGACAGGATAGTATAGAGAGACAGGAAATGGGGAGGCAGAGAGAGGGGGAATGACATGCAGTAAACGGCTGTCCGATACGGGATTCGAGCCGGGGCCGACTGCAGTGAGGACTGTAGCCTCTACACATGGGGCGCCTGCTCAACCCACTGCGCCGCTCGACGCTCCATTTTTTTTTTTTTTTTGTGATTTTAATGTTAGGTTTAATGTACAATGTGACGGAGGTGGAGCTGCTGTTTTCGGAGGGGAAAAAATCACCATCATCATGTTGGAATACTGCTAATTGGTTTTTTGTGTGTCAGTCAATTTGTGATAATCTGGTTAAACTTTATCAGAGAATGGGCCAGCATTATGTGAGCACTTAAAGCTGAATTCGGGCCCCTCCCTTCGTACTTGAAGCTCTATGGTGCTAGGGTTTCTGGGAAGTAACCTTTACAAATAGGGGTCACAAAGGTAAACGATACTGTGAACCTCTTGGTCGCCCCGGGGACTTGTTAGTTGGTAATCCAGTTTTGGTTCCATGGACTGTTGATTAAAGGCCTGCAAGGTGTCGTATAGCAACAATATTAGCAGTGCACTACTTATACCCTGCCTCACCATCTGCCTCTGTAAAGCTGGTTTCTACAAAAGCAGAACTTCAGAGCAGAATGAATGCAGCAGGCACTCTCATTCCTCAGTGAGTTTTTATCAGTACAGGTAATGGAATTACCGAGAAACATGCCGCAATTTTTCGGCCGGTGCTCTTAAGTTTTCTCTTTGTTTTCTTTTTCTTTCTCTCTTTTATTTTTGGCTCCGGGTAGTGGTGATGAAATATCCCTCTTCAGGACTCTGCTTCTCTCGCCTCCTCTGCAGTGCCATGACACCATCCATTGTCATGAAACCCTTGTCCTGACAGCCTTATCTCCTCAGTTAATGCTGAGCAAGAACCGAATTTATTTAACAAAAAATTAAAAAGTCCACGGTTATGTATTATATCTCCTCCAGTGATTCATTCTCTAGTGTTAAAAGTGGCTGTGTAAGAAAACCACTATTGTTCCAAGTATTAATTCCCAAGATTCTTAGCAATGGATCACAGTTTTTGTCAATGCAGGGACACAGAAAAGGAGATTGAATGAAAAACACGTAGTATCATTGTAAATCGTAAGTCATTAAGTGACTTATTGTTCAAGTTCATGCCCAGAGTCTTAGACCACTAATGTACTCTATGTGGTTATGTCATGGCGGTCCTTCATACAGCTACTCTACCTTTTATTCATCAACAAACCACAGCCTCTCCAACTGTGCATAACAACTCTGTACCGAGTATCTACCGAGTTGAGTACACTTCTCAGCAGTGAGGATGTTGAGATAGCAAGCTCATCATTAGCAAGCTGAAAGCACTTTTAAACCCACAGGTCCTCGTGAGAGTGTGAACCGCCTCCCTCTACCTGAGTTAGTGGAGAGGCTATTAGTTATGTCAACTCTTAATCATACTAGCGCTCGTAGAGGGAGAGAGGGGGGAGAGAGGCAGTGCCAAGGGTGGGTCTTAAAACTGCTGGGGAGTGGGCGTTCATTTCACAGTCTCTGGGAATATTAGTCATAAAATACGCTCATACTGTCATAATATCATCCAGGGCTTATTATAGCTAATTATTGCAACGGCCGGCACTGTTAAACGGTGGAGACAGTGTTTTGGTAATGAAGTGTGAAGTGCTCAGAGTGGTCAAAGTCTCCACTCAGCACCACTGGGAATGTGCTAGCAGAACTATTCCTATTATTACATCTGCCAGGATCCCAATAAAGCCGTAGCTAGACAGCTGAATCATGTGGAGTTGTGTGTGTGTGTTTGTGTGAGTGTGTGTGTGTGTGTGTGAGTGTGAGTGTGTGAGAGTTTGTTGACTGCTTTATTACTTCCTGAGCTGGGCTGAGAGCAGTTTTGCAGGTCACCTGTGTCACACTTAAACCAACACAGGAGCACTGAGGTCTTGATTGGAAAATAAAGTATTTTACACTCTCTGACACGCTGAAACGCTGAAACAGACTGGAATGGTGACTGGCCGTGACCTCATGACAGAGGGAGCATGGGAAGGGAGCCAAAGTTTGCTTGAACTGACGCTGGTGTCATCTCAATAGTGAAGACATTCAGCAGAAGGACATAAATGAGCAGGATTTTGTGTCTGCCTGTCCCGATCTGAAATATGGCATCTTTGTCCATTTCTGACTTCACCGGTTCTTAATGTTTATGCAGGATGTAAACGCTAACATATTTATGTAGCGTTGAGAGAAATCCTGTTCACAAGGGCACTGCTTTGAGTGGTGACTTAGGGGATGAGACTTTCCAGAGATAGGATTGCAAAGGTTAGGGTCATTCCTTCATCTTGTTTTTGATAGAGACAAAGAAAGAGTTGGTGAGTGCAGTATCTTTTTTGTATTTGTGACCGGTAAAAAATATCACAAAGTGCTCAAGTTACAAAATAGGGCTTCCAAATTTGAAGTGTTCAGTTGAGGTGTTTAATTCACTGCAGCTCTCACTGAAGTTGTCAGAAAGAGAAACTCCTCCATCTTAAAATAATTACACTGGTCTTATATTTCTCTCCCCTTTTATACTTCCAAATTCTCCTGCTTACTTTTTTTTTTGTCTTCCTCCATCTGTGCAAAGAGAACAAGCAAGAAAAACTTAGCATCCACTGCACGTCACTAGTTCCACTAATATGTGTGGTCAACTCGAAAACTTATTTCTTCACAAAAAACAAAAAACGTGGAACATTCAAACAAAGAACACAAATAAGAGAAAATAAATAGATATGATAAACTGTATCCAAGAATGCATCACACTCATGAAAATTACAATCATTATACCTCAGAATAATTAGCATAATTACTCAAGCTTTCACACCCATTCATATTAAAAATATTTTAGTTAAATTGGTTTAACTGTAACAGTGAATCCACCTTCATGTCTTGCCTCTCTGTGTCTCTCATTAGTCAGTGAGAACCTCTGTGGTTCATTTACATTGTGTTTGACATGTCAAAAGAGGGTCACATTTGGCCAAGGGCAATGCCTCCTGGTCTCAGCACGATAAGTCCTCAAAGGATTACGGGGTGTTTAGCATCTCTTTGTCTCCACGTTCAACCCTTCGACTCCTCTACCCATCTCATTAGTCCCTTTGTAAAAGCCTCCCACGCCTCTCTCGCTCCTGCGCCGATCTGTTTCATTGTCTTCCGCGGGGAGGTCACCTGTGAAGTTGGTCTGCTGTGAAGCACATGTGAGGGAAGCGTTCAGAGCGGCCACATGTGGTTTAGACACACATGTATGCAGACAGACAAACGGGCATTTATCCACATATGACACTGCACACGCGCAGACAACATGGAAGTATTGTTGTATACACACAAATAGACAGTGCGTGTTAATTGTTTTCATTTTTATAGGTTTAAGTTTAATGCACATTGCTCTTTGTAACTTTTCATAACTCATGCAGAAATATATCATCCAGATAGAAGCACAGTATTACATTGATTTACACTGAACTGATGACAGGCTTGTGCAATAAGGAACAACAGGTAGTGTGAACTTCTCCTTTCTTACACTTTTCTCATGCCCTCGAAAGCAATAGCCGTACGTTTTGGTTGGTTAATACCTTGGTTAACATGTGTAAGTGAGTTAGATTTATTTTCTATGCACAGTGTCAGTTCGTTCATGTCCAGATTGACACTAACAGTAAGTCATTCTGCTGTTACAGTGATGCTAATTTACAATAATGTTAGATGCTAATGTATGACAGTGTTAGCATATTGTTGACATATCATAATTGTGCTGATGGGTTACGTCAGTTGTATTCATACAGTAACCGTACTGTGCTAGTTAAGAGACATTTTTCTGTTCTTTGTTTATTACAGTTTCACTCATGAATTTTCACCTGTCATGCGTGAAGATTGTCAATGAAGGAGCAAGGCGCTCACTTCCTGGTTCGTGAACATCGAGTTTGGCTGGCTTTTAAACTACGTTCACGTACTAGCTGTGTAGAACATGTAGTGGCTACAGTACAATGGAAATGTGGACCTGGTGCAGAAATAGTCCATCATAATAAGTTGTATGAATCCTATGCATATGTTGTGTCAGTGATGCATCATTTCCTCATAATCAAGAATATGGGATTTGCCTCATGAAGCTAATTCAAACAAGTTGATTTACAGTGGTAACAGCTGAAATGATCTCACTCCGGGTGTGCCAGACAAAACAACAAAACAGGATTTTTTTGCCCCCACACAGAAAAGTAACACACAATGCATGTTAGGAAGTAAGACGGTAGAATAAATGTGTGTCAAGGTTTCATGAATGATGCTGTAACTGGTCCTAGCGTATTTGTGAGAGAGAGATGCATCTCCTCGGTCGCAGCTACAGTGCGTCCGTCGCTCCACGACTGTCCCTCCTCATGTTTTTCATCAGATCCACAAAGATACGTTCCGCCCCAGAGCGCCAGGGAAATCCCATAAAACTCCTCTACCACATTCCCGTCTTCCCGAAAACATGATCACTCTCAGAAAGATTTACTTTGGCTCACAGTCAGAGCTTTGATGAAAGCAAAACATATTCGCGTATCGGCGTGATTTATTGTTTTTTCTCATGGATCGGTCTCTGCCAGCCGTTTGAAAATTAAGAGCAAATTAATTTGACGATGTGCAGTGACTTTCTTGATGCTACCCCTTGCAGATGTTTAGAAACCACATGTTGGTATATTGGATTAAAGCTCTGGGTCTGCAGTGTTTGGAAATGAGGACAAAGCTGCTCATTGTCTTTTGGCATTGATTTGATCTATTAATTATTAATATGGGTTTAGATGCTTTCATGTGCCTGCAGGAATTAGCGAGTGAAGACATAACTATCTTCACCACTGCTGCAGAGTCCCTGCTGATCATATGTTGTGTGTGAGAAGTCTATCTTGCATTTTTGGTGATCAGTTGCAGATTTTTGTTTTCATCACAGCATCACTTTTGTATTAACAATAATAATATTGTATTAATACCCATAATGAAATGCTCCTTTGATTTGCAGCTCCCTACATGGACTTGTCAGCACTTGGTCAGCTGCAGGAAAACACCCTGGAGCTGCTCTGGTTTTTTTTTAGTGTCTTATAGCAGAGCAGATGCAGATTGACGTGCAGGATTGAATTCCTGCCCACTTCCTAAGGCCTGCTGGCGCAAATTGTCTTTGTCATGTGAAATTTAGTCAAGTAGCGGAGATCAAACCCACAGCTAGTCGACATGTTGTATCTCCCAAGTGAGGCCCGAGGACAGTGTTCAGGGTGCAGCTCAGTGGTAGAGCATTTGACTGCAGATCAAGTGGTCTTCAGTTCAAATCTGGGTGCCCCCTCCCTCAGATTTTCGGAAAGGATGATGACATGATCCATGCTTTAAAACGGAGACTGGGTTCAAGTAGGACTGAAGAGTCCTTTATTCAGAAAGCAGTTACATACATTTACCTTCAACCTTGCCTACCTTCCTTTTTTTGTCCCTTTTTCTTGAAACTGATATCAGTGCAGCCATCTTTCTAGCAGCCCCAGTACAGTAAGAAATGGAATAAATCAGCTTTGAAGTCACACACCCTGAGCCTGGATCTGCTCCAGGTTTCTACCTCTGAAAATGAAGTTTTTCCTTGCCACCTTGTCGCCCAGTGCTTTCCCATGGGGGGAAGTGTTGGGTCTCTGTACAGTACAGACCTGCTCTATATGAAAAGCGCTTCCGTTAAAGAGATAACTTCTGTTGTGATTTGGTGTTATTTAAATAAAAATTGACTTGACTATTCAGAATGTTACAGAACAACTCATCACCCTTTAAAAAATACTTAAAACTTAAAAAACTATACATTTGTTAAATTGTTATAATAATAATAATAATAATAATAATAATAATAATAATAATAACTGTGGAACTGAAATTTTGTCTTCATCTCTATTGGACAAGTATAAGTACATACTGCAAACAAACAGCCCATTTACTTATTCCAACTCTCCATAAATTGAATTTATAAAATTCATTTTGGAGTCAACATTATACCATCTAATTCACCTTTTCAACTAACACAATGAGGAATTGTTGTTTTGTTTCTCTAAATGTTAACTGAAAACATATTTCATTAGTTATACTCCCAAAATATTTGATCTTGCAATACAGTGTTGACTCACTCCAACTACTGCTTTATTAAATAGTCTTATGGTTGTGTTTAGGCACTGGCTAAACTTGGTTTAGGTGGGTTCAAGATCATTTTCTGATTTAAAACAGGAGAAAGTTCACAAGACACATCAATTTACATTCAAAATACATACATACATTACATACAAACTTGGAACACAACTTAAAAAGAAAACCGTGGTCTCCCACATTAAAGTCCTGCAAATTGTACACTCACCACCTTCAACCGCCTTCCTACAACTAACTGCACGTAACTGCAGCACTTGAAAAACCATTGCCTATGAACATAATCCAGACAGTGATTATGTTTGACATCCCATTGTAAAACAGGTAGTAAGAGTCTAATGTAATTTCTAGGAGACTGTCTTATCTTAAATAAACTTTGGTGTGACGTTTTGAACTGAGACCAACCTGGGCAGTGATCCTGTTTATGGCGGGTGCAGTCCAAAGGACAAGAACTTAAATGTGTCGAGAAATAAAATAGTTAGCAAACTTCCACCTTAGCGTGACGGCACAATTTAGAGTGAGCCATGTACGGTCTTCAGAGTTAAATGGCACTATGTGTGTCCAGACACCTGTGAAAGAAGAAACGCTTACAGAAAAAGTTCATGCTTTTCAGCACATGATCGGGGCTTCAGTACATCAAGAGCTGTTGCAGTTGCTCAGAAGTTGCTTGCATATTTCATCATCCTCTAAACCTTCCTGTGAGGTCACGCACTGCCATCGCTATGAGACCCTTCACCTGCTCCATCTACAAGCGCGAGGAAACTCTGGAATCCTAAGTTACAGTATGCTTGCACTAAAAAAGAACGTCACCCTGTTTCAAGATGTAAAGCGATCCCTTTTGTGCCATAACACGTGCAGCGAAATCTGTGTGAAATCTAACCTAGTGGTGTATGTTGGCAGCGTGGTAATGATTTATTGATGTTCATGCGATACACATATCACCTTTTAACCTCTCAGCCTCCCTGTGACTCTCATATAATTCCCATCCACCGCTCTCTCCCTCTATCCGAGCATTATCTTGAGAGATATTGTCATTATCAGCATTAACTGAAGAAAAGTCTTTGTACCCTGTGTGACGCCCTGTTTCCCAATTATATATGTTATTCCTAACAGGCATACTTAACTAGAAAAAGTTCGATTTTCTAAATCCCTGCTTCCCTCTCATCACCCCCTGCCTCAAATCTCTATGAAAACCTCATGTGCTTTCATACCACTGCGTGACTGATCAGAGTGACGCATATCCAAAACACAGTCTGCACATCACAATGCCATCTGTTTTTTTTTTTTTTTTTTTTTTTTAAGGATCCTCTGTTCACTTTTTCTAAAACAGTCCTAATAAAAGTTCTTCCCATCGAGCCGAGCAGCGCTGAGTTTGTGAGTTCTTCTCTTCTGTTTTCGTCTTTTGTCGCTCTGCTCTGCGGTATGGAAAGAGCGCATCTCTGATATGCTTTGACTTTTTGCTTGTAAACGACTCTGACCTCATACATACTGTTGTGTGTGTGTGTGTGTGTGTGTGTGTGTGTGTGTGTGTGTGTGTGTGTGTGAGTGAGTGTGTGCGCGCATCTGAGCAGAAATAGATTTATGTGTGTGTGTGAGCTGTTTTAAGATTAGCATATGTACTCAGTGGCGGCTCCCAGTAGACACGCTTTTTAACCAGAAATGTCTCAGTTCATTCAACAACACATTTAAGCCAGGCCTCACACCAGTGCCCATATCACTCCTCCCGCAGCACTCCTCTCATCTCACACACCAAATAACTCTCTGTTTTTCCCAATAAATCATCAAAGGGTCCAGAAAAAAGTTGGGGAGTCTGCTGGAAGTTTTTGCATTTGTCATCTTTTCTGAAAAGAGCAGCTGGTGTGAGGATGTTTTTTTTTTTGTTCAGAGCAGAGGAAGAAGTTGTTCTCGCGGCTGAAATGTTTGCGATATGGATTTTGTGTACGTGTCTGGAAACTGCAACGAGAGTGAGCTCCGTGCTTTAGATGCTGTCTGACCTGCCAGGAACTGAAATTCAGTCACTCGCTCATCAGCCTCCACTTTCCGCTCACGCATCGGCCGTGACAATTAAATCCCTTTCGATCCTATCTTGTTTGGAGATAGAAGAAGCAAACTCTTTGTTCTATAAAGTGATCCTGAAATTACACGCTTGACCACAGTGGAAAATGTATTTTAGTAAGTCGTCGCAGTCTCCATATCGCTGTTGTAGTGATGCATCAAACGGATTTCAGTTACTATTAATTGCACCTGTTATGTATAGGACAATCATTTTGTAAGCCTGCTGCACAAGCACAGTATCTCACACGTATAATAAATGCCATAAAAAGCTGGCATATGTGTTGACTTATAGTTCATGGTCGGACCATGTTGTTTTTTAGTTGTATTTCCTACATTCTGTCATTTACATACTGAATACAGGACTATTCTGTGCAACTGGCATATTCATGTTCTTCCATATACCGTCACAGAGAGCAGGGATCACGGTGAGCAGAAGGTTTTGCAGTGGAAATCACTTTACTAGATGTGTGTTAGTGAAAAGAAGAAACTAACCAAGCTGTATTTCCGACTTACTTCAGGTTGTCCTCAGTGTGAATAATCTCTACCAGCATCAGAAAGACGAGGACAAGTAGTCCATGCTGACCAAGCACAGGTCTTTAGGTCCTTGTGTGGTTTCCCTGTAGCTGTGGCAGCCCTGACATGTAGTTACATGTTTGAGGAGTCAAGTGTCAGGAGTAGTGTCGTTTCTGAGGCTATACATTTAGCCCCTGCAGGTACAGTATAACCGCTGAAATGCACAGTGTGTAACATCGGCTATCAGCTGTCTCTTAATCAAAACAATAACAAAAGGCGGCGTTTGGTGATGTTGTGAAATAACACAGGATCATGGGAGTTGTTTCTTTACCACCATTGCCGTCAGCTTCTGCTGGTTTGGCTTCCTTCAGTGTCGGGCGTTCAGGAGGTTTTTACAGAGAGCTGAATTATCCACAGAGGTGTCGTTCTCTCCGTAACAAACTAAAGCAGTTTCACATTAAAAATCAGTGTTTCTCCGACGCTGTTCAGCAGACACAGGACGTCTCTGAGCGGCTGTGAGCTGATCTGCCTAACATTTAATCAGCTTTTTTCTCTCATAACTTAAGTCCTTCATCTGGTTAAAATACATAGTTAAAAACCACCAAGGTGTAAAAAGTGTATCTTAAAATTGTGCCTTAAAACACTTCTGGCAGGCAACCACAACGCTGTCACATGTGCATAAGGGATATGACGTGATGCACTGTTACCATGATTTAAATCGCGTATTTCTCTAGGTTTAAAATTTTCTGGAAACACACTGTAATGGAAGAACATGACTCAAACATTTATACATATTATAGGTCCAGTCATTTTTAGACAGTTTAATGTGGAAAAGCATATTATAACTTAAATGCAGAAATATAAAACAAATGAAAGGGTTAACTTGCCCTTGTCAAGCAGTAACACTCCGGTCGTAATCAGGATTAAAAAGTGAGTTAACGTTGCTCTTGCTTGGTGTTAAAGGTCAGAATTTGGCCTTTAGCATTATTATTCACAACATTTCACATGGCATCCATCACAGCTTAAGGGAAGGGACCTTTCATTTAATAAATGTGTGTGGATAGGTTTATTTTAGGTTAAGGTGAATGGTCTGATGAGACAGATCAGGAATCTTCCCGCTAGATGTGTGTGAAACAACTGTAAGCCTATTACAGCTCAAAGACATAAGATGTTGCACTGATGGAGAACCTGTTGTTCAGCTGTGTTCATTTTTCTTGTGTTCATTGTTTACCTTCAGAATTTTTTTTTATCTTATTTTGATGTAAAAATCTCTTCAGCTTTAGACTACACTAGTTCGCTTGAGGCACCTTCGGAAGTCATATTAATAAAATTGTTTACGGTGGCTGAGATGCTTTTTGAAGCGCAGGGAGGCAGGCTTCATTGCAGCTTTCACAGACTGACACCCCTGACGTTGACTCAAGTAATCACTAGCACTGAAATTACTTTTCAGGAGTGAGAGGAGGTTTGCGTCGGGAAAAGTCTTTATTTATCTCAGCAGGAGCAGCTTTCTGATATTTTTGGAGCAAGTCAAAATTTGTTTGTCCAACCTAAACTGAATCCTCAAACGTAACAAGCCCTGTAGCTTCGGCCTCGCCTCCAGCTTCTGCGACTCCTGGCTCATGACATTTTCAGAGCCGTGGTTTTTAATCATGACCGACTTGGCCACATATCAGGCTGAGTGAGATTTATGGCCCCTTCTCTCCGAGAGCCTGTACCTCTGGACCGGCCATAATAGAGAAACACACAGAATGGTGTTTACATGGAAGGTGCTGCTGTGGACCTGTTCCTGGGGCCGGCCAAGGGTTGTTTGGTTTGCTGATTAGCAGCTCCCTAGAGGCCTGGGTGTGGATGAGAGTCTCCATAAGTGTGTCTGGATAGAGTTGTTTTTTTGTTTTTTTTACCACAATTTTATTAGATGATTTTATTTTCGAGGAATAAAAAGTCAGGTAGAGTTTGATATGCTACTATTTCAGTAGAAATCTGAACCACTGGATTTAAACCAGGGGCGAAGTTAGCAAACAGGCGCCGATGACTCCTTGCAGAGGGGGCTAGGACCTGTAGTGGGTCCTTATACAAACTATTATAGGCTATATGGAGATATAAGACAGATCTGAAGGGAAACTTAACGGAAGGGTGGAACGGAGAGAAATTCAGAAACATAAATCATTCAATGAAATGCAGAATGTTTACTTTCAACCGTTCACTTCTGTAATTCCAAATTTCAATGAACCAAATGACGTCTTAAAATTGAAAATACTCCTAGGAGAAGGTGATCGATAGATATCAGCATGCCACAACCTGAGGGTAAGGAGTCACGTAGACACACACACACACAAATAATGAACATATATAAATATATAACTAATGTATTTAGTATTTTTGGAAAATGTGTTTTGATTCTTTGGTAATATTTATTTTCCTAAACTTACATGACAATAAAACACCTTTGAATTGAATGGAGAGAGAGAATGGGAGATTGACTTTGGTGATGATGATGTCATATCACCTCTTTATTTTATTTTATTTATTTATTTATTTTCACACTTTTATTGTTACAAAAAACATTGAGCGACTCAGAAATCCAGCAAACATTCCGGCACGACACCACCAACCAAATCGACTCAAAGCGGCGGGCGCCCTGTTAAGGGGGCACTAAGGGGGTGGAATCAATGACAATACAAACAGTGTCCCTGCTGCTGCTGTTTGCTGCATAAGGCAAGTGGTGGGGGGTTTAAATTGATTATTAAATAACACTGTATACAAGGTGCTCTGCCGCAAAACATCGAATTGCCAAAAAACCTTTTGAAAAATAAACAACTGAACATAATGAATATGTGTCAGTAATGATATTGTGGCAGGCCTCCACAAATAAATCAATGGTGGGGTTATCACCTATCACCTGACCCCAAATGTTAATGAACTGTTTTACAGCATAAGCATCAACATCATGTTCAAGTTTGCACTTATTCATATGTGCGCACATGCCAACACACAAACACACATGCCTGCACATACACTAGCTGTGTTGCTCTCCGGGGTCTCAGCCCGAGCGCCGCCTCGACCTAGATGAGTCAGGTTTGATTTGGGGAGTGAACTCCGTGGCACCCTTCCCCTCCCCTCCCCTCCCCTCCCCTCCCCTCCCCTCCCCTCCCCTCCCCTCGTCTCTGAGATCTTCATTGTCGAGGGAAACAGTCTGTGAACAGCGCACACACACACACGCACACATGCACACTGGAGTTATTGTTGTTTTGTTGTTGAAGAGTCTAGGTGTCTGCTGTGGGAGGCCTCATCTCCGAGGGCTTGAGGAAGGTTGACATCCTCTCCTCTTTCTCTCCAGTAAATAGTCTGTACTGTCTTTCTGTCAGGAGGAGAGAATCAGTCTCTGTCTCTCTCTATTTCTTGTTCAAAATGAAAACGGGATGGCTGACTCAGCAACTCTGTGGGAATGCAGCTCTCTCCTTTCTCAGGCTTTGACTTATGGACTGTGATAGGACATCATACCAACACCAAAACCAACATGATTGACGTGAAGTTTTTTAATTGAAGACTGAACCAAACAGAGTAGAACTTTCTGGGCACGTGGTCGGGTCCTTGTTGAGTGGTAAAGTTTGGCGATAAAATTGAGATTACAGGTGATAAATTATGTTTTTTTCTGAACAAAGGAAATCACACACAATTTTGATTTCTCTGTAGACAAGTCATTTTATGCACAAACAGCTGAATGGTGCACGGTAAATACAAGGTACACAAACTAGTAACATACGAGAAACACTGTTTTTTTTTGTTTCCCCAACACAGATTTTCAGCATTTTATCTTGGCTTGCTAATGCACGTTTATTGATTTATTTTGTCTTAAAGGTTTTGGTCTGTGATGACAAGGAAATGAAAGAGAAGCTAGCAGACGCTCCCTGTTCTATTACCATTACCAGTCACAAGCAGCTGCAATATGATTGAGAATTTGCTGCGAAACAAAGAGGACACGAAAAACAAAAATTGATTTCTATGCATGTATGTCTGCACATACCAGAAAGCTCGAGCGCGCGCACACACACACACACACACACACACACACACACGCACACACACAAATCTGCACATACCCAGTGGATAGACAGTGGGGCACTTAGCTCTACAGCCAAGTAGGCTTTTTGTTTTCATAAGTGCCCCTTTGCTTTAAAGTGTTTTTCCATCCATTTGATTTCATCTTCCAGCCTTACTAAAGGTCAACAGTTGATGTTTATTCAAAGTCTGTCTCTTCTCTCTTTCTGACATAACTTCAGATTAGAGTTTGCTAAACACTTCACAGGAGCACTCGGAGAGGTGTTCTCGACCCTATTTTGGCTTCAGTTGACCAGCATCCTATTAAAAGTCTTCTACATATTTCATCTCTTTCTGGTTCCCACCACTGCAGAACTCTATTGCCCCCCACCCCCTCCTCCAGAAAAAAAATGGAACCTTTTGTTCCCCTGTGGATGATTCAGGTCAGGGTGTATTCAGTGGAAATCCCCCTCCACTGCACACAAGGGACATCAATATGTAGTCAGTGGTTGGAGAGAGAGTTAAAATGGCTCAGTGCCATAATTTATTCAGACATTGAACTGGCCCAGGCTTGAAGTATTCAAAGTAGCCCAGAAAAAAAAAACAGCTTTTAGACATTTCATGAAGCCATGGTCAGATGGCATTTATATTTAAATCAGCTCGATGTGAAAGCAAAGACTCGGAGTATGCCAGGGCTAGAGGGCCACAAGAGAAAATATCCAATTCACACACCAGACAGTCCTCATCTCTGGTTGGCTGATAGTGCCTGTATGCTTACTGGATGCACACGTTTGTGTTTAAATTCTGGTGAAGACCTGACTTCATTTATTCCATAACCTTTCACCCACATCTTACTGTACAGGAAAATTCCACCCCTGGATGCATCGTAGCATGTTGTTGTGTGTAATTGTTCAGTGCACTGCAGATGTTGTGCTGTAACTGTGTGAAGAGTAGCTACTTTTCCAAAACTGACCCCTCGAGGTGGATTTACACTTTAATCAGAACCTTCATGAGTCAAATTCCCAACCATGTTTTCTTGATTTTCCTTCACATATTGACAACCTCCTGTGTACAGGCGTCGGCTTGTTGAGGTGTCAATGAAATCAATGACACCGGAGCAAATGGCGTTCTAGTCAAGAAAAAGTCGTGACAGCACTGAATGTGATTTATAGAAGTTTTTGTGTGTGGAGGAACTGATTTACCTTCTTCGTTTACACTGGATTTGTCCTTGTATGATTGATGAACATCTGTAAAAAAAAAATAAAAATAAAAAATGGATCAAGAAAGAAGATCGTTATCTAATTCTTAGGGACTGACACTAAACATTGCACTAATTCAAGCTCAGCACATCATAAAAATGTTAAGTAACCTATTACCTCTGGACTTGTATGCTGAGATGTTATTTCCCACAGCAGCTTTTAACTATATGCACTTGAGACTATATACGAAATCTGAACTGGCTTCTTTTGTAATTGATGAGTGGCAGAATTTGACTGGATTGTTGTACCCCTGTGTGGCCTTTCACAATACAACTACACAAACACAAACACACACTCGAGCTCTCTATCCTTGGCGTGTCCTCTCTGGAGCCTTATCGGTATGCTGAGGCATGAGCTCCATTACCCTGAGTTGGCAGCCAGTCAGGACGAAGGGCCACTCCCTCCTCTTCAGGTATACTAAGGACACTCTTTCTGTTTTGCCATGCCATTTGAGTGATTGGAAACTTCCACAGCTAATACATTAGAGCTGACCCCCATCTCTGTCACCACCGAGTTGGAAGCTGATTTTTGCTACGTCACTAGAGCCACTTGAGGAAAACATGGGGAAGTAAAGCGAAATTGATAAAACTGTACTACAGGTTGGTGATGTTTATGAACAACTTGAATGATGACTATATAAATAGTATGTGTAGATTTTTTATAATTTTTTATTTAGAATGTTTTTGTAGTGTGACATTTTGACACCATATAATCAATTTTGCACCACAGATGTAGCCAACAGGTCATCCAGCTAATTACACTTAAAGTGATAGTTCAGGTTATTTGATTAGGGGTTGTTACCTGCAGTATGTCTGGGTCAGCACACTCCCAGTTTGGAGAAGCGGTTGAGTGTATGCTGTATTTTGAATATTATCGATGCTTTGTATTGCCATCAAACAGCCCAGAAATCATGACTCAAAGAGCTGATTTGAAGCATAATACAGTGGTAAAGGATGCAGATATTCAAGGGTTGAGTAAATGTAGTGCCAAAGGAAGGGGGGGGGGGCTTGTAAAGTGCTTAAATAATGCACATATTATAGCATTGTCTTGTCCGAGGTTTGATAATAACACACAAAGCGAAACAGCCAGCTAATGGAAGCATAGGTCTGCCCCAAAAACTAGTAGCTAGCTATATCAGCCAAATTTAACATCACCTGAGCGAGCACCTAGCCACGACGTCCCTGCTCAGCATTTCACCTGCCGGCTCTTTACTGGATACTTAATATCTGTTATTTTGGAACAATTCACTGCATCCTCCTCCAGTCATTTTTTTCTTTCTAATTCTCGCCTTCTCCGCACCAACTTTCTCCTCTTCTCTTTTTGACCCTGCCCATGCCTCCAAACAAACATGAAAGGCGAAAACACACGTTCCATGGATAATACCAACACATCTCCCATAACTCTGTATGAGCCCGAATGGGAGTTCATAGCTGTTATTGGGTCGTAAGCTGGACTACTTACAATTCAAGGCACACCGCGGTTGCACCACTTGAGGAGGAGCCCCCCCCCCCCCCACCACTGCTGCAAATATAGACTTGGTTGCGGTTTGTGCGCTGGTAGAGACAAGGGGCTGTGAGTGCACAGTTTAAGCTTGCCGAATGGCCTAACAAGGTACCCGACTTTTATATAATACAAGATTCACAATAATAAGTCCAGCCCAGAAACGCTTAAGGTAGCACCTCACGCAACCTCACATCAAACAACCCAAACTTTCCCTCTGAGCAGGTAAAAAACACTCACACTGTTCTGTTCATCCCTGTAGCTTTCTAACTTCTAATATCAGACACTTTAACATGTATAATGTATATATCAATCGACATAAATTCAAGGGGAAAACATCCTTCTTCATTGTAAAAGCATCTAAATCTAGAAAGGGCACCAGAACAACAAGCAGCATCAAGAGGACCTGAAAGGCCTCTAAAAGAATGTGACTGTCTGAGTGGGTGTCCTTAAACGTCATCTCATTCATAAAGAGGAATAACATCTTGTCAAGGATTAATGATAGTGTTTATTAATGTTTTTGTCTGACAAGCACTTGGCTGGAGACGGGCGCTAAGTGGACTTGACAATATGTGACAGTTATCTCCTCTCAACACGAGCCGTTTCCATTCCTGACTGAAGTAACACACTCTTTGCTAGACTGTCATTGGTATTTGCTTTGGAATTTGTGAGTGAAGTGAAAAGACAGAGAGGGTCTTCTTTTTCTTCTTCCCAAACTAATGACTGAATAATTACTTGGTGGAAAATAGGCCATCACCGTTTCCATTTGAAATCTGTAACACCTAAACATTTGCTGATTGGTCTGAGATGTGTCCTCCCCTTCACAATAGTGAGTCCACTGAACTCATCTACAGCTGGTTGATATTCTTAACAAGTCATTTACTGGCTTTATTTCCACTATTGGCTGATAGTAGTGCTTTTTGATTTTGAAGTAGGTGCATGTTGTTTGTTGTAACTGAAACGAGGCCCACAACATTCACTCACAATTTATCCCTTCCTATGTCAAACTGTTTGCTCGTCATTTGGCCGTAAAATATAGCAACGATCAGGAGCTGTGCCCGTACTGTAGACCCAGAATCACGTTGAGTTACCTTACAGCAATCAGAATTTCTAAGGTTCTGCAATCTAATACTAAACTGAATGACTTTGATATTGACTTTCTCCCAAATTTCTTTGCCTGGGGATCAATAGAGTGTTATCTTTCCTTCTCTGTGTATATGGCAATGCTTTTATCCTCAGCGATTCATACAAGCGAATATATTTCTCCTCCAAACAAGGTGAGGGTGAAAGATAAATAAAGGACAGAGCAATACGAGGTAATAGCCCCTGGAGAGTCCGACCTCTTCCCTGTGGTGAATTGTAGTGTGTGTACATCTCTGTGACCCTGTGCCCCGGCCGTAATCCCTCACCATGGGGGCTGGATTAGGGCCTCGTCTTATTAGCCACCGCCCTCCCACCACCACCTCCAGTGGTCTCGCTCCCTCTTCAGCCTGGATCGATGGCTGGCTCGGTCTGAAGTGGCGGCTCTGGTTATTAAACGTGGGACCAACCAAACCCTTCGGACTGCCGGGATAATCCCATCACAAATTAAGCAGAGGAAAATTGGTCGGGGAGAATGGGGAGGGGAGCGAATCTTCATATTGTGACCTTCTAAACAGTGAATGCACAAACAAGCACACACTTTTAAAAACTCTCTTATTTATCATACGTTAATCTGTGAGGATTTGAACCCGTGATGGATCAGCATTTTATTAAAGAGCGGACCTTTTCTGGGAGTTTTTTTCAATGTTTAGGAGCCAGTGGCGTCGTAAAACAGCCAGACATTATTAGTTGATGTGTAATCATAGATCAGAGGTGTAAACAGGGTCAGAAGATGCTGTTTTCTCCCTCAAACAAAGCAAATCCTTTATAAATCTCACTCACGCGTATCCAAATCTGTGAGGTTTTATAATCTTGAAGGGAACGTGTGATCAGCAGCGATGAGATTATCTGATGAAATTGGAATTGCCCAATCTAGCAATTTATAAATTCAACATTAACCTCCTAAGACCCGAACTCTTGCATGGCGTGCATTTTTAATTTCAGTATAATATCCTCATATGTTGTCACCAGGCCCTTGTTGAGAA
This sequence comes from Seriola aureovittata, assembly GCF_021018895.1. Classification (NCBI taxonomy): domain Eukaryota; kingdom Metazoa; phylum Chordata; class Actinopteri; order Carangiformes; family Carangidae; genus Seriola; species Seriola aureovittata. The sequence continues at coordinate 4,907,344 of NC_079383.1, read as the reverse complement.
AAAGTTAGTATTGTGGTCTAGAGAACCCAAAATGTGAGGTCCACATATGTGGACGCCAGGTCCTAGGAGGTTAAATGATATCTTCTAGATTGTATCATACAGTGTGCAACACTTAATGAAATTCTGCATCTCACATAGGTTGTCCCAACTTTTCTTATCTACAGCATTTTAATTTAATTTTTTTGTGTGAGTTTTGGGTGAGTATGGTTTTTCAACTGATTCAAATCAATGATAAGTCCACAACAATGGACATCTTATGCTGTTACATGTGGAAACAATCATGCTGCATAAAGCAAGATCGATGTTGTCATGGTTTCCAAAGACCCAGATAAATGTCCAGTAAGAGCCCAGCCTTGAGGTATTCTGGGAAACACACCAAGGCTTTTAATCCACGTTAAGTGTCTTCTCAAACTCCCTATCCACACACACAGAGATACAACAAAAACAAGACTGTATTAAGCCTTAATATGGTATAATAGAATATAAACGTCCTTAATAATAAAAAGGATCACTTTATTGGAAAAAATACAGAGAAATAGAGATTTGATGTCGTGATGTTTTTTTTTCTCCAGTTTCTTTTTTTGCCTCTCAAATCCTCCCATCACTCACTCCCTGTCTTCCTGTGTTTGTGTGTGTGTGTCATCTCTAAGCCTGTCATGTAGGATAATACCGGACATTAATTACCCCCGCTGACTGAGGTGAACGTGATTACAGCCCTGAACTGGTCGTGAACCAGCCGTCACCGAGAGGGGGCAAAGTCTATTAAACGCCATTATTGAATCTTCAACCTAATTTAAGAGTAAACGCACAGCGACTGGCCGTCTGGCTGCTAGCTGCGGTTTCTTTACTTGATTTCCCCGACCTCCTTTGAGGAAGCCTACAGACAATTTGCCAAAATAAATGAAACACATTTGTAACAGAGGATTACAGAAAATATTAAAAGCTGCTGGTGTGTTCTGTCAGCGGGGTCTGTGTCAGCAGAGTGGCTCGGTCAAACTTTTAACCGGAGGTAGCGTGGGGGAATTTGAGTTTGAAAGTGTGCCTGTACAAGCTACCTGTTACTGCATGAGAACGTGACTTGCAGCCATGATTGCCTCACGAGAAATACAGTTTTATTAACTCAAGTTAGGAAAAGTAGTTTGAAAGTTCTGTCACCAACTCCATTTGCTGAGAGAATTCTTAGAAGTTTCCAGATGTCATCATACACAATGAATTCTCCCCCTGCTCTCTGTGGAAGAGAGGGGGCTGTGCTGTGGGACAGATTGTGACAACAGATCTGTTTCACCAAAACAGGACAAATGTTTCTGCATTGGCATCTGCCTCATACTGCAAGCGTCGGAGGTGCGGCTGAAACGTTTTCGAACCCCAGCAGTAAAGTTGGCAACAATAAGAACGGATTTTACGACATACATCTTAAAATTAATGACCGGCAGTATTCAGTAATTCCGCTGTATTTTCAAATGCGGTTTAATCACCATTAAACTATTGCGAAATCTAATGAAAGTAATGAAACAAGTCAGCAACACTAACATCAGTGTAAGGCTCTGTGATACAAACAGCTGTAATGTTAAATGGCCAGTGGATTGCTGTTCAACTCTACCAGACAAATCACTATCATATGTAATTGGAAAACCCCAGAACATTTTTTTAACAACCAGTGCCAATATTTTTTAAAAATTCTTGCTTTCTACAGTTATGGTCAGATCAAAGTTAGAGAAGGAAATAAGCTGTGGCAAGAAAATGATGAATAAGGAAATAGGGTTAGGTAACTAAAACACTCGGTCAAGGATAGGAAAGGATCATGGTTACGCTTAATAAAATGGCAAATGTTAATAGACCTTTTTCACAGCTTACATTTTGTGATAGCAGGAAAAGCACAGGTATAATCTACAACATTAAAAATGACGGTATTCCATTTAGGCTCACTTGCATAGGTAACTAAAAAATGAATTGGAACTGAGCCATTGTTGTTGAAATTAGTTTTATCTGGGCCTTCTGTTACAAGTCTCTGCCCGCACATCCTCACTTTTCAACTCACTACATAAAGGGCACTGTACCTCCCTGCACTGTCACTGAACACTGGCTGTGGACGTAAATATATGGACATAATTCTGTTGCTGCACCTGAAGCCGCATTAGTATACAAAACACTCACATACAGTCACCTTCACCTGTATGCAAACCCTAAACTATTCGGACTCCTACAAGTTAGTCATAGTTCAAAACTAAGCCGTGAAAGTCACAGTGAGTGTAATAGTAGAAAAAGCTTCAGTTCCCACGTCGATGAACAACCTTACAAGCAAAGTTTGGCGCCACAGAGTCCTGACCACAAAGTTATCACGTAGGAGAGGATTAAGCGGTGGGAAAAGGAGTGAAATATGTCAAAGAGAAATAGTAAGGAAGGAGAAAGGCAGAAGGTATGTTTTCTGATGGGAACATATAAGAGAAAGAACAGGTGAAGGACGCGAGAGAAGGGATGGGATTTACTGCGGCCAAGAAAGGTGCTTTGTGAAAAGATCCGCGTCTACCGTCTGAAATATACAGGCACTGACAAACACATGTTGATCTCACCTTTATTTTGGGATTCAGTCGCATAATTATACTGTCTCGTTTCTAACTACTCTGCAGGTGGCCTCAAGAAACACTTAGAGTTGCATTCAGAACTCCCCAGTCTTGTCACGGCATTAAATACGCACGAGTTGCGGCACAGTGTAAGCCATGATTAAAATGTGTCGCCTCCACCACTAAGACGTGTCTCTGGTGTATCAGATGGAAGCTTAGCACTGGCATATGCTCGCTGCAATGATCCGCCGATGGATGACAGGTGGTTATCCAACTATTTGCATAATTATGGGTGTAACGCGCAGACTGCTAGAATGTCATAAACAAATCCATATGGCCTTCTGGGAAAATCCAGATGATTCACACCACAGCTCATGGATATACTCGACGCCTTTCGCTGTGTAACAGGCATCGGCAGGATTTCTCGCTGAATGTTTTAACTGAGTGTGAAGTGAGGAGCAACTTCGCTCCCTCTACTTGTTTTGGCAGCTCTGATCGAATGTGGGAACTTTAGTTTCAGTTGCAGATCGGTTAGTGTGGCAGCTGTAACATGGGCCAGTCTTTCCTGGGCAGTTTTCTTGTAGATGTCTGATGGCTGGGGTAATTTTGGTTCTGAGACCTAGTTTCATTCTCTGGAGACTTTCCAGAATCAGCCTCAGTTGTTTAGTGCGGTATGTAAAAATCCCCCTTATCTTGAGAGTCAGTCATGATATATGTGCAATTTGCTGCAGTTACGATTGTTATTTTTAGAGCGGCTATAGGCTGAGCAGCGGCTTAGATGATCATTCACATGCATGCTTTTTTCTCATATTTACACAATTATAGCTGTCTGGGTAATTTTCCAGCTAAAAGCGAATCGACAGGGTATTTCTTTCACTATAGCGGGACTCAGGCCAAGCCTAACCTTCCATAGTTGAGTTGTACAGTGTTTCCTTGTGGGCTCAGTAGACCTTTTTATAAAAACAAAAAGTACTTATAATCACCACTTCCCATGTCTCAGCTGGGCTGTAGGGGTCTTGTGGCTACCACACAGAGCAAGGGCCCCAGAAATGTGTTGGAACACTGAGTTGGAAAGTGATCTGCTCAGTAAGTGGATAAAGCAGCAAGTGGTTTGTTGTTGCTCTAACTCTTTTTTTCCTCCCTGTGTCCCCTATTTTCTCTCATTCCATCGCTCTCCTTTTTTTTTTTTTTTTTTTTCCACCCTCTTTCTACTCCACTCTCCCCTCCACAGACATGCCTCTCCACGTCCGTCCCAGCAGTGATCCCTCCCTGGTCGACCTTCCTGTGGGTGAAGTCTCAGTTGCTCCAGAGGAACCGTCCAGAAAGAACCCAGCTCGCTGGTCCACAACTGCTGGTTTCCAAAAGTACAACCACAAGCCAAACACAAGCACTGGTACTGGCAGCCTGGAACGAAAGGTAACATGTAAATCTGGTCAGTGTGTTTACCTTGACTTTTGACTGCTATTAAGAGTAATACTTATAAACTACTGCGTACTGCGATGCACCATTTATGTCGTAAAGGTTTATGTCGACCTAATAAGGTGTTAAAACTGTGCAGAGCATAAAAACAGATCGACGTAGCATTCATTCTTTATAACACCGCTGTCAAGTAGTATATACTGATTCTCTTGCATCGGGCCCAGAAGTTATTTTCCACAGTGCTGCAGATGAACTTGAGCTGCATCAATTATAATGTCAGAGATATGTGCTCTGAAATCTGCCAACCTCCAGCAGTCTCTGTTTTCAACTTCCTTACCGAGCTTTCTTCCCTCATTCTCATTCCTACTCTCCTCTGCACCCCAAATCAAAGAAATAACCATTAGATATGAAACCTGCGTTGCCCTGCTTGCAGATATCCAGCAGTGCCATAGATACTCTTTATCTGAAACTAGTTCCTTCTGATAACACCCTTTCTTGTCTTCTATAAAGACGAGCACAGATTGTTAAACCCTTCCCCTTTGTTCGAAATTCACCTTTTTTCTGAGACTTTCTAAGCCTCTGATTATAAATCCTAAAAAAAAAAAGGAAAAGCGTAGCTCAGGTACACCCTCCCCTGCAGCTTCCAAAAGAGAAGCAAAGCCAATTAATTTCTCAAAATGGCTGCCCCCACATGGTGCTTATAAACCTCCTACATCTTGCAGAGAAAGAGATATGCTCCCAATGAAACAGGGAGGTTAGAAAAAGAGAGACGATTGAGTGCTTGGGATGTGACACGGCAACCCTGCACATAATTAGTTTGTCTAGAAGCGTTGTCTGATAACCTGATTTTAAGATCCTTTAGTTTACAGAGCCCCAACGGTGTAGCAGCAACACTCTGCGGTGGGGGGTGGAGAAGAAAGTTTGGGGTGACGTGGTTTTCAGACTTTTCATTTTGTCAGAGAAGCTTCCTTTTTGGCCCGAGCGAAACTGAGCAAATATGTAAGAATGTTTGTGAGCTCAAAGAGAATAAAACGTGTAAAAGCAGAGGAGCAGAAGTGTCGAGAGATTCTCACTCAGACTTTTTCCTGCAGTTTGGCCCCTCTGCTCTGCCCCGTGGCTTCCACTTTGTGTACACTCTGCAGGATATTAATATTTTGTCGCTTTGCACTGTGAAATAAGCAGGGTTTGGGTTGCAGACTTTACATAACAGGATTTAACAAATAATTGCGCTCAGTGATTAAAAACTGTAACTGTGACATTACAGTGCAGATTACATGGGAAAATGGATATCTTTTTTTTTTTTTAAACTGGAATACGCAAAAAAAGTTAAACTTTAAATGTGGACATATGATTGACAAGGACATCAGAGGTTCATTTCAAATTATGGCGAAAGTACATTTTTTTCTATAGTATCTCATTTAGCTCTTGACTTTCATCTGCAGCAGGTGATCAGTTATCTGAATGAAATCAATTTTGTCATTTTCCTGTCACTGCTGACCCGTTTGAAAAATAACGAGCTAACACCGGGAGGCTGTCATCTTTATTGTCCAGTTTCTGACAGAGCTATTAGATTTTTTTTTTTTTTTCAATAAAAGGGGAGTCTTAGTCCACATAATCCTCAGTATCTCTTTTTCATACATCCAACTGTCATATATTCACCAGCAGTCCAAGATGAAGTCTATTTTTATTCAATCAGCACCAGATGTTGAGTGTATTAGTCGACATTGACTTTGATATATTTATGTCCTGGCGCTAACATTGTTCTTAGAGGGACCATACATCAATGATGAACACTGCCAAAAGAGTGTATGGATGCAAGCCATACACACAGCATACACATAGACTCTCTCCACTGTCTGGGATCATTTCACACTAAAGGCTGCCACGATCTGTTCAATTCCCCATGAGTCCGGTTGGGGCTGACTCCAGCTCGGTTCTGCTAAATCTCCACAATATAAGCCAATGGGACTCCTCAGTCATCGGCCAGCACTGTAAACTCATCACGTCTCCCAATGACTTTACAATACCTCCAACCCTGGGTTCTCCACGCTTAGCACAGTCAAATAAAGGAATTAGGCAGTGGATATGAGGCTGTTGATTTACTGTTACCTCTCTGGTATCTGGGTCCCTCCGCGTTTTACGATCTGATGTGTCGTAAAAAGTTCGTGGAGAGAGGTCCTTTGTCGCGGCGCGCTGCATTAGTGGGGGCCGAGGCCGTGATGGCTATCAGGGGCCGTCTCTGCAGAGCCCGTGTGTCCGGCTGAGTTTTACAGTCCTGTCTGCCGTGCTTCCTCAGGCCCCGTCATGCTACATTCAGCTGCACTAAAACACACATGGCTTATTACATTATGCAAGGGATAAGGCACTCTCTCTCTCTCTGTCTCTGTCTCTCTCTCTCTCGCCCTCTCTCTCCCCCTCTCTCTTTTTGGCATTGTTCATAGTTTTTATTTTGTAACTTGCTGAGCAACTTGTTTTGATTCGCCTTTGTTCGTGTTTCCGGCAGCCTCTCATCTTGTCTCTCATGCTGCACCGAGCCACTCAGGAGTTTTTTTTTTTTTTTTCCCTCAAGTTTTGTGTCTCTGGTCTTTTGTTGTGTGATGCCTCATTAAAGAAATCCAAACTTCTGCTCTGTCTCTCTCGCTCTTCAGCTGCCATTTCGTTACTCATCAGACCTTCAATAATTCTCACTCTGTTTGTCTGTCTTGGTGAATCATTGTCTCTGCTGTGATTTTTTGATTTTTTTTTTTTAATATTAATTTGCTTTCATTTTTATTCAGCGAGCCTCAGCCAGCATGTCTTTCAATCACTGAGATTTCAAAGCCGAGGCTAGCATGTCTAGAATGTAATCTGGTGCGCTTGTGTATGTTTTTGTGCTTGTGGCCATTGTAATAAGTCTGCTGAAGTCTGCTGGTGTCTGACATTACCTTGGCAGGAGCATTTTGGAAGGTGATTTTTGTGTAATGGAAGAGCTCAGCTGTGGCTGTCTTATTATGAGAGGCCTCTTATTAGCAGCTCAAGTTTAGATGTGGGGAGGGGTTAGGGGCGAGGGTGAAATGGAGTGAGACTTGAATGAACAACTCAGTGTTGGTGTGTGGCACTGCTCCAAGACAAACTAACCACCTTCCACAGCAAAACGTCTGTCATCCAGCTGCTATAGATAGCACTAATCTGCAAAACTGCCTGTTTAAAGGCCAAAAAATATGGAGGATGGATCAGATTTGAAACTCTTTGTTGATAAAGGATTTCAGATGGCTGATTATGTGCCTAGTCGTGTCTTTGTGGCAGCAGTGGTTTGATCAATGTAAGTAAATCTTCTACTGACAGTAGCTTTGGTGTCATAGTCATGCGGTGATGTTAATCTCTCCACCTCCTCCTGTTACTCTGCAGGGCAGAGGAGCCCACGCCTACAGGAGTCTTCCACGAGATGCGAGTGGCTGGACCACTCAGTTCCAGAGAGAGATGACTCGCTCCTCCCTCAGCGCCAACCATCCAATGGTGGACCAGTGGCTCGACAGACATGAGCAGGTATAGTTGTGGAATAATACGGCTAATATTTGCGGTTTAAAGAATGAATTTTAGCCTACTATTGCAACCATTGCAAATAAACCCAAGCAGTAAGTTAAACTGAAAAGGTAGTGATGCTCCACTTCAATAAGCCAGATTAGCATCCACCCCTACACTGACCTCATTAAGTGGACAAGGTGTCAGCCGTGACGAGTCGAATCCACATTAAATACAGCGTTAATGTCCATGTCTTTCAGTTAGATTAGTTCAGTCATGGTGGGCCAGCCACTCTGCCGCAGTGGGCCCACGCCTCATGCTACCTTACATAAGTGATTAGAGTGAGTTTCACACGGTGATGTATAGAGAATTAAAGTTTCAGAGAGCACAGCTACTGGATCGGTACTCGTCTTGGAAGATCCCATAAATCGGGGGTTTACATTTGGTCTTGGGAGACAAAAATTTGGATCTATGCGTCCATGTTGAAAGGTATAATAACTGTAACCAAACTATGCTGCACTCTTTCAGGCAGTTATTATTGTATGGATATAGGAATAATTTTAATTTACACTTGGCAGCCATGTTTCTGTAATAATACGTCCCGCTGATTGACAGCAACATATAACATAAGGTAGCAAGAGTAGCAGCATGGCTGACGTGTATTTTTACTCTGCAGATTATCCACGTCTACACTTCACACTGTGCTGCTTCGTGTCATAACGTATCACATGTTACCATAATGTAATAACAATGGTAAGCACAGTAGTGACAGACAACAGGGTGGTGAAGTACAGCGACGCTGACTGCTCACTGCCCGGGCCGACGTGAAACCGAAACGGCGGCTGACATCAGACTTCATACTCCTGTTCTGCTTTTTATAAAGTAACAGTGTACACTCTTAGTCATCGCAGGCTTGTCTCCTCACTTCACACCTCCTCGCTCTGTCGGCACTTTGTGATTGTCTCACTCTGTGACTGGTCCCTCTACTCCTCAGCCTGTCAGAGGAGAGGAGGAAAAAGAATTCCTTTTAAAAGTTATTAAAAGTGACAGAGGCTCTCTGCTGGGAGAACAGAACAGAAATGACCTTGAGGGGGGGTGTCAGACACGCTGAGCTCCACGTGAAGAGGATTTCTCTCAGTTTGCCTCTCCGTCTTTGCCCATCTCTGCCTCAGCTACTCGCCCTGACCCGTGTAGGAGGTGTTTAATCGATCTCTCCTTTTTGTTTGAGTAAGAGAAGAGCAACCAGAGGGCATGAAATGTGTAGGGGTGATGCAAGAGTAAACGAGGAAGTAGTAAAACCATTAGAATATGAAAGAGCCGACTGAGAGTCACAGCTACCAAACCTGTGGCTGTTATTATTTATTTCACAGACATCTTTCCTGCGTTGTGTTCCATTTGTCTTGCCAGGATTACACATGTCTAGGCTACAGTGATGTGGGTTTCTAGTAGTTCTGTCTGCCTCTCTTTTTCTAGTCTCATTGAAAATCCACCTGGCCAAGGTTCATTGTTACCGTTGGTGCAGGAAATATTGAGGAAATGTTTTAATTCTTAAGTCTTGTTTTGCAGTTTTTTGTCTCTGGCTAGACAGTCAGTCAGGACAAAAGAAGTTATTTTAGTGCTGTATGAATCAGTGTGTATTTTGCATGCGGGCGGCTATTATAGTGTTGCTTCGTTACTGTGACTCTTATTCAAGTTCATCTTGTTATTACTCACCTCCCTCACTGTGCATGTAGAGCATGTTCTGACTGAAGTCATGCGAGAACATGAAAATGCGCACTAGTTGGTTTGTAAAACTTTTTATTTATTTTCAAACTGATCATTATGTACATTTTAGTTAAGCTTGTGGGGGTTTTGAAAATGTTTTATTTATATGATGATATATAAAACCATACATGAAAATATCCAAAAGAATGTGAAAACTTCAGGTTACGACATAATGTGTTAACCAATGAGCTTTAGAGGTTCTGGTAAGTGGATTTTGTTACCTTTGAACAGACAATGGCGAACTGTTTCCAGTCTTTGTACTAAGCTAAACAGCTCTTAGCAGTAGCTTTCCTAAAATGTCAAACTGTTCCTTAAACATTGAAGATAATATCCTACAGTAGTGAGAGTTGTTATATTGGTATTGTATGAAAAATCCTCTTTCTCCTTGTGTGAATATTTCCATTTCTCCATGCCGGCAACAGCCAGAACTGGAGGCATTATGTGTCCGTCCCGTTCTCCTGAATGTGATATCTCAGTAGTGCCTGGAGGTAATTCTTCAAATTTAGCATAAACATTGACTTGGACTCAATGATGAGGAATTTGGTTTTCAAAGGTCAAAGGTCAAGGTCACAGGGACCTCATAAAACATGGTTTTGGCCTTGTGAGCGGAATATTTTTGGAACTCCTCAGGGGAATCTCTTCAAATTTAACACAAATGTCCAATTGGACTGAAGAATGAACTGATTAGATTTTGGTGGTTAAAGGTTAAAGGTCAAGGTTACTGTGACCTCACAAAACACGGTTTTGGTCTCTTGAATGTGACATCTCAAGACTGCTTTGAGTCAATTTAACTAAATCTGGTCAAGTTCAAAGGTCAGAGAGAGGCTCTGAGCCTCTCTTCTGATGGGCTGTTTTCTGTGTGATCGAATAAAAATATAGCAGATTTCAGGTAAACACCCAAGAGAAATCAAATTCTGCAAGGTTGGATGGTGGGTCCAGGTGGGCGGGGCTTGGAGCATGGCGGAGAGTGGCAACTGCTTTGTTGTGACATCAAGTTCCAGACGTCCTGACGGCTCGTTTTAAGGCTCAGTTTCTGAATACAGGCGGTGAGCATTTCTCTGTGGACCGAGCGCTTTGATACTTTCACAGTATTAATATAGAACCTAGACCTGATCTATAATCAAACTACACATGGGCATCTATCTTTATACAATTACAGGTAGATGTGTTCATGAATAACCGCAGGGACTCCACGGTGTAAGAATTCACAGGTGCCTGTAGAGCCGGAGTTTTTGTAATCTGACAGTTATATGACTAAGATGATTCACAAACCACAAATCTGCTCATTAGAGGTGACACAGTGTTGGTTTCAAATAGGCACTTAATTAGCCAGTTGTTTCTCTCTCCTTCACTCACTGTATCTCAGCCTTGATCGCTGCCGTTCCCTCCCACACACGACGGTTTGATATTTTGTTTTCTTTGTGTATTTGACGGACAGGCAGTACAGCAGCATCGAGTGGGTTAATTAAAACAAATTGTGATCAGTGCTAAAGCGCTGGTGGAAATAATGAGTTGACACACACGCACACACACATATATGCCAAGGTTTTGGGGAAAATCACACCAATTAGAACTTGTTTGTTTATCATGGATTAGTTATCTGCTGTACTTCATTGTTCTGCTTTATGAGTAAAGATAAAAGCAAAAGATGATGAAAACTACAAGAGGGCACCACACTCATTTCTCTCTAGAACAAATGACGCACTCATTACTTTGTGTATATATATATATACGTGTGTGGGTGTGTGCCGTGCTGCAGCGGCATCATTTCTTAACTTTATACATACTTCTTAAGTTCTGAAGCACTCCCTCATCAAATCTTTTTTCCTTTAACGGCTGATATGTGCAGTGCAGCTCTGTTCTGCCCGGTGCACTCTTAAAGTGCTTTACTTCAGCATTTATATTTAAGCAGGCCGTCCCACCCCCTGCTATGAATTAGGAATGTGAAGTCAGGAACATTGACTTCTACGCTTCAAAGAGTTTCTGGGGAAGTCGGATGCACGACACCAGCGACCGTACAATCTGTGATTCTGTCGTCAGCGCAAGAACCCAGAGGTGATAAACTCGGAGAGGGATCTGAAGCCGGATGAATCCAGGAGAGGTTCTCTCAGGATGTTATTTCAGATTGCACTGTCTGGTTTCTTTCTAGAATGCCGCATACACGTATACATACATGTTCAGCATACACACTGATCACAAAGCCTTCTCTCCCCTAGTTCAGTCAGGTACTGGAAGTGTCTTATATTTAGCAAACCAGTCAATAAATTCACTTCAGTGTCAAATGGGTCCATTTGAGACTTCAGGAGTGCCAGCCCCCTAAATCCCTTTTCACTTCTCCACACGTGCACACACACACACACACACACACACACCCTGCCAACTGTGGCATGGAGGAAAGTGTGCTCTATCAGCCCATAAACACCAAGGCCTTATGAGTTATTCTTTATATAAACAGCTGACATTAACCGGCCTGTTATTCTGCTGATGAATGCTAATGGGCCTTCCCGCTCAGCATCACACACACAAACACACACGCTTACACGCATTTGGATCTGGCTGAGTGCTTCCCCACAGTATTATTGTGCGGCCTTGATGAGGGGACCGGAGGCCATTATCCTGAGCTGTACCAGAGGCGGGACTGACGCCAGCTGTCAGTCATAGAGGGATTTAACCCAGTCAGAGCAGCTCGCTTGGAGGGAGACTGAGACGGTTGAAGTGTGTCCAGAAAGCTCAGAGATTGAGGGTTTCAGAAGTAGTGGAAGGCAGGTATTTTATTATAGATACTCATCATCATGTTTTATTTATAGAACATTTTTTTAAACAAATAGTTATCCTAATATGATCTGAATTCATTTAGTGATTTATTATTTCCTGGCATCCAGTATACCACTTTGAAAATGCTGTTTCAAACAGTCAGACCCATAAAAGACTGAAAAAAAAAAACTAAACTAAACTGTTACATAACGGAGTCCAAAGCATGTTTGAGTAGAAACATCTCTGATCAGACATCTTTGATCAAGCGTCCAGCTGTCGGAGTGCCTCCCTCCCGCTTTGTTGTCTAAATGAGACACCTTGTCTGGCGAGTTTTAAAGGAAACCCAAAGTGGCGAGGTGCCCGGCGAAATCATCGAGCCAGCGTGTTGAAAAGAAGACGAGTCTGTTCAGCTTCAAGCCTGAAGAAGAGAAGCGAGGAGCCGTGTGAACACACGGCTTCACTTTTATATCTTCACATCAAAGATTTCTCACCAAACTAACGCAGATTACCAGTCGTAAACTGATTTGTCAATAAAATGTTCGTTTTCTCACATTCTTTTTGGCACCTCTCACTTCAGTCAGAAGGCAGCAGTTTTTTCTAATGTTATTACTGGTCTTCACACAGTGCCGCATTACTTTTACACAATATTAATTATGAATATTAATTAAATGTATTTTTTTTATCAGAATGTAAAATCTTTTAGAGATATGTGACCAGCTTTTAAATATAATCCTCAAAGTTACCCACATTGTTTGTTTATGTAGTGTAGTGTAGTGCAGTGTAGTGCAGTGCAGTGTAGTGTAGTGTAGTGCAGTGCAGTGTAGTGTAGTGCAGTGTAGTGTAGTGTAGTGTAGTGCAGTGTAGTGCAGTGTAGTGTAGTGCAGTGCAGGTAGTGTAGTGCAGTGCAGTGCAGTGTAGTGCAGTGTAGTGCAGTGCAGTGTAGTGCAATGTAGTGTAGTGCAGTGTAGTGTAGTGTAGTGTAGTGCAGTGTAATGTAGTGTAGTGCAGTGTAGTGCAGTGCAGTGTAGTGCAGTGCAGTGTAGTGCAGTGTAGTGCAGTGTAGTGTAGTGCAGTGTAGTGTAGTGCAGGTAGTGTAGTGCAGTGTAGTGCAGTGCAGGTAGTGTAGTGTAGTGCAGTGTAATGTAGTGTAGTGCAGTGCAGTGCAGTGTAGTGTAGTGCAGTGCAGTGCACTGCAGTGTAGTGTAGTGTAGTGCAGGTAGTGTAGTGCAGTGTAGTGCAGTGCAGGTAGTGTAGTGTAGTGTAGTGCAGTGTAATGTAGTGCAGTGCAGTGCAGTGTAGTGTAGTGCAGTGTAGTGTGCAGTGTAGTGTAGTGCAGTGTAGTGTAGTGTAGTGCAGTGTAGTGTAGTGTAGTGTAGTGTAGTGCAGTGTAGTGCAGTGTAGTGTAGTGTAGTGCAGTGTAGTGCAGTGCAGTGTAGTGTAGTGCAGTGCAGGTAGTGTAGTGTAGTGCAGTGTAGTGTAGTGTAATGTAGTGTAGTGCAGTGCAGTGTAGTGCAGTGTAGTGTAGTGCAGTGTAGTGTAGTGCAGTGTAGTGCAGTGCAGTGTAGTGTAGTGTAGTGCAGTGCAGTGTACTGTAGTGCAGTGTAGTGTAGTGTAGTGTAGTGTAGTGCAGGTAGTGTAGTGTAGTGTAGTGCAGTGTAGTGTAGTGCAGTGCAGTGTAGTGCAGTGCAGTGTAGTGTAGTGCAGTGTAGTGCAGTGTAGTGCAGTGTAGTGCAGTGTAGTGCAGTGTAGTGTAGTGTAGTGTAGTGTAGTGTAGTGCAGTGCAGGTAGTGTAGTGCAGTGTAGTGTAGTGCAGTGTAGTGCAGTGCAGTGCAGTGCAGTGTAGTGTAGTGTAGTGTAGTGCAGTGCAGTGCAGTGCAGTGTAGTGTAGTGTAGTGTAGTGCAGTGTAGTGTAGTGTAGTGTAGTGCAGTGCAGTGCAGTGCAGTGTAGTGTAGAAGTCAGTTGATCTCTGAAGTGGATCCTCTGTGCTATGTTGGCTACAACAGTGCAGTCCAAAAGTCCCCTCTGTATTTCCAGGTGACTACTGTCTGTATAGACTTTTGGTTTAACTTGATGAGGCATAGCAATCAAAGATGGTTGACAAATACAGGAATTTCCCTGTTAAATACCAACCAGTTTCTTTGCTTGTTTCTTTCATTATAACAATACTAACTTATATGAAAGTACATATGAGGTTCAAATTTTTGAAAGCAAGCCAAACTGTAGCTTTATTTTCACTTTTTTTGCTTAAAAATAGAAGAAATACGATGGCAAGTGTCTCAGAATCAGATAACTCGTGAAGTGGAGGAACTCACAAAAAAAAAAACAATAGGAAGGAAGGACGCTTTGGAAAACCCTTGGGCAAGTCAATTCGGCACAAAAGTTAGCATTTAATTCTCTGTGCCGTTGTTGGTGAGTGAACTTACTGAGTTAGTATACTCTCCTGACTAGCCTGTTGTGGTAAAGCCCACACAGTGTGCAGACCCTCAGGCGAGCTGCAGGCAATGTTAGAGCAGTTGAGCATGGAGAGCAAACACAGCAATAACCCCCAAACCCTGCCTGCCTAACAGCCTGTCTTCCTGTCTTTACCTGTCTCTCTGAATGACTTAGAAACAGGTGAGCTCTGCTCTCCAGCCTCACCCATCCTCCGCCTTTGTCCCTCTATGTGGTGGATGCATACATGTCCATGGACTATGTTTGCGTAAACCCTTGGTGGATGCAGAACAGGTCGGGGGGTTCGCTGCATGCAGGAGAATGCACAGAAAAAGAGCAAACCGCATTCCAGAGCAGTGCAGTCAGCCTCGCCGTGGTGTCCTGTGTCTGCAGAGAGGACTTTGCACTTATCCAGACCCTCTTAATTCTCCATGAAACACACACAGGAAGGTCAGCCAGCTCCAAAGCAGTCACAGAGGTAGATGAGAGGGCTTGTGTTCTGCTGTAGTCCAGAGAAAAACACTCGAGTTGTATGCATACATTCATGATGTACCCAGCATGTCTTTTCTAATTGTGACCCTGTGGACCTGACCAGTAGGAGCTGCTGTGTTATCAACAAACAAGCTCAGTACCAGCAAAAAAAACCACATTTTCTCTCTTATTGTTTTTTTTTCTCCTACTAAGCATCATGTCTATTTGTATGCCTCTCCTCATTTCTGTTTCTCTGTCCTGCAAGATCTGGACTCATTTCATTAATGCATTCATTCATCTACTACTTGGTATTTTTCTTTTTCTCAAAAAGGAGTAAAACATCTGTCAGTTGACTTACTTTCTAATGCAAATCAAATTCAAGCATCACTTTTGTCATTCCAGCTTTTAAGATTTCTAGTAGGACATGTTGTGACTTTCTTTGTGTTTCTCATAGTGGATACTTCAGTCAGTACACTCACATGTGATACACTGTGTGCACATTACACTCACTGGCTCAGTGTGCGATGTTGTGCAACATGTAACCGAAATTATCGCCCGCTTTGCCCGCCGCTTTCCTCACTTGACTTAAGTTGAATGTTTTACTTTCCTGTGTCCCCCCTCCCCCCCGCGCATTAAGCGACATGGAAATGACACCACCATCGACAGCAGCAAGTCAAGTCAACATGGTCGCCGTCTTCACGGGTTTTAAAATACATCTGAGGTCTGTCCCCTTCTGCTATGTAGCCAAGATGGCGACCGTTTAGGGTGAGAAGTGTCCATCATTTTACAGTCACCTGTTTGTTTATACTCAACGTGCGTCTATGGAAGTATGTGAAGTGAGAGCAAGTGACTTCGTGATTTTTCTGCAGTCGGTGTAAGACTGAGTTTGAGAAAAACTAACTATAAAGATACACATTTTTATTACACAGTGAAGCCCTTTTTTTGCCTCTGTGAATGCCGTGGAAATGGCAGCTCACCAGAGATGCTCCGCTCCAGCTGAGGATCTGAGTGAGAACAATGTAGCCCCGAGCCTCTCAGCGGCCTCTCCTCACTTAATTAACCATCACCATTGAACTGCTGCCAGGACGTCACGACCCCTGACGGACCAGGTTTGTTTTCTACCATTTCACACAAGACCTGTGCTGCTTTATAAGCCTCATTTAGTACCGCTCACCTCCTCTGTTCACCTCTAAGTGGGCTTGGGCATTTAGCGTGAGCTTTGGACTGACTTGTAGTGCTTGTTGACCCAACTTTATTGTTGGCTAGTGAACTGAAAGTAAGAAAGCCCAACCTTTATTACATTCTTATTTATACTAATGATGTTTATTATGAGGTTTCTTATGAGGTAGAACATTTCTAAAATCTTTTTAGATCTCTAAAGGTACTGTATGTCTCTGTGGCCCTGTAAGTTCATCAGTTCACACCTGGCTTTGAAAAGAGTCTCGATTGACCACTTGTGATCTGATCTCACTTCGCCGCCTTATATGCAAATAAACACGTATGCGTCCTCAATGCGTCTTGGGTGCGTTCACACCTTAACTTAGAGCTGACCACTTGAGACCTCTGTTTTGAAGATTTTGATGCTTTTTACATTGTTTTCTTGTACAACCCATTAAAAGCAAACTGTGCACATGCAGAAGTGTCATGTAGCATCCACCTATTTATTGTTGGTTTACATAGGACTATGTCATTTAAACTTCTCACAATGGGGAGCAAGTGAAAAGACAACTGTCGGACAGTAACGTCACAAAGTGTCAATATTATCACTATTCTCATTGAGGATGCAAAAGAATTTTGCGATCGAGCACCGATTCTGATTTACAGCCAAATGTAAATTGGATAACTTTGCTTAAAAAGTTTCACCTAATGTGATTCAGCCACAAGCTGTGTGTAGAACTCTGCACACAGCCTGCAGCGACAAAATGCAATGTGGATTTAGTGTTGTTCTGTCATTAAGTAACTGTGTGTGTGTGTGTGTGCGTGTGTGTGTGCGGGTTTTAGCAGGTAACATACACACAGTTGGTAGCATCATTTAGTTGATTCATTCCACAGCAGGGAAATAGATTGTAAATGAGCAATTATGAAAATAAGGCAATTTAACATCTCATTATTAACTTAACATCTTTGTTAGAAATAAACGGCAGTGATAATCACTCTGAGCCATGATGTTTTGTGTGTGTGTGTGTGTGTGTGTGTGTGTGTGTGTGTGTGTGTGTGTGTGTGTGTGCGTGAGAGCATGTTTGAGTGTGAGCATGTTTGAGTGTAAGTATGCATATGTGCCACTATTTATATTGAGACCACGATAGTTAACCATCCACCACCTTTTCTGCCCAGAAGCTTTTCTCACTTGGCTCTCTGTGTCTATTAGCATTCAAGGTGGCTCCCCTCTCACCTTCTCTCACACACACACACACACACACACACACACACACACACACACACACACACACGTGCGCGCAGGGAGAGACAGACACTGTGAATGATAGAAATAAGTGCTTAACAATTCAGGACAACTTTCACAACTTAATCCCAAGCGCATAACACAGCAGACAAATGTAGTTCCCAAGGACAGCATGTGAAAAGGCCTCCAGCAGGGACTGGAAGAGAGGCAAAGCTGAAAATGTTGCTCTACTCAGAAATGGGATTCAGCCTCTTTGGAAAGAGAAGAAGAAGAAAAACCATTTTCTGTTGTTCGGCGACTCAGTCTCATGCCATGTTGGCCGTTTCTCTCCTCTCAAAACGAGATCTGTCTTGTTTGTTCTTGCTCTCCTTTATTTTCTCTCCTTTCTCGCTTTATTGAAAATTGTGCAAATCACGTCTGTCCTCTTATCTTGTTTGAACAGCAGAGGAGGCGGAAGACATTTTTGGAAGTTGCCAACACCTCTCTATCAGCTGTACCATAGCCTGAAAATGTTTAACCTGTCGTGCTCGGCAGGCTGTGTGTGTGTGTGTGTGTGTGTGTGTGTGTGAGAGACTAGATTGTTCAGATTAGAGTTTAGCTGATTCAGGCTTTAGAAGGCTGATAGCGCTGTTTTTGAAATTCCCAAGAGGCTTTTGTGCCATCTTTCAAATTTGACTATTTATATGCAAAAACTCGCCTGAGAATTAAAAACTTGTGGCTTTTTTCCTTTTCAGATTTTATTGTTGTCAGAGTCGAAAAAGCATCTGGGAAACAAAACTTAACAATAAATGTTGCATAGGAATTAATACTTACACATCAGATATTCAGGAGTTATTAAATACTAATCTGATCTTTAATTTGCAAAGTGATATATCTAGTCTCAAACACAAAGGTATGTCATTGTCTTTCCTCTTGGTGTGAGCTGTGGCTGCTCTGCATCTCTCCCCATCTTTACGTTTCTTTCCAAAGTTTGCACTCATCTTGTTCCCTCCCTGCTCTTCAGACTCTCTTTTTCTCCATGGTTACTAACTGCTCAGATGTCGTTCGCTCTAATATATTCACCCCGTTGCTGCAAACCGCCCTTCAGCAAGGCTGTCTGTGTTTTGACAAGTTTCGTACAATTCTCGCTTCAAAACCCTTAAAGATGAAGGGATGTACTAAAACAGGGGTTTTCTGGGACAGGTAAAAAAAAAAAAATCACTTCACCTCAGTGACTGTCACTCATCCGTCCCTTTACCCTCTTCTTTCCTATTCCCCTTCTTTTTTTTGTCCACATGTGCGTCACCTCTGCACCATCAGGGTGGCTATCCTTCTCCGCGCTGCTGGTTGTGAATGTGTTAATTCTTGATTAGAGTTCACGCATTTGCCTTCTCTGATTTGCTCCGTGGAGTGAGAAATCACTTTCTCAATGAGAATAATTGAACACGGGCAGGGGGGTGCCAGCTCATTACCCACAAATCACAGGGAGCAGGGGCACCTTAGTTGAAGACAATAATGATTTCAGGGAATAAAACGGGAGCCGTCAGCGTGGAGTCAAACCAGCATGGGCAGCACAGAACAAAGCAGGGAGAGGAAGACGTACACTCTTAACATCGCTTCTTAAGGTGAATTCATTTTGTTCTTATCCTCCTGCATTTTCAGTTGAATCAATTTACTTTTCTCAGAGGGGGCGAGTGTAGGCGGCTTTGGAGGGAAGTACTGAGGGGTGTGTACGAGGAACAATGGTCAATATTCAGGCACAGTGTTTCTGTTGTGAAGTAAATTACACCCAAGCCCACTCTGGTTTGCAGCCAGGGCTAAAAAAAAAAATGTCTCCCTGAAGTGGTCATTTTAAAGGTCCAATATTTATCCCATACTTTTCCTATGTTTAATTTGAAGTGTTGATCCATAAGCAGATATATTTGTGATTTTAAGTGCCAAAATCCATCTCAGTGTAGTTTTACATTCTCCTCTCTCAGGCTTCTCTCTGGAGCTCTGGCAACAAGAGGTTGGTGAGCCAATGAGAAGCGAGTCTAAGAGACTCTCTTCTCATTGGCTGAGGGTTTTCTGAGTGATCGAATAAAAAGATAGCAGATTTCAGGTAATCACTCAGAGAAACAAAATTCTGCAAGGTTGGATGTTGGGTCCTGGTGGGCGGGGCTTGGGGCGAGGTTGAAAGCTGTGACTGCTTTGTCGTGACATCACAAAGTTACAGAAGTCCTGACGGCTGGTTTTAAGACTCAGTTTCTGAATACAGGCTGTGTGCATTTCTCTGTGGACTGAGGCTTTGATGCTTTCACAGTATTAATATAGAACCTAGACCTGCTTTATAATCAAACAACACATTGACATCTACCTTTATACAATATTGGACCTTTAGGATGATCAACACTCAACTCGAAGGACAGGAGAGAAACAAAGATATTGAGCTAATGAAAATATATTCTGTGACAGCTACAGCTAAAAAAGCGAAGACTTTGGTGATTGACAGAGCCCATTTTCCCACAGTGAAGTCATTCACTCCTATTTATTTGATTTTTATTACTTTCTCACCCTCTCTTTCGCTCACTGCTGTTTTTTTTTTTTTTTTTTTTTTAATATGCCACACAGTTCCACTTTCCGCAGAGTGCCAAATGAGTCACTCTGACACAATGAGCTCCATTGTCACAATAGGCTTTTCTCACTGTTTTATAGGTCCCATTAGGGGGCCAATGCTTTTAAGTTGCTGAAGGAATGTAATAAGGCCCTGACCAACAGTAAACATCCACATCTCGGGGGCCACAGAGAAACATGAGATGGGGCTGCTTCGCCACCTCGGCCGAAGAGACCCGTTTCATTTGCATTGGCCGGAGAACAAAAGCGGTCACAGTTGGATGCGAGTGGAGAGCAATGGGGTGGCTTAATTTCACACCCAAGGAGATGGAGGAATAGAAAGCTTCTAAAGAGAGAGAGCGAGATGGAGAGGAGGAGAGAGATGGTGGAGCGCCAATCAGTCTATTTCTTTTCCCTCCATACAGAGGTAGCCATGGTAGCCAGTCTCAATGTGCCGCTAAGAGGTATTATTTGAAATCATTCAGGTAATGCTGTGCTCTTGATTCTGAACCATTTATATCTACATTTAATGAAGTAAAGTCTACAAGAACTTGTAAAGAGACATATGTGGCAACATAATGGTTGTCAAGTTACAGAAAACTTTCATGGCAAACCCTGCGGCACCGGTACGTGTCCGTCAACTGTCAACTGTTCTGGCAAATTGTCCTTGAACATTATCTGCCCCATCATTTATTGTACTTTGGAAAAGATATTCCTGTAAGTCAAGGTGAATAAAACTTCACCAAGTAAAGCGCTGATGTATGATGGGGAGTTCAGGCAGCCATCGGTGCAGTATGAAGATGAACTGACTAAGCCTTTGAATTTGCAGATAGAGCAGATAATCAGTCAAACAGAGTGTCACCTTTATTTTCCCAAAAAGTTCTATTGGTATTATCTCGCAAGGCAGCTGAAAATATAAAATAGTTTGAAATGCCTCCTGACAGGAAGCTCTGACACCACAGATTTCAGCATTGCACTTACTTACTTGTAATGTGAGTTTTGTATCTTCTCTTATTAAAGAACCTGCTGTTTGTCATCTAAATCTGAAATCTTGGATGTTGGAGCTTCTCACCAAACACATTAATTTACCACCCTGGAAGACAAATTATATCGCGCTTGACTGCATTAGCCTGCCATGAAAATGTACGGTAACTTTCATAAAGGTAACATGACGCTCCCAGTGATAGATTACCTATCTCCAGATAGTTTTAATCCTCATATTTCAGTGGAATGAATGGACACCACCTGGAATGTATAAGAACAATGAAAATTTTGAAAAAAAAAAAACTATGGTATACTTTTACAGATAAAATATGCAAAATAACAGGTAATAACTGGTGTTTCAAGGCTGGATGCCCACATTGAATTTGGAACAGCCTAGATAGCGTTAATGGTGTCATTCTAGCGAGGAGCATCCACCGTAATGGGCAGAGCCTCTCCCTGCACAGCAGTTTTCCAATGGAATCTTCTCCTCCTTATGCTGCAGGTATACAGGCCATGGGAGCTGTTGCATAGAATAGCACCCCTGCTGAGCTCCATCTCAACATCCTCTGATATTCCCACATGCGCTCATGACTTCAAGCAGAACCACGCTGACAGCATTTTCATTTTAGAAAATGGTGGAGCAGAGAAACATGAGTTGGTTTGCATGTCGGGGGTTTTATGCATGTCTTGTGTGGTTGTGGACTGCAGCTGATGTTGTTATGTGGTTGGCTGAAATGTGAAGAGACACCTTGATGTGTAAGTACGCCTGTGTGTGTGTGTGTGTGTGTGTGTGTGTGTGTGTGTGTGTGTGTGTGTGTGTGTGTGTGTGTGCGTCTCTGTGTGTCTGCACATGTACAATATTTATGTGTCGCAAATTGACTATCCGCTTCGATCCGTCTTGTTTGTTGTGACACTGATGATTTCCCCGTGCTCTTATCTCATCAGTGATTGCAATCACTTGTTGTATTTATGTAGCTGCTAAATTAGCATCAACTCTAACTAGCGCACTCCTTTGATCAATCGATATCTTGATTAATCCCTCACTGCATTCACAGCCAACGACGCGTACAAAGAAAAATGGCTTTATTATATTAAAATTACAAGGCTGTGATGAGTCTCTCCCTCCCTCCTCTTTTCTCTCTCCTTCTCCACTAAAGCACACACCCCTGTCACCCCCCCACACCCAGCCCCACCTTCCTGGGTCCGCTAGATTGCTATGGCTCTGCTGAAGTCTTTTGGGACCTCTCCTCATTACCGGCCCTCCACAGGCCCCTCATCTCCACACGGCCCTCTTCATTTAGCCCCGGCTGAGAACAAGGACTCGGCCAAATGGCTTTCTGTCTCCCCCTTATCCAAGAATTTCAGCTTCCAATTAAAATGAAATAGAAAGGGCCCCCCCCCTCCACCGCCCCTCCCCACACCTCACCCCGCACTGCTCCCACGACGCTACCGACGAACCTCCCACACTCCACCCTCCCCTCCACCTGCTCAAACAAAGCAGCAAACAAGCGCTGATCTGTGGAAGAGACCGCTCACCCCCCTGTAATAACTCGCTGCAGTGTGTACCAAAGCTTTACTTTCCACTAAATTATTCATAGTTCAACATCATTCACCCTCATTCCCTTTTCATCATTTCTCCCTTCTTCATGTTCAGTGTATCTAGGGTTTAAGGTCACAGTGTGTTAAAACATCCTATGGAGGATGAATGAGTTTCTTGAGTGAATAGCTTCTCTCAACATTTTCTCTCCCGGTGCTGCCGTTATTACTCGCTGATACATTTGCATCACAGTAAATGTTGTATTAAATAGTTCACATGACAATTTGGCAGAGCAGGGAGTGTAGTTTATTGGCAGCCGCCGTGCTACTCAATAAGTCAGTGTGATTCTGATTCCGGCTTTTAATTGCAGGGGGCCTCCTAAAATTACTGGAAAAAAAAAAAGAAAAGAAAATGTATTTAATTACAATACAGATCCGAACCATGGGTGCTCTCATTGAAATTCAAACAGCCGCTATTATTTCAACGGGGGCAACATTCGCTCACTGACCTTCACAGTTTGAAAGATGGATTAAACGTTCTGAGCAGTGGAAAGCAGACTGTCCTCCCACTTAATAAGCTCAAAATGATGATTAATCTGTGAAAAGCACCACAGAGCTCCTTTTAATGCACGGGTAAAGACCCAGGATTCAGCTGGGACCGTCCGCTCAGCGGGGCCGCGCACTCAGCCCCCAGGATTATCTGTTCAGAATCACGTCCCCACACCTAAGCCAGGTGTCTGGAATGTCATAATATCCCTTTTGAACTATGATTTTTTTTATAATGCGCCTGAAACTCTTAATCTGCTTTAAACACCCCCCTTTGAAGTGCTATTCTAATGCTAAATGCTACGCACATTCAGACTGTTTGAAAACACGTCTACTGTATTCAAACAACATTATTCACAGAGCTTGTAAGAGCAAGAAGTGCTCTGGACAAAAGCCGGTGACGATAACTCAATTCACAGTAATTCCTACCCGTTTGAACCTCCGGCTCTCTGCTACAGGAGCGGTCTGCTCCGGTTGCGGCTGTTATTGATGAGGTTTGGAAAAAGTCTTGGGCCTCTCCGTCCGCCTTGGGCCTTTGTTATTGACCTGGTGATTGATTTAAGCCCTCATAATTAGCAGGCCTAATTTAATTAAAGTGCAATTTAACGATGCAGTGGGCTAAGGCAAAGGCAGCTGTGTCATTGATAGATCAGTCCAGGCCTGATATGAAACAGGCGCTAGTAGATGATGTATTCCACACACAGCATGTCTCCCCCTGACAGAGACAGAGACGGGAGAAGAGACAAAGATTGTAGTCGAGAGACAAAGAGAGAGAATGAGAGAGACGGGCCTTTGTTTTTCCAAATGTCAGCTCACAAACAGCACTGTCCGTCTCTCACCCCCACCCCACCCCACCCCACCCCTGCACATCTCGCCGCTCCCAGTCCTGATGTGGATAAATGCAGCCTCACATATCTGATTTAATTTGCTTAACAGCATCAGGAGTCTGACTGTCCCTGTAATTTGCTTCAAGTATATTCACGTCAGAACCCAAACTGTCATGAGCCAGAAGCCACATCGCTCCAAAAACAAAACACAGAGAGACTTTGTTCATTAAAGGAAGGTGTTGGGATGAAGGAGATATATTAAATGTTGCCATTTGGGGATAAAATAAACACTACATATCATTGAGAATAGAGATATATATTATTTATTACAAAAGAAGGGGAATCTTTTTTTTATCATTTATTTCTTTGGTAAGACAAAAATGAAAAAATGCTAATGTTTTCTGTCTTAGCATCCACAAGAAATAATGTTTCCGTTCATACACAATAAAGTGAATGAAAATGCTGCATTCATGAACCATTCTGCAGAAAAACAAACTCCCTCGATTGCATGAAATAACTTTTTCACAGTGAATAAATGTTTATCACTGATGTATTGTACATGTGCATTGGCACATGTGTACCAACAATATAAAAGGAAACACGTTACAGTGTAGTACATGATCCTTGTTTCATAAAAAAAAATTGGAAATCAATTCAAAACAGGTTCTTGGTACCGAGCCCCACTCCCTCCCCACTGTCTTCACCTGGCACAGCAACACATATTTGACTCCTTCTCCTCATTATCAAAAGGAATAGTACATTTAATCTGGAATGCGAGTGCTCTCCTTTGAGCAAGGCTGGAGCCCATGGGCGCAGGGTGTGAAATATGAAAGACAACACATGTCCTCATCAGAGGACGGGCACTGCCTCGTCTTCTCTCTTTGGCAAACAAACACAGCACTGTAGTATCATGACCTCCCTCTATACCCCCCCCACCCCCCACCCCCCGTCTGTCACGCACAAGGCAAGAGATGGCAGTCACCAGGGTCACATTGCTTTGATTTTTTATTTTAATTTTTTTCCAGATCTACTGTTTCCAGTGCAACTTGGAGCTAATAGTTTGGCAGACAAATGCAACACTCACTGGAAGAAAGCCTGATACAGGAGGTAGTGCGCTGTGTGTTCTGTCTTCAAGTCCCTTCACATCAACACAATAAATCCTCATTGATGCGTATTGAAATGACCATTAGCTTACATCATCATGACCCTTAAGATCATAACAATATAGAGAAGATAAGAAAGTATGCTGAAACCATTTTTTTGCCTCTCTGCTGACAACCATTAAGAGGACTTGTGGTTAGGATGAAGGAGGTCATTTTGACCCTCCATAATGTTTCCCTGTCCCCAACACAAATGTAAATACGCGTCCAATAATCAAGTGATCGTGACATATCGGTTGTTTTAATGGCATTGGAGTCCGACAGGCTGCTGGGGAATGAAGGGGTTAAGGATGGTGGAGAGGGTGCGGCTGGGTCGTCGGGTGCAACAGTCATGTCCAATCTAATCAGAGAGGCCATTTTGGGGCCTAGTTTGACCCTAATGGCAGTTTCCTCTGAGGGGATGGATGGGGGGGGATAAAAGCCCTATTGTAACATGAAGAGTAATCCTTGTATGGTAAATTCTGACACATGTATGACCAGGTCATCCTGCACACTGGGCATGGCATCCATCAGCAGCTGGTGCAGACTGTGTCTAAAGACTGTGTCTAAAGCTTCTTTTAGCGCCTCAGATAGAAAAGTATTTGTAATTGCTTTGTGAGGTCAAAGGAACTTTAATAGGACTATTAGGAGTTATTACCTGCAGCTTGTCTTTGTATGTCAAGATGCTATGAAGTGCTGCTCAGTGTTGTCAGTTGTACAGTGTTGAGTCCAACTGCATTAACTGGAGGTAATGAGGGTAAAATTATGGCTCCTTAACCTTTTGTGAGGAAGAGGAAAAGCCTCCGCCTCTGCTGTGCTGCTGCTTTTTTTTTTTCTAAATTACCCCTCTGCTCGCTGAAAGCTAATTTTTTTTCACATGTTGCCATCGTTTGTTACCTTTGGCCTGTTTAATGTTTCCATAAGGGGCGTGCCCCACCTCGCACAATTAATGTTTCATATTTTTAGCTGCCCGACTCAGGAGGGAGAGCGGTCTTGGTAAATATTTCAACAGCCATTTTCCTAAACGCACTAGGATAAATTGCTTGTTTCCTTTACTTTAACGTGCAGCGAACACACCACATTGTTCATTTCTATATCCTGTTCTGTGGCCTCCATTGTTCTGCCCGGCACAGGCGGCTCATTGTAGGAGAGCGTGTGACATCGTCTGACAGGGAGGCCTGTTCCACACATGATGCTGTCTCGCAGATGTGGACCCTCAGCCCTGAAGGAGGGGTGGTGGCCAGTAACACACCATTTGCCGTGACCTCTGAACCTGTCCTTGTTAAGCCCTTGACGCCAAAGATGGGCTCAGGAGGGAACTCCAACCACTCCCCACTGCCGTTTCCCCAAACAGCTACATGTTGTACTTGCCCATGGCTAATGGCATGACACACACACACACACACACACACACACACACACACACACTCACGTGCTTACAGTAGGTGTCCTAAAGGACAGTGGTTGATGGAGGATGACAGCTCCTCAACACACCCTTTGCCCCAACCTTCAAGCAGTGGGTTTCTGTGTGTGTGTGTGTGTGTGTGTGTGTGTGTGTGTGTGTGTGTGTGTGTGTGTGTGTGTGTGTGTGTGTGTGTGTACAGCATTTTCCCTCCTGAGCTGACAGCTGCTACCTCCCTCCCTCCTGCTCTCCTTCTTCTTCTTCTCTCTCTCCACTCCCTGTTCTAGCCGGTCTGTCCATTTGAAGGTAACAAGACTCTGCACTTTGCAGCCATCCCTCTCTCCCATCCCTTTCTCTTCCTCTCTCACTTATATGATTCTCAATAATCTAATGCCACAGCTGTCCGATGGCCAAGTCCCTAACCCTTGCTTTTGCTTCCCTTCTTTGTCAAAGAGGCTGTTAGATTTTTGGCCACAGATCAGCGGCTCCCAGCCCTCCCTCTGAGGAGGGCGGGAAGAGAGTGGAGAGAGAAAGTGAGAGAGCAAGCGAGGAATGAGTGCCATGGAGAGCTGAAAAGCCTTGTTGCTTCACCACTCCACTGGTTACCAAGGGATCAACAGGGTGCTAAAAGCACTCAGGGGAGGAAGAAATGGATGGTTTTTAGAGAAGGGGGAAAGGCGAGATTCAAAGAGAAAAGACAGGGAGAGTGAAGGAGCACAGAGAGATGGATGTATATTTAGCCTGTGTTTCTCCTCTGCTGTCACTCACTGCTCAGCTTTGCCACAGACAATAAGGGGTTTGGCAGTGAATATAAAGGGCGATGACTTCTTCTCCCACCCCTGGCCACAAGGAGACAATGACCCCTGCAATACTGACTCGACACTCAGTCTGTTGTGAAGTCAACAGCTATCCTGAAGGACTTCACCGCTTGCAACATCAGTGTTAACAAGTCAGCGCTCGGGTTTGCGGTGGAAATTGAAGCATTGAGATATGAGAATGAAAACATTCCCGTTAGCTGCAGGAAATGTGATTTTAATATTGAGAAACACTCGCACTAACACCAGTGGTGTAAGATGGGTTTTATTTGTTTTAGTGAGACAAGATGACAATATGTTTCAGTTTAGAGGTACAACATATTAGCACATTTTTCAGGAAAACATTTCATATCCTGCCAGAACACAGTGAAATGATTCCGCTTCAATACCCAAAGTAGTTTGACTGCTCCACAGATGTCCTTGGAAGGAAAGTCAATATCTGAGCGGGGTGTGTGTGAGGCAGATCGCTGCACTTCTAGTCAAGGAGAAAACACTTTTTGTTTTTCTTTCACTCTGTTTGCAGATTTTTTTTTTTTTTTTTTCCTGCTTGTTTTAGCAGAGCAAGATTTTAACCATGAGGCTGATTTAAAGACGGTGCTCTGCAATTCTCCGAGCCCTTCTTCATCTTCCCTCTCCCGTTCCTCTTGTTCACAGCTCATTCTGGTCTCCGCTCTCCTCCTCCGTTGCCAGCTCGCTCTGATTTGCTCACTCTCTTTTCTTTAGTGACATTTTCACAGTTCCTCCTCGTTTTTTCACACCTGAATAGAAATATCACAGACATCTCACCTTGTTCTGGTGCCGCTCTGATATCTACTTTTGCCATTCTATGGTAATATTACCTGTCAAATTCACATTCTGAACCCGCTTGCACTTTGCTTTTGGCCCGTTGCAGATGATTGATCCCTTCACCTCAGCACTCTGATGGTAATAATCACAGATACAGTGGCTTCTCCTTTGTCTGTACTTGTTCTTCATTCCATCACATCACCTCCCTCTAGTTTTCCTTCCATTTAATCAGGACGATGCTTAAAGAGGAAGAGAGTTGCAGTCACTTGCCGCCTACAGGAGCAAACTAACAGAGAGGAGACTGTTGCTGGGAGCTACTGTTACTGAAGTTAATTACATGTCACTTTCAGTGATGATACACTGTGAATCAGCTTGCCTCTCTGATCACTCTGTTGTCTAATGAGCCACAGATGTCAAGCACCATCGCCTCCCTCATTTGGTCACCGAGTATGAAAATGCTCTTTTTTTATTTGCAGTGAACATATTCCTTTGGCATTCAGACCTCGCTTTCTGCCAATCCTCTGTTATAGCATATACTTATGTGGTCTTATTTAGTTTTGCTTTACCTGTCTCCTCCACCACTCGCCCTCTCGTCTTTATTTATGGATTCCCACAGGTGGTCCTGTCCTTTGTGCAGAGGATAGTATTTTTGTATTAAAAAGGATCCCGCCAACCCTCCAGAGGGGTTTTCATAAAAAGCTTTGTGAATAACATGCCCCACGAGGCGCCCAGGACCTCAGCTGACACGTAATTAAAGGTGGGGGGGGGGTGACTGGCTGACTGACTCATTTTCATATGGGACAGTTCGAGGGGGGGGAGGAGACAGGTAGGGTGAGTGGAGGTCTCCAAAGGCAGATTGCTGATGAAATTTTCATGCCCCCTTCGCACCTTATCCACCTGACTAATAAATAAATCGGGGACAGAGCCTGCCTCTGCGCCACTCCTGCGCGTCGCCACAGATATCCTGGCCTCTGAAAAGGGGTTGAATTCATTTCAGTGAAGCAACCAGAAAGGCACAAGACCTATTTGGATGTGCTTGACATTTAAGTAAAAGAGAGAGAAAGAAGAAGGTGATGGGGTGAGGGCGGGCAAATAGCGGTGGCTAACAAAGCGTTTCAGCAGACCCTCCCAAGGAGGCGATGGGCTGTCTGAATGCTGACAAGCTCACCAATACACACACACACACACACACACACACACACACACACACACACACACACACACACACACACACACACACACACACACACACAGCTACTAACTGGAGTGGAAGCCGAAGCTGAAATTTTCTTTCTCCTTTTTCAAAATGGAGGAACTGGGATGTTCAGCGAGCTTGTCACTTGTTGATGAACCTCCCGCTCTCTTTCTCTAACTCGCCCTCAACAGACGATGATGATTAGTTGAAAATGAACCCTGTGTTATTAAATATGTGTACATACAGCATGTCATCACTGCGTGGAAGTGCCCTGCTCGGTCTGTACCGTCCCCATAAAGAGAGCTCAGATAAAGATTTTGTCCCCCATTAAGGGGAGCATGAAGCCGCTGTCTCGTCCCAGAGCCTAGTTAAGTCCTCAGACGTCTGGCTTGCCTGTAAAAGCCACCGCCTCTCAGGCCCGCTGCCTAATGGCCCTGAAGGAAGATGAGTAAATGAAATGAAGAGAGTGAGAGAAACAGATGACAGCAAGCACGACCACTTCCCTTCACTCGAGACCTCATCGCATCTCTGCAAGTGCCCAGCAGCGGTGCCACGCCCCGGGCCAGACCTGATTGATTGAGCTTGAGCGATTGATCAGGGCCGCTGTGTCACTAACAGTTACTGAGGTTTTTTGGGCTGGGGAGGGATGCTCCTGCTGCAGCATCAGGACCCCAGTCTGTCCTCTACTGAAAGTCTCCTTTGATTTAGAACAGAGGTAATTGTATTAAAAGCCAGGGGAGAGATATAGGCAGGAGAGGAGGGGGTGCAGGATGCAAGCGCAGCCAAACAGAAACAAGGACAGAGGGTGTGAGCTTTTTTATAGACCTCAAACAGTTTTTTTAATGATTTATTTTCTTTTTTCTTTCTTTCTTTTTAGGAGGAGCAGGAAGAAGAGCAAAGGAAACAAGAAAGGAGGATTGAGCGGATAGAGCCAGTAGGAAGGGCCGACTCCTCATTGGAGCATTCACCGGTGTTAAGTCTAGAGTGAGTTGGCCACCCAACAACCCCCCCCTGACCACTTATATACCACACAGTCCATCTGAAAACGTTGGTTTACCCAAATTCCAAAAAAAAACAAACTTCCTCACCTACCCCCTCCTGGTAAACAGGAGTATCAGTGTTATCCATCCAAACCTCATCCAACCACAGCAATAGAATTGTGTTTGCAGTCCTCACTGCTCTGAACAATTAAATTTAAAAACCATTGCTGTGTTTTTCTGGAAACAAATAAAGCTAGAACTGTCTGTATGGCTGTATATGACCAGAGGTGAGGGAGGGAAATAACATTTTTATAATATATTCCAAAAAATACCAGAGATGGGGATATACTGTATGTGAGAATACCAGCATTAAATTACCTCAACATAATCATATCATATATCATCATCATGTGACAATGACAACACAAACCTCACATCAACACCGAGGCCTTCCTCCATCAAAATCACCACACACATCTACATATACGGTTACTTGTGTTCCTTTGTCTTCACGTCTTTATCTCCACAAATTAACCTCCTCCCCCTCCTCCTCCCTCCTTAACACATTTTCAATTAATTTGTTCTCTTTTAGCACAACAGTCTGATCTTAATCACTTAATTGGAGTCTCCATTTGGGTCCCTAATCGACCCTGAGGTCCAGCAGCCTGACTTTGAAATGGATGACTTTGTATAGGAAACACAATGCAGCACCAACAACCCCCCCCTCCATCCCCATCCCATACACCTTGTCATGTTTGACCGTGTTGTCTTTTATATCCTGCTTTTCTGCATTTTCTTGTCATTCTTGTTATTTTTTTATTCATGCATGTCGTCTCCCCCCCCCCCCCCCTTCTTTTCGGCCACATCCATCATCGTCCCGCAGAGGCATGCTCAAGCCGGTCGAGGTGTCCAATGAAGGAGGGCCCCTGGGGATCCACGTAGTGCCTTTCAGTTCGCAGGATGTCAGGTAAAAGAAAGGAGAGAAATCTGGGAATCAATGCAGCTTAGTGTACAACAATAGCTGGTTAGTTTCACCATCCAATATGTCTCCTGCAGCCTTTGTGTCGAAGCCCATGGATGTTGCTCTCTTTTTGCTTTTACGCACCATTTTACTCATTTTTTTTCTGACTTTCTCTAACTCTTTATTTTTTGTTCTTTCTTATTCATCTCTTTCTACATGTTACTCTAGGCTGTCTTTTTCATTGACTCCAATTCTTCTGGCTATCTTTTTTTATTTCTTTGAGCCTCACTGCTGAAACTACACACCAACACCCATCACTGCTCACATCCCACAGCTCAGAAGCCCCCAGTGGGAAGGAGAACAGATGAAAGTAGTTTTGCTCTTGACTGCACAGTTTTTCCAAGTCTTCTTATGCTTTTCTTTTATTCTAACCTATGTCACAGTGGTGTCCCCTCTGCCTTCAAGGTGATTCACACTGCTTCCTTTTGCCTTTTTTGAGCCAATGTCGTTGACGGGGGGACAAGAGGTGTAACACTCCCCAGTTTATGGTTTATTTCTAGAAAAAAAAAAAAAAGGAAAGAGGAAGTGGCCAGATGTAATCAAACTAAAAGCCTGTGTATAACACAGATCCCTGCTGCACGCCAAGGGACTGGCACGCCACCAAGGTGAATGTGACTGCTCAGTGCTGGAGGAGGGAGGCAGGGGACTGAGGTGAAAAGACGGGGCGAGGAGATGAAATGGGATGACGATGGCTGTCATTGAAGACTGCTGCATGTCATTTCTTTGGGACACTAATCCCATTGCTGTTTATAAGCAAGTGTCAGGAAACTATATTTAGCTCTGACCTCGTGTGATTGACTCCCTCTCAGAAGCTGTGACACTTTGAGTTATCCTGAGTCAGAGCAGGAAAATAATGATTAATGGTGAGTGGCAGCAAAGTAAATGGAGCGTTCATAAAACTTCAGTGAGCAATATTGCTTAAGTAAAGTTCAAATCCAACAATTTATTATACACACTATTGTCCTTAAGCTACTCTGTGTGCCCACAAACTCGGACTGCATCTTGTAAGATATAGCAGTGATGCTGCATGGCCAGTAAATTTCTTCTCCATCAGCTAAGGACGCCACTAATAGCTATCAGAGCCTTCAATTAACTTCAGACATGATAAGACTTAGCGTCTGGTCAGTAGGATGATGCTAATGGCCTGGCCCGGCTCTTTCCTGTGCACTAGGACAAGAAGCATTAGGCTCAGCGGGCTGTCATTAGTGTCTAGACCAGGGACGCAGGGGTCAGACAGCCAGCAAAACCAGACAGCAAACGAGGAGCTGCAGGCGCTCCAGCATCGGCTGCCTGCATTCTGCTTCGCTGCTCTGACATCAAGTTAGATCCAAGCAGGAGGGGAAGACATCTGCAGGAGAGAGCTTAGAGACTCTGTCACTCCAGCAGACAGTATCTCTCTGTCTCTCTCTTCCACACACACACTCACACAGACACACACCCGAAACGCACAGATCCTTATCTGAAAATGAACTTACACCCGTGCAACTGTGAGCAGTACGGTGTGACTCCGAGAGGTGTATTCCAACACTGTCTCCTGCTGTCTTCCTCTTTTTATTGCACACATGCAAATAGTTACTGAGCAGTGCTGATCTACCTTGAGCACTGTGTGCGCACATAAATAAACCGCACACACTCACACACAAATGCACACACAGCCTCGCAGATACATTCTCTGCTTAATGAACTTCTCATTCCATGACCAGTTTTAATTGTAAACAAACTACGGACATAATTGCTGTGCACAAATGGATCCTGATTGGATTATTATTTGATTAAAGGCAGTCGAAGAGAGCAGGTGGCCTCCCTTCAAATCCCCTCTCAGCACTGCTGCCCAGCCACAAGATGGAGTAAAGCCATCGGACAATGCCGTTCCTCGTGTTCTATAGAGAGTAGGATCCTGCAGAGCCTCATACAGTGTTTTTCTCCACAGTCTGCAGAGAATCTTCTAAACTACAAACTCCTTGTGCTTATATCTGACGCCTAATGAACTCACTGACTTTCAGCCTATGAGAATGCCATTAAGATTATGCTTCAGCTCTCCTGCTTTCCCCAAAGTAACTGATAAGTATCTACAAAAAAAAGAAACCCATCAGTGAGACGGGAAGGAATTGAGAGGGTGGCAGTGCATTACAGTCATCACAATAATGGTGCTTTTATGAAATCATCATCTTCTTCAAATCCCTAAAAGATGCCGTTTTATCCCCAATCCTCCCAACTGCTGCTTCGAATACTGATTAGGGATCAACCAAAACTCCTTTATCTCCTGTCTCTGGTCTGCTACCAGATCAGAAGTCATTAGAGTGTGTCCATGTTGTATCTGTGCGCGCGATACTTTGTTTTCGAGCTGCCAACACTTATGGAGATAAAGCACAATCATGTCCACTTCCACCCCACCCGCAATTACTCTCCGTTCAACACACTTAAGCTGACCTGGCTGCGCCATCTCAGACACTGAGAAGGAGGGGGAAAGGCCTTTTGTGATCTTTAATTTCAACTTAACGCTGAACCATTCACCCCCATGGAGCAGCTGAGATGAGTCTGCGGCGTGAGCGTGGATGTCCACATTATGCAGCCAATTAGAGCAATGTTCTGAGAGTGGCCCCTGTTTGGCTCAAATGCTAAAGAGCTCTGCAAAATCTGCCCCTTGATGTCTGCGGCAAACAGGGTCACAATTTTTAAATGTGCTGTTGTTTACGTGTCCAGCGACATGACACATAAACAACAGCACTTACTCCGCCGCTGGGAGGAAATAACAGGAAATCACCAAAAGCTCGCACCTGTCCTTGCCGCAGATAAACTGTTGATTGCAGTGTGAATTGCTGTATCTTTGGTTGGCTTCTTAATGGTTTTGGCTGTGATATATTTCATCATTTATTTTTCATTTCCCAAAAGTAAGCCTCCATACTTTTTTTTTTTTCGTCAGTTTATGCAAGGACACCAAACGTTTGCGCTCAGCCAGTCCACCTGCTTCCTCAGGCATCTGGCACCTGAGAGACGGATGGAGTTTGTAGTTCTGCTGTGCGAGCGCACATCAGATATCTTCGCATGTGTTTATCCTCAGGGCCTAACTATAGTCCCACAGAGCTCACTGATGTATTTATTTAGAGCAGGGGGAGAGGGGTGGCATATCTGAAGGTAAAGGTTGCCTTTTTTTTTTTTTTTTTGAAGGGGATTGCTGAGATGGCACTGCTGTGGAAACAGCTCGGGTATCTATTACAGCACTGCGGTGTTTCCTCAGACACCGTGAGATGATCTCTTATAGCTGCTGTTCTGGATTACCTCAGGCAAGCCGGCCCGTCATTTTCTCAGACCGGCCCACAGATAGGCAGTCGGAGCGGAGGACGGAGGGACGGACAGAGGCTTAAAATTGCGTTAGTAACGCGTTGCTTCTCCAGGCCGCAGGAGAATCCAGGTCTTTATCCAAGCTTAAAGTTAACTTTTGTTGACAGTAGAGCACGAAAGTAATAGGGATAAACTCACTTTGGAAACTTACTTACTTTCCCCAAAAAACTTTTCATGTGTCACAGCAGCTCTTTGTTGCTGGTTGATTCATATACTGTATATAGATGGATATGCAGGATACTGGGAGGTGAAAAGATGTAACCAAGTAATGATAGTGAACCACACCTATATCCTATGTCAGAATGGGCACCATGAAATCCATTTAAAGTGACAGTGATTCAGATGAGGAATTTATCTTATTACAAAAATGCAAACAATTTGAATAGTTCAAATTAAATACTTGAGCTATGATATTTTTTTTACTTATCATTAATTGATACATATTTTTGCTTTATTATGTAGGCGCTAAATTTTTTTAAACTTAGTTATTATGTGAATTCCGAAGTATCTTGTTTTGGCTGTTGGATGTCACATGAGAGCCAACTGAGAATTTAACAACAAAGGGGCATTGCATGGAAAAAGGCATGATCAACACCTCAACGTATGATTGACCGAGCCCACCTTGTCATTGAGTCAGCAGCTGTCGTTCTTCTGTTTGCCTGACAGTATATAAAGCAAGGGTGGGTGGAAGTGTCTGGAGAACAACCATGTTGGTGTCTTCTCTCCATTCTGTGTGAATTAAAGGCTCTCAACATTCAAGGAGAATTTCTTCCACAAGTAACAAGTGATACGTACAGCAGCAACTGATGTCAGTTTTGGATATTTAAAACATTTAGTTCATATTTTGGATAATGCTCATCATTAATTCTCACGTTTTCCCTCCTCCAAACCCTCTGTTCTACCGCTCTGTACGCTGTCTCTACCTCTCTTATGCAGGGGACGAGGCTCGCAACTGCCCGCCCGCTGTTCAGCGTATCGATATGTGACTGCATATGGTGTGACTGATACGGTACGTTTTCTATCTGTAACCTGTTGTGTGATGATTTGCAGGACTCAGGGTTTGCTCGTGAAACGTCTGGAGCAGGGAGGCAAAGCTGAACAGGAGCGTCTCTTCCAGGAGAATGACTGCATAATCAAGATCAATCAGGGAGACATCCGCAACCTGCGCTTCGAACAGTAAGCTCCAAAAAGTCGGCCTTATACTGATGATTGTAAATTTTCTGCTTCCAGTAGCTTTTCAAATACTGTGATTTCAGTTTCTCATCTTCTTGTTAGCTGCACTGGATACCGTGCTGATTTAAAATTTTCCTTCACTATCTCCTATGAAAACTGGGACACACAGTGTGATTCTGAAGCTCTGTCCACTGTGCGATACGCAGTGGAAGTGCTGAGAGCTGCAGAGAGACGTGACAGCCACACAGCTGCACAATGAAACAGAAATATTACTGACTTGTTGGCCTTCCTGTAATAGGTCTCAGTGACCTGCAGTCCTTCACCACCGCTTCGCCCTCTGATCCAAAACTGCCCTACACTCTCCTCTCCATTCATTTCTATCGATTCATCGCTCCCCTTCATTTCCTAAAGTGGAAAGAAGATACAATCCTGGGAGTTTTCTCCCCATTTACCCAAAGCCACCCTTCTCTGGCACACGCCCGAATGTGCGGACTCTCACACACACTTGCACATGCTCTGACACACATGCAGTGACACCGAACTATAAAGTCTTATCTACACCCCCTGTGTGTGTGTGTGTGTGTGTGTGTGTGTGTGTGTGTGTGTGTGTGTGTGTGCGCACGCACATGCGATGCGTGTGCCAGGGTGAGAAATAGATTGCTTCTCCTCCAGGCTGAGTTCTGGAGGCAGTGCAGCGGAGGTGGTCGGCTCGGCTCGCTCGCTTATCATCCGCTCCTCCGCGGGAAGAAATAGCCTATATTCCTGCTAACGGAAGTCCAGCCTGCAGTCATACTGGGCCGGACGTAGCCACCGTGCTGGATGGCTGACTGAAATGATATCTGGAATTCCTCTGCGTTCAGAAGTAGATTCAGGAACCACCCATTTTTTTTTCCTCTTGAACCAATCTACCACTGTCAAAATGTGTTTTTTAATTTCATCGCTGTCTTCGGCAGCTTTTAAAACTCCTTCTATCAGTTACCTCACCACATTATGCTAATGTGTTCATCAGACTGTGTACAGAGCCACTAAGGTTTTCACATTCTTCTTTTTTTTTTCTTCTTTTCAAAACAATGCTGTTGTCATTAGTAAACATTCCAATTTCCTCCCAAACCTTTTCTACTGTGAAAGAGGATTTCGAACCAAATCCACGAGGGAGTGATGTGATGTTTTTTAGCGTTCCGCACTTACCCTCCTCTGCCAAACACACACTCCTCACCAGCGTGATGTTTGTAATGAGGTGAAGGAGCTAAACTTTTCTCTCCATCTGCCCCCCACCCCCACCCCCCCTCTTGATTGTGCGCCACACAGAGAGCGACAATTTAAAGTGATAGTCTAATCTCTTCGGATTGTTTTGCACAGATAAATATTTTGAGGCGCTTAGAATAACTGAAAGTAATGATGCATTGATGGGGTAATTTATTATTCAATCAGGCTCGCGTGGAGGTTGATTACTGGAGTGATGGCACTGTATATGTGCACGTGGAAACATTTGCGCACAACAACGCACATGCGCTCGCTCAGTCGTCGCCCCCCTCAGCGCGCACATCTGGGTGATTTTTGTAAAAATTCCAATAAGAATAAAGATGGGAGAAACCAAATCCCGCAGAAGTGCGTTCACATCTCGCCTCCGTGACACCGCTTGAGTGAAGTGCTGTGTGCTGGGGTGGAAGAAACTTAGCGGCTGTCATTTGGATAGAATCAGCATGGTATTACCGGCATGGTAATGGGGGAAACAGGAGTCTGGGGTAGTTGGATTCCAGACATCCACCAAACCTCTTGCGCTGCTGCGTGGCTCGCTTGTGGCAAGCCTATCTATATGCTAAGTGCCGCCGACAAACCAGACTAAACAACTCTTGCTCAGGGAGCGATGTTGAGCTCTTGTCTTGGCTTATTTAGACCCAAAATTCACATGAGACCCAGTGTGTGTTTTGGCTTTTTTCTTCTTCTTATTTTGTCTAAGGAATGAAGTGCCTGTCTCCTTACTTTGGAAGCTCATTGTCTGGAAAGCCTCCCTGATGCATGATTCATCATCTCTGTTGTGATTGTTGAGTCAACTCATGTCCATTCATCTCTAACTGCACAGACGCACACAAACACACAGACTACTACTGTAGACAGAGTTAGGTACTCTACATACAGTATATTTCTCTGGAATAATATAGAATACACGATATATAATACTTCATTCACATTCCTTATCTCTCTCCCGTCTTGATGCTGGTAATTATAGATAATGTATTTTCTCTTCTCTGGTGTTATGGTGTTATACGGTGAGTAGCCCTGTGTTTAGCCATGGTAACCTCAACTCTCCCTACCGCCTCTCAACATGCAGTACATCATAACCTTCCTTATCCCTCTATATCTGCCAAGCTATGATAGTACATTATTGTACTAGTATCTCTTATCATGTTAAAGCTAAATCATTTCTGTCTGCATGACCTCCACGCTCCATCTGCATCACCTTCCAGAGCCCAGAACATTTTCAAGCAGGCGATGCGCTCCCCGGTCATCCTCTTCCACGTGGTCCCCGCAGCCATGAAGAGGCAGTACGAGCTGCTGTCAGGCCAGAGCGAACTCAGCCCACACCAGTCCAACAGAGTCTACTTCAGCCAAACCTCTCTGCAGGCGGGGGAAAGGTCCAGTCTAGTGGGCGGGCCGGCGTCCAGGCCTGGACCACAACCTGGCCTCAATCACAAGTAGGTTTGACCTTCTTTTTGTTTCTGTGCAAGAGTTGCCTCATATGTTCTGGTCCCCACAGCAAACATTTTGTTGTTGTTTGTCCTGCAAAGGATGTCGAAAGACAGTTTCTGACATAGTTTCTGCCTAATTCCACGGGGGTCTGCATGAACCCATGTGCATGTCTCTGTGCAGCCCAAAATTTGAGAGCATGCAGACTGTCCGCGCCGCATGATGCGTGCCGAATGTGCATGCACCAGAAAAACTGGGCGCTCCTGTGCTGTTCATATGTCATGATGTATGTACTGTCTTCCACAACCTTGGTGCTATTCTTGTTGAGCTGTTGCACACACTGTTTTCTATTTTTGACTTGTTCATGTTGTTCAGCCTAACACAAGATACACAGTAGCTCTTCTTTGTGCTGTTGGGAGATCGGCCACAGTTTTTTCTAGGGCACTTGTATAGAAAATGTCCACCTTCCGATCGTAGCGTGTATAGAAGCCACACAAGTTGGCTGTCCACGTGAAAGTCTGCAGCTGCATCCGCGGTATGTTCAAGGCGTTAAGACATCTGCAGGGCTGTCCTCAAGCATGAAATGAAAGTTGCCCTTCTGATTGGATAAATTAAATTAAACAAAAATTTTATATCTAAACAGTCTCAGGGTGCCGCAGTTTCCATTGCACGGCAATTGCGTTTTAATAATATCTTCACTCTGAATCCATCGTAGTTTAAAAGCTCCACAATAAAAGGGAGCAAGAGTTTCTACCTGACACCTATTATCTCATCAACAGCCAATTTGGTATATGCCACTGATTACTATTACTTTCTGTAATGCCTCTGGCCTAATTGCAGAAAACTAAAAATGTTGGTGTTCAAGTAGGTCTGTGTCATTGTACTTTACAGTATAGCAGTATATAGTATAGAATATAGTTTGGGATATGCTCAGTTTCAAGCAGCATTTATTATTAGCTCAAAATAAAAAGAAATAAAAACATCTTCCAGTGACATAAGACAGACGCAGACACAGAGTGGATGAATCCAGTTAGCAGAGCACAGCATCAGAGCACAAAGTAACCACTCCAACGCTGCAAGCAATTTGTCAACCGATAAATTATTGACTGGACAACTACATTTTGACCAACCCATTGATCCAGGCTACATGTTTGCACTTGTCCACTGCCAACACCATCATTATTACAAATAGGGGCTTGAAGTTGTCTTGATGTTTATTCAGAAGTTTTTCTGAATATGATTTTGCAGAATATCATGATGAAAATATTCCCGTTCCTGTTCAGATTGCTGTTGAAATCGATGCGTTATCATTTGTAAAATGATGACCTATTACTAGTGAATTCACAAACACACAGAAGATACCAAAATGATACGAAAGAAATACTGTTTCATTTTCCATCCTATTACATTACAATTTATTTTAGTAGGTAAAAGATCTTTGTCCTGCTCCTGTAGTCACCAGGGTCCCCTGGCAGGAAGCACTCCGGAGCCGAGCCGAAGGTACACCATGTTGTCCCACACCATGATCACCAGGACGGCGTCGGCCCCCTCCCCCTCCCTGCAGCGCAGGATAAGCACGAACCCGTCCGCCAGCTCCTACCTGAAGAACAAAGGTCGCAGACTCAACATCCAGCTGAAGAAAGGTGAGAGCCAGCGGTCACATGGCTGCATGGTCGTAAAAGTGAAGATCTTTCAGCATTTTCATCAGAGTAATAATCAAATCCATGATGTGGCTGACTTTAGCAAATGGAAGGAGTAGTCACATAGACAGTGACAGTGGTTTGACTCTGTCTCTCATCCTCAGTGAGTCAAAGGGAACAAAGGGCCGTCTCATCACATGT
Organism: Seriola aureovittata; assembly: GCF_021018895.1. Lineage (NCBI taxonomy): Eukaryota > Metazoa > Chordata > Actinopteri > Carangiformes > Carangidae > Seriola > Seriola aureovittata. The sequence continues at coordinate 4,867,196 of NC_079383.1, read as the reverse complement.
ATGAATGTATTTTCTCCACAGTAAACAGTAGGTTCGCGGAGGCTAAAGAAAAACCGAAAATCTCTCAGGAAATACTCCGAAATCTCTTCTTGCCTCTGGGGTTTGTTTAACAGTGCAAGCCAAACGCAAACACAGATCAACCCCTTGTTGAAAACAGAGTCGTGCTTTGATTCACTCGGGCTGCAGCACCACGATCTTGTGGCTGAAATATTGAGATTCAGCAATCAGTCTGCCTCCAGCTGAGGTCGGTTTGTTTGCCGACAGGCTTGTGATACTGGAGCAGTTGTACATCTTTCGCCAACCACTGTGGTGAGTTCACTGCCAGGCCCCCTTCTCATTTTCATCACTTCCGTATCTGTACCCGTATTGACGAGCAGAACCGGTGCTGAGGGGACTCGCTCTCTCTCTCTCTTGCTCTCTCTCTCTCTCTTTTCTTGCTCCATTTTTTTTTTTTTTTTTCGTCGGAGGGAGCAGATGTTTCGTTGAAACCTGGCACCGGGGCCTTAGCAGTGACTTCAGGGAATAGAGCGGCAAGTGAGGGCAGCAGCGCGGGCTAAATGCAACAAACCTCTGGGGAAATACAGTCACAAGCTGCTTCTAATATGTTTGGCAAAGGTCCCCGAGCACTGCAGTGCAAGTTATATTTATTTGTTTATAATGTGATAAAATTCCTCCCTTTTTGTCTGCACACAAGCCTCTCATTTCAGTGAAACCGAGCCGGGGAGATGTTGGTGGAGCTCCAGGAAGAGGACCGATGCCAGTAGTTCAGTTTATTTTCACTAGCCACATTGCTTCATGGTCTAATTCAACACCACTCATCATTCTTAAAAGTATGCTTTTTGCCCGAGTGACAGAAATGGTTTTTGAGATTATTGCTCATGATTTAAATGGGGCTTACGGGAACGGATGTGCCTCACTTGTAAACTTCAAGCCATTTGTAAACGTTAATGGAGACGAATTATCACGCACATGTTGTTGAAACGGAAATTTAAATCTGAAAGTGTGGAAATGTGCCTCTGAAATCCATTTTGACGGTTCCATTCGATAACCACTGGGCTTTATCTCTACTAATGTACATTCAGATCGGGTTCAGCAGTTTTGTTGTTGACTCATTGTAACTGTTGTGTTTCGGACTAAGTGGCTGCACAGTTCTGAGTGGCAGGAGCAGATCTTGCATAGCAAATTAACAAGAGTGCCTTAATCAAATACTGCAGTTGAAAAGGACATATGCACCCCATTAAGTCATTCTAATGTGCCTCAGCCTCTCCTCATGTTTGCTGTTTAATTGGCTTATTGGAGCCAGGATTCCTACTAATCCAGAAAGGGATACAATTACTTTTATCCTGGTCTTCTATTACCCAAAATAAAGACGTCAGTGGTTAATTACTGCAGGCCTATTAGAGATGCATTCTCCTAATTGCCTGATTGGAGACCGTTAACGACTGGATCTTACAATGGGCAGAAGTTTGATTCTGTTCATTAGGCTTGTGTGCAGGCCAGAGATTGGCATAGGGTGGGGGTAGAGAGTTGGGGGGGGCACCATAATATGCAGCTTATCCAGGATAACAGGAAACTGTAGGCACATTCTCAAAATAATGATCGGCAAAACTTCATTTAGAAATCTTAAGAAATGCAGCCACTTTTTTAGTTGGAAATTAAGTTTGCATTATTTTATTCCCCCGTCTCTATAGTTTCATTATCGCAAATTGCGCAGAGAAGGGAACCGATTGCCATGGCAGCCTTAATTTAAAAAAAGTTTGTCGCTCATAAAGACAAAGTGCAGATTTAACATTCAACATTAATGACGGCAGCTGTTTCCGTCTGCTTGGTAATCGCGCTCCATCGATAGAGAGAGATCATAGCGCATCACCGTCTTCAGTGGCTCAACTTTCTGACTTAACAAGCAACTTCTTCATCACCTTTGCTCAAGTTTGTTTGTGTGCAGAAGCCACGAGAAAAGTTGCCATCCGCACTTCTCTCTCTCTTTCTTGTTCAACACCATTACTGTCAGCGAGACGGCCGACAGTTCGACAGACTGCCAGAGAGACATAGTGGGGAAAAGTAGGTCATGATGAACCATCAGAGGTGCTGACAGCTCTGTGAAATGAGCAGCTTCTTTGACATGAATACTAATCACTGTTGTTACCATCAGAAAAGTCTCCGCTGAAACCACATAACGCTACTTTCCCACTTGACTGGTGGAAACGCCAGCGGCTAGGTTATGAACGGTGGAATCTATCTGTCTGAGCACGGCTCTTAACGACTCATCTGATAAGATTATGGAGCGTGGCTATTGAATTTTTAAATATTCTGTCAAAGAATAACCAACAAACACGATTTATTTGCGTTACCTCATTCCTCAGCTGGCATTTGAAACCTTTTCTTGCTTTTATTTGACAAATTTGGGTCTGGTCAGTAGAAAAGGTCAGCCCTGAGACACTTTTAGTTATCCCTTATTGTATTTGTCCACTTCCTCCAGACCAGCAATTCATATTCATTTGATGAACCTTAAAGGTCAGTCTTAAAACCTAAGGCAAATGGCTTTGCACAGCTGATACCTGAAGTGTTTTCTCAGATTCAGCTGTTGAATTTAGCCTTACACACCTTAAAAAGCCACATTGCTCTCGCTCAAGGATACATCAATAAGAAACAACTTTCTGTACAAATAGAGACCACTGCTGTGTACATTATGCAAACTTCAAACTATCTGTATATGGTAAAAGACTGCTCTGACCCAGATGTGGTTTGAACACAGCCTCCTGTGCAGCCATTCTACCAAAAAGTCTAAAGGACTTTTGGTTAAAACATCTGGCACATGATACATGGATGATTTAGAAAACAGTATTTTTGCTATTTAGATGTAGGTTATTGAACATCATCTTGATGCTTTCTGCAATCCATACTCACTCATTTCTCTCTGCTTATTCTGGTCGATAACCGGTCTTTTAATCTGACCATAATTTACCAGAGTGGCTTTACAGTCCACATGCACTTATCATAAACACTCAATTTTGGTTCATTGCATCAACGCTATATTTAGAGTTAGGGAAATGTTTTCATTTTTACATCCTAAAAAACCTGAGGGAGACACACCCTGATGGCAAACGCAGTGGGTTTGTAGTGACTGTAGGAGGTACAGAACGGTGGAAAACCATAATTTGATCCCTGCCCAGCGGTTGCTCGTGTTACAGCAGCGTGTAATGAAAAGGATCTTTCAGAAATGAGTCTAGTCTGTTTCTTAGAGTCACAGTGAAACCAATATGATGGTTTGGTACAGTTTTCAAGCTCCCCTCTGACTTTTATTAGCAATAATGATAAGTAGTAAATATTTATAAAATTCAGCAACATCACTGTCATAGCCACATTTTTGTGTTGCCCTTGTTGGTTGCCGTCTGCTGTTAGTGGCAAGACTTTTTGAAATGAAAGCAAGAAAGTGAATGACTATGTTTACCTGGAGAAAAAAAAAACTTGTGTTCTTGACATTTCTGAACTCATGAAGCTGCTGTAACACTTCACCAAACTTTATTATTCTCCCCCTCTTCACAAGGCTGTAAATCACTAATATCACTTTTATAAAAAATATAAAAGTGATATTAGTGATTTACAGTAGTAGTAGATTTACAGTATAGTAGCAGTCTTTCAATTTTACTGCCCAGGTTCAAGCACTTCTTCTGGTAAACTGACCTAACAAAGTGTCCCTGAGCAAGACACATGTTGACTGTTTGACTACCTTGTGGTGTTTAGTAAAATATCACATCTCATTTCTAACTATAAATCTTGTTCTTTTTTTTTTCCTAGGTCCAGAGGGTCTTGGCTTCAGCATCACATCTAGAGACGTCCCCATCGGCGGCAGTGCTCCCATTTATGTCAAAAACATCCTTCCTCGAGGGGCCGCCATCCAAGATGGCCGACTTAAAGCAGGAGATCGGCTGCTGGAGGTGGAGTGGCAGTTTTAAACAGCCTTTAATCATTAAATAGTGTTCGGCGAGTGTGTTTTTTTTGAGATTTGTATTTTATTTGAGAGACTAATTCATCTTTTTTTCCAATGTGGCTTTGTTCCAAAATCCAATCTTATGGAGCTTTTGTTGAAATGAGTCAAACACACTGTGTTCCCTATGGCTATAACAACCCAGCTCCAGTTTTGAATTGCAGGGGAAAGTGGTTAGATGGAACAATATTTTGATTATACTTCAATCAGACTGACATGAAAATCAGCCAGTGCTCACTTTAGGGGGAAATAACCCATGTTTAATTCCAGCTCCAACTGGCTAGGACGGTAATCTGCATAAAGGTTATGTGGAGGCCAGAGATTCCTCCTCGTTAAAGTCAGAGATGTCTTTGATTTCAGTTTTGCCTCTGAGTGTGTGTGTATCTGTGTGTGTATTCATCATTGCCTGTATGTATGTGCTTATCTGTATATTTCTGACTGCATGTGTCTGTGTGTGTGTGTGTGTGTGTGTGTGTGTGCGTGCGCAGGTTAGTGGAGTTGACCTTAATGGTAAGACCCAGGAAGAGGTGGTGGCCCTGCTACGAGCCACACCCATGGGTGGGACTGTGAACCTGTTGGTGACTCGCCAGGAGGACTCCCTGCTGCCCAGAGAAGTGGTCAGTTCCTGCTCAGCAAATCACTATATAACCTTGTGTTTTCACTGCTTTCCCACTAGGAAACAAATACCTCTCTCTCTCTCTCTCTCTCTCTCTTTAACAATATATTCCAGGACCTTGGTATTTCCACATTTCTTTATAAATGAGTTATTTGATAGTAGAGGAGAATTATACTTTATTAAGCTGGCTACATGCTTCTTGGCGCAGGCTCCGCAAGCACCTGTGCATGCCTGCGAATCTCCATAATTATGTAACTGTGGTCGGTCTGCTGACCCAGCGCGTGCCTCTAGAAATTTGAAGGTTTGCGGTTGCGCTGACTCTGCGTCGTGGCACCAACATCTTCACCTCCTTTTCCGCTTACGTCCAAAAAACTACATCACATAACCAAAGTGTTCATAAAGAGCAGAAGAACATACAAGCAAGTAGAGACCACCAAAAGCAATGAACTCAGTTTAGGAATCTGGTGAAGGTCACTTGATGTGTAACATCACATTACAGCTGGAATATTTGTCATGGTGGCTGCACTGATGTGACTTTAACTGCTCCCTCCATCCATCAACTTTCTGCACAGACGGTTTTAAATTCTTGTATCTTCTGTGTAATTCTAGTCTTATAAATCAACATGATTGTGAATTATAAGTGATATAATTTTGAAATTTCATGTTGATATTGAACCAAGTTTTTTAGTGTTGCAACAGTGGCTTTGGTCCATGTGCATCGAAGTATTTGAACAGAATGAGAGTTGAGAATCATATGAACACATGGCTCTTAAAGTGTAAGGATGGGCCAGTGTCGGCACAGAACCAACCGATGACTGCATGGGATGTGCACAGAGAAACACAAATACAGCTATAGGCGTAATCGCACTCTCTGTGCAACTGTGTTCTGCACGTGCTCACACATGCACATCAAAATCACACAGACTTGCACAAACAAGAGCTAATGATGTGCACAAGCAGACACACACACACACACACACACACACACACACACACACACACACACACACACACACACACACACACTGACCTGTAAATGCATGCACAGACACCCTCAAATGACGTGACTGAACAGACACCATTTTTAGCTTTGGACATATTCACACACACCCACAGTCGCACACATGCACTCGGGACACTGACATGGACACATTCCCCATGCACACACTCCCGCTCACAGACACACAGCCTACAAACAGGGTGACTTTGGCTGTCGTGTAACAGATGGTGAGGCTACTGCCCTCGTCCAGCCTGCGCTCAGCGGCTCTGACAGCGGGCTATGGACGTCACTGCTCCTTGGCAGACCAGAGGCCCCTGATGCCAACCTCACCTCCTACCCATAATACTCAGCCTGGCACCTGGGTTGTTAACCCCGCCATAGGAGCTGTTCAACCTGCAGAAAAATAGTCCTCTGAGACACATTTTACTCTGCTAATGTGCTGTTTTTACAATTAGAAATGCACCACCCCCTGAAGTTAGCTACGTTTCAATCGGTCTACATCTTTACTTAAATTTGCCCATTCATAAAGCAACAAATGGGACACATATTGCATTCCTATTTGTTTTAAAAAGTCCCCAAAAGTCCCAGCTTTAAGTTGAAGAACCTGTCGTTAAAAGTGTGTTATCTTCCTGTGACTGTACGTGATGTCATCGGCTGCTTCTGGCATCACGTGTGTGACCTTCAGGTTACTCGAAATGCTCTTTAACCACTCCATCCAGCGCTCAAATGCTAACTGGTGGGGATCCAACAAACTGATTCATGCCTCTCCTCAGCAGCCTTGACAGCAGCTGAATGATGCTGTGAGGAGTGTTAAAAAATGCATGGCTGCCCCCGGCCTGTCGACTCGTGAGTGGTGTTGGTGTGAGAGTTTGATGGCTACACTCTCTCAGCTCCTCAGGCATGACGCGATTAGAAAAAGTCCATCATGGAAACAGTGTCTAATAATCTCTTTCTCTCTGTTTTTGTTTGTTTTCTCTCCACCACCTTCTACACGCTGTGAGAGACAGTTAGTTAATATTTCATCACTTTCCCCGCCATTTAGCACTTTGCTCTCCTTCACTGTTTCTTTTTTCTCTCTCTCTCGCTTTCACATTTCATAGCAGTGCTTTCACAAATCTCAATAATCCCTACAAGTATGTTCATAAAAATCAGATAAGGAGGCCAAGGCTCTGCCGGTGACAGTTATTGCAAATAAAGCATGGTGGAAAAGCATGGTTGGTAATTGCCTCCTCTGTCCCCACACTCCGGATGGGTGAGTGTGTGTGTGTGGGTGCGCGCATGTGTTGCACACACATAAACACACATGTATGGACAAGCGTTTGCGTGCTGTCATTCATGTAACTCCCTCAATGATAATGCACTGACGTTTTAAATTGCGGCGTGAGTGACGTGCCAGAGAACTGCAGGCATCTGTCAAAGAAATATTGCCTTCACACATGCACACACTCACACAGGCGCGCGCACACACACAGCTGTATTGATGAAAATAGAAAGGAGCTGTTTTTTTTTTTTGTCTAGTTGACATTTGCCTGCTGATGTTTAATGTCAGCTCTGAAAATCCCTCCCCATCTCCTTTTGTTTAGATGTTTTATTGTATGCCAGGCGTTCTGCACGCGCCCCCAGAGGAATTAATTTACCCTCCCAGCATGTTTGCGTTCCGTCTTTAATTACCACGGTAGGGGTGTATTTTGACATGCTTTCAGGAGCAATAGCTGTCGAGCTGCTCTCGATAGCTTTCGATAAATATGTGCTCACTGGGAAGAGAAAAGGTTAAATGGCAATAGAGCAGAGTGGGGCGTTGCCTCTGCGATCTCCCCCTGTCTTTGTCTGTGTGGTTACTGCTCCCTCTGCACTCACAGGGATATCAGTAATATGTTGTATCAGAGAAGAAGTGCAGCCCTAACCTTCACCAAACTCTGAACTCGTCCTCGCTACTAAACCTGCTTTTGAAAAACCTCTCTCCACATAATAATATCCTATAATATACCAAGTGGAAGAAACTGTGCACGTCTTGGTTTTCTGTTTTGCTGTACATGTTTGGTTCTATTGGCTGAAACCTGCGACCTTCAGGGTCATAAGACGTGTTCATTAAAACGACTCAGGACATATAGACAGAGATTTCTCAAAAACCTTTAACTTGAACCCTGAAGACGCAGCAGGAGGTTCTGATCATTGGCCATGTGAACAAAATCACTTGTCAAGTGAAGTGCTGTTCCTTCACTCTGACGGCTCTGGGATGTCGGATCAGTGATCGCGAGGCAGGATTACGACGGACTGAGGAGAAGTCAGAAGGGCCGCTGCTCCCTACAGATTAAGAATATATAGGAGTAAGTAACATAACTTGGTGAAAACCCTGGATATACATGAAGCTATATAGTAATTCAGCGCTGTGTGTTATCTATAGATAACAGCTTCATGCATGATCTCTTGGTCACACCTTTGTAGTGATCCTCAGTAGAGGGGAAAGTAAGTTAAGAAAGAGGGGTGCAATTGCATCGGGATGAGATGAAGGCGTGAGTTCAGAAAGACGGGTGAGCATGAGGTGGCAATAGAAGAAAAGAAAAAATATAGCTACAATCCAAAAGTTATGATAATAAAAATACGGATAGATTGGAGGTAGGTGGACGTAGTATTCAGATAAAAAGGCGCGATTCTGTCGAAACTCTCCCATCTATTACAAACCATTCTCTCCCCTCATCTCTTGTCATTATTCAGATGCAATTATGCTGACCACAGTAAAGTATTACAATAGAACAACACACACACACACACACACACACACACACACACACACACACACCAACCGAAATTCCTACATAGAAACAGCAGAGGTACATTTAAACACACACACATACAGTATGTACTGCACATCTCCCACGCACAGCCAGTGGATGTTACATATTGTAGGTATTTATTTCCCAGCGTGCACCGCTGTTTGCGCTTACAGCTGCGAGCAAAGCTGTTCCTTTAGTCCACATCGCCCAGCTTTGTGGATTGTTGTGTTCTCAGCTCCGCTTTTTATTGCTGTAATAACAAAGTCAAATGTCACACCTCATTTTGCAACAAGAAATGGCAACAGTCAAAAAAGATGTCCGTCTACACCGCCGATGCAGCGCCGCATGAAGTCCCCTGTTGTGGTGCCATTTAGAGCAGACGCAGCAAAACAAAGGCAGGGAAATATAATCTGTGGCTACCAGTTTGTTATTACATAAACAATTAGTCGGGATGAAATACAGCGCAGGCCTGCCCCCATGTCCCCACTGATGACAAATCATTTTAATTCTTTCTAAACCCCTTGCTACAGTATAAGTGAATTAGCCTGTAAGCATTGCTGCTGTGTCAGCATGACTGATGTGATCTCAACTCCTTGTCTTACGGACACACACACACACACGCGCGCATACACACAGTAAACATATTTTAAAATAACACCACAATTGCTAAACCATGTCACGTAAAACCTGACACACAATATGGGCTTGACTAGTCACATATGCTCAGGTGCCATTATATCGTTGTCCACACTTCCCCTTACATCATTCTGTGACCCTACAAGAGCAGTATTTTTCTTACATCCAATGGGACTATGGACTGTGGAGAACAAATGGGCTCGTGAAGCCTCTGTTGTAACACTGCCGACCACATAAGAGCAATCAAACAGTACATTAAAATCCCCTCTTTATGATCATATCACACTTGTCACTGATCCATTAGTAGCTATATCTGCCAAGCAATGAGAATCTTAATTGCGCAATTAATTCCGGCCTCTGATTGATGCGACAGCCGAATTTATGGCTCGTGCAAATGCCGAGGACGCCATAGACAAATGCGTGACAGTATTGCTGACAATTATAGCAGACTAATGGCCTGTTTCATAAGTGCCAACCCCGGTGGCCTAGTTTAAAATCCTCCCTGCCATGTTTTTACCACTGTGCTGTAATTGAGGCATTCAGACATACTCCATTTTAAGATTTGTTTTAGCTGAAATGATGCTATTTATATAAGTTCCTGAAATAGTCATATACAGTAGAAATAAAAGCACTCGGTTCCCTGAAATGGTTCAGGTATCTGAACAAGCTCTCCATTGTTTTCCTCTTCCAAGTCAGGGCAATCATCGTCAGTGTTGCGTTGCTTTGCACAATTATTCACAGCAGATGATATCTCTGTTCCTTTTTTCTTAATCGCTCCTCTAACAGAGTTACACAGCTGGCTTTTGTTGTGGCGCCCACACTACAGTGAGGTTACCATTCATGATTTGCCCGTATTAAAGTTGGGAGACAAGAACAGACTTATGAGGCTGTATTGATTTTCTTGCTCCTGAGATCCATTTACCGAGTCGGTAGAGGGAGAAATGAATTGATACACGGCAAACAAAACACGATCCCCTGTCTTTGGAGGCAACTAAATGATACACAGATCTCTTGAGTTAGAGCCAAGTTCACTTCTCCTCGTTCTGTCATTTACTCCTCGACATAGAGTTCAGCTTGGCCAGTGACAGTTTAGTTAAAACCATAGACTGTAAATATAGATGGACAGAGCCTCTGTTATATCACCAATGCTCTTTCTTAAGAGCGGTTTTGAAGCTCAGAGTTGGCTGCTCTGCCTCCGCCATCTTGGCAGGGCCTGACTCCACCTAACTCTCGGCTAGTCCGAAAATGGGTAAAGAGGTGGAGTGTGTGTGGAGCCGAGAGTCAAAGTGGCCATTCCTTCAATTGTGCATCACCTTAAGCTTTAATAAAATTTTAACAGATGAGTTATGTAAGTAAGTGCGAGTATGTTATGTCGCACAGTTGTCGTGAAGGAGGAAATTAGCTATAGAGACCAAAACTGGTTTTTTTTTTGTACCAGGCTGCAAACATGTTGCTGTAACATGTCTGCTGCAAAGTTGGGCATTTTAACATGGGAGTCTATGGGGATTGACTCGCTTTTGGAGCCAGCCTCAAGTTGCCAATTCTTGGAACTGCAGTTTTTGGCACTTGGGTGTTGGCTTCACTTTTCAGACCCCGAGGTTTCTGCTTGGTGAAAACTTAAAATAGAATTTGGAAAAACAGAATCCAAGCTATCGAGATAATAATGCCAGGAATGCCTGAGAATGGATGAATCTTTATGGATACAGATGCTGATTTTTTTATTTATTTATTTTTTTTCTGAAAAGCTTCTGTTGAATGTCACAAAAATAAATAAATAAATAAACTTTAGAATACTTGCATATTAAGCTCTATTCAACAAGTCATGTTGGTGCTTGCTTTTAGCAGAGTTCATCTAAGATCAGAGAGTGAACTCTTTGCTTTTATTATGAAAACTCTGAAAACAATGTGAGGAATTAAATTGGATGAGTTGTATCGTCTCCACACAAAGCAGTAGCCTCTTCAGTGCTTTAACAGTGCAGATAAACCTTTTGGGGTATTACATTGAAGTGGTGATAAACAGTGCTATCACATATGCGGTATCTACAGCCCTGCCAAAAAAAGACATCTTTGGTGTTAATATAATTAGATGTCTCTTAGAGTAATGCTCTTTCGTCTCACTAAAGATGATGTAATGTAATGCAACTTTTCGCTAATAAAGTGCTACAGACAGAATCTTTCTGGTCTGTCTTTTTCTAAGTTTATTTATATAACAGCTGGTGACTGAGACAGATATTTTACCTTAGTAAAACTTGGCAAAGAACTCGATGAGATGAGTCATGTCTTACTGGTGGAGCTGATAATTTGAGGTGCTGTAACCTTTTTGCCAGAATTCACACTTCTTCGTTAATGAATTCCCAGTTGTACTCTGGGATATAACTTAAAAACAGAGCAGCTGATAGAATCAAATTGGGTGTAATCAGCAAATTGCTCCACTATAACAAATGTCCAGATATAGCTGACCCCTGCTTGGTAAATTTTAGCTGAAAATACAGTTGGAGCTCAGGTGAAGTCAAATTACAGGAATTGCTCTATAGGCCTTTGGAAGGAGTTTTGTAGAGCTGCAGTTTGGCAACCTGCAATCAGTGACAGCATCTGTGACTTTACACAGCTCTTCAGAACAGTTTGGCTGCAGCGGATGCATCTTAAAGGTCACTTTCTCTTCCACTTTCTGCCTAAAAATGCCTGAAATGATAGGGCATGGTGATCTGTTGGGTAAGGGCTGCAATGTGTTATGATGGCACAAAAAGTCTCTTCCCCATCTCTAAAAAGCATCCTCTTGCGAGGGACATTTTATCTAAATTGTCTGCTGAAAGCTTCATAAAATTCATCCTTTGCTCTTACTCCCTTTTTAGTAGGAAAACACTCATCCTGCACGTTCCTCCTCTTTTTCACTCATCTTTTCTTCTCTTGTTTTCTCTTGTTTATCACGACACCTTATTATTTATTTCAAGAGAGCCGACGAGTTCTCCCTGCGTTATTAATCTGGCTCCGATAGAAAGATTTTCCGATCAAAGTGCAGAGTTCACAAACATGCTCCGTCATAATTAAAGCTAATGCTGCCAAGCGCGGTTGAAGACAATGCCAGCCCGGTTAACGATTTCCGAGCGCGTCTCGTCAACGCCACCTGTTTTCGTCGAGCGCTTTTCAGCAGCTGTTCCCATAATTACGCTTGCTGTCACTGCAGAGAACGGGAGGGTGCGCCGCGGCGTTGTGCTATGCCGATAAACAAGGTAGTTAAAGGCCACTTATGGCAACACAGTTACTCTCCCAAAGGGGATTCAGCGTCTGTTTCCAGAACACATAATGGGTTGAAGTGTGTATGTGCAGTTGGACATAGAAAGCGCTTTTTATCCACCATTAGCTTGAAATGAGAGGCATCTGCTTCATGATGTGCATCTGTACTTTGGTTCCGCTGAAAACGCCTTTACGAACATTCTCAGTTGCCAAGCCCACACTTACAAAGCCACCTTCTATTTTTCTTACGCTCTCTTTAATTAGATGCGTCTGAACATCTAGTATCAACCCTTTATGCGCTTTTGCTTGCTCACAGTGAGATCCACTCGGCGCCGTCACTGATGCATTTGCAGTGATGTCCATAGCTCTGGCCTCGGATGCCCTCGCAGAAACAGAATTGGTTTCCCTAATGAGCCAAATGAGCTTTCTCATTACAACATCCCCAAAGGACAACAGTCCCACTTTGTCAGCGCAGTCAAAAATCTGCTGGATTGCCTGGTGAAGAACATGTGTTGTTAGTTCACAAACACTTAAATGTGTTACTGTGCTCTTCATGCCCTTCAGTTCTGTGTAACAGCTTGCCTCTCAACCCATCATTGTACCTGCAAAAGCCTGGATTTGTTTTTTAGGCTTAGAGGTATTTAATATTCTGCCTCTTTGTCAGAAAATGTTGTGCGAAGAAACACAGCCAAAAGAAATTTGTGTTATCACGCGTGCACCCCTTTTGCAATTACATCCTTGGCTGATTTCTTTTAGCCTTTTTAAATTCATTTCCAATGACCTTTAATGTCACCAAATTGGGCCAAGTGTGGAAAGAAGTTTCCAGCAGTGTTAATTGTTTTAGGCAGTGATGTGCGGAGAACTCAGAGTTATGTGTGAATAGAAGTAATTGTGATTCATTTGCACTTTCTCTCTTTCTCTGTCTCTGTCTCTCTCTTTTTTTTTTCTCTCTTGTATCTCACTTAGGCTTTTTCTGTTGCTCTGTTTCTGTGACGCACACTTGCACACACATCCAGCACACCTTCCTTGTTAGCACGTGACGAGTTAAGCGAGGTAGAAACAAAACAGAAAGGCCTATTAAGCAGGCGAGACTCTTGCTAGAGCGATGAGTTTTTTCCTCTGCCCTCTTCTGTTCACCTGCTTGTGTCTCTGCTGAAATGCCGCCTCTATCGCCCTCCCCTGCCCAGACAATAGACTGTAATGAATGGGAGCTACCCCATCACAGTGTTAATTAATAAAGGACTTAATCGTATAATGGAGTGTGACTGCATGGCTGAGTCAGAGAGAGCAGAAAGGAGACGACACAGGCTTCTTACAGGCACTCCACTTAAAAGTGGTTTAATAATAAGTTTGACCTTAATGATCAGCACCTGAACACAGCGCTGCACCTTTTATTCACCAGGCAACACCGAATATTTGCAGCCATTCATGGATCGTGTTGTGACTTTACAAAACATAAAACATGTGATGCAGTGCGCACACATTTTTTTCTTTAAAAAGTATATTTACTACATCAGGGCCAAATCATCCGAGGGATACAGTATCTTCTGGATGATTTGCACAATGTAAACAGAACGAAACATGGTGGCACTCATGGAGGTTGCTAGATCGCTATGAAAACAGCATGGACATAAAAAAAAAGAAAAAAGGGAATTGTTATTATTAGTTTCTCTTTAAAACGTTTCTGAGCATGTAAAGGGATTTTCACAAATATTTCTAAAGTTTGTAGAAAATCCAAACCTTTGTAAACCTGTAAAATGAATCTGCTGGAGGAATTCAAGTTGGTGTATGTGGAGAAAAGATTTGTATTAACAAAAAAAAGAGACTGAATAAAATCTGTGAACAAACCATATGAATGGTGAGGTCACACAAAGACACTGTGATAAAAGTGCTTTGTGTACAATCACAGAAGCAGAAAAAACTGCTGAATCTGATTGGACAATGATAGCCCAATCACAAAGCACAGTCCAGTCAGAGTGCAGACGCTTCTGTTGCCTGAAAGCTGTAATAGATTTTCAAGATGGACGACGGCTCAGTCTCCTCCATATTATATTTGATGATGCTGTAAAACCATTGAATGTGCTGTGTATGTATGCAAACCCACCTGGGTCAGGTGTGGTCTGTCCGTGGCTTCAGCAGACAGTAGTGGTGGAGGTGTTAGACATTTAGCCATCGTTAGTAAGAGTACCTTCTCTGGAGAAAATGTTGTCCATCTGGATTTGTCATTCCATGTTAGTGAACGGTTTCCTGCCAGTGACCGTATCAGAAAAACAAATTTGATTTGAGAAAACATGTTAAAAAAACGTATAGTGTTACAGTTATCAATACATATGTACGTTAAAACTTTTTTTTTTCCTGGTACCTTTTAGCTTGACCACAACATCAGGGCCAGCCTTATAAAAATGTGGCTGGCTGACTGACTGACTGACTGACTGAGTGATAAGGTTACACCATTGGTCGGTCGGCTGAGTGTCAGAGTTGGTCTAGCTCAACTTAGCGCCTGTGTCGTTATCCAACTTTTCAGACACCTTTGGTGACTTTTTTTTCTTCAAAAAAGCACCTAGAGAAAAAACCTCGTACATTTCTGGACCAACCTTAGCTACTTTCCATGGAAGAGAGTCGCCAGTGTTGCCCTGCGAGTGCAAGGTCGGGCTTTCCCTCCGCAGACGCACCTCTGTATGCAGATTGCGTCACATCCGTAGAGCAGCAGCTTGGAAGAAATGGCTGCTGGTTAACATGTAGTCTTAATGGGCCACATTTCAGTCTCTTTTTCCTACTTGTTTCGTTGCGCGACAACAGAAACAGAAGAACATGTCAATGACAAGAGCTTTACTGGAAATTTGACTGTATTAAAACACTGTATGTGTGAGCACAGAGAGTAGGAGAGAGGGTGAAACCAGTCGACACTATCCAAGGTTTTGACCTAGTCTTGTTGAAGTTGATTTAAGCATGCAACCTTTTCAGCGTTTTTACATCAGTTCATCTGCTGTCAGTACTTCTGCACTCTCTGTCCCAGGTGCATACACGGGGCTGAGCTTGGAACAATGACTTGACTTTCTTTTTTCTCCCGTACAGAAGTTGTTGAATCTAGCTCTGCCTGAGCTGAATCGGAGCAACAAGGCCTGTCAAGCAGCCTGACAAACTCATTCTTGGCTAGCGGAGCTTGTTCCTGTCTGATGAAAATGTTACACTGCTCTCTCATTCTCTGCCTCGGTCTGCTATTCCCGGAACACAGCTCTGAGTGGGTGGTTAGTCTGTCATCATTTTGGACGAGAGCACGCGCGCACGAACACACACACACACACACATACATACACACACATACACACACACACACATACATACACACACATACACACACACAGACAGAGACAGGGTCCATCCAAAGTCATTTTTTCATCCAATGTATAACTATCTTTAACTGCTGGGCTAAAAGCATCTCCAGGGACAGAACTCATAGCCAGTATTTATTTGTTTTATTTTGATGAAACATCTTCATTAAAGAGAAAGTTTGACCCTGCCAGTGACACACAAAGCTATTCATCTATGAGTGTTCTTTTCAGAGCGGAAATAGTACGTTTGTGCTGCGTTGCTAGGGGGCCTGCATTGGAAACCAACTGATGACAACTCATGAGTTGAGTTAAGGTTGCTCCAATATAACTGCTGTTAAAGCCTCTAGATTATACACATATAAATTCTGACAGAATGTCTTTACACATTCCAGAGAAGAACAGGAAGTTAAACATCGTTGATGCATTATGTTTACCCCTTCACTTCATAACAAATAGTTTTCTGTGCCTTATCTGCTTCATTCATCTGTGTGAGGGGAAAGCAAAGGGTCACTTCCCGACAAGAGCCAGTGATTTCTGCAATACGTGGAGTTGTTGAAACGCGGAGCGATTAAATGAATTCCAGCGGTGTGAATTTACTAATGGTCCATTCAGGGACAAAGCCCAGTTGGCAAGTTGTACAGACAGGTGTACTGCCATTTTGAAAGAGGAAGAAAAGAAGAGAGAAAGAAAAAAGGGGGGCAGATAGGATGGCCGTCTGGAGAATAGGGGCTCAGTCAGAGAATGTTGAAAAGAGCCTCCACCTGAACGCACCACTGCATCCTAATAACTCCTCAGCCTCCCGGAAAGAAAAAAAAAACACCTTATGCTTTAGCTTTCCTCTCTTTCCTCGGCTTCACTCTTTATCCGAGCAGCTGTGAAGGGCACACACCTGGCTGCCATCCATCTGGGGGTGTGTGTGTGTGTGTGTGTATTGATGTGAGGCTATTTAAAGAAGTCTTGCTGTTGGTTTCTGGGGTTGATTGCTCTGTCCGCCAGTATTGTTCATGTGGATTTGGCTGCCATGGCAATAACTACACATGTACATGTACTATCTGGCCAATCACAGTATTGCAGCACAGCACTCCAGCTTCCTTTTGAGCGGGCTTGTGATCGGACAGTCGTCGGCTCTTATCTGCAGAATATAAATGTGTGGGGAAAGTGGATGGGATAATATGTCACTCTTCAACAGCTGCTGCTGATGTGCCCTTAAACAAGTCACACGATAATAATAATATAAATAATAATACATTTTATTTATAGGCGCCTTTCAAGATACTCAAGGACACCTTACAACACACAGTAAGAGAAATCAAATAAACAGCAGCAACAGAGAGTTATCCAACAAGGCAAATAATACAAAATAAGTTAGAAAGAATAACTGCATAAAATAAGTATAATTACACAGAGTGCTAGTTTGAAGATGTGTGTTTTGATGTGGAGGATGATCTAAGAGTACGGGCAGATGTGAAGTAGATCATCATAACTCCCAAAATGATGGCGGTTCTCAGTGTGGTCAGTAGCAGGGGCGTGGCCGGACGACTGACCCCTCTTTGAAATGTTCAGAAAATGTATTCTTTTCTCCAAGTGTTTGGAAAAGAACAACGGTGAATTAAAATCAAAGCTGTTGATTGGCTATATCTTGGAAATCTTTGGTTGCCACTTAAACACTGAACGGTAATTCCTCTATATCATCTTCACCAGGTTTTTCCCGTAGTCAGTGTAAAAAAAGAAACTGTCAATTCCTTGATGCCTCTGGTGTTTTTTCCACAAACACTCGTTTTTTCTCACACCTTCTTTTCCCCCCTTCTGTTCGGCTGCCAGCGAGAAGTAAAATACACAAATACTTATTGTTTTTTTTTTGTTTTTTTTCATCAGATGCTCTTTGTTAGACACCAGTGGAAATTGTCAGAAAAGTAACTGGAGTGGTTGTTTGATGGATTATTTTCCAGCTGAATTGATCACGCTGGGTGTTAGACACTCGCCGTTACTCCTTCACACCTATCTGGCAGCTGAAATGAACCACCTTTGTGTACCATGCATGAAGATCTGCAGTGCGGGCCCTGCGACAAAAAAGCTACTGCAGTCATTTTCATCAAAAGGCCCGCGGATCGTACGGGTAAAGAAGGTCGCATTCTTAACATGTCCCAAATTATCCTTCAAAGGGGCTGTTGTTCAAAGGAAGCCGCTGTTGTTTGAGCGTCAAATTGCTACCTGGCGTTTTCAAAGTTCTTCACTGTCCCCGCTGTTCTTACACCGGGCTCATGGCGGTGGAAGGGAATTAGCAGCGCTTGGCTAGGCAGTATGGCCAATTGACGATGACAGCCCTGAGATATGTGACATGCTTGCCATCCATTCGCTTTCCTCTCCTGCTCCCCTCATCTTACCCCTCTTTATCTTGTCTCCCGCTTGCTTTCCATTTTCTTGTCATTCACTATCCCTGTTCTTTTTTTTTCCCAATCTTTGTTCCACTGTTCTCTGTATTCTTTTTCTCTTTGTTTTTCTGTCTAACCAAAGTTAGAGTCAGATACTTCTCACAGGCAGTTTAAAGCAACAATGACACTGTAGTTTGGATCAACAACTTTCTTTTTGAAGGCCAGCTGATTATAGGATAAAATAAATCTCAAAGAGACCTCTCTCTCTCTTTCTTCACTACCCTCAGGAGACAGAGGAAGACGACATGGTGTTAACACCTGATGGTACACGAGAGTTCATGACCTTTGAGATACCCCTGAATGACTCAGGCTCCGCAGGCCTGGGAGTCAGCGTCAAGGGCAACCGGTCCAAGGAGAACCATGCTGATTTGGGCATCTTTGTAAAATCCATTATCAACGGAGGGGCTGCTAGCAAGGCAAGTAACTACTCCCATCCACCCACTTATCCTACACATTACCTTGATGGATTTCATTGATTTCATTCATTGTTTTTGTTGTAACTCAAGGACCCGCAGTTAAGTACAAAGATGAGGTGGACCACAATGCTGTAGGGCTGCTGCCCTGAGGAAATACTGTACATTAGAGTCAAAGCCAGATTGTTTGTGATTTTCAGATGGTCAATTGATGTGTATGAGTGGCATGACAACCACGCTGGGAATTTTGTCCTTGTTCTGTAACATTTTATTATTCCCTTGAAAAACAGATATTGAATTTGAGTCCAGTGTTTGTGAAAGCCATGGGTTTGGTACATTTTGTCCTCCAAGGTCTGCAAACAGAAAATTACAGCATCATTATCTCATTAAATATGTTCCAGTAAAAAGTAAATAGGGAAACAAATTTATGATTTTCAGTATCTGTTGTGATTTCCTTGCAGAAAAAGCTACATGTGATCCCAATCAGTCTCCATTAAGTGTCCTTCTGGAGCAGCTGCAGAATCTACATGTTCGTGTTTAAAACTAATGATGATGGTATTCACAAGCGTTTCATGAGCTGGATGTAATGTTCCCACCATGGTGTTTGTCTGCAGGACGGACGTCTACACATCAATGACCAACTCATTGCAGTCAATGGAGAGTCGTTGCTCGAGAAGACCAACCAGGAAGCCATGGAAACGCTGCGCAAATCCATGTCTGTAGAGGGCAACAAGCGAGGCATGATCCAGCTCATCGTGGCCCGGCGGGTGGCAAAAAACAATGAGGTAGCCTAACAGTTGGGGAGGAGTCACACTGATGTGTTAGGGACTAATTGGCATCACAAGGAGTCAGATTCAATTTGTCCGCCTTTGTTTCATCTTTTTAATCAGATATTATTAATATTATTCTAATTATGAGCCTCCATAATTCTACGATAGACTGTGTATTTCACTTTCCCCATGTGCACGCACATACAGTATATAGTAAATATTGTTTACACACGCTCCACAAACACACACGCATGCTTCAATTTAAATTCTGTCGGTGAATAAGTAGAAGACATATTGAATGAAGAAGAGGGATGACTACATTTCAGCCGCACTGAATGATAAATGAGAGCGACTTTCTTCTACCTTACCACTAGCCGTAATCTGTCCCCCATAGGTTTTGGGAGCTTTGAGATAGCTAGAGGAGGACCTTTATGAAGCGACCACACCACCATGCAAATCTTCAAACAGTCCCATTTCCTGTGCGAGATAGGTGATACGTCTCATATTCCCCCTCATTCTCTGTGTGATTTTCTTTGCCCACGGTGGGCCTTGATATGATATCTAAGAAGCACTTCAGTGAGTTATGATTGACAGGCCTGCGGAATAACACTGTAGGATAGGCAGATAAAGGAATATGTATTGCGCTTAGGTGAATATTTGTCATGAGGAAGTGAAGAATATTGAAAGCGAGGGGATTTCAACTTCATGAAATGTCCATTGTGATACAGAAATAATCCCAGCCTACCTTTCTTTAAGAAAAAAAACTGTATTCTTTCACAGTCAAAAAAAAAAAACAAGATGAATACCAACATGATTTAGCTGGATGTGAAATGCTAAGTACGGTGCGACTGCACTTCAGGACTGTGGATTCATGTGTAAATACTTCAGCACACTCGCGCACGTTCAGTCAGCCCTGCAGCCAGAGGTTGTAGATCAGGTTTGATTAGTGTTGCTGTGACTCTAATTGGAGCCCGTGTCCTGTGGCTGTGTGTCAGTTTGGAGTACCACGCTGAGCCCCATCCTCCCCCCCAGCCCTTCACCCTCCCCGCTAACCCTCACCCTCCGAGCGCTGTCACTCTCTTCTTAACCACACGTTGTCCCCCTGATGCCCTGATGTTTTAATATTAATTTTCACCTCAACTCGCGGTGCTCCATATTTGAAAAGGACATGCGATAAACACAGGTATCACTCATAAATTGCCATAAATTTCAGCATTACTGTTTTAACAGTCAAGGCAGTGTTTTTTTCTCTATTTTACTATGGGATTATCAAGACTACAAGCATCTGCCAGAATACTTTAATGCACTGAAACATGAACAAATTTATTTTTCAAATAATACCAAAGTCAATATTTAAAAATCAATGAGTCTCATCTGTATATTATCTGATGTAAAGAGAGGCGAGAACAACTGTTATTCTAAAACAGGAAGCAGCTGGTTTAATCAGAAATGTGTTTTAGAAACAAAATGTCCCTCACGACAAATTTCAAATGCATTAACTCAAGAACTGTGCACAACTCCTGTCATCATTCAGTCAAGCTCCTTTTGGTATTATCATTTTAATTTCATGGCCATTAACCCTCCCTCCCGATTCTTCAGTTTTAGTTCAGACAGCAGCACTGCTTGGAAAGAATGCAGCCCCCGTCATTCATGTGACACCACTGTGTTGACAGTGGACATCCCTCCATGATGCCGACACGGAGGGATACAGCAAAAGCAAACAAGAAAAAAAGACGCAACTTTTGCTGCAGTGCAATGCAACGTAACGCTCAGAGTTAGATTACCTTGTACCGTGTCTCCACAAAAGATAAAATAATTAAAATCCTTCACTTTTATAGGACTTTAATGCTCCAATTTTGTAATATATATTATATGTTGTGGTATATTATAAACCCAGACTCCAACCAGACTTCCTGTGTTTTATTTTGTTGTCATAGTGTTATTGAAGCGACTCACCCCAGGTTTTTTCATTTCTTAGACGCAAGGGCCTGTTTTGAGTCTTCACACCTCTCTCTCTTCATTCTGCCTTTATCCCTCCCTACCCATCTCTCCCTGCTCCACCCTCTTCCCCCTCCTACCCCACCTCCAGACTAGGGGAGAGGACACATGTCCCTCCCGGGAAAGCTCAGCCCCAAGGTTCAGTGAGTTCTATCACTTCGGTCCAGTCGCTCTCCTGTCCTCTCTAATCCCTCACCAGCAGGCAGACAGGTAGACAGACTGACACTGAGCAGACAGTTGCGGTCACAGGCAAACGCCTCTTGAGAAACAGTAAAAATACACTTTTTTATTATTATTCCACCATCACTCTGTAGGTGGATGAATGAGAGATGACATTTCTACTACAATTCTGATCCATTTAGAGACAATTTGGGGAGAAATTTTGACAAGTCCGTATATAACTTGACATTTATTCTGACATCAGTTGCTTGGACACAGCATATTGATGACGTTGTGGGTAAAGATTGAGAGTGTGTGAAACAAAAGGAGAAGGGAGATGTAATACTGCATTTTAGATTCCATCCATTAAAGTCCCATTACAGGCAATCACACATTGCTTAAGCTGCAGAGTTTTCAGGAAGCTTAGTGGTTTGAAAAGATTCCATAAAGTCACAAGTGAGAAGTGTAATGCACTCGGACTGGAGAAAAGATAAGATTTCTAAATGAAGAATTTAAGGTCAGTTGCAAACCTCGAATAAGGAAAGCAGCAGTTAAATGTCGACACAGGCTCCCGGCAGCTACATCCACCCCCACCCACACCCCCCCACCCCCCCATCCCCAAGCCCCCCTCCGTCTCCCCTGCTCTGCTGTGTTGGCCAGGCAGATTTGTGGCACGCCTGCGCCAGTTTGCCACTGTCACCCAGCCGAATGGGAGTGAGCACTGGAGGCCACCATTGAAATGAATCAGATCCATCACTGTCTGCAGGGGAGAGGAGCCGAGCAGTACAGCCTAATGTATCAGAGGCGAGGACTTAGATGGGTGCAGAATATCCAGGCCACCTCACTCCATGAAAATTGCATTGATTTCATCATCGCTCGGTCCTGTGGGCTAAATGTATGATCATCTTTGTTAGAGCAGAGCAGTGTAATGTTTCTTGGTAGTTTAAGCTTGTTTGGTTTGGTGTGTGTTTCGCAAAGCTAAAACTGCACAACAGGCAGGAAGGGAAAGGACCGTGTAATGTATGGATGTGAACAGGAAACACCTTCATAGAAATGTGAAATAAACCATGTGACCACCCAGAGTAGCCCCCCTCACAGGCACACACACACACACACACACACACACACACACACACAAACAAACTTCCACACATTCCTCAAGGTCTCTCAGGAGCCCATTTCCTTTCAGCAGAACTTCCAGACAGATCCTCTCAGTGGGCAAAGACGAGTGTTTCACTAGGGCCGGTTCATGCTGCTGATTGCCCATGGTTAAGCGCGTGTCTGAGGTGAAGTACCTGGCCTATATTTGCTGCCGTTAAAGCAGTGGCAATAAGTGGCCTTTGCTTTAGGATATAATACGACCTTTGGTTAAAGAAAAAAAAACACTTCAACTTGTTAGAGGATATATTCAAGCCTAATAAAACCGTCTGCCACATTTCTGATGGGGGATATTTTTAATGTAGCACAAACCCAGAAGAACCCAAAATACGACAAGTGTGGACACTCACTGCCCTTATCCACGCGGTAAAAGAACTAATCTTAATTTGACGAGGAAGACTTTCGCTCTTGGGATAGCAGTGAGTTGAGAAGCAGCAAGATCGAAAGTCAGAAGAGCTGATGAAGTCCGTTAGATCAGTAGCAAAATGTCTCCAGCTGCTTTGGGAAATCCTAACACCGATACCTTTATAATGCAATTGATGTTTAATCTAAAAGAAGACAAAGGTAGGCAGAAAAAATGTCATATCATTTGAATATGCTCAGTACACACACGAGCACAGACACCCACATACACACACTCAGTACCAGAACAATTAATTCCCCCCTCTGTTCCGGTCATGCAGATAGCCCCCGTTTGAAAAACCACCATTCTGCCCCAGATAGTCGGGCGATATGATTGGTCACCGCCAGTTCATTTGAAGCATTGTAATTGCATTGCTGCTTCAGAGGCTGTGTAATTTCTCCTCTGTATCTGCGTTCTATTAATATATCAGCACATGTGTTTAAGCAATTAAATTTATGGAAAGTCATTTTGGTTCCTCTATTTATTTATTTATTTGGCCACATTTCCTGAATGTCCTCCATCTTTCATTTTTTCAGCGCAGCGGCTGATCCTCAAGTCGCAAACCCAGAGTCCTGTGACTGAACCAAATCTATTGCGGTTGTTTGGGTTGTTAGATTTTAATTTCAACTTTCTTATAGTTTTAAAATTTGACATGTATTCATTCTTTTATTAAACCTGACATCTCATGTTTTATCACCATTTGTTTTGTGACAATGTGACGACACACTCATGCACACGCTTTTGTGGAAGCGCGGCTGTTGTTTTCCGCCCTATAAATCTTAATGATACAGTAATTACGCATTAGACGGGCGAACCTGCGACAGCAATTTTCCATCGGCTTGAAAGTAATTTCCTCGGAAATGTTGAATGTTGAGCAAAGTGTGGCAGCGAGGTGAGAGGTGGGATGGAAAGACAGCAGCCTAAATAACTGTGGAGTGTGTGACATAAAGACCTATTTATGTTTTGTTTTGTTTGTTTTTTTACAGTTGGTAACCCACAATTCTCCGTACTGAGCTCCCTTTAGTACCAGAACACTGACAACATCTGTCTCCCATCGGTAACGCTTTGTCACTCAAAACACAACACGCAGGTAGCACGATAATATTGATCACTATTATCTTTGCAGTATCTTTTATGTAGCACAAACCAACCAACATATGTCATAAAAATAGTTCACAAAAGCTGCAATACGTTTTCATAGACTTAATATATATATATTCTTAATAATTTCTCACCCACGTCACATCTTCAATCCACCTGGGAAAAGGATTCATTTCGTTTTATGTTAGGTTTAGATTGTAAACTTAAGTTACAAATGTATTACAATAGTAAATAAACATGCAAAATAGAGTGTAAAAAGTTTTGAAAATGTAAACTCGGTATCGAAAGTTGTAGCAATTGTGAAAAAAAAACTTCAGCTGCTCTCATCTGTGCTTGCGGCTAAAACTGACAAACTATACTTATTTCAATACAAAGCAGATTATAAGAAAACTTCAATAGCAGCTGATGAGTGGGAATGTAAGCTAATCTTATTCTCTTCCTATAATAAACTGGCTTTTATGTCTGAGCTGAGACAACATGTTATTCTCTTATCCTGTTTATGAACTTTTGATCAGTGGTGGATGTTTGTGTCTGTCTCTTGCAACAGCCGGAGCAGTTCATGACATTTCGAAGATATTTATCACGCCGGCATCTAAAAGCAGACAGGCTGATGATGATAAGCATGTTTGCGACTGGGTTTCATTTCTCTGATTTGAAATTCATTACATGATGTACGCACACACCTCTCTGTGCATTTTGATGTTATTTATGACGGAGATCTCCTGCAGACATCGACTATTTTTGACAGACTGGCTGTCATATATATATATATATATATATATATATATTTTTTTTTTCTCCTTCCTGACAGTGCCACCGCAGCTTGCCGGTGAAGCTGTGAATTAATCAGAGACACAAAAACACACTTTCACCACAAAAACCTTCCTCATCCTCCCTGTGTGCGTTTGCCAGCGAACTACTTTGCTCGTTCTACACATCTGCAGATTGAGTTGAATTTCTCAGTGTACTATTTTTACGTTGCGGTGCTCCGCCACAGACTTCTCATGATAATTCATGAGGCGTCCAGTGATCCTCCCCATTTGTTTGATTCCATTTATTGAATAAAGATATTTGTAACTTTCACTTTCTTTTTTCCGCTTGGCTCAGCAGAGCTCTCCGTCACGACCACCTCGAGACATAAACGTAAAGCTTTTAAGTAAAGAATTCCCCCGTCTTTTGATCACTTGAAAGACTTTCCAGTCCAGCAGCCCCGATTATGTAAAGAAACCACGGCGAAGTGGCCCGGTGCATTAAGTCACCTGAGAAACATGTCTCTGTTTCCCTGTTTTCTCATTTCCTTAAGCCACCGTGTATCTCATCCCCACTGGTGTTGTGCTGTTCCTCAACAAATGTACCACAAGTAACGCAGACAGTTACTGCTGCTGGGGTTTTGATATACATGACAGCTAATTAACGTCAATGCTTTAAATTGAAGGAATGTGACAGGATCATAACAGCCTGATGCATAAGAATGACAGGGCAGCGTGGAGGGTGAGGTGTGTGTGTGTGTGTGTGTGTGTGTGTGTGGGGGGGGGGGGGGGGGGTTAACCCACATTTTTAGGCTGACATAATGACATGAGTTAATATTACATACAACAGCATGTGGAGTCAAAATGATGCAATTTAATGATGGAATTTCAGAAAGACGAGTTTTATCTGTGGCTATTTGCTTTGTAACGATGACTATGGATCATAGTTTACCTTACTCTTCTGTTTTACAACTTGGGCATTAGGGAGCGTGGTCAGCTAATGGGCAAGCTAGAACACTGTTTTATTATTGACGAGAAGCAGCAGGGGGTGCAGGAGAATGATCCAAGCTGCAGGGACTTGATTCCCCGCCTTCACCTCAGCATTGTTGCATCATAGAAGCTCGCAGTCGTAGCAGCTTAGTTAACTCTGTGAAGAGAGTAGATATAACAGCTCATTCTCTATCTAATAGAGCACCCAGGTAGGCTCCTCAGCATGCCAATGGCCCATGTTTGCAATTCGTTCCAACAGCGTTGCTGTTAGTCACCGAGGGAACGTTTATGCAAAGAGACAAAGGGGAAGGAAGTGGCTGGCCCTAACAAAAGGCGCTCACTCGGATGAGAGAAGGGCTGATCGATAGAGCCTTGAGAGAGCTATCAATCAGAGCCCCAGCCTAGTAAATTATGGTTTTATTAGTATTGAGCTGACCACTGCTGGGAGAGACCTAAAAACACTGAGATGGAGGCCCGCAGCTCAGGCAGGAGAGAGGGATGGAAACTCTGCGCTGACCCCACCCCTTCAACTTAATACGGAGTGATTGAAGTCCAGTTAGATCATGACATGTAGGAACTACAACTCCCCTGTTGTCATTGCAAATAGGAGTGATTCATGCAAAGGGGGTAGAGCAAGGCCACAGTGTAGTGCACTCTGGGAAATGCAGTTTGTGGGGAAGCGGTGACTAAATTGAGGAGAGTAGATCGCAGAGCCGCAGAAATGCAATTCCAGTGCTGCCGGGCCCTCATTCCCAGCCGGCTCTCTGAGGACTAACTCATTTAGGAGTGGCAGGGGAAACTCAATAGGACCAATTGAGAGAATAATATATTGAATCTGGTGGTTGAGTGGGCTGCTTGGGCATGGTGGAGGACTGCAGAGGTGAAGTGTGTGCTTCAGTGTCTGAAAACCCAAGTGTTGTTAAGCAACATACACATGTGTACGTGAATACACACACACACACACACACACACACACACACACACACACACACATACACATATTCCTTTCACTTCACAGCATAGTGTATGCGGGGTTCACTTGTTAGCTGTATATGATACTATTGCACTGTGCTTGAACTTGGCCGGTATGAACAGAGGATTGTCAGAACCAGAAGTAAAGATCCCCGCTGAAGAGATGAAAAGACGATGGAGGAGTATTTGATGTGAGAGATGGAGCAGGGTTGGGAACAAAGCTAAAAGCGCACTTGATGTCTCAAACTCCCTGAAGTTTAAGTAAAACTGAAGCTTTGACTAAAAACCTTGTTAACTGAAAATGAAAGAGAAAAAAAAACAATTTGCTCATTTGAAACGGAATCATTATATAATCCATCTCACTGAATGTTGTAATGTTGTTTCCTCTGTAGCATAAAAGAGCAAGAAGAAAGAGCTCAACGTTTTAATAGCTGTTTAACTAAAGGTAGTGACCCTGCTAGTCAACAATGAGGTAAACATAACCTAATAACAAGTTAGCCATATAATGTTAAGTTAGCATTTTTAGCTAAGTTTTAGTAATGCTACCACCATAACTCTAAGGATGGCAGTGTTGGTCTGTGCAGATATTTACGATGAGGTTTAGTTACTACTTTTTCGTCTAGAGCTACCGGTGGGTCACATTTTCCCCTTATCCAATACATTTTTTTTATTTATATATACATGTTCAAAATCAGCGTGTTAGCAATGTTATTGTGAGCACATTAGCATTAGTAATGTCAGCATTAATCTCAAAGCGCTGGTGTCCTGAGCGCAGCTTCACAGAGCTGTAGGCAGGTTTGCTGTGCTGCTTGGATGGTAACAGATGTGGGGCATTGAAATCTGATCAGGCGTTATTCTCACGCATTCTGCTTTTGGTCAGATTTTCTGTTTGTGTGGTGTTCTGGTGAAATTAAAGTTTTGCTCAGAACTCCTAAAACACCTCGGAGTCCACTTGGGGAAGCACTGGTATTAGATGAGACTCTAGGTGGATGTGAGAAGCTAATGAAAGTGGGGGGCTCCAGGCAGCAGAGAGGTGAGTTGTGCCCGTGGCAGGATGCAGCAGCTTAGGGACTGTAATTACAGCATTATAGTGGAGGTTGACTGGATTAGGGCCAGAGCAACAGGCTGAGACCAGGATAGAAGGCCAGGAAATGGCCATGGACTAGACATTATTAGCCTTAGTTGACAGCTTAAGACCAGCTCTGTCAACACACTGCTTCTTCTCCTTCACCAAGCACTCAAGGTCAGAGAGATGCAGCTGCACAGGCAAAAACACATTTGCGTATGAGTCTGCACTTACCACAAATCCATATAAACACACACATGTGCATAAATACAGTTACATATACACTCACCCTCGTGCCACATTCACACATACACAAATAAAAACATAACCTTAAACACACTGGAATGCTTAGTGAGTCCAGTCACTGAGCAGCTGATCTTGACTGGGCTCTGTGTAAATCACAGTGCTCTGCCCTCTCCCTCAGTCAACAGGATAATCCACTCTGAAAATGACTAGATTAAGACAGATTAAACACATGATGAGGTGATGAGAACTGGGGGTTAAGAAAGGACTGAAATCTCACCACTGAAAGACTTAAAGGAACACATCCACTTTTGGACAAATAAGCTCCTTGATCAACTTGCTGTTGCCGTTATTCAGGGATTAAATCGACAGCAGTTTGAACACGGTGATACCATGAGTCAGTTTATTTTTCCCTGATTATTTTGTTGGTTTTTTTCCGGTTGCCACTTTTGTGGCTATTGACGCTGACGCTAACTACCAATTCCTCCTGAGTGTTTCATCACTTTATCTGATGCAAGAAACTGTTCTTGAGTATCAGAAGATTTTACCTTAGAAAATATTGGATATGACTGAATAACAGGTGACAGCGAAGGTGCTCATTTCACATTAAAATGTCACAGCTTGTCATGTGAACGCGCACCAGCCAGTGAACGTTCACAAGTCAGTGAGGGAGAGTTTTCACTTTGGCATAATGCATTTTACAATATTCTAACTGGCAGCAAATAAAAGGTTAAGGCCTCGGCTATAAATAAATACAGTTTAATGTACACAAATGTTTTCTAAAATTAGGTGATTCCTGATTAAATTGCTATATGCAACCAATAGAAAATATTCAAAACATTTCATTCAGACTATAACCAGAAAACATGAATATCAGCCCAATTTTTCACGAGGAATGTCTAATTACTTTTGGCATTGGCCATTCAAAATGATAGTAATAAACTTAAATAAACATTGTTTTAGATCTTCTTTAATCTCAGGCAGTGACTATGGTTTTTAATCATCAATAGAATCGATGCATTTTTTTTACTGAAACGGAAATTTTACCATCACCAAAACAAGTTGTCAGAGGCTTTCAGGTGTTTCAACATGGTGAATGAATGCAGCTGATGAAAGCTAACTTTCTGATCCGTTTTTTGTTTCTGTGACCTTCAAAGGAACAGAAAAAAAAAAGCTGTGTGCCAATCAACCCCTGTTGCCAACCAACTCCCAGTCTCACCTAAACATTGACAGTGTGCTAAAGCATTAGCATGCACACAAGCAGACTTAATTAATACTGGATACACAAAGATTAAATTGCTGCCATTTTGGCTCTGTGTTAAGTGGATTCCAAAGTCTATTTGCCATGGAAGACAATGAATATTTTTTAAAATAAGCCTGTTCACTTCTCAGAGATCGAGGAAGAGAGTGACATTAAGTGTCTCTCTGAGATCTATTCCACTTGACACTCCCTATACATAGTTTTCATATCATTTGGGTCTTAGCAGCCCTCTTTCTGATTCACTATATCCACACATTTCCCTCCTTGTTATGTGAAAGCTCCCATCTTACTTCCTGTCAGCTCATGACCAGTCTCTGCCAGATCTGAAATGGATTAAAAAGTCCAGAGAGGAGATGTTGAGTGAGAGAGAAGTGAGTTAAATAAATCTTCATTTAGACAATATGAACCTTATTGAGCTCGAATCATCCAGGGACACGCTTTTTATTACAAGGCTGGCAGTGGCCTTGGCTCTGATTGTAATTGCGTTGACCCCCCCACCCCCACCCCCCCACCCCTCTCCCCCATTTCACACACATACTCACACACACACACACACACACACACTCACGCACACACCAGTACTGCTTCGTTCCCTCCTCGCCCCTCACTCTTATCAGCACACTGTCCCGATAAAGTCCTGCGCTCTCAACCTCATTAAACCTCTCATTTATATTAAACAGCCCATAAGTCCCTCTGGCCTGGTACGCGTCTCCTAGGACTCAGTACTCCCACGAGGAGGCGGCTTGAAAACACCCACACTGCACCGTGGCCTCAGCTCCCACATCCCCACAATTCTTCTTTTTTCTTATTCCTTCCATTTGTTTACCAGAGACTCTGCACCGTAGTCGTGGGGTGTTTCCTCTTCTTCTTCTCTCCTCGTCTTCCTCCTGCTCTCCTTTCTTCCGGCTGCTGCTGTTGTCTGATCTTTTACTCCCCTCTCTCTTGGCGGGAGCCAGCAGAGTATTGTGAGACATCAATATTAGCCAGGGCCTCCTGGTTTAAAGCATGCTTGAGGTACAGAGTTGAACTGCGCAAGGCTATCTAGCTGTGAGGGAGTTATCTGTAATAGGTCCTGTACAGGGAGTTCTTCTTCAGTGCATTCCCCTGGCTGCCCACAGGCTGCTATGAAGCATTGTGGGAAATAAAGCCAAGGCTTGAGCTTTATTCTCTAACTCTCTGCACATGGGTTTGAGATTTTAACATTTTTTTCCCCCCTCCACCTCCTGACTCTTTCTGTGGTTGCTCCATTGTCTCTTTCCTAAAAATATCACATTTGACAGACTATTGGTTTTTGAAGACTGGACACAGTATCTGGACCCAGTGGTCCCAAACTCAAAGACTTAACTGTTAACCATGTCCCCTGTCAAGACTGACACATGCACTGGGTGTACGGTGGGCTCAATAACCAGCAGTGCGGCACATCGACCACATGGCAAATGTCACTGGTCCATTTACTAGGGCTCATTGTTAGAGACAGCTGTCTATCGGCCTATGGGAAATCCATGGAGCTTTATCCAGCTCGCACTATTGAAGGAGCCGTTTCACACTGCTGAACCAGAAAATACCGGCATAAGCCGAGATGGATGCTGAAGCCCCAGTTCTGTGTGTATTGATGGCATCACATTAGGAGCAATAATAATATGCAGACACCATTTCTTCTTTTGTGTGTGAATTTGATTGTGTGTGTATAATTTACAATCTTACAGCAGAACAAAATGACTTTCTTTTGTCAAGTTCAAAATGTTTTCAGCATTTTTTTTTTTTCCCTTTAGATTCTGTTTTTTCTTTTGGCTCTTTTTCATGGCAGACACACTTGGGATCATTGATTATTTGAAAGGCACAACACACAAATCAAGTGTCATCAAAACTGACTGGAACCTGTTATCAGTCTCAGTTTAATTCGCAGGGATTTTAATATATAGAACTAACAATATATAAATTATTAATATTCTTGCTGTAAAATGTTTAAAGTTTTTCTAGTGAACCAAGTGGCAATGAAAACATATTTTATACGGTGAAACAATATTTTAAAACTATGAGACATTTCTTGGCACCTATCTCTAACCCCCCCCCCCCGTGTCTTCTCTTCATCTCTGTGTGGGTCTCTGCAGGAAGCCCCTGGCAGCCCTCCAGTTTTAGAGCATCCCATGAACTCTCTACTGGACAACCACGAGCGCCGGATCTCTCACTCTCTGTATGAAACCATCGAGGGCTTGGACAACATGTCGACACCACGGGCTAACGTGATTGGACGCATCGGTGAGTCAAATATTAGGAGGGTTCTCTCACTCCCTCTCTCAACACCTTTGTGTTTCTTTCCACTGCTACTCGACAAAATGACTCCACAAATTGGATTTTTCTTTGGCCAGTCACTCCAGGGACGTGTGGTTGACCTGCTAACCTCATGCTCACCGGATAGACACTCACCGAGCGCTTTATTAGGAACACCATACTAACACAGTAGGGCCTGCCTTTGTTCTCAGAGCAGCCTCAGTTCTTCGTAGCGTGGATTCCTCAAGATGTAGGAAACTTTCCAGTTCTACTCGACATGATTGCGTCACCTCATTTCTGCAGCTGCACGTTCATCCTGGAGATCTCCTGTTCTACTGCATCCCAAAGGCTGTTGCATTCAGATCAGCTGACGTGTTGTGTATTCTGAAATACTTTTACGCTCAAAACATTTGTAGAGAGTAGTTATCTGAGTTAGCGTAGCCTTTCCGTCAGTTTGAACCTGTCCTGGACATTCTCCTCTGACTCTCTCCCATGGACAAGGTGCTTCAGTACGCAGCTGCTCACTGGACGCTTCTTGTTTTTGGCACCAAAAGCAAAAACAAAATCCCAGAAGATCAGAGGTTTCAGAAAAACTCAAACCAGCCTGTCAAAGTCACTGAGATCACATTTTTTTCCCTTCATTCGGATGTTTGATGTGAACATTAACTGTGTCTCCAGGATTGTATGCATTGCACTTCTGCCACATGGTTGGCTGATTTTGAAAATTGCATGAATGAACAGGTGCACAGGTGTTCCTAATAATGTGCTTCGTGAGTGTATTTTCCACATGAATTTGCATAATTTGGCATTTGCTGATTAATTCTAACGCCCACCCCTTCCCCCCTGTGAAGTCCCTCTGCTCCCTCTTTCCCTTACCCAGCCGGCATCACCTTCAAAGCCTCATCCCACCTCATTCGCCCCGCATCCCGAGCCATGCTATTTCCCTATTCAAACCTCTCAGGGATTAACGTCATCCCCAATCCTCCCCACCTTCACTCCGCTCCCGACTGGCTTCACTCGGGTCAATTCCCATTCTGCCGAGCTGACATCAGCAGGCTAAGATCTCAGCTCTTCAGGTGTATTAGAATTGGCAATTCAATCCTCAGCCGGTCGCTGCTGTCATCTCAACATCGACAGACCTTTCACATATGCATACACGAACAGAGGCTGAAGGTAATTGCATCAGTGTTGGGGGGGGGGGGGGGGGGGGGGGGGTTATTGGGGCTGATGAAGTGTAGTTGCATGTATCCATGGCCTTTTTCTCAACACATACACATATTTTGTCTCCATCCTACCTTCTTTTTTTCTTTTCCTCTTTTTCTCTTTTTGCCCGATTTCCCCATTTGTCCCTTTCAAGATTTTTCCCCCCTGTGATGAACTGTCTCCTCTTTGTCCTCAGTCTTTCTCCTCTTTCACCTCCCACCCCGTTGCCACTTCCACCTCCTGCACGGATGGAGTGAATTTGTAATCCGTCAATGATCAACACTTTGTCCCTTTCAACCCCTCTCCCATTCCCTCTCCTGTTTCTCTCCTATCCCCTCCCCACCATTCCCCCCAGAGTGGTGCCACTCTGCTACTGATCATAGAAGATCAGAGGCTGTGTCAGAGGCATCTGATGGTTAATTAAGCCTCCAGATCAATAGGGCCTGCCCCTGACACTCTCTCTCCCTCTGTCTCCCTGTCTCCCCTTCTCTTTTTTTGCTCTTTCATCATGTCTTACTCCGCCATCCCAAATCAAATGTTCTCAAATTGGTTGAGTTTTCCTCTCAGTTTGGCCTATTTATGCCACTTGCTTTTCCGATGCCGGCTTTTTAGAACGCTGCTGTGATCATAAGCGGCAACTGTGGGCTGATGGAAAAGTTTCTTGCCATTGAAACTTCAAGGGCGCCCAGTGCTCGTCTCATCCTGCGGATCGGGAGTCAAATGAGCCAAGTGGAAAAGTTTTAGGGGGTGGGGGCGGAGTGGGCGCTAAAAGCACTAAGTTATCGCAGCCGAAGCTCAGATCTTTCACTCGGATTGTCTCTCAGCAAGAAAATGTCAGTTCCTTTTCTTCTATGTCTTCAGGCTGTCTCTGAGTCGTGCCCTCATTAACCCGTGCCTACATTTTGTGACAGGTCGTCATCTTTTTAAACTGACACAATTCTGTTATTAAAATTTCTGATGCAAGCAGAGATGAATTGACATTCATTGCGGCAAACCAAAGCTGCCACACTGAGGTAGAATTCAGCACCTGAGTAAAATAAAATCCAGAAACATGTTGCTCAAGGACAGAAACTGTTGGCTTTTTTTGGCAATTTCTGTTTGTCTGATCCTCATTTTCTCTAATTCATCTTCAACCTACTGAAGATGCAGAACTGTCGAAGATAAATTAGAAGAAGAATGTACTGTTGAACTGTCCCCTCTAAAGCAAGTGGCAATGACCTTGTTCACTGACAATACAGAGCTCCAGTTAGATCCAGTTAACCTTGATCATGTCACAATTTATTTCTAACATTTCTAAATTTAACCGAAATGTCACTATACTACATTTACTAACTTTAATAATAACTATATAACTCACTTACTCTCTACTAGTGTTGATGGCAGATTTCTGCAGGCAGGCAGACGGACAGTAGCTGCTTCCACTCTCCATCTTCTTCTATATGTTATTTCAGATGGGCTCAGACATATTGCCCGGTGTGTGAGATGTGACAGTTGTGGTTAGAGGACAGATGCTGAGATCGGCCCCACAAGGTCAGGAAGCACACAGCCGGCAGGGCTTGACTGACAGCTCGATGTTGAGTGTATCTAGACCTGCTAAATTACTGAATCATGAAGGCCGGACGTGTGGAGTTGGGGATGTGCTCAGGACACATGCTGCAGTACATACACACAGGCACAGTCACGTACGAACCTCTCCATCAGGTTATACACAATTCCCACTGATGTGAGCCATGCATTTTTCCTCCGAGCAAATAGTGTTTACTTACAAAACTCTGAGGCATTTTACCTTTTAAAAGACAGAGGAGGAAGTCTAGACAAATCAGCCCCTTCTCCCCTGCTGCTGTGCTGCATTATATACTGCCTGTGCTGCTACAAATGGACCACAACACAAGAAGTAAATGGGATGGAATGGTTTCCCTGCTCAAGAATTAAGACCTGACATTGCTTGTGAGTTATTGCAGATGTCAGCAAGCCAATATGATGAAATTGTAAACTCCATATTTCTGCAAACCTCATGATTGTTATTTCTACGCTCTCTATTTTCTGTTTTAAAAAAAAAAAAAAAAAAGCTAATAGCTGCCACATCCTATGGTTGCCTTATCTCACCTTACCCAGGTATTGATCGGTCTACTCCCAGCAGTCACAGGTAGCTCACTGCCTCTCTTCTGTAGCAGTAGGAATAGGCCTAGGACTTGGTTCTTACACTTGAATGAAAAAATAGAAATTATAATTACCATGGCAACAGTGAAGAAAAGCTGAAAATAACACAGGAGACAGGTGCTATTATGCTGGTATATTGCCGTCACATTGATTGTAAGGGCACTTTGCCGTGCTCTTCCCTGTAGTGTTTTGGGTTGTCATTCAGAACTATCTGGTGTGTGTGTGAGTGTGTGTTTGTATATTTGTGAGCGCACACATTCAGCTAATCAATAGTCAAGAGGTAATTCCATTCCCCGTTTGCTTCAGTAAGCCATGAAATGCTGTGATATTGTCAGCTTTAGCTTCACACATGCACACACTGTGAGTTGTAGCATCATAGCCAGGGGTTGAATACACAGCTAGGAGGTGGTGAACATGAGGTACGCTCTGCTTGTCTCCCTGCTCAAATGAAACGAGCTCCTGACACTTTTCCCCCCTTTATTCTCCTGTTTTCCTTCCATTGTCATCCTCCTTTTCCCCTTCTTGCAATGAAAGGATAAAGAATTGGCAAGACGGAAAAGAAAAAGAAAAAAGAGAGTAAGAAAGTGAATATGGAACTGAGTGAAATATCCTGCGTGTGCACAGTGTGTGAGCGACAGCCGAGGTTTGACACAAAGGTCGTTAGCATCACACCCGGCTTCGCCTTCCGTTCTGTCTAATTGAAAAGTGCCACTGGGTGCGGGTCTACACGCTGGGGTGAAAATTGAGGCCCGTGGACTGTCTTTGGATGGAAGTGTTTGGCCGAGTGCCTGGCTCAGAATGCACACCCAGGACTGGCACAGGAGTGAGTGAGGGAGGGAGGGAGGGGTGGGGTGGGATGGGAGGCTGGATGTGGGAACCAGCCAAGCAGACTCACGCTGTTGTCACACAGGAAAGTAGATGTTCACACAATACAATGTATGCAGCGCAGGAATCCTGTTGACACACATTAACCCAAATCCAAAGTTAGTCAACTATAGAAGTACGAGCTCTCTCACTTTGGATCATGTCATCATTATAAGGGAACTTTTTTTTTTTTAAAGGATGAAAGGAGAAGAGAAAACACACACATAGCCACTGCAACCTCTGGGTGTCCTCAGACACTCCACTCTTCCCTAATGGTGTTTAAGTGGGGCTGTCTTCCCAGGACTTGACCCCGTGTCTCCTCACCTCCAGTATTTCACTGTCTGCAGACTCATCCTCTCTGTGTGCTCAGCCATCAGTGCAGGAGATTAGGCAGAGAGTGACCGCCCTTAACTTTGTATCAAGACTGCTTCAGAGTGCTATTAGCATGCCTCAGTGAGAAAGCAACAGACACATGAACGGTGTTACCCAGGAACTTTCCCTCCCCCTGTGTTTCCCTGTGCTCATACATAGTGGTCCTTTGTGTGAAAAGAGGGTGTAGCTGCGATAGTCTAGGCTGTGTGGGCATGTACTGACTGTGACTGTTAACTGACACATCACTGACTCTCCTACTTTTGATACAATTGTTTAAGTGGGAGTTTGGTGACCGCACATTTTTCCAGCACAGCACCACCCAAAGTGCTATGCATAGTATTGAGTATGCGACTCAGGGTGCAGGTGAGCAACGCCGCATTTAAGATTAGATTTTCTGCAATATTGGGATTTGTGTTTGTTTCTGAAATTAAGCAGATGGGACAAAATTGAACTTTGTCCTCAATAAACAATGACTATAGCCCTAAGAAGAGTATTTGGCTTTAATTCTCCTTAGCCTCTATACTGCTCTTGGGGCAAACGGTACATACGTGTGTACAATTATGTGCCAAAGTGTATACGTGTTTATAATTTGCACAGCAAGTTTATAACATTAATTTGCCAACTTTGCGTCTTCTCCCTTCTCTTCTCTGCTAGTGTTTCTAATGGGAAATCGGGGACAATGGGAATATGTATGTAGTGTGGATGCATAGCATAAAAGCCTTGGATGGGAGGACCCTGCTGATGACCTATCCTCATTATGGTAATATAAGTGGTTAGTTTGATGGTGTGCAGGAGATCATCTTTGCCAGTAGCAATGCCATCTGCTACTGACTTCCATATGTTAATAGGAGATATTTCTGACACCAAATCAGTTTTCCAAGCATACAGTAACAATAGTCACATTTTTTTCAATATGTGGTCATAGGGACCTTTATGACAACAGCCCGAACCTGATTATGACAGGTTGGTGAAAGCTCTGTTTCTGGGTCCATGGGAATCCTAATTTACTCCATGTCTCAGTGTTTGGTGTCCTTATTCGTATCCTAGATATCTCAGTCCAGACATTGGAGTTTCTCTATGAGGAAGTGAGACACTGCCATCTAGCCAATCAGCTAAATGTTCTAATCAATTGCATTGACCAGGGAATCCCCGGTGAATGGTGGGACTCTGTTTAAAAAAATGGCACCGATGTCCCCTGTTGAGCATAAGGCTTTGGTTTCCACCAGTGTGTACTTAGGGTGATTACCTGCTGCAATCCATGTATGGGTCTGATAGCTGTGGCAGTGTGGATCAACTAATGATCTCCCCTCCAGTCAGATCAATAGGCTAAAGTGTCACAGAAGGAGGCAGGAAGACAGAGAAGAGAGAGAGAGGAAAAGAAAGCATGAGAGTGTGTGATGGACAGAGACAGAGGGGATCGTGCAGGAGAAAGAAGATGGAGAGGGGCTATTAGCGTGACCTCTCACCTCACAGCTCAATGTTTCAACTGGCAACGCTTGGTCAGAGGGAAGAGAAAAGAAGCGAGTGAAGCTCTGATCCGGCTGGATGGATGCAGCCAGGTGGCCTCTCCAGCCAAAGAGCTCATCTGTCTCTGCCTTCGCTCTCTGCCAGAGGGAGGAAGAACATCTCTGCCTCAATATCGTGGAATAGCTTCCACACGCTAAGCACGGCTGGCCAGAGGGCTGCACGTGCTTCAGTACAGTGGTAGAAATGGGACTCTTCAGTATAGTGATTGCACCATTTGAGTGGGTGCTGCAGTGCACTTGTCAAGTGTGGCGCAGAAGAACAGACTGCATTTATAGCATATTTTTGATCCTCTTATCGAATTGAATGCTTTGAATGGACAGATAGGATGTCAGGACTGTGATGTGAAATTAAAGTGTATAAATGTGTATAGAACTGAGCTGATGTAAGCATCAAATGAAACTAACGCCACTTTTTTCTCTTTTCTTTTTCTTTCTGAGCCAGTTGCAGTGACGTTTAATGTTCTCACATTAAAATTAACAACCACAGTGATCACTTTGACTTTAATCTGCTTCAGCTGTTAACTGTGATGTGTTAAGCCTTCGCATTAAAGTATCATTGCTGCACGGCAAACCCCACCCAACAACTTGGGTTTGTTTTCTAGCAGGATGGTAACTGTTACCTTGAAATCTAAGCTGAGGGTCGTGGGTATTGTGTTTGCGTGTGTGTGTGTGTTTCTGTCGGGTGTGACTCATGAGAAGTTATCTTTAATTACAGTGTCACGAAGGCCACAGTGGCACAATCTTCCCTTAGCTGTGTAGATGGTAGACATGAATCAGAAGCTCTTAAACACACACCAAACAGCCCCTTTGTTAAAGAGCCAGCTTCTGTGAGCAATTAATTTCAACTCCAGTGATATTCATCCCCATGTGACCTCATGTACATGTCTCTAAGATATGTGTGTGACTGCTGATTCATTCGCGATGGCGTCGCGATATTGAAGTTTTCCTTTTCGTTTGCTTTCATTCCATGAACTGAGCACATAAAAGGCTCCAGTGTTTTCAGAATTTACCAAAGTCATCAAAGGCCAAATAACAGCGTTTTGATTCTCGCCAAGATAGCGGTTCCGGGGGTTTTTGAGAAAACAGTAATTGCATTCACACATCTCAGGTTTAGATGCTTGTGGTTGTTTTTGCTCTGATGCCATTAGACACAAGAATGACCTGTTAAAAGTTGCTTAAGATTTAAGAGCAACAATGTGTTCAGTTGACCTTCCCTCGGCAAAAATGATGTAAGCAGCAGAGACGACGCTCTAAGCAGATAAAAGAGACTACAAAACAAGGCACTGAGAATGTATTCAGTCATTATTTCATCCCTTGTTTGTATTCAGAATCGCCACTCTGTAATGAACAGCGTTGACTTTCAACTTAGTCACCAGATAGTTGTAGCTCAAACACACAAACACACACACACACACACACACACACACACACACACACATATACACACTGTCTGTCCATTTGGCTGGCAATACTAAGGGGAATGTCTCTGCTGTTACTGTCACCTGCCCTTTTTCCATTGTCACCAACTGTGTGGAGGTAGTAAGAGACAATTGTGTTAAAGCAGTGTTAAAGCAGCTCCATCTGCACCTCACTGCGCCAAAACACCACCAACGGCTCTGAAAAGTCTCTTTCCTCTCAACCTTGTGCCTCTTTCCTCGCTCTGCCTTCTGCTATTTTCTTTCTTTCTTTCTTTCTTTCTTTCTTTTTATCTTTCTCAGTCTAGTTCCATGAACCAAAGAGCCATTGAACACAGAAAGAGTCATTTTCTTTTGGTCTCTTCTTGAGTCTGTAGCTGTACAGTCATTTTCAGAATTAAGTTTTCGTATGCTACAACAAGTATTGGGGGCGGGCTGTGACCCCCTCCCCACCCCCCCACCCCCGATGCTTATTATGCTTACAACTGCAGAAAAAGCAAGAGCCGCAGCTTCTCTAATTATTTTCACCTCTCAAAAAATCAGCATGGCCCTGACTGTACCTGTCCACTAACCGTTTATTGCATGTGTGTGTTTGTGTGTCCTTGAGCTACTTAGTGAAGAGGGAAGTGGAACGCCTTTAGCAACTCTTCATCTGCAGCGCCGGCCACTTGTATCAAGAGGTCCTGACCGGAAACATTTCATAAATTTGGGAGAGGGGAAGCTTGTGGGGTTTCTAATTAAAACTGTGTCCTCTAGCAAATGTGGTCTGCTGACATGTAAGGTGATTGTGGGTAATGCATGATCTTAAAGAGTGCATATTGTGAATGCAAAACAAGGATTTGCCCCATGTGTTGTGTATTTGAAACACAAACCCAAACCTTTACACAGAGCCTCTTGTAATCACACAAACTTCCCATTATGTTACCGCTAAACTGTATGTCTGTTCCGCGTCGCTACTGTAGTGAAATTCTCAGTGTTACTGATGCAATCGAGAGGTAACTCTACCTACGAACGGAGGGGAAAGTAAAGGCTGGTATAAGGTCGGCCCCTGTGGACACACCACCGCAGGGCATCTCTTATTGACACTGCCCCACTTTTTCCTAAACTGACTGTAAAGTTCAGACAGTGACAACAGAGGAGAGAAGTGTTGAATTTTGGCTCAGGGGAGTTGTTCAAGGTCAAACCTAAACTACTGCCTAGAGCATAAAACACACAGAATATTAACATACAGAGAATATAGATGAAATAGAATGAAGATTCTGCAAATGACATAACTTATACAAATATACACAAATAGTAATGACTATAGGCTCTTTCCCGTATGCAGATATCACCATCATTCGTTGTCCTTACAGCTGGGAAAAGCTCCGTATTGTTTAGTGGTCGTTCAGTGAATAGGATGAATTGGAGCCTTTTAAATACACCACAATTGGACATCACAATTAATGATATAATAAAAACAGATGATTAAAGATAAATAATGACTACTGTTACCAAGCTATAATTTAACTCCTAAATACCTGGGCTGCCTGCTATGAAAGTGAAAGATGGAGCTTAGTCACACTGACTTCCTGGAGTTTCTCGCTGTCATTACTCTGGTCCTGCTGATTTACAGTACAGGGCGGATTCAATTACCCGTGGCTCTCTGTCAAGCTGCCCGAGTGAGGAATGGCTTTCATTTCACCTGGACAGTGTTGGCAGCCATCTTAACTGGTTTAGATGAGCAGTCCATAGACAAAGGGATGAGGCCTCACGAAAGAATCACTTAACAGATGCGTAAGTACAGGGGCAGATTTCTGGTAAAGGTTTCTATGGGACAGCAAAGGAAGAATGCACAACATATTCAGTGTTGGACCGGCCATAGGGCAATACCATATAGTACAAGTATTTACCAAAGGTATAAGGTGTAATTAATATCTTCTGTCACATGCCACTGACTTTTATGTCTCTGCGCCGATGTCGCCAGAGTCGCAGGCATTATGTTTTTGGATTGTATGTCAATCTGTACAATTCTTATGAATGCAATATCTCAGTATATTTTCATGAAACTTCTTCAAATTTGGCAAAAAAAACATTCAGTAGAACTCAAGGATGAACTGATTAGATTTGGGTGGTCAAAGGTCAAGGCTACGGTGACCTCACAAAACACGGTTTTGGCCTTTTTAACATGGTATCTCAAGACCACCTCGAGGAAATTTGTTTAGATTCGGCACAAACATTTACGCCCAGACCTCTGGCTCACTAACATCACAAAACACGTTTTCGGCCATTACTCACAAATTTCATACACTTTAAGTCATATGTCCATAAGGATAAAGTGAAGTGGCAACATTTTATTCCCAAAAGGTCAATGCTCAATTTCACTGTGACATCATAATGTTCT
Source organism: Seriola aureovittata (assembly GCF_021018895.1). Lineage (NCBI taxonomy): Eukaryota > Metazoa > Chordata > Actinopteri > Carangiformes > Carangidae > Seriola > Seriola aureovittata. The sequence continues at coordinate 4,825,707 of NC_079383.1, read as the reverse complement.
GCAAAAACATTTTTGGCCATTATTCAGTGCTGTAAGGAAGTGGAGATTGTGACTATATTTCCTGCAACTTGACTGGTTGGCGGACTCACATAACCACGAGGCGGGAATTCTAGTTTGTTGTTTTTTTTGACTGTTGTTGCTCGTAGGAGAGGATCTCCATAAGCCCACCTTCTCCACTCCACAGCTGTTTTATTTGTATCTGTTGCATTTCTTTTTTTTTTCCTGTGCAAATAATGAAAGTATGCACCTCACTGCTGCTTTGATTGGTGCTCAGATTTACATCCGCATTTATCATTCGTCCGGCCCTAGTGAAATTAAATGCCTCTCAGACTCATGTTGGAATGCTGCCAGTGTAAATATTGTTGTCTGCTGTAAGTGATTACACACAATTGTTCCAAAGCTATTAAATTTGCAAAATGGCTCCCCTATAATGCAAACAAAAGCAAAGACCATAGGAAGTTCAGCATTTCTGAGAACATCTGTCTAATAGTAAGCAGGTGTGTGATAGGCCTCATCGCTCATCTTGACTTTGATTTCCCCCTTTTTCATGCCTCTGTGTCCACACTTAAAAATCGCGAGCTGATCAATTTGCAGAGTGAATTTTCCTCTGTATTGTAATGCCACTTCTCATGCTGTTGAACAACCCTTCTCCTGCCCTTGGTGCTGAGTGCCTGCCACGCCAGCTCATTCCCCATTGACTTTGACTCCTGAGGAGCAGCAAAGGAGTGATTCAAAGAAGTCCTCAGTGGGGAGGGTCAGGCGGGACAGAATACAGATCAGGGGGAGCTCACATTTGTCCTTGGAGGAGAGAGAAGGAGAATGGATAAAACTCCAACTGCAGAGACTGCATTGTGGGTAGCAGACATTAGAGCATGTTTGTGTCTTGTCTTGGTGGTCACTTTGTCGTGTCCAGTCCTGACCAGTTTTCGCGTGTTGGTGTGGCTGCTACCATTTGGTGGTGTTTGTGTTGTCCTGCAGCCTCTCTGCACACATTCTGCATTGAAAAATTGTACCTGATAAGGACCTTTTTTTCCCCTTTTTGAGAGATATTGGTGTCCTTCAGGCATGTCCTGATATGAAAATAGTACAATTATCTCTGTATACAGTATTATCTTGCTAATTACTAAAGTAAGATAAAATTGTTGTGTGTACTCAAATGTGTCCGTGGAGGAATTTGCTTCAGCCTGAGCACATCAGATTTTTTTCACATTTGTTATCAGACACCACTGATTGGATGTAGCCGTACATGCTATCTAATCGCTCTCTTTCCCCCCCCTCTGTCTCTCTCTCTTCCAGGTAACTACCAGCTCTCTCCGACCGTGAACATGCCACAGGACGACATAGTGATGATCGAAGACGATAGGCCGCCCCTGCTTCCTGCCCACCTCTCCGACCAATCGTCCTCCAGTTCCCACGATGACATGGGCTTTGTGGGAGAGAACCCGGTGCCCTGGATCCACGAGCTGCCCGGTCAGAATGAATGGTGAGCAGGCTGAATTATTTAAAACTTGATGGGCTTCAGAGAGGCCCTGTGTGGAAGAAAGCAGCACAGTGTTTATATGAGGTGGAGGTTAGTCTTTGTATGTGAGGGTTGAATTTCTGCACTGTCACTGAGTGGTCCAGAAAACCAGAGAATCAGATCTATTGATTGAGCATTTTTGCAGAAATTGGTTGAAAATGATACAAAAACACAATTTTACAGGAATATACAGTGTAATGCATTTTCGATTATTGCCCGTTTCCCAGATTTATTACATAGCTCGATTGCTTTCTTTATAAGGAATCAGCAAAACAGACATTTTATATCATGCACAAAGTTTGCTATGGGTAACTGAAATGAAATTTTGTTTTTAGGGCTATATTTAGAATCCCTGAATGTGGCTGCAAGTCTGGATTTAACTATGCAGTTGTGTAACCCCATGTGTACATGTCGAGAAGCACCTTTGTATGTGTGTGTGTGTGTGTGTTAAATAATGGATGACCCACCAGCAGTAGTCAGGCTGTGAGTAAAAAAACTCTCAGAGACCCCAACCCCCCGAGGGATTTCAGCGCCCGGCTCTGTCTATAGACTGCAGCCTTACTGGAGCACCTTCATCATAAAGTGTGGAGCCAGGGCTCATCAACCTTGTCAGAAGACTAAGTCTCTTTAGGGACTTGGAGCCGTTTAAGCAGAGGAACCCTCTACAGACCGGGAAGGTTAAAAAAAAAAAAAAAAGATTCTAGCAGTGTAAAATTGGAGCCATTCTCTGCCAATTTATAAAAATGTTTTTCCGAAAAAGTCTTTCTCTATTTCTGCCATTGAAAGGCTGCCTTTTAACACAGGAAGTGATAGCTGTTCACACTTAAAGGCACAATCAGCCACTCTAAAATTGCAGATGGCATTTCCTGTATAATTGCAGTGTTCGGGTACAGGAAATCAAAAGACAAGGCGTTCAATCATGTCTTCATTTCTCATCTGAATGACAAAGTCAGCGACTGCTCTTTCACTAAAGACAGGTTGTGTCTCACGCCTCCATGTTGTTTTCTGTTTAAAGTGAGTTTTTTTTTTTTTTATAAAGATTGCTATGCTTTCTTGTGATTGGCAGGTTGAGGTCACATGTATAATGACATGCAGCAACACAACCACAGACTTGAAGTTTTTTTCTCAAGGTGGAATGCTGGCTGCCACGAATAGAGATGCTTGGTTTATTTATTTCTTTTTTTAGTATTTTTATTTCTTTTTCCCCAGAGACTCTCTCTCTTTCTCTCTCTCTCTGTCTCTCTCTCTCTCTCTCTCTCTCATTTATTATGGATGAGTAGATTTGCTCATTGTTCATGTGATGTCAGAGGTTTGTCATAGTGGATTAGGTCTACGGCATATGGCTGATCATCTCGCACGCTCCCCAGCTTCAGTCCAAACTCCCGACAAACACACAGACAAACTAGATACACATACGCGTGCATGCCCTGTGCCACACAAGGTAGACATGTGCTATATACCACTGCCTTGGGTTATTGTGAATAATCCATGTCCTCAAAGTCACACACACACACACACACACACACACACAAACACACACACACACGCACGTCAGGCACACACTCTCTTTCACTGAAATGCTAACAGCTGCTTAAATGCACCAAGTGTGTATCCTCATTCTGAGTTATACTGTTTCTCTTTTTTCTTTTCAAGTGCCTTGGACATCCACACACACACACACACACACACACACACACACACACACACACATACACACACAGCATTAACAGGCATACTGAGCCAGCGGCAGATGTGGGTCAGCCAGACTCCGATGTATTGGAGCTGTTACTTTTAAATTAAGCTCTTGCACCAGTGCAGCCAGGGCCCTGTAAGTATTGAATATGTATTGTGCAGGGCTGTGGAAGTCTCACCTCTGGCCTCCAGTATTATAACAGCCTTCCTTCCTCATGGGAGGTGCCTGGCCAAGGCCACAGCCGTACACCTAGAGTGAATACACAAAACAAAAAAATGGCTGGTAGGCTTGTTAAATCGTTGTCATTCAGGCTCTTTCTCTTCTTGTCCTTTTGTGACCCAGAGGAATTTAACAAAGTTCAAATTTCCTCTTTCCCTTCTCTTTTCTTTCCCTTATTTATTTCTCCTCTTCAGCACTGGCTCTGTATCCAGCTGTAGCCAGTTGGCTTTTAAAATTAATTTCATCTTGGCTTACTTCTCTCTATTAATGCAGGGGCAATCAAAAGGTCATTCCAGCATCTGGGAGTGATTACTATAACATAAAGAACAACTGATGTAAACAAAAATCAATTATAAAGACCCTGCTTCTTTTTTTATTCTACTCACCCGTGGTTCCCTCTTCCTTCTTCTTCTCTTTTCTGATCCAATTTCAATCTCATATAACGTTATAAATATACATTCTCATCTTCCCTTCTGTAATATTTTTCCCTCTGTTTCTTTCTTCTTCTCAGCAGGCTTCTGGCGAACGACACAGCCCACGTGTTACCGTGTTAATGTGTAGGCCCCCCAGATGAATGGTTGTTTTGGAGGCAGAAATCCCATCTCACACAAGACACATAACTTGACCTACTTTTTTTTTCTTCTTGACATCCCTAGCCAATATCTAATGGGTGTGTGCTCTGTGTACGGTCCCTATTTGTTCATGTTTTACTGTGTGAAGACATACGCCTGTTATTCCTTCTCTTGTAGATACTACAACCTGTCCCACTGTTACGAACCAGCAGCGAATCAGTCTCGGGTGAATGTAAAAGCAGCTATAAATATTACAAACCAATACTTTTGGATCTCTGTTAAGATGTTACTATAAAGATACCTGAGCTTTTATTTGCTGCAGTTGTATAACAGACTGTTTTATTAGTGTTATTAATAAGACTTCTTCTCCTTTTTATCAGCTAGGTGGTGGTAGTGTTGAGCTTAGTGACGTGATGGATAAAAGTTGGTGGCTGGTTCAAACCTATGGAGATACTTTTGAGATGTATTTAAATCCTTTGCATTGATATGGCTCAGTGTAAAGTGTGCGTGGGTGTGTAGTGATAGAAACCAGCCTGTGTCTTCTGTCAGGTTTCACTGGATAAATAAAGGTTGTAAATTATTACTTTGCATATCTGCACTAAGTTCATTTGAGCATCGGGTCCTGACCCGTCACATTAATTCCCTTTGCGGTTGTGTCTGCCTCCTCCCCTCATTAGTTTGAATCTCAAGCCAAACAGGAAGGGCTACGTCCAAATGATTTACAGTGAAACAGATAAGACACGCTGGGTGATATAGTGGCTTTGCAGAATAATTTGGATGAATAAGAAGATGAAAGGTTTTCCTCTCAGGAATGTGAAGTGTCAGAAACACGATTTAGTGTACGATCATGGCAGCTCCTACACTGTAACGCACGCAGGTTCATCAGAGAGGCAGAAGGGAATGTTTCTAGTTTCCACCTGGTTTTCATCCCACGAGTTGATAAAGTGCAGTTGCAGGGTGTGTCTGTTCTCTGTAACCGGGACCCATGGTCTTTTGAGGCCCGCATGGTTAGTGTGCAAATAATGAATGTGCTTTCTTACACAAGACCTCAGAAATCAGAGATAGAAATCTACACAAACATAGTTTATAGACGTTCAGTTCTGCAGAGCTGCTCCTAACTTTAGCTTTCTGACTAGCTGCACTGAGACTATAACACATGGGACAGTTTTACCTTCTATTTTGGCTGCTCAGCATGATCATCCACGCCTGTATGAATATTTAACTTTTACTACAATGTCCCCTTGGTAGTTGTTCTAATCCTAACTGAGATACCTTCGACTTTGTCCTTCAGAAAAAAAACAAAAAAAACAAACTGCTTTTAAAAGTATTTGCAGGCTCAAGCCGCAATGTAGCATCTAAACAAGACATTACACAAGTCCCTGTGCTCAGGAAAAGTTTGTAAGAGCGCTACAAGGAGTGTAAACCTCACCTACAAAGTGCTGAAGCAGAGAAACTCAACTCTGAAGATGAGGCTGTCAGAGGCGGTGAATGTCTATCCTACCAACAACACAACCTCTCCACTTCCTCGTGCTATTTTATTTTATGAACCCACAGTGCTGTGTATTCCTCCTCATATAGCTGCTTGTAGTTTATACGCACAATTCTAGTGAAGAAAAGTGAAATAAACCACAAAAGTTCAATAGTTAATGCATTAAAATGTAACATTAGACCACAAGAGTACCTTTTTATGGCAATTTATTAACCTTGTTTCCTGTAATTACAATTTACAATAACTCAATACACTGTAGCACTTAATGGTGGTTGCTCATGTAATTACACAGTACTATGTGAAGAGAAGTTTACAGTTTTCCCACATAATTGCTGTACAGTGTAGAAGGTTTTGGCTGTGGTCTTGTAAATGTTTGATGATAACATGAGTTTAAATGAGAAGAATTTAAGAACGTCATTCTTCTGAGAAATGTGAGAAAGTACATTTTGTCTATACACGGGAGGAGGGGGGGGGGGGGGGGGGGTCCGCCCGCCCGCAGCATGCTAATCAGTCTGAGGTTTAGGAAGCATTCCGTAACATCACTGGGAACCGGGATATAAGCATTAACTAGCCAGCTCACAGGCTGCTATTACCATACCAACCACTGTTCTCATAGCTGCCCTGCAGGCCGCCTGAATTCAGTTTTACTACCTGCAAGAGGAAAGGAGGTGTGTGCAGTTACAATCAGATAATGGCCACTTATTATAATAAGATATAATTAATATGGCACAATTTGATTGATTTCATTGTTTGAAGCTCTAAGGTTTCATTCTCCAGGTTTTTTTTGTAGGTTTTTAATGGATTAAATTATGGGGTTAATGCTGAATACTAATTATTTTTCAGATTATCAGCATTAACAAAGAAATCATCACATATAACTTTAATGCTCCTTCCTCAATGTAAAAGATCCTTTCTCCGACAAATACTGAAATCTTTTTCTACAGAAAGTTGTCACATCCTTATGAGTCCAGTGCAAGAAAAATTAACATGTTTTTAAATAAAAATTATGTTTTATTTTGTACATTTATACATGTGTGTATATATATATATATATATATATTTGTGTGCGTGTGTGTGTGCGATGGGCAGAGGACAACAGTTGAGCTAGTAGAGGGAAAGTAACCTCCTTTTATAAGAAAAATCATTTTCCCACTTGGACCACTAGGGGCAGTGTCAATCTTGATGAAGCTGACAGAGGATGGGTGTCAATTCTCATTAAGGTGAGAGAGAAGCGAATCGGACAGTGGGGGGTGGTAGAGAGAGAGAGAGAGAGAGAGAGAGAGAACTAGACTGTGTCCTTCTCTGTCTTTGTGAGATGTCACAGGTGGATATATCATTTCCCAGGCAGCTCTGACACAGTCTGTCAACCAGCAGAGATGGAAAAGGACTCCAGACAAACACACACACACACACACACACACACATTCACGCTGCTGCACAGACGCACTCAGTCTCACGAGTGTTTAGATACACATTGGCTGGTAAACAATTTCACAAATTAACATATAAAGTGGAAAAGGTCCACATAGACACGAACAAACAAACTTCCAAGCTAACATTGCAGGCAGACTGCCTACTTCAGTTGACTCCCTAATAGTCTCTATCATCAGTAATGTAACTAAGAATCACAAGTGCTCTGTTAAGCATGTGTTTTTCCCATCAAGCTATCAGCATAAGTACATATAAATGCAAACAGCCCTGCAGTGCGTGCACACATCATTGGACTAATCTGAAATGTCCTATTAAGTTAGGTGGTAACTTTAACGCTATGTAGCATACAAACATAAACTGCAGGCATTTTTTTCCTCTTAAATGCTAATAGTCCCCTCTTCTTTCTTTATGAATATTTACCACGTCTCAGTGGTGTCCTGTTGCTACAAGCATGTCATACATGCTCTCATTTCTGTGTTCACCTTCAGTGTGCTTATCTACAGCTTCTTGGGTTGTGTACGCTGTGTGTGTCTGCCCTACACTGCCTCATTGTGACAGGGTGCAGGTGAATCTCAGCATGAATGATGCCAAAGTAACCTACACACACACACACTCGCACTCGCCACACAAACCGAAGTGTCTCTTCGCCTGGTCCTTGTCAGTCGCTCTCCCACTCAGCAGACTGGAGAAGTTGGAGGAGCAAAACTCGCTAGCATCCGTCTTACACCAGGCATGGAATGAATGAAGGGGTTGGTGCAGGAGTCAGGTGACGGACAAGGAGGTCTTAATTGATGTGGTTCTCTCTCTCTGTCTCTCTCTGCAACTTTATCACAGCGAAAAGGAATTTTCAGCAAATCGCAGATGTAGCTGCTCATCTGTGTGACTCTGACTGTGTGAAGCTTATTTCAAATCTTTTAAATAGTAATTAAAGTGGATAATCTTGGATATTTATTTTTACAAAAATCTAATGTTTGAGATCATTTCTCTCCATTCACCTTTTGTCCTCTGAAACGTATAAAATGTTTCAACTATCTAGTGCCCGCTGGTTCACCTGCCTCTGCACCAACTCCTCCTGCAGGACTTCCTGCAATGATTGAAGGCAACTCCGAGCTCCTTGGCCCAGCTACGCATTCATGCAGTCTGCTGAATTGCGCCTCTCCAAGCCTCAGACGGACCATGTCAGAATCACCTTAACCCAGAATTGCTCTCCACCTCTTGACCCCTCTCTGGGGCTTGGAACTAATGCACAGAACCCCCTGCTAGTCAATCAAACCGAGCTGCACTTTTCTAAGGAGTAGGACGCTTTGAGACTTACCTCTTTGGGGTCGCTTTTAAATGAGGGTAAGGAGCGTTGGGAGTTGGGTGAAAAAGATGAAAAAGAAGTTAAAAAAAAAAAAGACACAAGTCATCAGGGTAAATTGTGAGCACAGAGGGCTTTTAGCACGTACCACTTAGCAGCAAGGCCGATGTGCAGTTTGACACATTTAACTTCCTGCGAGGGACACAGAGACAGGAACAAGTTGATGTAAAATGCAAGTTAAAGCTGTGGATTTGCCTGTGAGCAATCCTCAGGCTAGTTAATTTTAGATGATGGGAGGACTGTGAACGCGGAGAAAAGCATCTGCTCAGAATGGTGGAAATTGCTTTTAAACACTGTTTAAAGAAGGAGAGATGAGAGAATGTATTATCCAAATGGAATGGGCCCACTATTAAAAATAGGCCAGAGGCGTGCATGAGATGGATGGTCTGAGGAAGAAATTGTGCCACTCTGCAGATTATCTAACTTGTCTGGGAGGCAGTCACATGGTCAAGCTATTTCTTATATAATCTGTCAAATATATTTTTCAATGAGTATGTGACCCAAGTGAGCAGCTCAGTGGTCATGTGAGTCCAGTATGGGTCTCACCCTCATAGACACAACCAGTCGAGGTTCTTTCAGTTAGCTTTTCTTTCTTCTAGAAGACAATGTTTGAGCTTAAGAAGCATGAGAGACTTCCAAAGCAGTATCTCATTCCGACAAGCATTCCTATGGGAAAATTAATAGCCAGCAGAGAGTGAATACGAGATATGTAATTGAGTGCTGTATTTCTATTAATGGACTGTACAAGCTGTGAATCTTTGTGTGCCAGCTTTAAGTAGACTAGAAGATTAATACTAGCCTGGCAATGCTTTTGGTACTGTAAGTAGCACACGTATTTCATGGGGAAAGTACCACATGAGGCTTGCATTGTGTTTCATTTAAATTGCTTTGAATTAAAAGTGTAATATCAAATTCAATTAAAATCATACGCGACCTGTGATGTAAGTGCACAGGTAGGAATGGCCTCTCTGTTGAATAGAAAAGGGATTTTTTTCTAATCCATTAGATGGCGGGCAAGAAGATAACCAAAAGCTAATTAAAGACATTCATTGATAAGAATGCAATGATGTTTGTGTCACGTTATACGATTGACTGACTGCATGAACTGGTGTTATTTTTTTTGTATCGCACATGGTGTGTTTGCTTTTTCAGAGGACGGGTCAGGCAAGCAACAGAACCTTTGGAACTTCCTGTCAGAATTTTACCATAATAAAAGCTCGCAATATCTTGAAATAAAGTAATACTGAGAAAAAAAAAAAAAAAAAAAAAAAAGAACACTCTTTCTTGTGCTTTTGTTCAGGCAAAATTACTAAACAGGAAGTGGTTCTGTGGGTAACTGTTGCTGCCATGGTGGAGATCTATTTTAGCATCAGGTGCTATAGACTGACTACAGTGCTGCCCGCAGCCTGATGCGTGACTGTTTGTGTCTGTCGTTCAGTCTCGACATGGATAAAAGTTTAATAAGCGTTCTTTAGGGGGGTAGAATCTCGATTTTGATATTATAGCTAAATGTGGGACTGTTAGTTCAGTTTTGGCCCACAGGCCGCCAGTTGCCCGCCACCGGTGTAGGGGGTCACTGCCACCTTTTTAAGTTGTCATGGTTACTTAGACCTGAGGTGCAAGTTTGGACAGCAGGTACACCCGGCAACACAATTGGCTGCTTCTCTTCATGTTACCCTGGATCCTGACCTGGGCATTTAGTCATTGCTCTGTGTGAACCAAAGTAAAACAAAGGCAGTGTTAAAATGGGCAGCAGCTTATACCAACAGATCATCATGTCCTACTGAGGGAATTTGCACCACTGCTGGGCCGTCCCACTGAATTTCACTCTGACTGCCCACAGATTTCTCACCATTTTTGCTCAGACAAACCAGATTCTGATTCATCCAAACTGCTTGCGATCACTCACTCACTCACTCGCCAACGATTTGTACCTATGTGACAGGGTCGTGCACGATCCCACCTGCTGGCCTCTCGCTTTGTCTGTGTTCTATGTGTGTTTAGTTTCCCAAGAAACATAAAACTGGCAAGCAAAGGAAATCTAAATTCAGGCTGAAAATACGTCCTTTCTCGTCTGCGCCATCTCAGTCACGCTCCGTCAGATGACATTTGCAGAGACAGAAAAAAAAAAAAAAAGAGAGGGCAGGCAGGTTTTTGTGGGCTTGGAATGATGAGAGGAGAAAAGTGAGGGATGATGAATAAATGAATAATACATCTGTGCTGTCATTCCTCTCTTCCTGCTCCACCTCCCTCTCTTCCTGTGTCAGCTGGAGTCGGTCCTGCGAGGCGGTCTGATCTTAGTTGGGATTGTCAGGTATGGTCGACAGCAAAGTGACACGTTGACGCCGGCCCCTCGGTGACACGTGGAGCAGCTCTTTTGTTAAACGGGGTTGACAACCCAAATAAGAATTATTTACATGCAAACAAGTGCTAGCAGGTCTACAGCTGCTGTTAAGTGATATTGCAAATATTGGAGACTGCTTCGAGGAGCGTCTACTCCAAGAGGTTGCGTCCGGTCTGCGGTATCACGAGAGCTCAGATTACTTGATGAAATGTCTGTAGTAAGATGCAGGAAATTCAGGATCTCTAGAGGTGTAAATACAAAGACCCTTTAATGATCATAATGTCTGAACAAAAGAAACAGTGACAGTGTCCTCTCATGCATGTAGCATTTATTAGACTCCCCCGGCACCGCATCTCCTCCCTTCTGTCTTCTGTTCTCACCTTAATTGTAAATGCACTGTTCTGCATGCAAATACCAGTGCGCCCCCCCCCCCCCCCCCCCCCCCCCCCCTCCCATTCTCCTTTCCCCACTCCCCTCTGATTTTCAATTAAGATCCAGACAGAGATAGAGGATCTCAAAGGGAGTGCTCTATGGTGGGCCGGGCCCTGCCACTGCTCCAGACGTATTGGAGGAGGGGGGTTATTGAGTGGCCATGACCCTGGAGGACCCTCACCTCACTGGGATATCACACATCTTAGCCTGGACTCCTCTTCTCAATTGTAGCGTGTCCTCAACCCACCCAGCAGAGGTGGAGGTGTCCTTGATTAGAATAGTCATTGAAATGATGGATTGAAACTGACTGTGTGTGTGTGTGTGTGTTATGGGCTGAGATTTGGGGGGGGGGGTGTGAATATTAATAGGTAGATTTTATCTCCCAGTGTTATTATGAGGTTAGCCCCTAGCAATATAACTGCAACTTGGTGTAGATGATTACAAAATATATTCTTTAATTGGATAATCACTGGATCACAAAGTATGCTTTTGGACTGTGCGTCGGCTTTGACTAATGGAAACTCTATAATATTCTTTTTTTTTTTTGTCTGTGTCTCCCTCTCGCTCTCTTCTTCATTATGAACTGCAGCTCGCTCAGCCAAGACGCAGACCCGGATGGTGCGTTCCAGAGGGAGGGTTTTGGTCGCCAGAGTATGTCAGAGAAACGCACCAAACAGTATGAAAATGCTGCTCAGCTTGAGATCATCAAGACCCGCAAGTCCAAGAGCATGGATCTAGGTAAATGCTACGCTATGCTAAACGCACATGCACATGCATGGAGTCAAAGGTTTGATAAATTCACTTTCTCACTATTTACATGCTGTTTCATGGAGGTTTATGTATGGTACTATTACTTAACTGGGAACACTAACTTCGCAGAGCCTCCACAGGTTACCTGGCAACTGGTGCTGGCCAAGACATAGTTTGGCACATGCCACCTCTTTAGGTGCTGCGAGGCAGATTTTGTTACCTTTCAATATAGCCAGGCTAGCTGTTTCCCCTGTTTCCAGTCTTTGTGCTAAGCTAAGTTAGCTCCATATTTAGCATAAAGATATGAGAGGGGTATTCATTTTCTCATCTAGCTCTCTGCAAGAAAGAGAATTAGCATATTTACAAAAATGAATTTTCCGAAAAAGTGAACATTTATTACAACTCTGGTCTTATTTTCATTGTGTTTTTTTTTCCCAACAAAGTCCAGCCAGACATAAAACAAGAACAGTCAGACAAACATTATTATGTATTATTATGCAAACCACTTTACTCGGAGGAAACCGCTAAAGTAAATGCACCTGAAATGTTGGTAGTAATCTCTTAATGCACAGTGAGAGTACTGTGTGTGAGCCACCAGCTCCTATGGCCCTGTGTCCTGTGGAGCACAGGTGAAACACAAGAAAATGTGAGTACAATGGCCTCTTTAGTGAATTTTTAGCGATGGGGAGGCCAGTGAGAGACAGGCATTTGCACACACACACACACAAGCACAAGCGCACACTCTAAACACACACTGTATCTAGGGAAGAAGTGTATGAGTTCAGAGCCTCTCCCACCGAGGCTGAAGCAGACGCTGCCTTCTCTCGGATCACTGGCTAATCATAACAGATAACAGCTAACTCTCATCCACAAGGAGCCCAGAGACCTGTGGAAAACCTTTGACTCTCCCACAGACCGGTGTAGGTCCGGGCCACTGCACTCAGCTCTGTGATGTCCCTGTAATAGCTACAGCCCTCTGTTCGCCATCACAACTTTTCCTACAAAGTGAACCCAGACAAAACAAACTTTTAAAGGAAAGTGCTGCTTTGGAGAAAGATGATAGTTGGTGGTGGGATAGATTTCACAGAGAAATTGGTTGAGCAAAAAAAATAAAAACATTTTTCCATTATGTTCTTAGTGTTGAAATATAATTGGATATTATTGAGGACAGGAAGTGAGGAGAATGGACAGGAAGCTCTGTGATGGTGTTCTCATTATTGCAAATGCACATTTTATCATCAAGTTTAATCAAAAAAGCTTCTTAATTGAGCCAAAGTGGCGTCAGCATTTATTAGTGAATTTGATTAGTTCTGGAAAACAACAGTGTTTTTTTATAAAAAAAGGAGACGAGTTCATCTGCTCATAAGACGATAGCTCGCTCTTAGGATAAGCAGTGTTATTGATGTTTTACAAATCCCCATTATTGTTCGGTTATTCCTTAGTTCTCAAGATCAGTGTGTGTGTTATTAGATGTAATTCAAAATCACATTCCTTTTCACTACTTGCAGGGGCCCAATTGAGTTTGTAAAATATATCCCGCCGACAGAAATCCCTGCCAATACAAAGTCATAATCCGTCAGCGAGAATATCACAGTGTTCAGAGGGTGCAGGGAAATGACTAACTTGTTCGTCTCATAATAACTCCAGGAACTGACACGGGTTCCCGGAGGAGAAATGTTTCAGTCAATACGTGGGACCACAAGCTCGACAGTATGTGTTTAAAATCAAAGCTGCATATTGGGATTTTCGATCCGTCTAATGTCACATAAGTTCCGTTTATCTCAGAGGTACGAACTGCTATAGTATGGTGATTATTTTAATGAAATTATTACATCAAAGGCACACAATGAGAAACGGCTCATGGGTAATTTATAATAGAGTTGAAGATTAAATGAGCCCCAGAACATATTGCCCACGTTCACCCTCAAGCATCGTCTTTGGCTCGCTGTTGGACACTGACAAGTTTGTCTTTAGAAGTTATGTGAAGAAGGAGGTGTAAGCATTCCTCTTTGCTTTCTACTAACACATTAATAAAGCTGTCCTTTTCTTTCAAAGCCACCCCTGACTAAGTTGTTAATAGGCTCAACGATACTATTCCCTACGGACTCGTTTTTATTCCATCCCCAGGTATTTTTGTCCCACCTTTTAATCGTGTTCCAGGTACTCCCAAATCACATCAGCAGATGGATTTCGTGACTTTGAAGCCCATCATTGTTGAAATATGCTAAACCGGTCAGGCGTCCCGCCGTTCAATCCCATTTAGATGGGGGAACAAAGCTGAGTAAGGGGAGAAAAAAGGGGAGAAAGAGACGTGAGGTGCTACGGCTGACAGTAATACGTTAGCACGTTCCTGCCACTTTGCCGTGTAAGCCTCATGACTGACAGCCTCTTGCACGGGGCGTGCTATCTGCTCCACTTAGATCACCGCTCCCAGACTATTCAGTATGTGCCTTACGTTTGCTGATTCTGTCTCTGCTTTGCATGTGCTCAATAACATGGTAGAAAAGACACTAACCACTCACACTTGTTTATCCTCTTTAACAGTAGCAGATGAGATTAACTGCAGCACAAGAACCAATGGAGGTAAGCAACCATGTCGGGGCCAGCTCAATACATTCACCATTATTACAATGGGCAATTATGACTGTTCAGCAGGGTCCATGGATAAATAATAGAGATTGGAAAAGCAGTCCCACTCTTTCTCCATAACCAGCCCATAACCAACCATTACTGGCTGTGTGATCTTGGCACCTCTAGATGCGTATGGAGGAGAGTGTTGTTTGAGGTAATTGCAGCATGATCAAAAGAGGGTTTTCATATTGCTGAGAGGGAGTTGCATGTTGTTGAATAGAGACTTGGCAAGTAATGTGGGAACCTGTGCCATTGTGCTCGTTGCGCAGTGCAAATGATTGAAGAAAACACTTATTACTCCAGGAGGTGTGGAGGGCCACAGAAAGCCAGGCGAGTGTGAGTGGCATTTGCAACACAGATACATTCATTGCCAGTTGGCCTCTTCAGCTCACTGCAATTGATCCATCATAGTCAGGCTGTTTTGAGCTCTGTTTGCGGCGCATTGGAGTGCATTAACTCCATTAAATTATCACAGAATGAGCTGATGACTGGGTCACGAGGAGGTATCTTTGAGTGATTTCTGAGAGCACTAATTTGAAACTAACGTGCTTATTACCTGTTGTTCACAGGGGATAATTGAAAAACGTATAACAAACTGCATGTCTCAAGGACCCCTAAACATATTGTAAGAGGCGGGAAAAGTGTTAAAAACAAATATTAAGAGGCGAGTGGAGGCTATAGGCCAGCAGTGTTAAATGAGAGATGGGGAAATAATTGTGAGTTTCAATTCCAGCCGAGTCAGTTGCCGATCCGGCGGGTTGCCAGGCTTGGCATGAGAGTTGCCAGCCTCTGCATATTAATAGCTCAGCTAGCTGAGCGAGTAGGCTTACTTGGAGGGTGATAAGGAAGTATAAAAATTTAATTATTGGGTTGATAAAAAAGCACACAACTGCAGGACAGTATCCAGTTTCTGATTGAGACATTAACCACAAATCCGGGTAATGAGGATTTCTTTGTGACACATGTTCAGCGTACGGAGGACGTCCTCCGTCAGGCTAATGATCCACATCTGGCAGAGACATAGGAGCCCGGCCGACCCGGGGTAGCCTCACTTCCACTAGGATACCTGGACATGGCCTTCCCTCGACCACCTTGGAGGCTATTTTTAACATAATTACCCTTTTACCGCCCTGCTTAAAGCCCTGACTCTCTGAATAAATTATGTGTAATGGAGCCCCTGTCTGTACACAGATCTTTACATGCAAGGACCTGTGGTGAGTAATGGCTGGGGAGCATAGTTTTAGCTGCTCTAATTATACTATGGGCTCCTGTCCCTGTAATAACTGCTGCTGATTTATTCATGGAGTTTGCCATACCTCCCCTCTTTCGTTTAATGGCAATGGATCTTCTCCAATTAACTGTCCTTGGCCTTAATCTGGCGAAGGAACACAGCAACGTTGGCCATTTTCGCCTTTGGCCATGACAAAATTGTGCACTTTCCCTGTGTTTGGTTTGATTGTCTTTCTTTTTCTTTTTCTTTTTTTTTTTTTGTATTTCATTATGATGATTTTCATTTCTCCTCCAGACGTGTGGGGAGAGACAAACTCATGTCTGTATGCAGTGGGGGAATATGTATTTTCATCCCTCTGAATAAGAGGGAGATGAGGAGCAGAGCACTGAGGCTTCTGTTGTGTGATAGGAATCGCATAATAGACTGGCATACAGAGAGCTGTCCGTCAAACTCCCCCAGGAGAGCCAGGGCTGCTTCTGATGAAAACAAAGGCAGGTTCGAGGCAGCCGGGGTCTGTGGGCAAACTCTCTCTCCCTGCTTCGCTCTCCCATTCTCTTTGTCTCTCTGCTTCTCTCAGTCATTCACCACGATGACTAGAAACAATGGCGAGGCGGATCATGGTGCGGAATACCAAGCGGGAGGATAATTCCCTGTTTCCAAGTACAGCAGATGTCATTTGTGTTCCCTTGAACTGTTGCATCCTGTGCGGCTCTAACTTGCAATCCCATTGTGTCAAACATGCACCCTGGCTTCCACGTGTCCGCTGCTGGCAGGCTTTAGGCATAAGCTTAAAGAAAAAAAAAAACCAAATGTACATGACATTTGTACCGGGTTGATTGAGTTTTATCCACAAAGTATGAAAAATGACAGCATTCTCCTGCTACGCTGTATCCACGCTTGTGTTTCCGTATATATTTTTTTTCTTTAGACTGTCCTCTCTTGTCCTTCGTATGATGAGATTACTCCTTCTGAACAAATGAATTACATGATTTTTACTTGCATTCTCCCTCTCTCTCTTGTAAGGCTTTTTATGCTTCCCTGGCATTAAAATTTGTCATAGTAATCAGAAATGCTCCTTCTCTTCAGAGGAACTAAGCAGTAAAATGAATCTTCTGTTCCTGCAACCAGAGAGCTTTTGACCCCTTAGACATTTGTAGCACACAGTAAAGTTTCATTTTACTGTCCCGAGCAGCCTGAAGGCACACATATGTGCTCTTCCTGCTAAATGGGATGCAGCATTATAGGATTGGTGTTCATTTATTTGGAATGGTACTTTCTGGATTGAGTCCAGGTTCTCTTGGGATTGGACACTTTTATTAACATTGACGAAAAGGAAGGGGAAATGGTCTCTTAAATGCATAACGGTACATTTACCAGTCTGGAAACCCAACACCAATGGCTAACAGCTGACCTTTTAGCCTATCTGGATTTTGTGACACCAGATCTATAGCCGCCACGGGTGATAGAGGAGCACTCACACTCTCAGTAAGGGTGCGTTTGTAGCAAACGCAGCAAAAAGACAAATGCCCTTGTGACCCGAAAGATCCCAAAAGTAGCGTGAAAACTTTCGGTTCCTTTTAAAAATGACATGACTGTAATAATAAGAAATCTGTCAGCATCGCTCCTTCCTACATTTGTCCTCAGCAATGTAACTGTCCAGATGAATGTTTGAACTAGCTGCTAATCACCAGTGAGCTCCTGCATTTTTGCTTGGTTAAGGGATGAAGAAGAAAATAGCAAAGGCGTTGAGCCAACAAAAGAGACAAGCTGCTATTGGTAAAATGATGATAACAGCAGCAGCATATATGCGTTTCTGCACAGTGCTGCCAGTATAGCCTCTTTTCTCTTAAGCTCTTATTATCTATTTCCTCTTTTCCTGTTTCAATCCATCATGCACTGAAACATGTTCTCTGTGTGTCAGATTTTTCATACTGGGTTCCAAAATTGTTTTCTTTAAGTGATGGGGGTTTATTTTTTTTGCCTAGTCTGTGTTTGGCCGTACAGCCCTGCATCTAAAGATCCACTGTGATCACCCAGCAGCAGTGCCTCATGCCTCATTTAGGCCACTTTAAACATGTCGAGGATCCTGTTGATGGTAGATGACAAAAGTGTGTGTGTGACATGAGTTTGTGTTCTCGTGCCCGTCGAGGAGTCCCTGCATGAGGCACACGCATACAAACATATGCACCCAGTGTTTGCATGTGTGTGTTCTATGCAGTGAGGGTAGAGACAAGACCTTATAGAAACATTTGCTATTGAAAACCAACAGGAAGAGCTGCAAGACACATTTATTTACACCGCATGAAACCACAGAGGAAACAGCAGCACACATTCATTACATGTGGAGGGTCTATATGGTCTGCGGGGAGTCGTAAAGACACAATGCTGCTCTGTCCAGACTTCTTCAGCATGTGCCGTGTCCTCGGAGAGTCAGTGAGGCTGCTAAAGTAATTGAATCAACAGTTAATCCATTATTACTGATAGTTTCCTCTGCAGATGTTTACATCTAACAAGGCTTCACTTGCGCATATTCAAAAAAACCCACCTTGTTATGTCTAACAGCACCGTGCGGCACGCTGAAGTCGAAGTAGAATAGAGGAGGACAGAAAATCAACCAGGCTGTTTGTTTACCAACTGGCAAGTAAGGTAAGAGCTCCGGGGAACTGACGGACGCTCCCTGACAAAATGAAATACCAATACCTGAGTCGCGCTCCACTGACATACCCTAAACAAACCCCTGGCAAGCATTGGAAAAATAATTACAACCTTCCTGGGCCTGGACCCAGTGTTGAAGAGGTTGACTGTTACACAGCTGGCCAGACACTTCAGCTCTATGTAGGTTCTCTTAAGGATATAATATGTCTTACAAGTTTGATGTATAAAAGCTGCTCTAATTAGCTACTTTGCAAAAAAAAAAAAAATTTCATGTCACAACAGTCTTTCATTTGTGTCATGTGCAGAGTTTACCTGTTAATTGTATTAACTTTGCATAATGGTTAGAATTCCTGCAGCATTGTTTTGTGAAGTAAACAAAGTCTGTGCCACAAGTCTTGTTTCATGAAGACGTCTCTGTCCGTAAACCATATTGGTGTGTTTTGTGTTGCTATGTGCAGCGCAGACGTGCATGTTCTGCAGGTGGCCTCTGTCAACGAGAGGTTTTGGTGATTCTGATTGAGGCTAATCGCCGCAGAGCGGGTTGCTTTGTGCGGTATTACCTGCAGTCGCCAACGCGTGAAGGCCTTAGACAGAGAGCTAAAGATTACAGCTGTAAGGTGTTGTTTGTGCTAAGATGAGCGAGTGAATACAAGAGAATGGTGTTGGAAACGAAACGGACTTAGATTTGTCTATATGCCTTCCCCTTTTCTCCCACCTATCTCTTAGAGAAAGAGACAGCAGAGTGAGAGAAACACCTTTGGGAATAGTTTTAGGTCTGAACACTATAATCACTCTGGTGCTGCGGTACATTGCTGTCTTTGATATTTCATTTATATGCATTACGTTTCAGCCATATAATTTAACTGTGCAGACACAAGAACAAAGGTTGAATTATAATTCTCAACAGGAAAATGTCTCAGTGAAGATGTAATACTCTGTTCTCATTTCACACACTTCATTGACCAGGCAATGGCATCATTTGTTTTTCATGTTAATTGCCAGACTCACACTTTCTCTATGCCTGCCAAGTATGGCACATAACATCATCCCATACAAAACTAGCAAAACGTAAATGATTCATTGTCATGCAATGAGCCCGGTAATGATAAGTTTTAGGTTGCCATTGTGGGGGAGTTAGAGTCACACGCCATTAGTCCGCTGGCCTCAGTGACACCCTTTCCTCTTTCCATAGGCTCTGCGGAACAAGAGGTCGGACCGTCGCTGGGCCTGAAAAAGTCCAGCTCCCTCGAAAGTCTCCAGACGGCCGTTGCCGAGGCAACGCTGAACAGTGAGATCAACGCCAACAGGCCGCGCTCGCGGATTGTCCGGAGCCGCGGCTGCAACGAGAGCTTCCGAGCTGCAATTGACAAATCGTATGAGAATCCCGGCGTCACGTCGGCAGAGGAAGAGAACAGCATGGAGACATGTGAGTTTTTGTTTATTCACAGCAGTGATCCAGGACAAAGTGCCCAAAAGTGTGTCACTACATAATGTACAATGGAAGACATCAGAAGATTATTACAGAGAAATTCTGTTAGTGTAATATAGGCCAACTCAATAATGCTTCCCCAGAGCCTGTTCAGAGTGGCAGGATTCACCCCCCAAGTAAACTAGGTTAGGGATCCCCACTTGCTGGAGAGATGTGTGTGTGTGTGTGTGTGTCACACAAAGCACATCTCCAATAAGCGTCTAGGTTACACACTCATTAATATTGACACAGTTCATGTTTAGTGAAATTGGGAGAGAATGTGGCAGCGTGTTTTCCCTGCAGCTTACATACTCTTAAAGTGCACTGCCGTGTTATTCAACATAGTGCACGCAAGGAAAAATGTCTGCTGTTTACCCACATACGTCAGGCTCCTATTGTATCCACTTAACACGTAACATGCATGTGTAATGACATTTACCATGATAATAAACTTTAAATTCGGTCTGTGCCAGTTAGTTTTGGCACACAACACCTTCCTGACTTTGCCAGGTTTCCTCACATTTGTTTACCCACATACCTCCAGCTGAAACCAAAATTACCTTACTTTATCCTTAACTACGACAAGAAGAGGGGAAGAAGAAGGACACGGCGCCTTCAGTTTGAGTGGATATATCCATTCCTACTCGGTGTTTGATGACAAAAAGACATGCATGGGATATAGAGAGGCAGCCGTCTTATGTTTTGCGACAGGTAATAACACTGCAACACTACAAGAGTAATCACCGGATATAAATTTCCATTCACCATTAAAGGATTCCATTAAAAGAGCTGGGGGACATTTGAGAAAGAAGGAATTATTTGCCTGAAACGCTTTGTTCTCATAAGCTCTGTCGGCATGCCACTAAATACAGTCTTATCTCGGCAAAGAAAAATGGGGAAAGCAACCGATTTCCCCTGCCGCGGTATATTGCATTCTCCCTCATGATATTCAAATAACTCTGTTTTTCAATTTAGATAAAAGCAGCCAGTCTGTGCTCGTCACTGAGGTTAATAGTCAAAGTTGACAGATAAGCCTCTGCCTTCCTCTGCTCCCAGACTTTTATTTACATAAAATAAGAATGTGGCATCACCTAAAGAAAATGTGTCCCCAAAGATATCCTGCTGTGCAAAATGCACTTCCCCCTGTGCTACTTCTTGTTGCATCGTTTGAGGAAATGGAATGGAAAAAGACAAAAAAAAACAAACAAAAAAAACAGTATGGGGCAGAAATCCCTCTTTAATTCCTTATTTTACTTGTCTGTCATAACCTTCACTGACAGGCCATCTGACATGTCCTTGATTATTAAAGCAGGAAAGTTTAATGGTTGAGTTTCACTTAAGTGACAAAATGTTTTGCTGTAGTTGTCTGTCTCTTCACATTATCTTTCCGTCTCCTGATGCTCCCTTCAATGCTCCTGCTGTCATTTGAGATTGTAAACCAAGTCGTTTTCTGCTCACTTCTATTAAATTGCTGTGGATGGCCTCACTTTTTGATGTCCGGCTTTTTCTTTTCTTTTCTTTTTTGACAGGAGGCAGCTTCTTTTCTGTCTTGTTTTATTTGGAAGTCACAAATTAAATGTAAAATGACAGATACAGCATTGAATTATAAGACTGAAGTCTTCCCTTTAGTTTGCCCTTCTTTCTAACTCACTAACAGGCCTTTATAAGACCACATGTGAAGAACCTATAGCCACAAACAGACGCACATGGCCACTGCCCTCTGGGTGGCTCTGGATTACAATATTTAGCATGTTATCTGCAGATTGGCATCGTTAAGCAGTAGCGGTATTAACACTCATTTAAATAGCGAGACACAGCTCACAGCTGCCATTCGCTACTG
Source organism: Seriola aureovittata (assembly GCF_021018895.1). NCBI lineage: Eukaryota > Metazoa > Chordata > Actinopteri > Carangiformes > Carangidae > Seriola > Seriola aureovittata. The sequence goes on along the minus strand of NC_079383.1, from coordinate 4,804,073 downwards.
TCGCTCTTAAGTGGATGATAAGCAGGCAGCAGATTGAGTGATAAAATTGGTATACTCATCCAGAACCTGCTCCCAAATTTGTGGAGGTGGAGAAAAAGGAAGGGAGGGGCTAACGCGCGGCAATGAGCTGCATAATTGAGCAGGTTTAAGCTGCCAGTTCGCTCTGTGTTCCTGCAGTACAGCGCCTCATGTTGAGATTCCATCTCAGTAATTCCCCTCCGAGATGGCAGCTGAAAGAAATAGCTGATAGCTGCACAGATCACAAGAGAAAACAAACCCCACTGTTCATCCTAGAAATGTGAATCCTGCAGCTCCTCCCTCCCGTGGTCGGCCTCATCACGTATGCCGAAAATCCATCATGGTCTCCCCTCCCTCCTCTTTCCTCACGATAAGCACTTTTCTCTCCTCCATCAAAGGCAGAACTTAGACGACGACACACAAGACTGTAATAAGTTGTAATCTGAAGGACATCTACCTCATACCTCAGAGCCAGAGATATAGGGTAGACAGGAGCTATGTCGATTGTGGAACGCACCACATTTGCAATTAAGATCCCCGGGAGCCTTTTTCAAGATTATTTAAATGTATAATTACAGACAGATTAATTACATTTTGCACATCAGTTCTGATTAGATGTGATGGAAACTTTGAGTTTAATCAACCCTACATCTCCTAAGGAGTTTGGTTTCAATTTGATGTCTGGGTTGAAATGAGTTCAGACGTAAATTAAGAACCAGATTCATATGACGATCATTACAACTTCCACTATTTGCTCATATTACTTTTATATGAAATGCAATAGAAAAGGGTGAAAAAAAGATGGTTCTCTTGTGAGCTGTGTGAAATGTACACACTTGAAATAACTTCAGGCTCTCAGCAAAGTGAAAATATGTTCAACTGAATATTATTCTCAAAGGGTGTACAATGTAAATATATTCTGCTCTAATGAGACGGATGAGTTCAGTTTGTTTTGTTCAAAGCTGCCATACCTTGTGGGACGCAGCTTTTCTGTTAATGGTTTATCTGATGTTGCAAGAAGAACGAAGTGAGTCTTTGTAACTGATAAAGAAAAAAAGTGTTGTTGTTGTGTGCTGATTTCAAATACGCCGTCTCTGATCTTTGGGGAGTCAAGTGGAAGTTAAAGTTTTTGTCTGCCTTTTATTGACTTCTCTCTCCCCATGTTTCTGCGCTATTCTCTTTCCCTCTCACAATATCTATACCTAACACCCTCTCCGTCCTCCTTATCTCTTCACTCCAGTGGACGAGGATACAGAGGGAAGCTCCCGGTCGGGTCGTGACTCGATGTCCACCAGCGGTGACCTCATTGTGGGCTCAGGGCTGAACGGCAACCCCTCCAAAGATGACAGACGGAAAGATTGGGACAAGGTTGGAGGGAAGGAAAGGAAGAAACCTGAGAGGGATAAAGAGGAGAAAGACAAAGACAAGATCAAAGCCAGGAAAAGCATGCTGAAGGGCTTGGGCGATATGTTCAGGTAAGACCAAGACGGCGCTCAGCTCAAATTCCTAAACAAGCCCCCCCCTTTTTTTTTTTTTTTTTAGCCACAAGCGCCAATTGCTATCTGCTTTATTTAATTCCACTCAACACGTTCGCCATTGGATCATACAGAATTTGAATGCATTCACTGGATGTTGCCAGTGCTAATCAGGGACCTCTCTCCTTGAACCTTGTGAGATGGAGGGGGTGGATGGAGGGGAAGGGGGGGGGGGGGGGGGGGGGGTTATCGACCTCAAGGGCCTCTGGCACTTTTGAGCCAGATTATTTTTAATAAGGGGCAACATGTTTTATTCATAAACCCATGTGCACAACCCTCCTACCCAAACACGCTCAGCATTTGTTAACCAGCAGACAATGTTCAGGGCGCATACGGGTGCTAATGTGGGAGCTGTGATTCGGTTCTGGGGATAAAAGACCTTTGGAGATGATAAAATCAACTGCAGATTGGAATACTTGCGTGTGATTGGAATTCTCAGCGGCTGTTTCATCATGCGGGTTGCAAAGTTTTAGAGGCAGACTACCTTGGGAGGCCAAGAGAGGCTCCATGAGTCTGCTCTCAACAGCCCATAATATTCATCAATTTGAAAATAAATGTTCACGAGCGAAAGATTCAACATCGGTTTCATATCATTTAGCGATACTCACACCTGCTGAAAGTCTTTAACATTGTGTTAGCACCTCATATACCCCAGGAAGTTGGAGGCAAATTTAAACCAGACACCTCTGCTGGCAAATGTAGTTGTTGTTAACTCAGTCTTTCAGCCTGGAATAGAACACAGCAGAGCCACTAACGGGCAAAAACACAAGTCCTACAGTAAAGAACTAATGTTGCTTTGGACCAAACACTGTGTACATAGACAATAGTAGGAGAAACGTGCAAAAAAACTGAAGATGAAAATAAACATCCTTCGGGTATCCATTCAGTATCCTCTGCCATGAGGAAAATTAGAAGGGGGGAGTCACATTAATTATTTCAATTCCGTGCACATTTGAATACGGCATAAATTAATGGTGGAGGCAGTGCGGGCCGTTATCGTGCCGTAAGTTGTTTTCATGTGGATTAGTTTAATGGGATTAGTTAGCGTATCGCGGCACACGGCTCGGTAATGAACAATAAAGACGACAAGTGTGTTTTGAGGTCACGATTGAGGAATGCGGGGAGCTTCCTTATCTTCCATTATTTTCACTCTTGTGGGTTTTTTTTCTTTTCTTTTTTTTTTTACTCAACTGTCTTTGCATCCCGTGGTGTAAGTGCATAATGACTCATATAGACTCACATTCTGTTGCACACCGGGCGTGGGCACACGTGTGCAGACGCACACATGTTCACAAGGATGCACACACAGAAATGTGGTAGGATCAGTAAATGTACATTTGACACTCCGCGGTATCCAATCAGCGCCGTTGGCAAACCTCTTTGAGTGGCCGCGTGTACTTGGCCCGATTGGTGGCTGCTGGGTGATTTTTAGTTGTGCACGCCGGCCCTCGGCGTGCCCTCCTCGGCCTCATCATCGTTCTTCATTATCTTTGAGTGCCACTGCCACTTAAGATTTGGCACGTGGCAGGCCTCGCTGACACTCGCCCCTGCTCCGTGCATTTAACACCAGGCCCTGTGCCTCCTGAATGCAAAGAGGCAGCTTCCTGAAGCGACGTGTCTCTCCAGCTTTCATGCTTTGTCTCTCTTTCTTTCTGCAACTCATACTCCTTGTTGATACCTCAAACAATTTTCTACTTAAAACTGTGACAGCTCTCACACCCACACGTCTACACTGTCCTTTTTTATTCTCTCCCCGCTCCTTCACAATCCACCTAACAGGTTTAGAAAGTTGGAGATGGCAGGGAACTGAGGTGAGAATGAATGCGTCCCACTGGATACAATAACAAACTTTTTTTTTTTTTTTTGTAAAGAACCAAATGGAGTGATGTGAAATGCCTAGCGGTCAAAAGGGAGGAGAGGGAAAGAAAGTGAAAGATCTGCTGTGTGTCTCACTTTTAGCGATTCTGGCAAAAGTTTTGACAGTGATTTCAGAATTTTCCTGTGCATGAAAAAGGGTTTGGCTGACAGTAACTGAACACTCTCAGGCGTACGGATCACGGATAGAATTTACATTAGCAAGTTTCACATATCAGTGTCTCACCATTTCATGAAAACATCAAAAAGACATCCTGATTGGGTTAATCCTTTGTAATGCTTGTCTCCGTGGTTTTCATTTGCATGAAATGGACAGGCAGGCACTCGCTTTTTCCTGCATTTCTCACACATGCATGTCTTACACTCACCTTCTCCCTCTAAGGAGATTTCAAGGAGTTTGCAGCGCGCTGCAATTTGAGCTCATTTGCATGCAGGCCTTTGGACAGCCTGATGAACGTGTAGTGCACGTCTACTTAATGGACAGCCTGATTGGGAGTGCATTAACATCAGAGCCAGGGGAAAGGAGGATGGCCTAATATAGGCAGCGAGAGGGAGGATAAAGAGAGAGACTGAGATAAATACTGTGAGTGCAAAAATGACTGAAAGTGTGCAAGTGCGTGATGGAAACGAAATTGACTGCCTAAAGCCCAAAGCAAAGACACTGCAGTGCACAACCCCGACAACCCTGCTTCTCTGGATTCATACTGTACTGCCTATAGAATGGCAGACTGCCTGGTATACAGTCCCGTACCGTCCAGTAATACATAGCTTATAATCTTATGAATGGATAACGATGTGCATGCATGCATAGGATAAAAATTGAGCCCTAGGCAGCTCGACATCACTGTTATTTCAAGAATGTCTGCTGCATGCATGTATGACTGTGTCCACGTCTGCATTCAGTGGGATAGCGGGGAAGGCGGTGCATTAACCCCCAAACCACTGTACGTGATTATTCATCTCCTTTCTAGTGGACAACATGTGATCGTTACTTTCCGATTCTATCAGTTTTGTTTAGATGTTGGAAGCTTTGCCCAGGGCCCTGTTAGCATTATAGCAGACAGTGATGTCTCAACCCTAGCCTGCAAGAATCCATTCAACATGCCTAATGAGGTGTTGTTATCTGCTCTGTGACTGACTGACCTCCTCCATCAAAGACCCATCTCCCATCTCTTGATGCGTTTATGTGTGTGTGTGTGATCATGTTGTGTGTGAGCACTGGAAATACCAATTCTGTTTCATTTATTATAGGGCTGAGGATTCAATTGTTAATACAAAGTGAAAATTAATATTGTAAGGGGTTAATTAGACTCATTAGATGAGCATTTATGCATTGTCTGCGTAGCCGCCATCTGAAGGTTGTCATGCATTCGTATTTCTAAATCTAGATTTTTTTTTTTCTGGGTGTATAAATGTGTTTTTGACAAGAGTGAGGAAAATGCATCATACTGTAGGAAAAGCAAACAGCAGCATGAAGGAGAAACAGGAGTGTGAAGGCTGCAAAAATGGAAGGCAGGGGTTGGGATGGGGAATGGGGGCCAGGGGAGGAGGGGGGGTGGAGGGTGGATCGGGTGAGAAGGAGAGAGGGGCCGTGTGCACTGGAGTGAACTGGGGCACAGAGGGAGAGTGGGAAAGGAAGATGAAAAGGAAAGGAAAGGGAGAGGGGGAATGAGAAAAGAAGTGAGCTTTTTACAGCGGCAGTCACGGCATCGTGCTACTGTCTGCCTGGAGGGAGGATTGAGGATCTCTGGCGATTTTTTTTTTTCTTTGTACATTTTTTGTGTGCATGTTAGCACGAGCATGTAAATTCGCATGTGCGTGAGTCTGTTATGCACGTTCACATTCGTGCGTATAGATGAAAAGACTGTGTTAATGGGCTCTGGCATCTCACCCTTGCTCGCCCACACACACACACATACTCTTACCCCCCACCCTCCCCACCAATCTGATAAGTGGCATGCCTCACGCCGAGCCATCAACCGACACTGGAGCTCGGTGTGACAGCCTTGCCCCCCCCATCCACCCTACATCACCCCTGGGACCTCGCCTACCCGCTCCTCCCTGTGGATGCAGCCCCACTCAAGGCTACATGGAAAGATGCAGGAGGGAGGGGTGTGGATTGGAGAGGAAAGCAGTGAAAGCTGGAGTGTAGGGATGCTCTCTGTCTTTTAATCTTTATTATTCGTGTGTGTGTGTGTGTGTGTGTGTGTATTTGCGTGCATGCGTGAGTATGCCTACAATATGGATACCACACCATGAAAGCATAACTATGTGTAGCATGAGAGTGGGTAGTTAGCGTGTTCCAGTGCCACTATGTGTCCGTATGATTCTTTCTGCTCGTGTGGGTGTGAACAGCTGATGGCGGGTAAGCCATTTTTATCATTAGTACACCGACATGGCACACACATTAGCCTGGCTTTTTATACTCACACACACACACAACCGAGAGCGTGCCTGATGGATCAACATACACACTTTCTCTATATAACACACCCCTCCCCTCCACCTTCCCCAACACACCCACAAACGCTCACATATGCTTGTAGCATTATACCACAGTTGATTTGGAGACAGCAATTAGCCGCCTCCACATGTGGGCTCTGACATCTGCTAAATGTAATCTGAGAGAAAATGATAATTGTTCTTGTTGCTCTGCCTCGCTCATCACAATGTCTGTGCTGAGGTAGTAAAGGCAAGCACGGGGCCGCAGCATCAAGCTGTACGTGACAACGACCGGCAGCCGGAGTGATGTGACGAATGTAAGTAATGCAGCAAAAGATGATTACATGAAAAAAAAAAAAAAAAAAAACGTAACACATGAAGAATAGAAGAGACAGAATAGACATCAGCTCAGTGGGGTGGTCAGTGGTCACAGAAATTGCTTTGCTAGTTTTCATATGTGCAGGGATTCACTCCAAGCGCTTATGAGCAAACAGAGTGACTTCCTGTCAGCTTTAGAGGCACTTTTGTGCCGCTGACCCTTTGACCACCCTGTGTAGCAGGCGAAAATGAAGTCAGCCACAAATTTCCCCCCCGTCATGGATGAATATTTCAGATGGAACTCAATAGTGAACTTTGGCAGCTTTTGGCAGCTTTTCCATGTGCAAAGTCATCCCTCAATATCACCTTCAAATGGCTGCACAGCTAAAAGAAATATCATGTCGCTGAGGGCACTGTACAGAGAGAGAGAGGGTCAACTTTCTCAGCTTTCTCAGCTTCTCGGGGAAAAACAAAGGAGCACAAAAATGTCCTCAGAGTGTGACATCCCATTACTCTCCTGCCAATCATGTACCAGAGAGGCCCAGCAGGGGGCCAAACAACTAACAACAAAGTCCCCCACTGAGAAGATTAGCGCCACCGTCACAGAGTGCAGCGACGGGAGATGAAAAACAGTAAAACAACAAACTCTTCTGTACGCCAGGTTAAGTCAGGCACAGCTTTTGTGCCTCGTGTCAAGAATTAGATGTCACTGTCAATTTCTGGCAGGGTGAAGCATTTAGACACGGGGAGAGGCTGAGTGATAGGATTAAGGACGGGGAGGAGAGGCTGCTTTCTGACTTTAACCACAATGCAAGAATGAGAGATGGCCGTTTCAAGAGGAGGGGGCGGTTAAGGGGGTCTGGCTGTCCGGCCGCACTTCCTCTGCTTTAGGCCACTCGATGCAAATGTAATTGGGCAGCACTGGGCCTCCATCAGACAGCCCTGGAGTAATTAGGTTTCGAATGATCATGCAGTGCTCTGAGATAGACCTTGAAGCATGGGGAAAAGTGAGGAGGCTGGTGTGTGCGTGTGTGTATGGGTGTGTGTGAAGACATGGTGTTGCACGATGGAGTTAATTGAATCTGAAATCTTGTTGGCCTGAAATGAGATCCACCGATGTCTCTCACGCTGCGTCTCAGGCAGAGGGCTGCAAACATGACTGAATTCATAAAGTGTGTTATTAAAGAGCTCAAATTAAGTGTAGCAGTGCACCCCTCCATACTCTACCAGGCCTATGACTACTAATGATCCAACCCCAGTGGAATCACACCCAGACCCACCAATGAAACCCCCCTTCTCTTCTCTTCTCTTCTCTTCTCTTCTCTTCTCTTCTCTTCTCTTCTCTTCTCTTCTCCATCACTTCTAACATGTTCTCCCCTCTCTTTTACGCTTCCTAACTTTCCTCCCCCTCTTTCTCTCTCTCTCCATCCTCTCTTTCTTTTCATCAACCTTGATGTTCCAAACAGAAACCGCCCGATGTTTCTTAACTTCCCCCCTCTCTGTTTGATATTTGTTTTTCACACTTTGAGACACTTTGAATCCACTTTGATGTTATTTTTTTCGCGCTGGCCCAGATCGCTTTGATCAATCAATGCAAGTCAACTCTCAGAGGACAGGCGGATTTGAAAATAATGAGAAAACATTAAGAGCACGTACAAGGATCTGAAAATGGCACAATCTCATTTTGTTTTTTTAAATAGTACAAATGGATCACTAATGCTGCCTGTAATAAACCACATTAAATGTATGTTTTGGTCTGAGGAAGGGGAGAAAGTAAACTGGTTTAGAGATGCAAAGCATGCTTGATATTACAGAGACAGAGGTGAGAAATGCACATGGGAGAACCTATTTATTTCCCCCTATGTGCTATGCAAATGAAGTGTGCTCCCTGCTACAGTAGGACTCATTGCTAGTCTGCTCAGCCATCTACCAGGCTTAGCATGTAATGAAATAGAGGCCTTTGGCTGAAATGACCTTTCCTATCCACTGAGTTCCCACCTGCTGTTGTGTGCATACTCTTAACATGTGAGTGAGAAGATGGGTGGTGGGAGAGAGACAATCACAGTGAAGGCAAGGAAGAAAATAGCCAGGAAAATTGCTTTTGAATTACTAAGGTAATATCAATCGATGTTGAATTACACTTCTGATTTCCATCAAAGACAACCAATTAAAGGCAGGAACCGTATTCCTCTTGTTCTGTCAGTGTCTCTGACATGTGTTCGGCATGTAAAGTGAAATTGTCTGTTTTTTCTTCCCCGGTTTTCCACCTCTCTCTCTCTCTCTCTCACTCTCTCCCCTACTCTGATCTTTTTTCTCTGTCTTTGGTGAGCGTGTCAGTGAAATGGAGATTCTTTTCATGGCTGTATCAGGATTTCGTTTCTCCCTGTGTTTGTCGTGAAGGATTCTTAATTGGGCTCTCCCTGCCATATCAAGATGTGTGAGTTAGGGAGGAGGGAAATGCAAGGCTGAAGCTGCAGATCTGCATGATATCTAGTTCAGCCTCAACAACTGCAGCCATGTTGGTTATTTCTGTATCTTCTGACATCCAACCCCAGTGTTCAGTGACAGACCCGTAAGTAGCGAGACCTTTATGTAGTGAGGTGGAAGGTAAAGCTGGCACATTATACAAGGGTTAAATACAGGTTTCCCAATGTTTGACTTTTCATCAACCATGACCACAATGCTTTCTTACCCTTAACCAAATGGTTGTTTGACCCCATCCACCCAATCTAACCAAGTGTTTTCAAGAAGTCCTCCAACCTAAACAGCCAAACAGGTAGTTTGTCCCTACCCTCAGATACAAGCCATAGGAGGGTACTAGTATAAAGGGCCTTCGTCTTCATAGTAACAATAATACAATCCCCTATGAGTATACCAGTGGCAGGTGTATTGGACCTTCATTGTCATGATAACAATAATAAACATGCAATAAAGGTTGTGGAACAGCCATGGTTAAGTTTAGGAAAAGATTGTGGTTTGAGTTCAAGTAATTACTTCCTTAAGTTAAATGACCTGTAACAATTTACAGTTACATTTGTTTTGGAATTAAATTACGTAATCCTTATAAATGTAACTAGTTATTCCCCAACACTGTGGAGTATTGCATCCACTCGGGAAAATCTCTATAGAATACGTCACCTGATTTCCTCGTTTGCTGCCATCATAATTACTATAGCCAGTAGAGGTCGCCTAAAGATTCCATGTAACTCTGGGTCGTGATCAGCTGTTTACACAGATGTGCTATAGGTTATCTTTTTCACAGGAAGACCGTCTCACTATTTGACTTGCCTAACCTGAACTTTACTAACCTTCGGTCCAGATCCTGTAAGAAAGGAAACTGCCATTAAATATAATCTGGAGTCTTTCAGTGTAGTCCATCTCGGATTTCTTGTCTGGCGATAGCGTTGGTATATCAACTTCACCATGGTAGTATTTATTGATGACACCTTGGTTGATTTGTTGTCTCAATCTCATACCAGTGGTATTGTTCCCATAAACCCCACTGCTCCCTGACACAAAGAGGTTACTTCCTCTTCAATCGATTGTTTTCACTCTTGCAGTTTAATCTTTCCCAAATCCCCATGTTCTTCCTGTGCTATAAGGCAAACTCCCCTTTGTGCTGTAAATCAGTAAAGCAGATATTTCACAATATCAAATTCAATATGGATGTGAGTAGTGGCTGCAAATCCTCTTATTGATCTTGCTGCCTCATTTGTTTGCGGTAATTGTAGCACGGGTTTCTAAATGATTTCATGACTTGAAAAATGCTTTGTGCAGCATGTTTAATCTGACATACTTACAGTCCTGTTCTCCTAATGTTTTGATTTATTTTGCCTTGGAGAACCAGAAGTTTCAACCAACTGTACAAGGCCAGTAGACAGAAGATGGGGAGTGTCCAGGGTTATTTATCTAACCCTGCCAGTGATGTACAGCCACTATCCCTGAGATTCCATGGCATTCCTACTCTCTTTCATCCTCACTTTTTTCACAATTACTGTCACTCCCTCCCTCTTTCTTTCCATACATCCGCCCATATCTCTTCCCTCTTCCCTCCTCCTTCTCAGCCGCCCTGGAGATTCATTGTGGCATTGACAGAAAGACCTCTCCCGCTTCTCTCTCTCTCTCTCTCTCTCTCTCTCTCTCTCTCTAAATACTGGGAGGGATGTATATCATGGATCAGCAGACTCAAACACAACGCTTGGGCCGGTGTGTGTCCATGCTTGTATTTCAAAGCCTGACGTTTACGAGACAGAAAATCTGCTTCCCTTCTCCCCTCGCCTGTCCTTAATCGAGCATCTTGGAAATCAGGCATTTGAGCGTCACAGAACACATCTGTCTCCAGACTCATCAGCATGTAAATTAGTTGGGAGACAATTGCAAGAAGCAGGGATAATCAAAACAAGTGAAGACAAGAAAGGAGGCCTGATGAGCAAACTTAATTTAAGAGGTAATCTTGTGTCATGACAATAATCATAAGGTATTTCCTCTCACCTACATGTCCTCGTGGGTTTAAGTTGTTGGAAGTGAGAGCAGTAGATGCATCAACAAAACCTATTCTAAATCAGTGGAAGTCTCTGATTCCGATTCTAAAATTCAGGTTGCCTTTTTTTTTCCCCCGCTGTGGTACTTTCACATCGTCAGTTGTGGCTGCCGTCATTAAAAGAGCTGAGCAGACTTTTGGCGGCTGTGTTTGCTGAATGCTGAGGTCTTTGTGTTTGCGGCGTGCGGCAGGAGCCTGGCTGAGAGTGGCAGTGATCAAAATGGCCCATTAGGAATGCAGTGTGCCATGCTGTATCTAGGTCACAGCCTGAGCCACCTACTGTGGCTCTTCCACTGAGAAACCGCAGCACTGCCCCCCACCCCCACCCCATCTCTATCCCTGTGTGTGTGTGGGTTAGGTTGGTTAGGCTTTAACCAAATGTGAGTGTGCATATGTAGTGTATATGGTCATGGTGTTTCTGCTTCTGCATGGGTTTCTTCTGACCAAGGCATTTTTGCAACTTTTGCGTTTGTCTGTTTATGTGTACAGTTAGAGAAAGAAAGTGTGCAGGATGATTATGTGTGGAACAAATGTCAGCAACTCAAATAACACCACATTGCTTTTGCAGGATTGGAATACACTCACACACACACACACACACACACACACAGCCTACCCCAACACCTGAACTTCCCTCCGAGCCGCTGAAGTGTTTCTATGTAAATTGTCCTTCAGAAACTCCCCACTCACTGCACTCATACACTTTAACAAATGGATGTATGAATGCGTTTGGACTGTTTATTTGTGTTGTAATGAGAGGCTTTAATCAGTGGTGTCAGGGATTTGAATCGTTCCTTTGAGCGTGTGTAAAAACACCCCTCCCGTCTTCACACACACACACGTGCACACACACACACACACACACACAACTAAGTGATTTATGTGAAACATTAAAGGCAATCATGTTGGGCTGGGCCTCGTCCTTTGTATTGCACAGGCTGTTTGAAATATGGACAAGCCAAGCTGTCCCTTGATATACAGGCACACACATATAGATAAAACACACACACACACACACACAGATGCTTGTGTGTACCTGCTGTTGCTAAAATATGAATAATTGGCACACAGTCTGATAAATGCATATTTTTTTTCCAGCTTGGAAACACACAAGGCCCACTCACATGCAAGAACTTTTAGATCTACATTTATAAACTTACATTCATACACACACACACACACACACACACACACACACACACACACATGCACACACACTTATTCAGTTCAACAGTTGCTTTGATACTGATGTTGTTAGTTTAAAGGCAGAGAAAATCAGCCATTCACTCTGATGTAATTCCATCATCTTGGATGTTGCTGCAGCTCTGTGCGTCTATATTCTGTCGGCTGTCTGTGGCTAGAGAGGACATTTCTCAATAAGAGCGGATTAACTCTGTTACAAGAGTGTTGAAAATCTACCATACCCTCCTCCACACACACACACACACACACACACACACACACACATATTCACATATAATGGCACAAACAAACAATGAAGTATCTGTAGGATGGGATACCACCCAAAAATAGCCTCACGGCTCTCTGTGACTGACCATTTTTCACACACATGTATTTATTTTAGTCCTCACCCTTCCTCTTCTCCTCCTCCTCCTCAGGGATGTTGGTGGTAGGTAAAAAGCTCTGTTTGTCTTTGCTTATCTATGTCTACTAACAAGTAGACAAGTGCTGGAATGCAGTTGTTGATCAGGCGATTGGACACACATACAGGCTTGAAAGAAAAACAGTGCAAGGCAGAAAGATAAAGTCTGAAAGAGAAGTGTGAAGAGAGGGGGGAAAAACAGATGGAGGGAGAGTAACAAAAATAACTGAAAATACTGACTGACACAGCAGGAAAGAAAAGATAAATCTAAGGATGAAAACAATTTTCTGAAAGGGTATTATAGCATCAATTTCTATGCATCTGTATTCCAGCCAGAAAATCTTCATTTCCATAGAATAACCTCTTTATGGTAAACAAGGGGGGGACAGTGTTATTGCTTGAGAAAAAGACTGTCATTTAAATACAATGATCTGAGATGGGATACAATTCATGTACCTGCAAATTGTTTTTCCTTTTTCATTGTTTTGGTGCGGTGAAACGCCACGTAGAGCGTCACTGAAACCGAGTATTCTGAACGTGACGGTGTGTTCTTTGCTCAGCTGGGAGACCTGAGAGTCGCAGAAGTTTCTGGTGAGAATCATTTTGGCTCCGTCTCGCCTGTGACACCGTCCCCCTACTGGGGCTCGGCCTGATGTCATGAATAAATGCATGTCATGCCTCCACAGTGCGGTGCACGCCGCTTTCCCACCCGGCATGAACCATTTCGACTCCTATCCCCTCTCCTCCTGTACCTCTCCCCACTGTTTTCACACCGTCGGTGGAGGAATTAGGGCTGGCTTCCCTCCAGAGCTGCAGCCAATCAACAAACCCCCTCCTCCTCCTCTACACCCCCTCCCCTCCTCAGGAGGAAATCGATTGGTTCAGTGTGCGCGAGCCTTTGTCCACTGAAGTGAAAGCAGAGAGATGTCATATCTTGCAGTGACCTGTAAGAGGCAGAGTCCCTGTAAAAAGGCAAAGGAATGTGCAACTGCATTAAGAGTTGTGTTATTTTATAGGCACAATCCATATCATGAACCACTAGATGGGGCGTTTCCTAAGAGGTGTTACCCTATCCTGACATTCACTGATGAATCTCTGGTTGCTGTCTTAAGTAAAAAGCTTTTACTTCCTTTAACAGATGCGTCTAATAGTAGATTGTAGTTTAAAAGAAGTCTGGCTGAGCGGGGAAAGCGCTGACTGACATTACAGGTTGCAGATAATGAGTTCCGCAGGGAAGAAGATAATCGTCTGGTGGTGGCTTGAAGCCGGAAGAATGACTGCAGAACATCCTCCCATACTTCTCTGGGGTTGGTGTCCCTGGAAACTGGTGGTTGGCAACATTAAGGCCACTCGATGATAGCGATGCCCCTTTAAGGCTTGTTAACAATCGCAGGGTCACAGTGTGATTCATAGGCAAGAAAAATTCCCTTTTGTCTTTCTCTGACTGTCTTATTGGATATTTTTACAAGGCTGTCTGTGCGATTCACCACAGGTAGAGATTGTTTTCTCGCCACAGCTGCAACAACACTTGAGGAGGACGGACAAATCCAACAGCCTCACCTTCCTAACAAGGCACTATTAAAATTACATGCCACTGTCAGGGTTTTGCCCTGGATGCAGCGCCGTGTAAAAAATCATGCACCTCTTCATGTCGCCATGCCCTTGTTTGTTTGTGGGTGTGTGTGTGCCTTGTCTTAACTTTCTTCTGTGTACTTTTAGCCATCAATAAGGTGATAATAATATCTCTTGAAAAAAAGCTTATTTCTTTTATGGTGCTTTATGGATTGTCACAATGAAATGCAGAGGGGGGGTGGAGCGTGGGGGGTGGAGGCATAGTTATTTATTTACTCCTTGACAGTGACAAATACAGTTTCAGGGGATGTGGGCTCAGGCACCACATCAGACGTCTGTGGGGGACTTTGCCCTGGGAGATTTGGATTAACTTTCAGGTTCGCCGAGCAGAAACCATAATGATTCTCTCTGTCTGCCCTTGAAATTATCCTCTCATCACTTACTCAAACTGATAGACTGATGCCGTCATTTTTTTTTTTCTTTCTGACTCACCTGTTCCATTTGCAGGTTTGAATAATATCAAAAGATGGAGCACATCATATGACGGGTGGATGTTGTGAGGTTAGAGCAGGCGGCGGCCCACTACGTCTTTTCATTCACTTTTAAAACCCACGGATGTCAGAGGAAGCTCTCGCCGCTGTCCTCTCTCCCCAGGTTTGCAACTTCCTGTGAGCAAACCACAAAAATTCCCCACAGAGGATGTCAAAACAGATTTGCTTCTCTCAAATCTACTCCGCAGATTAAATGATTGTAACAATCAAACTGGCTTTGAGGCTTTGCATAATTTCCTTTTTTTTCCCCCTCTGTGGAAATTCTGTGTTTGGTTTTTTTTTTACTCCTCTGTTGTGCTGCAGCCTTGAGGTATTATTACCCTGTAAATCAATGAAGATGATGTATGAGGCATCCACTGCTTGTGGTATAAACCCTTCTGTTTTCAGTGATCTAAGATGATGTATCACATTGAATGGAATACATATTTACTGACTTCTTTTCTAGCGAAAGCAGATACATACAGTAAAGCCCAGTCATACATTAAGCTATGTCTAATGTGCATCAGTATTTGAAAACATTTTATTTTATGAGACGCTGTCAGTAGATGCCTAAGCCACTGCACTTTGATTGAACACTTCAATTTTACTCTCAATGTTTCATTGCATCAGTGGCGATTATAGCATTAATAAAGCATACATCATATATGGCTGACACATGTTAGCGTATCTAAATGATGTTTAATGGCCAATCAGACATCATGAAGAGCAAACAGTGATGAATAGCACACAGCAGCTCGAGCTGTGAATGCAGCCTAAAGGTCATATCTAGATTCTGTGTGCATATCACTAACCTACTGATCAAACCGGGATCTTACACAGCTGTTGTGTGTTTGCGCTCATGTAATCTTCACCGAGTGTCCCTCTACCCAGGTGGTTGTGCGATCTACATCTCTCTTCCCATTTGTTCTTTGTCTTTTTTCGAGAGCCCCGGTGCATTTGTGTATTCATCACTCTTACCTGCTGTCTGCCACAGCGAGATAGATGCTTAGGAACGGATCATTAAACAGAGTTTCGGTCCAGTGGACTGAAGCAGTAGAAGATCGGAGCTTTATGAGGATGTAAATGGCTTATCATTGTTCAACTGGCTTGAATGGACACGTCCAGCTGTTGCTCAAATAGCGACCATTGCAAGTCAAATAGCTATTTAGCAGAATAATCTTAATTCAGACGTCCACTTTCTACTTCTTCTGGAAAAAGGCTAGTTAGTAGGGGTTTTAGGTAACATGGTCTGCTGCTGTGCTGCATGGTTGAGAATGAGTGGTCGTGCTCAAATCAAATAGCTGACGTACTTCTGTGGAATTAAAATGATATTAAACAATACAATGAAAATTCCTAGTTTGTATTTTTACTGCTGTGCAACTGCATTCCAAAAAAACTGCCAAACTGCAATGTATACTATAGGTGCTCCATTGTCATTCTACCCATGAGTTGCAGCTGCCAATCAATATCTTATTATCAAGGCCCCAACAACCTCACTCTCAATACAAGTATCCTGCTGCCAGCCCTGATTAATGCCAATGTGCCAATACTGGCTCCAGAGTTTTCATAGAAACAAGTTTCTTTCTTCCCTCCTGACACAGATGAACTCAGAGTAATTCCTGTTTTATATCTGATTCCCTTTGTTTCTCAAATGAGACACTTATCTCCCAGAGACAGGTGTGAAAGTCAGGACAGTTTGTAGTTTTATACACACACACACACACACACACTGGTGCTGCCGCGGCTCTCTCAGCTCTCTCCCTGCTCAGAAAATGTTAAGTGTAGAATTATTACATTGGAGTTTGTGCGTCATTGATGGTTTGGTGGCTAATCCTGTGTTCCACGATGGTCCCCACTGGCGGGGCTCAGGCTGTTCAAGTGAAGGGCAGAGCCATGTTGCCAATGAACCGGCAAGTGTCCCGAGCCTTCTAATAGCTCTGGTAGGATCGTCCCTTTCCCCCGCCTCCGCTTTGATGTGGGCCCTCCTTCTCAAGCCACCGGCGATGGGGGAATAGCCTTTCATATGGGAACTACTACACGCCCAGGGTCCTGCTCAGTCTAATCCGCCAATATGTTCCACTATGACAAATCCCAAACTGTATTAATGTCGATCCAGAAGAAGAAGAAAAAATGCTGAAGGCAGAAGTTTGTCTCCCTTACGGTTATTTTATGTTTTTTTTTTTTGTTTGTTTTTTTTGGGGGGGGGGGGGGGGTTGGAGAAAGGAAAAGAGGAAGGTGAATTTTCCTCAGGAAGTTAATGAAAGTCTTTGAAGTGAGGTGAGGGAAGCTGCCACCTGCCCTGGTGATAGATAGCAGCTTCGCTATTATAAGCATTCCCAGCCCCAGCCTGGAGTTTTATGCCTTACCAGAGCCATTTGTTGATTAATTAATCAGGTAATGTATGCTATCTGTGGTACAAAAGAACCCACATATCACTCCCTCTGCCTCCTCTGGGCTCCCTGCGCAGCCACAAACTGGGATCTCCCACCAGGCCACAGCAAATTCAAAAGATTACACTTCCAAAGCAGCCGCTACCACAGAGAAGCCATTTGCACAAAGCTCCTGGCTGCTTTTAATGTAAAGTTGAATAATAAACATCTGTGAGGGGAAACAGTCTCCCATTTCATGAATTTATTCACGTCCACTGGCCCAAAGTCAACCTTGTCTGATGTGATTTTTTTTTTTTCTTTTTTTTTTTTCTCTGCTTTCGGAGAAAGTTTTCAAACTGTCAAATAAAGCTCAGCTCTGAGGAAGGTAAAAATAAACTGGGGGTGAAGCACCGTGGGGCTGGGAGACTGCAGAGCTTAATGCTTCCTCCTGTCCCGCCGCCTCAAATTGAACGGGACTGCTCAAAAAAAAAGCCCACATGCAACATCATACAAGTCAGTGTGTACAATGCCGGAACATCCAGTTAAATTATGTTATATAAACACTCAATAAAAATCCAGTCCTTTACTCTGATTATATTTATTGAATTTCTTTTCACTTGTGGCCAAATGCCCTCATGCCCGTACACTTCCTGTTATTGCCTTGTCTTTACAATCATCATATTTGTTCATATAAGTGGCCTGGTTTCCACCGGCTTGACATTCAAAAGTCAAAAATCAAACATACAAGGTTTGCAGCACTTAAATTGTTTATTGAGTTTTCACATTTGAAGCCAGTAACGTGACAGTAGTTCAAAAACATAATACAGAAATGAATGCACGTTCTCATTTCCAGTAGTTCCTTGTTTAAAAGAAGTTAGGTTTCCTGCTCAGCATTTCAGTTCATTTAATTGTCTATGTTTCCCCGATTCCATCGGAACATTCTCAACTTTTCCTCAGGCAGTATTTTAGCCAGATACTGTTTCTTTCCTGTCCATATGTAATCTCTCTATCGTTGCCGAGATGCATTTCAGAACAGTTGAGATGATATGCAATCAAAACAGGATTGCATATCATCTCCAGAGCTTATAATCATATTCATATTGTCATATTGTACTGGCTTTTTGCCTCCAGGTCACCTCATATCCTCCAGCAGTTGCCGAGTGCCTTGTTCTCTGCTTTTGATTTGAGATGTAATGAAAAAGTGAGTCAAGTTTTCCCAAACCTCTCATTTACACACAGTTTGTACCATCCTTCTTCTAAGCTTTCAATATTTAACTTTGAATCTGACTTGGTTTTAATTTATGGTCTTTGTTGAGCAATTATAATCATCCACCATAACCTCAAATACAACATTCATGTCTATGAAGTGACCGATCCTCGCCTCTTTCGTAAAATAATCCCTCTACTGCACTTTTCAAGGTTTTGGTACAGTCACCAGCGTGTATCGTCATGGTGTTCAGGTGGTTTCGTTCTGCATAGACTTATTTAATTAGGCTTTGCAGGTGCATATGAGAACCACGCACCATGTATCACAGAGGATACAGTAAAGTTGAATCTGCTCTATATGGTGTACAGATGTGCGTCTATGTCCATGTGCAAAATGACCATCATGTGCACTTCCTGGATATCTGTCTGTAATACTTCCTTTTTCTGTATCCTGCCGTTTAGCACTTCCTCCACAGCTGGCCTCATTGTGGAGCAACAGGAAATGACATCACGCTTTCATGATATTGCCTTTTCCTGTTCTTGGTCTCATCAGAGAGTTTATCTTTTATCCCTAAATTCTATGCACATGTATAAAGTTGGCATCTGATCTTAGTGTTATGCACAAGCACATTGTTGTGAATAATAAAGTCTCGGCAAGTGGAGTTAGACAATATGTGTGTGTGGAGCCCTGTAAATGCACTATACCCCTGTCAACTGAATGCATCCTTTCTATTTTCTATTCCTCATCATTTTCTCACACCCCTCACACAGCCAGAGTCTCCAGTCATTTATTTGCCGAGCACCGAGCTCGGCCGACCAGAGGAATTTACGATCATCGGCTTGGCTTATTCTCACCTCCTGTAAAGCTGTCACGGATTTACTGCCACCGGTGTGTCACTCCCGTCATTAAAATGTAAAAGTTTGCGACACCGCCTAGAAAGTTACAAATGATGCCACTTCCTTCACCTACATTTTGCCCGGGTTGCAGGTAGTTTGTTCCCTCCGTGCTCAAACTAAATCATGAGCTGCCACCGCTCCCCTCACTCTGAGTAAACTCCACAGCTGAGGGAGGGGAGACGGGGAGCTCATCCCCTCTTTGAACAGGGGATGAATTGACAAGCTAATAATAAGCAAAAGGCTAAGGCTAAGTTAACAGCAGATATCTGCAATAATATTTGATCACAACGTTAAAATAAATTTTAGCCCATTTTCCAACACCGCCGATGAGAAGCCGACTTCAATAACTTCAAAAGTAACAAAGCATTGAACGACAGGCGCATCCCAGCTGGGTTAACCGCTTTGTTGTGTCCTCTTGGAAACACTTCTGTTCTCATTTCTGTTTTGTGTGTACTTTCAGCGATGATAGAGATGTTTTCTATTTGCTTGTGTTTTGTTCAGCAGCAGCGCATTGAGCTCTCCCAGCCACTGACTTTACTATCAACACCGCACACTGAATCCTTTCTGCTGTCCTGGATGGAGTCTTGAGTTATTTTCTGATATGGCTTGCTGCATTTTGATTACATTTATATGAGGAAGGCCAAGTTCTTCTTCCAATAACCAATGGGTGCCTAGGGAGACTCCTGAGCTGTTTCCCCTCTACAAACCCAATCTGAAGATTTTGACAGTTTGACACTTTAATTTCCTACTGAGTATTTCAAATGAAATTCCTGGACAAAGGAATAGACTTGCTGCTGTAAAAAAAAAAGAAAGAAATGAAAGCCTGGGCCTCAATTAAATCCACTCTGCCCTTCTCTTTTACTCAGGTTTGTAAAGCACCGGAGGGATGAGCGGCCAGGGGACAGGATGGAGAGGAAGAGTTCCAGTAAATCTAAAGCCGAGGACATGCAGGCGTCAGAAGAGGAGACCCTGCGGATGAGGCTGGAACAAGAGAGGTGAGTGCTCCAACAGGGCTTTGGTTGCTAAAAGCCTAAACAATTAAGTCCCGGCTGAACAAAAGGGGAGGGGGGGGGCACTGCTGAAAGGAAAATTAGCAAACTACCTAATTAACAAAATGGTGGAGCAAGGTTGGGGAATTCTGGGAAAGCACTCAGATGTCAATTTGTGAAATGTCCTTTTTCTTTTATATCAGTACATTAAATAGATCATTTATGGATTGTTGTTTCCTGTGCCATTCAGAGGCACTGACCTCCTAATGTTGCTCGTAGGCCCCTGTGGATTTGGCATGATTGAATGGCGCTCATTATAATGGTGAAATCGATGTAGCTCCGCATTTGTCTTCTCCTGCAGCTCTCCCAGGTTGTTAATCGCTGAAGAATATGCAGTTCCTTTCTATCCAGCCCTCTTGGCTCCGTGTCCTCTGGTGTTTGTGGACATCAGGACGTCCAGAAGAATTAGGCAAAGCATTGGTTTTGCCGTGTGCGCCTCATCCCTCACAGACAAGCCCCATTTAATTCTCTCCAGCAGGGAAGACAATATTGGTGGCAGGGTGGATGAAAAGACCTCCATTGTTCGCCACCAGCCAAATGAACTCAGTAATCAAACTGCGGTTGGTAATGACAGCTAATTGAATAAAAACAATAGGGCTTGATACCACTCCCTCTTACAGCGAAAGAGAGAGAAGGATGGATGGCTGTCGAAAATGCACAGTAGCACAAACACAAACAAAAAAAAAACACTCACAAAGGGGCCTCTTCCCTGCTGAATGGAACATCTGGAGGCCCTACTGAAAAAGCTGTAGCCCCTTTCTTGTCGGTATTCAGCTATGACTCGCAGTGATGGTCCTCTCCGCTGCGGATGCGAAGCCCTCTGGCTGAGGGCCCAACATATTTCCCTCGGTGCGCCCTGGAGACCAGCGGGCCTGGCTCTCCATCCAGATCTGTCCCCCTTTGAGCAGCTCCCAAACGACTGTCATGCTAAGCAGCAGAATCAACACAGATGCACGGTGGGCATGAGATATGTAGGGTACGCGTCCTCAACCCTCGCTTCTCCCAGAAACACGCAAACTCTATTTAAATCCTACTTCTTTTTCTTTCACTGCTGTCAACCAATTTCTTTGTCTGCTGCTTTGTCTTACAGCACATTCTCTTTCCCGGTCTTGTTTGTGTCCGTTCTGCATGTGTGAGCCCCAGTCCCAGCTCCCTGTGCTGGAGGGCAACCTAATTCTTTCTTTTTGTACCTGTTCCCAAATCCCATCACTCAGCTAGGCCAGGATTGTCCCTTGTTTAATGGAAAGGGAATCCTGAGGGAAATGGCAGTGGGTAATAATAAACCAACCTGCCATGAAGCCAAGTCGATATTCAAAGCATTAAGGTTCAGCAGGACGACAGCTCAGAAATCCATTACTTCTTGTATTTTTTGGTTGCACTACTATATTGCACTCCCAGGGTGCTGCACTTGATTGTTGTAGGTCTCCGCTTAAGGTACACACTCTGATTGATTACACCGCTGCCACGGAGACGGGACCATTTCAGAGTGCGTTTATGAAATTATGGATCGGACTGTAACAGGTTTCTGAAGCTGGCAAATCGTCAGCCGGCACAACGTTGTCCGCGCGACCCGGGGATGGGCCGCAGCCAAACTCCCAGCTCGGCTGACATTAGCGATCATTAATTCAAGCAGACGGTTTTGACAGGGGCTTTTAGCGATTCAAAATAGGAGTCAGCGGAGAGGTGAGACAGATTAATTCATAAAACCTGCTCTCTCTGCCCTGCAATAAGGCAGCTTTGGTTATATATTTTAAACTATGACCTTGATATGATTCATGCCATTTACGGTTCGGCCTGCGGTCCTAACAGACGCAAGGAGTTTATTTTGGGTAAAAATGTTCCCCTCATTGATATCTTGTCAGCCTCTTATGGCAGCACCATTGACAATGATGGAGCAGACAGTGCATAAAACTTTTGACTCATTACTGGAGCGCAGTGCAGTGCATCGGCTTGATGAGGAGCGGTTATCAGCAGCATTTGTTTTGCTAAAAATCTGGCAGGTTTTTATACAGCTCCTGTGATTGGCTGTTTCATATCTCATCAAAGCAGCATTAGATCCCGTGGTTAGGCTGCTCTAAACCACTGTTCAACCCAGCAGTGGGCAGCCATTACTCTGGTTTCTTTATGCCTGTGGACAGCACCCGAGACACCCCTATCTGATTGGCTCATGTTGAGAGGACTTTGCAGACAACAAGCTCTCTGATTGGACCCTGGGTGGGTTGGAGAGAAGCCATTTCTGTGGCCCTCATTCACGCGAGGCCGCTGGGGAGAAGAGAGAGAGAGAGAGAGGGAAGGAAACACAGGGCAGGTGGTGTTGGTGGAGCTTCTATCAGTCCCCGACTTATCTCTGCACATGCTAGCCCTGAAACTATATTTTCCTGGCCAAAGTGGGGAGCACACAAAGACGACCTGACAATGTTCCTTCCTCATTTTCCGCCTGAACTGAACTTCATTCTCTCTGTCTTTCTCTGTGGCAGCTGATTATGATGTCCATTCTCTCTTATCTGCTCGGCTCCGGTTGGCTTCTAATCAGCGGCCAGCACTCCACTGCCACTCTCCTTGTTCCCGTTTCCCAGACCGCAGCAGAGCACATCACTGACTCTTTTTTTTTTCCTCAGCAGTGGCCTGCTTCCTCCTGTCTGTTGTTAGACTTCCTGCTGACTCTAGACAAACAAAACTTGAGAAGTGTTTCAGGAGGTCAGTCGGCACAATTCATATTTTGACAAACAAACATGGATAAGGTCCGAGACTTTGGTCTTTTATTATAACACGTTCATCGTACAGAGGCTTAGTGTGTCCAAAAAATAAAGCAGTTTTCCAGAAGATTTCTTCCCTTTCTGTTTTTTTTTTTTCCACAGTGATTGTGGCACCAGCGTTATCATTCCACTTTGTCAAACCATCTCATTATTTCAGTATCCTATTTGAGCCTCATTTTCATAGTAAGTTCAAAGGAAGCTACAACTGGCTGATTGGGAAGTGTGATTACATTTGTAATTATATTGATACCTACAGCAAGTTAATGTGATTATTAACACTGCAAATTAACACCACGAAACTTGGACAATTATCTCTGTGATTGCATTACGCTCTTATGGGGCCCGTGTGTCAACACACAAAAAAAAAAAAAAAAAAAATTGGCTATCGGAGGTTTGTGATTCTGCACAGACAGCTGCGCGCAGAGTCATTTACTGCACTTTGATTAGATTCAGATACGTTCTGCCCTCCATCTGCACTTCAGAACAATGGAACATGTTTTGATGAGGGGGTATTGAAAAGAAAGATCTATTCAAGGCAGCTGGATGAGAAAGTTAGAGAGCAAATACATTCTGTTTCATCCACCGCAGTAACAATGCATATTGAAGAGACAGGCTTTCAAACTTCTAAGTGTGTTGACTTCAAAATGAGTGTCTGAGAGTACAGACACCCCCCCCCACCCCCCCACCCCACCCCACCCCACCCCCAGCTCCCTCCAAGCCTCCCCTTGGGGTAGATTAAACACTGTCAAGCATATGGAGGAGTCTGCTGTCTTCGTCGGTCCAAAACAACAGCCCTGTTGGATAAACAATGAGATTTATTCAGCGTGGAGAGGCAGGGACTCGTGGTAAGCTGACATGTCGCTACCAGTCCACACCAGGCTTCTCATTCTACCTATATAATATGTTAAAGTAATTACTTAATGCAACAATCTTCTGCTTTCACGTTTATGTGCTGAAATGAAGCGTCATTACAAATTCTGTTTTTAGTTCACGTGAAGGTGCCGTTTTCAGTCTCAGTTTAGTGAGAATGGATGAAAAAACAGGGGAACAGAACGATGAACAGAACAGACGTTAAAGAAAGAATATTGTTATCTGGCTGACACATAATTTTCTTGAAGACATGGTCAGTCAGTGGATTAGGAGTTGAACTTCAACTGCCCTGAAAGCCTAAGCATTAGACTGTCTAGACTGTCAGGCCTGGAGGAAATGCCTTTCCACTGCACTATTATGAAGACCAAGTAAGTAAGCGTTGCATTTTTATTTAAAGGTGCATGTGAGGTCAATCCTACTTCTAAGAATGCGAAGTAAAACACGGACAACACAAAAGAAATGTAGCAATTACTGACGTAATACTCTTATCATTTCTGCTGTCATCTGTATAATTAAAACAAAAATTAAAATCCACAGCGGGGGCTGCTGTGAAACACTAAAGCTCGCTTGTCCCCCTTTTTGAAATGAAACCTCCCCCAGGCTGATTGCATTAAAAGCTACAGTGTCCTCTCCTCTCGGATGTAGTGTCTGGTAAGAGGAGAAGAGAGGAGAAGGGCTAGTAATTGGGGCTGTACAGTAATAACGTGTTTAGTGTGGGCAGCACTTTCCTCAGTGTTAACATGCTGGGCCATTAATTGGCTAATGGAGTATATATGGTACATTGTGGGGGTGGTCTCTCAGGAGAAAGCGGGGGAAGGAGAGGGAGTTGGAAGTGGAGCAGCAGTTGCAGGTTGCCCAAGAAGAACGCAGTTGGCAGGTGTGAAAGTTAGGAGCTAATGAGAATATTACAGTGCAGAAAAATGGCTACCAAATTCCAACCCAGTTCCTTATAAAATACGTTTATATTCCACTATGAATATTAATGTTTTTCTTCATGTCGTCAGTATGATTTCTGTGCAGTAATAAGGAGAACGGGCGTACAGGGCAAAGGGGTTTGACAAGATTCCAGATGTTTTTAGGTCTAGGCTTATTTAAGCAGTCGGTTAATGATTTTAAAGTCTTGGTTTTGGATTAAAAAAAAAGGCAATGCATCCTATCTCATGCCTTAAGTCAGGGTTGACTTTTGTAGTAAGTGAGTTACATTCATCATATATGTTTCCTTATGTTGATGAAACAAGTGTGACTACAGCCTGACTACATCTCTGCGAGACTGTACTTAGTCACAGCTTTGTTTAGAGCTAGGCCTGTATTCTAATGTCACAGTGCTAATATGTTTAGTAGGTATAATGATCCGTCGGTCATCAACTAAATTTAGTGTTTTAGCATAATAACATTTGCTAATTAGCGCTACACTTGAGGTTAATGGGAATGTCACTTTTTTTTTTTTTTTTCGGTCAAAAACCAAAGTGTTGGACAAATTAAAAGTTTGACCTGATGGTGCTAATTGAAAAAGATGATAATTACAATTCACCCTGAGGGGAACCCGGATGTCTGGACTGAATTTCACAGCAATCTAACAGCTGTTGAGACGTTTCACATCGTTCCACCAGACGAAAAGTAAAAAGAACGTCAAAGTTATTCGGACTCGTCCTCTGAAAACCATGATTGGCACGTCTTGTTGCAGTCCTATTATTGGACTATGAGCTATTTTACAGGATAAATTCAATTTCTGAAATTTCCAACACACACCTGCTCGTGGAACCACATAAATAGTCAGGGGGATTCGCTTCGGAAAGTGAACGCTGGCATTTTTTTCTAATGCAAAGTAGATCCATATACTGTACATGTAATTTTTATTACATGTTTTATTCTTGACACATCAGTAGAAGTCATCTGGCAGAAAATACGCCACAGAGACCCACAGCCACCTGGGCGGAAACTTAACACTGTATCATTATCCGGCTTTTCTTTCTGACAGCAAGAACATGTTGAAATTGGCCTCTCACGGCAGATTGACAGGTTCGGATTGTGGATATGTTTTCTGTACAAACACACACAGACGGATCTTTTGTTTGACAAAAAGAGCCACGACCTTTCTCCCAGATGTCATGGCTTGAAACAAAACCTTATTTTGAAAGTTGGTGAGTTCATAAGAGCAAGTGACAACACAGGATGGCTCTAATGACAACAGCGTTTTTTGTTTTACGGCATTTTTGCCTGTTAATATCCTTTTATTGAAATGCACCTATTAGCTTTATCCATGTCAGACTCCTGAGGCCAGGAGGAGAAGTCTCTCTCTTTTAGCTTCATGTCGCCAGTCTAGCCAAGGCCATTATCTCATCCCAAATGTCAATATCGCCGTTTTTATGAATCTGATTAGTCCATAAAACGCCAGAGGGGCTTGAGATCCCAGTGGACTTCCGTGAACCTGTGGTAACATCATTGTCTGGTCCTTCCTGGCAGAGATCTGACATCACTTTAGCCAGATGGCAGGTGAAAAGGCTTCTGGGAATTAGTGTTTTCCGCCCTGTGTTTTATTTCCTGACAGCACAAACTAAAGGGAGACTACACCGGGTATCAACAACTGTGCTCCGAGTTGATCATTTCCGTGCTGTACCTGGTCCGCGACGATGCAAAAAGACACCAGACCAGCTTAGAGGCTTTACAGATGACTGCATATCATGCAACATTGCATCAGGCCTTCATCAAAATCTCATTCCACAGATAATGCTGAGAAAATGGGATTTTTGGCGGCTAAAAATAAACAAGGCAGTCTATGGGTAGGATGTGGGAATTGGGTTAATCCGGCACTGAAAAATGGTGATTGTTTGAAATGTGATTACTGTTATTAAAATACACAGACATGGGAGAGAAAGTTAGGCTAGGGGGGATTTTCGCTCAGTTCTAAACCTGTCAATCATCTGTGAGGAGCAGCAGTGGGGGGGGTCAGAGGTCAGTTATGACCCGAGGTAATAGGGAAGTCTAGCGCCAGTGGGAGGTAGCGTGCTTGTATCCATGTGTGTGAGATGTGTGTTACCCTACAGCGGGAATACAACATCTGGAACCAGTGAGCAGTCTGGTGGCTGCTGCCAGGGTCACCGCAGTGGGAGGTCAAACCCCCCACCCCCCACCCTCCTCCACCTCCTCCTGTCCTCACCCCTTCTCCTCTCCACTCCCCAACGTCCACCTCCCTGCTCCTACAATGCCAGCTCTCCTCGCTCCCATGCAACACCATGACTGAGTCTTGTTAGCTGCGGACAGATGGGCATTCACATGGAACCATTCTCTGAGACAGGAAAGGTCCTGTGAAAGGCTCTGTTGTGTGGAAGTGGTCCCGGGGAGAGGAACGAGCACGGAGGGAGAGGGAGGGGTGGGGAAGGAGGAAGAGGAGGTCTGACTGTTTTCCCTCCCAGCTCCTCTCGTGAGAGGATAAGATCAGTCCGCTCATCTCCACCCACATATTTCAATACTACTGCTTGGCTTCTCCTTCTACAGGGGAAGGTATTTTTCTCTATCTTCATTACCTGTCACTTAGGAGAAGAAAGCCACTTTAGAAGTTTTAGGAGGAGTGGCCTCTCTCAAGTCCGGACTGATCAATCTCTAAGATTAAACTTAAAACTTGATATGCTGCTGGAGGCCTCTCCGAGTCTTGGATGGAATATTATGCGTGGTCTTACCCTCGTCTGTTTCTGCCGTGTTGCCTCCTTGCATTTCTTAAGCACTTGCACCAAATACCTCACATACCATTAAATATCTCTGGCTCTCCTACTAGGAGACAAATAAATGTGTGTAATTTTTAATTAAACAAAGTTGCCTCGGTTCCCAGGGCTAATTTTATGAAAACTTTTTGGTTTGATCAGCAGAGCCAGAACAAATATCAAAAAATAAGGAAACTCACTGTCTGGAAAATATAGAAAGAATCTTTTATGTATTGATTAATATTGGATAATATTTGCGCTGCAAATGAAGAGCAGCGAGCAACATTTTACAGAAATTTAAAAAATACTTGAAACTTCTAAAAAATTCATCAGGCTGATCTTCTGAACGTTACAAAATTTTGATTCATCGAATGTATTTTTGTCTGAATTAGAGGAAGGGTATCCTCGTCACAGTTTCTAGGTTTGTAAAATCCTTACTTTTTCCCACTGAGGAAAATATATTGCAACATTTTTACCAGATGATTCAGAAAATAAACAAACAGTCGTTTTTCTCTTCACCGTTTTTTCACAGAATTCAGGCCAAGACGCGGGAACTCCGGGAGAGGCAGGCGAAGGAGAGGGAGTATGCCGAGATCCAAGATGTTGTCAGCCGCACCTTCAGCTCGGATGAAGAGCACACCTACGCTGGCATCGGATCATTAGACTCGTCGGTAGATAGCAGCAGCATGGACCCTTACAACCACCACTACCACCTCCCTCAAAGTCCCCAGAGCCCTCACCTCCCTTTGAGCCTTCCGGACAACGGTCCACCCCTGGAAGCTCTGTACGCCCAGGTCAACAAGCCTCGCAATGGACGGCCTGCAGCTCCAGACAGGTAGGGAGCAACCCAAACAAAAAAGAATCCATACACAGGCGCTGCAAGGTTACTGCTACGATTCTGGTTCACTCAAAACGACCCCAACTAGCTTTGTCGCTGGCGCTCGTGCCACAATCTAGTTCATTTACACCTCATCTATAATGTAGAAGCAGTTGTTTGACATTATTTGTTCACTTCTACGAGTCATGGGTGACACATCATGCTGCACAGAAAAGCAATGAATTTTACACAGTGTTATCACCGGCTTCTCCCACAGGGCGAGCAGGCAGAATCCACAGACAAGGTAAAACAACACCAGCAGCCTATCAGTAATTCTCCATGTGTTAGAATTTAATATCAGGCAGTGTCTTTTTTTTTTTTTTTCATTATCCTTGGATCCACAAGTAATCCTCCCCGGCCCCTCGCACACCTTTCTCAGAGAGTCACGTTGTATCTGAGTTGAGTTTTTGGTCGCTGGGGGGGTGGGGGGGTTTGCATCGCTCATAACCTGCATGTCAACATGAATTTCTGATATGATGACAACATCATGCAGAGCATGAGAAGCCATCTTGTATGTTTTTATTTCTTTATCCACCTTTTCAGCCTCAGCAAACATGGAATGGAAACGAGGATCATGGTTTCTTGTGCTGTGAGTGAAAGTGAATTAGCTCATTACATGCATTGCCGACAAGCAGTTTTAGATCCCCAAAGATAGACACGTACAGCCCGACGACTCAGTTTGCACTCAACAGAACTTATGAATTTTGCATGAACAACAAAGTCCAACCACATCTAAATCAATATAACTGTCTCGACTTGTCATCAGCACACCAAGGACCTTGCACTGTACACTTGCTAGTAAAATCTTTAAACATCAAATTTAAATTGTAGAAAATTGTGAAAAAAGTGATGTTATGATACCTACAATATCTTGGCTGCATCAGAAGTATTATTTATTTTAACCCTAACAATTCAGCTTTCGTAAATCTTGATTCTCCGCTGCATATCTTGGTTTCAAAAATACAAGTTGTTGTTGTTGTTGCATATATTTTACTGTCCTCTGCTGTGCGGGAAGTGCTATGAGGACTTTAGATTGTAGGTCATACGCAGTGGTGAGAAGTCATGAGACCAGTATTACAAATGGATCGGATAATACCTACCTGCTGTGATTGACAGCTGTCACTCGGCAGGGGTGGGGGGTGGGGGCTTGTGACCTTTCACTGCTAGGCTCACGTGGTGGTGGAGTGTGTTGAATTACTTTACTGTGTTGCGATCAAGACAGAGCGCCTCCATGAGAGAGAGTGTGTGTTTCTAAAAGGATTCGCAGAGGTAGAATCTCCATCCTGTTACCCTCCCATGACAGCCAGAGTAGATATGACAAGGTTATCTGGCCTCTCCCATAGCCGGCTAAATCCATGTGCCAATACATCTGGGGCTCAGCGAAGGCCACTGATCCATATGTCTAAAGTGAAGGTTACCTCCACGTGTTTCCTCAGGATAGCCCTGCTGCGTCATAACAGCTGCCTACTGTAAACTATCCCACTTCCAACACAAGAAGTTGATGATAAGCCCGGCAGCTGGTTGAAAAAAAGGAAGGTAATGTAGGGCTCGATTGGTATTCAGTCAGCATGTGCATTCGGATCACAAGACTCTTAAGATGTTGGTCAGTGATAGACATGGAGCTATTGATTCTCGCTGGGAATATCAATAAGCTCTGTGCAGGGATACAGTAGTGATACCGTAGCCTAAGAGTGAATATTAATAGCAATCTGCTAAAGGCATAGCTCCTCCTGCATGAAGGGTCTGATTGTTAACAGATGCTTTGTTGCTTTGATATAACTTTTTTAAAATACATTTTCAGTGGTTGCTTAGGTTTATTCAGATTTGGCTAAATTTCCTCTGACCATCTGAAAGCTGTTCCATATTTCTGTTGTTTTTATGTCACAAATTAGCATAATATCTTCTTGGAATGGAATACAGACACATTATACTATTTATGAGGCCGTCTCTGAAATTCATCGGTATCAAAAAAAAAAAAAAAAAAACATAAAAAGAACCTGTCTTATCTTTTCTTTCCCTTTCTCTTGTTTTAGCAGTTTCTTGGAAATAGTGAGTTCTCACCTTCATGGGGGTTATTTCAGCATAGAAAGCTCAGTGTTGAATGTTAATCATACGTACAAGCTTATGTTTGGTTTGGGGTCTGAGCCGTCAGTATTGATAGCGCAGTGTGCAGTTTTACTTTCAGGGACAGGATTAGCTGTCGCAAGGGTTGTTATTTGATTTGAAATATGCACTGCATGTTCAACACTGCTTTTTTGTTTTGCACCTCTCGCTGCTTTGCATATCTTGTGTATGCCAGCCCGGCTGTATGCCTGTAATATTTGTCTTGCTGCCTTTGAGATATAATAATATGCACTGGTTCTTATTTAGCTCAGAGGCTTTCTATTTACGATTTGCAAAAAGGAGCTTGAAAGACATTCAGATTCAAGACTCCCGTCACTTTCATATCATAACAAATATAAACAGTAATTTGCATTTCTAAATTAAACTTAATAGAACTTTCTTGGTATAAAGTGCCAGTATAACAGAATTTTCAATCATTTCTGACTGTTCCATGTACCAAGACGGAAAAATTGGTCTCAGAACTTTTGTTTTGCCACATACAGATCCTGTATGGCTTACAGTTTTTCATTTTTTATCCTGCTGCCGCTACTTAACCCAGAGCTGCAGAGATAACATGAACCTCCTGTTTGAAGGTTCAGGAAAAGGAAATAGATGGGGATTGCCCAGGGAAGGCTGCTGATTCCTGGCTGTCAGTAAGTCTTCAGTATGAAAGAGAAGAATGAGCAGCATTTAACTCTGACCTGGATACTGCTACCGCCTTCTGAGGTTGACCCCAGAGAAACGCGCTGTGATCAAAGGGGGCAGATTAAGGATCCCACCTCACAGGGATATTTGAGTTATTTTCTGGTGCAGTTTTGTCCCATGGTCAGACATCTGATAGCAAGCCATTACCTTGTAACACACGCTGAATGAACTTAAACAACATACAGAAACACATACTTTTATTTCCAGTGTGCAGTGATGCATTTTTCAACCGATAAAATTGTTTCAAAAGAAGTTTGAGATTCTTGGATTTCATGCCATGCAGGGAAGTTTTGTTTTTATCTTGTATATTTTACAAAAACACAGTATAGAAACAGAATAAACCAGCGCTCTGTCGTCGGCTAGCTTCCACAGTCTCCTACAGCATAGTTAATAATGTTATATGGGAATATAACCATGGTGGAAGCCATCTGCTGATTATCATATGACTTCTAGAAGCATAGCACAACTGCAAAAATCTTATCTTGTAAAAATTGGTTCCAGGGACCAAGTAAACGGCAGTAAATTGAGTTGAAATTAGCTGACAGCCTTCCTTTATTTTTTTCGGCCCTTGCTGGGAAAAACACCCCTGAATGCTCAACAGAGGCAGCAAGTGTGTTGGAGGATGACTACATCTGAGCTAATCAGTGTCTTTCATCTAAAAAGCCACCTAGTCAAACATTAGCATAGCTGGAAAGACATCAAACAGTGCGAGCGCACCCAGGAGTCTGGGTTCCCATCAGTTTGTTTACTGTACGTCCTCGGTGCTGTCATTAAAACACAACATTTTAGTCAAATAGAAGAAGGTTCTTTAGATCCAGTCAACTAATTAGAGACACTTAGGGGCCCTTCGGTTGACGTAGGGAGGTATTCCTTTTTAGAGGAGGTGGGGTCCAAATGCCTGCAATTGCCAGTAACTGTACATTGTAGTTTTTGCATCTTGGACTCTAATTATGTCTCATGTGTTTATGCACATGTGTGTTCATTTTATGCCATAATAAAGGCATTCACCCATGACTGGCCAAGGGTTTCAAAGCTGCACCCTTGTTTATCCACTACAGTTCATATGAAGAAGCTGCAGCTGGATAAATAGCCTGGGAATACGCCTCTCTCGCTAATAGACCTTTGATAATGGAGCCCTAATGGGAAGGTCACTGTGACTGTAAAACTGGAATGAGTCAGACCTGAGCTCATAAACCCTTGGAGATACGAGGACCCCCGGTCGCTCTGGGCAGACGGAGATCCTGTCCATTCTGCCGTATCAGGTTTTACTGTTCCTCTACGAGATCACGGTACAACAAGAACTCATTTGACAATTTATTACCAACCTCCACGTTATTAGAGCTGGCAGCACCGGTGGTGTTTTGACAGTGCTGTCAGACTCAGTAAAACTGAAGGGCACCAATAGAAATCAAGGATTTGCTCATGTTCGGTTTTGTTAAAATCTTATATAAAGCAAATGTAAATATCATTTTCCCCCCTAAAACCTGGAGCATGAATTCTACTCTGTCTGTTACAAAGTTTACATGAAAGTGGGCTAGTAGTAAACACCTGAACTCAGTGTTTTCTTTTTCAGTTGTTTTTTTTGTTTGTTTTTTTTTCGCCTTATTAAAAAAGGTAGACCTAGCAAAATGGAATGACCTCATTTCTTGACAGGCAGCTGAAAAGTCAACCCCTCCATCTGCCCAGGAACCATGGGGTTTGGGTGACTGGCGTTGGATGCTGCGTTTCAGAACGACAATCTGACAGGTGCCAGGCTCGATGGGATTTGTGGGAAGCAAGCGTGAAACAAAGCATCACCTTTTGAAACCGCAGTTTGATTGACTGCTGCTCCCATTACCCAGTCGAGGTTCTAAAGCTCCGCAGAGCATGGGCAATAGAAAGAGTCGGAGAGACACAGAGAGGAAGAGGTGGAGGGGGGAGGCAAGGGAGGAAAGGAGGAAAAAGATATGGAGCTCACGGAGCTCGGCGGTGCAAAGCCCTTGAAGTCCTCTGCAACTCGGCAGCCCCAGAAAGCCTGGCAGGCAGAGAGCAGGGAGAGAAAAAGAACCCAAAGATCCTCACCTAAAGTAACACTCACTGGGCTGTTTTCCCCCCTTGCTCTCTCCACACTGAAATTCAGTCAAAACCTCCACTTTGCATGGTCTTGAAATTGGATTATGAGGTAGCTAATGCATTTTTCCAGTGCTGATAAAAGGTCAGGCTTTTCATCTCCCCTCGCTCTCGCCACTTCACCACCTGCGGTTGACTTGTGAGGTGGGAAATGTTAATATGTAATGAGCCACGGGCTGATGGAGCTTTAATCCTCACCTTCGTTTGGATAATCATCGTTAACATTTTTGTTTTCTTCGTTGTCTTTTATCATCCTCATCATGTTTTTTGGCTGAAGAAACATAGCTGCACTTTTCCTATGGGGATACACAATCATTTGGTTTTATTCTGCACTGTACTGTCTGAATGGTCCACTGGATGACTCCATTAAAGTAATGCAGAAGGAGAGTCAGTTACGATGAGCAACAATGTTCCACCTTCATCAGATCATCACTGAGCCAATCTGAAATAATCAAATTTTTTTATTGTTTGCTGTCTCTTATTTGGCGCCTGTAATTAACTCTACAATCAACAATCAGTCTCTCTGATTTTTATTGTCTATATTTTCATTTGGATGCAATCAAAGTGAGATTAGCAGCACTTTCTGACTGCAACATCTGTAAATTTGATTAAATCCTTTCTCTCAATAATTCACTGGTAAACAAATGAATCTTTTATGACCTCTGCATTTGCGTAAAGACTTTAATAACAGCTCGCACGTCTCTAATGACATTTTCTCCCAGTTCCCATGGGAGTAAAACTGATATGTCTAGCATCAAGGATCAGTTTGCTTTAATGTGACACATACATTACTGGTAACAAATTCCATTTTACTTGATCATCAGTATCCCAGTTATTCCAGGGTGTTTTGTCTGGGGTATCCAGCTCCTTCACCTCTTGTAGGATACCAAGCTGAAGAAGACTTCGGGAACGATGCTGACTGCATCACATTTTATTCCCAGAGCCATGGCAGCATGTTTTGGCGCTGCCTTTTGTTTGTCTCTGACATCCACCAGCGTTTTCCATTACTCCCTGTGAGCGTCCCTGTGTGGGTGTGAAATTAGTGTCACAGTGGATGTCTGGAGTAGTGCCTTCTCCCGCTCTAATTGAGAATAAAAAAGGGACACTGAGGTAATGGGGAGAGTTCATCTGGAATGTTAGCTCCTGTTGAGAGAGCTGGCGGTGTAATGAATGAGCCCGCGTGAATCCTCGGGTCAGCTGTCATCACCGCCGTCTGCAGGACATCCGCTGCGCCCGGTAAACCTGTGTAGGTGCTGTTTCAGTCCCCACACAGCTTTGGAAAAGCCCAGTGTAAACCTCCTGGAGGTAGATTACAAAATGAGGGAGCGAGTCCGATACACACACACACACATTTGTGCACTGACTTTTGCCCTTTACTCTCAGCCTGTTCTGTGCTGAGGTGATAGTGCAGGAGGCCTAATGCACCAAATGCACATCAGCCTTATCGCAGAGGCTCTACACAGATAGCAATGTGTATCTCCCAGGCAAAGCAAGTGAATTATTTTCCTAGTCTGTGTTCATTTTTTTTTTTTTTTTATATCCTCCCGCTTCGGAGAGGGCCCTGTGGGACAGATGTGATGAGATGGAGCACAAGAAGGCAATTTATCCTCCGTTTGTACCATTACGTTCATTTAAGAAAGCAAACAGCCTGAAAGCAGATCGCAAAAGAGAGAGAGAGAGAGAGAGAGGGAGAGAGAGAAAGAGGGAGAAATATAGACCCATCGTGCCTTCAACTACATCAAGTGGATCAAGCTGATTAAGGTTGCACGTACAGTACGTATTTTATCAACGTCCTTCAATTTGGAAGCCTGGAAGACATGCATACAGTACCTAATGAATTTTTACAAGAAGATGAAAGGAAAGGAGGGGAGCATGCCATTTAGGGCAGGCGTACCCCAGCAGACGAAATGGGACATGGAGATGGGGGGGAGTTGAATATGGCTGAGGGCCGCCAATGCCTAGTTTGTTGATCAGTACCAGAGGGCATCTCATTCCTGGCAATCAGCAGCTGCAAATAGACAGATAATCCCCCCCCCCCCCCCCCCCCCCCCCCCCCCAACTCTCCTGAATGCTGCCGATGCCTGAAGCTTTCGCCGGGCATGGCATCTTTTCTTTTCCTCTACAATTTATAATGAATTTGATGATTTGTTTTGAAAATGTCACAGCGACTAATTGGGAGAAAGCACACAGAGAGCATGCTGTTAGAAAATGTGGGATGTACTTTCTCCGAATTCAGTCGCTGAGAAACCCATTTTGATGGAATAACACACACCGTGGTGTGCCTGTTACGTGAATATGGGGTTCCTCTTTGAGAAACTTCACATGATAGATAACCCAATTTCATAAACTAATCACGGGTCCTCTCCACTAACGTAGCATCGCTGCTTTCATCCCCGGCTACCCCCGCCGCTCTCACACAGGCGCTCCAGAAATAGATCAGGTGAGGAATGTGATTGAGAGGCAGGTGGCTGCGGCGCGTGAGTTTGCACTATGAACCGTGTCGGTAAGCAGATGACTCTCACGGCTCCTCATCCCCCCTCACCTTGCTTTCATCTCTCTCTTCAGTCGCGGTAAATGTAAACACACACAAACACACGCGAGAGCGGCCTCAGCGTGTCAGGCTGGGATGCTAACTGCTTCATTTTTCCCTCTGCGCGCTGATGTCTGGCAGCCAGTGAAGTGAGGCCAGGGAAGTTATTGTTTACTGTAAAGTGAAAGCTGCTGGAGCCATCGGGGAGTCTTTAGGGCTTCCCTTCTCGCTGTAAGTATAACTTGTGGAAGACAGCAGAGCACAGACGGGGCAAAAGAAGAACTGAAATGCGACTACAAAGCAGAGCCCAACAGAATCAGGCGCAGTAGTTCTGGCTGATCAAAAAGAATATTAAACAGCTTTGAATAAAGTGAATACAAGAAGAAAAGGATTAGACCAATCATTTTGTTGTCGTATCAAGTCAATATTAGCCTTCATCCAAAATTAAAAAATAAGCAGTTAGTGTTGTCGAGGTGATGAAAGTTAGCCCGTGTCTAGAAACGTAGGTTCACGCCTCCAATGAGTTGTTATATTCATCTCTATAGATTGGTCCAGATTTTAGACAGAAGAAATATATATTCTCATACCGCTTGGAAACTTGAGATACGTATATATTTTACCACTTTTGCCGAGAAATATGTTCAGGCCATCGCAAAGAACCTGAAAATGTAGTCATTAAAATCTCCGTTGAAATACGGATTATAATCTAGTATTTTAAAGGGATCTTAAAGTGAAGTTTGGGTTATTTGACGTGGGTTTGTGTGAGGTACTTACATTTATAGTCAGTGTATTACCTGCAGTGGCTTTGGATCGGTGCGCTCTCAGTTTAGAGAAGTAGACAGAAGCTGAGTGATGTGCAGCTGTCGACGGGGTCATCCGGAGAAAATGTGTTTTAGCCACTTTACAAAAGTGCCCGCAGAAAATATCACTTAAAGCGTATGCTATTTTTTGAATATTTTCACCACTTCATCAAACAGCCCTTTCCTTTGGAACTACATTTTCTCAACTGTTGAACTAACGTATTACTTACATCACGGTACTTTAAGACGTCTTTGTTTGACATCTTTTCTCTTACAAATCACCAGAACCTCACCATATCTCTACCATATCAGCTGTTCCAAACATAAACGTCCCCAAGTTTCTGCTCCCTGAAGTCGATTTCATCCTCACGCCTCATTTCTTTTTCCTGCTTCCTGAGCAGCATGCCGACTGAGGGCCAACCAGGGACCACCAAACATCAAGCCATTTGCCTGCCCTCATATCTCTCACTAGCTTCCACTTCTCTGCATGTTTTCTGGGCAAAATTCCAGTTTTACAAAATTCATGTTGTTTGAGATTTTGTTAATTGTCCTTTAAAAGCAACAGCACAAAATATCTGCTATTTGCAGCTTTAGCATTAAATCAGTGGTTCAGGTATTGGTACAATAAGTACAATAAAACAAAAAAAAAATGTCTCACTACCCTCTAACTGTCATTTGCTTAATGCAGTAATCACAGAACCCCACTCATATTTGCTATTAAAAATGCAAATTATTATGAATGGACGAGCCCACGAAACACTTTAGACAGTAGAGATTTAGGCTCAAAAGTTTAGCGCTGACCAGTGGCTCCTGCATCAATTACCAAACTGTGTCACCAACACTTCGCAAAGTGGTCGCTGGAGTACAACTGCATCAAGAAGTTAGTCCATTCTAATCGAAAGCCAGCCAGTGCGTACGGGGCACATAATTAAATTTACCTTGCTCACATCTGAGCCAGCGAGCCTGTGCACTCAACACAAAACAGCATTAGTTCCCTCTATTTTAAGAGCAGTATCCATATTCCTTTGTCGGACTACGCCATTGTCGTTCCAATCCCTGTGCCTTGAACAAGCTCCCAGCGGCAAATCGGATCTCAGCGAGAGCCTTTGTAATTACAGGGAGCTGAATGGGTGAATACATCCCAAATCCACGAGACCAGCCAGTGACACATTCCATCTGTCTTAAGCCTCATTCCAATATTTGAGATTGACTCATGAGGAGGTACTGAAATAGTGAAAACCACCACCATTTTTTTCTGCTGTTCATGTGAAAAGTCTTTTGAAAGTTTTGGACAAAATTTGTCATTTGCTTTGGAAAAATGTAGGCCTTTCACAACACGTCTGGAAAAGTAATTTGTTTCTTATATAATGGAGGTCCGTTCTAATTTAACAAGTTGATAACAATGCTGTGTGGATGAATAGCTGTTGTAGTGACCTATTTGGCAGCTACAATATATTGTAGCATAAAAGGGAAGTTCATAAAAGGCCAATGCAGAGACGAAGCAGGAGACATCCTTTAAAATAAAACCAATGTTTATGCTTTTAAATTTCATAGTAGAAATTATTTATTTGATTTTCATGTTCATCTTATACTTTTTGACAGCCACAAGCTTTTCTAACTTGACGGTTTGATCTCCATAAGTGTCGGTCGGATGTATCACCTGAGGTCATACAGCTCGTTTCCTGACTTTTCACTCCACGCAGGTGGAATAGAATTAAAGCAGAATATACCAGGGAAAGCCTTGGGGCTTCTCTGTAGGTCTCTGTTCAGCATAGGCTCTAGTTGTTGCCTGCGAGAGCCACCAGCTAATGCCATCAGCATGTCAGTAAAAATGCTCTTAGCCCCTTGCAACATAGTAATGGCAGCACATGGCCTTGTTGGTGCGCGGTAATGGGCCCATGATGTCATCAGGGATGAGCGTGGAGCCAAAGGTCTTAGGGCCTGGCTTGTTTTCAAAGATATAGACTCGGATTCAAGGAATTCACATAAGTAGCTCTCAGTTTCCGCTGTAACCGCTGTGATTGGTGGAGTTTGTTTATGCCGGGAGAAATTACCGGGGAAGTTAATAACAAAGGAATTTTAACCTAGTCAGCCCAATTGAATTGGTTCACTTATTGGACCAATGCAAGTCCCTGGTCATAAGCTCTACTTTTCCTTTGCCTCACATTTTCCTGTTCTTCTCCTTCCTGGAATCACACAGTAAATATCTTCTTATTAAAGGCCAGCACTTACTGGCAACTGAAGAAGCAACAGAATTTTCAAAATTATTTAGTGCTGCATATTCAGATTTTTTTTCTGCTATTACAATATGGATTTAAGATGCTTATAATGGACATTTTTCAGACCTGTGCACGTCTGTAGTGCAAGGTACATGTGTTACTGTTGGTTATTACCACCTGTGTGACTGTGAGCTCCCTCCACTTCACCAGCCTTTAGCTTTACAGCTTCTGTGGGCTGAATGTAAGTGTCCCAGTGAGACATGTCGTACCAGAAACACTTGTCCTCTCTGCCGTGATTAAACATAAAAAATAATCCCCATCCTGCAGTGGTATGGCCATCATTAAAGGCTCACTGCCAGGCTGACCTGCAGTCAGTTTTACCCAGGATAATGGCTGTGTTTTAGTGCCAGTCAAGGATGTCAATTAAAATCCACATTAGTTTTATGACCTTTTGTGGGAAGTTGTGGTTCAGCCATTGCCAATGTCAGTGAGAGCTGACTAGGTGATGAAGCCTATTTCAAACCAGTTCATGGTTTTATGTTCATGGCTGCATACTGTCTTTGTATTTGTATTTGTATTTATATTGTGGTGTGTGTGTTAACATGGTCAAGTCTGAGAGCAGGCGTGTGTGTTAGCGTTCTTTGTTCATAATGTATCACAACAGGATGAGAGATGATTGCGCAGGATGACTTTAACAGAGTGGCTGATAGTGTGGCCTGGAGTTCTGACTTGAAACGGAGTAGCTCTCAGATGATTGAGCTGACTGTGGCAGAAAAAAGCTACCGGAGCGACTATGGTTACATACATAGAATTACTTCCTGATGTATATGTGTATGTGCTTCATGTGTAATTATGGTATTTATGTTGCACCCCTTACACAGGAGGTCAGAGGTCAAGGTCAGTTGCAAAACAGAACCTTTCCAGTGAGACTAAGCAAAGACGGAAGGTACCGGCTGACTGGGTTTTGAACATGGACAATTTGTAGTTTTTGTTGCAGTGCTTTAAAGGATAAGAACAGCGGTTGTGTAACTTTTTCTTCCGTACAAATAGCCTATGCCCGACATTCCTGACGACCAACCAATTTTCTAAAGTGTACCAGATGTTCCAGATACATTTCCATCATTCCAGGCGGCCATTGTTTTTCTGTTCAAACCAGCGCAATTTGAAAAAAATGAGCTTGCACGTGCTTCATATTTGTTTGCTTGCTCTTTCATCACAGGTCGCATTTTGTTGTTCAAAGTTAAATTACTGTAAAGACGCAATGACTGTGTGAAAAACTCTCCTTGCTGTTGCATTTAAAGATGATCCAGAGTTCAGGGTCAACTGCTGCACATGACCTTTTCTTAAAGGGGCACTCCACTAATTTTACACATGAAGATCATCTTACTTGACCGTGGCCATTCCAATCAACCTGTAAAAGCAGATGTATAATGTCTTGTTGCTTTGGACCGGGCAAAAAACCTCCAATTCTTAACATGAAGCCTGGGACGTGGAGTTTAACTGGATGTCTGCAGGGAGAGTCTAATGAAAGACACTATTCATTCGCATTATAGGAAATGTTAGATCTACTTGTTTGGGCCATACTACGGACTAAAAGTAATGATATTTCGGCCTCTGCTGCTTCAGTTTTGACCATTTCTTTTTTAAATGTGTCTGAATTTCATGCACATTTCTTCAAAATACAGCTCATTTGTGCCGTGGGTTTAAAATCAGCATCTCAGAAGTCTCAGTTATTTGCTTATATTCATGCAGTATATGCAGGAGATGATAACACCTGGCTTCACACAATATAGCAATGGTCATTCCGTTCAGAAGTTTCACTGTTGCAACTGTTTTTTCTTCTTGCGTGCTATGTAAGCAGCCACCCGATCCTAAACCTTCCCATATAGAGGGAAATATCTTGTTGTAAGATCATGGATGAACTATTGTCATGCCTGTTGTCTCGCTGTGTGTCGAGGCAATGACAGTAAATCTCACCAGACAGCCTTTTCACAGCAGAGCCGGAGTCATGGATACAGCGAGGTGCATATATCACAAGGGCCACGGAGTCATTCTTCAAGTCCTGTGAGGTCATAAACTGTGAGATGAAGAGGTTAGAGATTTCGTCACCGGCCGTTGTGCATGAAGTATTTCCTAAAGTAGCTCTTTGTGTGTCTTTTTTTATCACGGCGCAGTGCTATCAGGAGGCACATTCAGGTTAACCAGTAAGACATTTAACTCCTGCTGCCAAATACATCACAGACTTTCAGCATTTGAAAATCCACTTTCTATGAAGCGTATGTTTATAAGAGCGACACGACATTAAGTAAAAACATAAAGAAGAAGTAAATTTGACATTATTGCTATTATCAATAACACCTCTGAATGTTCTAGCATTTTCATCCCTTGCAAATCTCTGCAAGAACTAAAGCTCATAAATTGATAGCAACAGCTCCGAGCCTGAAGCTAAAGTGCCTCATAAAAGTGATTTAACATGGGGGAAGTACATTTTCTTCTTGAAACTAACACGTCTTACCATATATGACATAAGACAAGACGAAGACAGCATGTTGTAAGTATGATCAGAATATAGAAAAGGTCATGGCAGCTTCAGTGGAAAGAGAAAGAGAAAATGTGAATTTAAATGAATAACATTAGTTGTAATATGGAGACCTGAAACGCTTTTCCAGGTCGTGTCCTTCCCCTCCATTTAATCCGTGAGATTGTGAAGAATCTAGACTTGTTCACATCTATTTTGCTTCATTAATACTCCTTTCTCCTAGTTTGCATTCACCCTTATTCTTTTTCTCCCTTTTTCCTGTTGCACTCTTTCCCCTCCATTCCCCATCTCTCCCTCCCTCTTTATCTCTGTCTTTCTTCCACATTTTCCACCAATGCCGGGGATACTGAACGAGTCCCAGCTATCAAGCCATAATGAGCATCTTCACTAAAGCACTGATTCATCAGAACAAAGAGAGGCAGAGAGAGCGAGGGAGAAGGATGGATGACAAGGGGGAGACAGAGAATAAGAGAGAGAAGGAGAGAGGGAGATGTTGGAGTGTACCCTTGAATGGCTTTGGATTGTAAACCCCTACAGCTTCCTCCTCCTCTGGCTGTATTTTTCCTAATAGCCTCTTGGGCTATTTCTGGGTCCCTTTTTAAATGAGAGGTGGGTGGGAGTGAATGCAGTGAGGGGTAGAGGGGGATGGAGGGGAGTGTGTGTGCGTGCGTGCGTGTGTGTGTGTGCATGCGTGTGTGCATGTGTGTGTGTGTGCCAGGGGGTGTATTTGGCCCCACCGAGCCAGTGAATAAGCACTCTGACTCGCAGCAGGATCAGGGGTGGTGGTGGTGAAGTTTTGTGTGTGTGTGTGTGTGTGTGTGTGTGTGTGTGTGTGTGTGTGTGTGTGTGTGTGTGTGTGTGTGTGTGTGTGTTGTGTGTGTGTGTGTGTGTGTGTGTGTGTGTGTGTGTGTGTGTTTGTTTGTGTGTGTGTGTGTGTGTGTGTTTGTGTGTGTGTGTGTGTAGGGGCTCTCTGTTGCCACTGGAGACGAGGGAAGAGATGCATACGCACGCATACACACTAGCACACACACACACACAGACATACACACAAACCCTGAATGTGGAACCTCCAAAGCTGATTAGTCAAACTTGTGATTTCCAATTTCAAACCCGCGACACAAATCCCGCACTTAATATTCATGCAGAAAGCAGTGAAGGCCCCTCGCTGTCCCATGCTGCCGTAGGGCTGTGGGTTGGTTGGTGGGTGAGTAGGGGTGTGGGGGGGGTGTGTGGGGGTGTGGGAGGGGGTGGATGGTGGTGGTGGTGGGGGGGTTGCCTTTTAATCAGCTTAGTTAAAAGGACAGAGATGAGGAAAAGAGGAGGATGACAAGGAAAGAGAAAAGGGAAAGTAGTGTTTTTTTACTACTTGATTAGGTAGGTGGTCACACACACACACACACACACACACACACACACACACACACACACCCACAGAGTGAACATCTTATCTAGGGGTGTAGAGTGACGGCATGAACCCCTCCCCCTCCTCATCACACACCCACACATCTTGTCTCATTCAATCTGCTGGTCTGGAGATGACCAATGCAAATAGACAGCAAAATGTCCCATACAGCCTTCATGTTGTTTGTTGTGTTTGTGTTTTGTGGTTGTGTGTGTGTGCGTGTGTGTGTGCGTGCGTGCATGTGTGTGCGTGCGTGCATGATTTTGGGCCTGCTCATGCTTTTGTCAGAGAGCACACACATCATAAACAGGATTATAGCCGTATCTGACAGACGTCATTTCTGTTTTAGCGGCGGTGACGTTCGCAGCGCCACAGTTTGTGTGACTCCTCCGTCTGTGTCTTTTAACCTTGTAATCGGGATGGCACGCTGTGTCATCGTCACTTCCTCGCGCGGTAACAGAGGGAACTGGGAGCAAAGGAGAGATGAGTGAAAGAGAGAGAGTGAGAGGAAGGGAGAGCAGGTAAGAACACACGTGCAGGCAGGGATGTCGAGGTGGAAGGTAAACAAGCTAAAAGTTTACTCGCCTCGTATTTGGCCGACTCGCAGTTATAAAATCAGGATTTTAGCAGCAGCTTGGAAGTAAACATCTTAATGGGCAACGTTTTAGTCAGCATTTCCTGCTTGTTCTGTTACAAACAGAAAACATGTAAATGAAAACAGCTTTTTCGGGATTGCAGCTGTGTGTGAGCACAGTGAGGAGGAGGAGGAGATGAAGAGCTGAAAGTGGCTGGAAGGCTGAATTAGTGTATTACGTTATCTTGTGACAGTCAGCGACTTTTCCAGCAGCTTTAGCTACTTTCCAGTAAAAGAAGTTGTTTACAGAAGTTCCACAGTTTTCAATTATGTACTCAATTTCACACATTGACGGTATATGGTCCAGCCATATACTAGGTATTGACCTACAATAGTCTTGTTGTTGAACTCCAGTCTGGATTTGCTTGGTTTTCTCTCTCTCTACCAATATTTACAGGCTTATGGAACTCATCACGTCATGTATTATATTCAGAACAAGTGAGGCGACAGTTAAAAGAAACTTGTCGATGGGACATTCTGAGCCTTAGTACTGTAAAAATGTAGTGATAGTGTGAAAAGTCAAATTTTCCTCAAGTCAGAAAAGTTGGCTGTGGACTGACTCAGGGGAGCCACATTTTAACATCAAGGAAGTGACTACTTCAAATGTTAACACAGTTAGGTTCGGTGGAAAAGGCTCTGCTCTTCAGGGGAAATCTCAAAGACTTTGATCAGCATCGAGGACTTTGCTGGCACACCAGTCGCCCCTAGTCAAAACATACATGAATAATAAATCTCAATTAAATCACCGATACCAAAGACTCACCAGAAAAGGATCAGGTTAGTGTGGTGGAGGAGGTGGAGGTGTAAATCTGTGTGAGTATGATTCAGTGTTAGTAGTCAGCTGGTAGCCAAGCAGTTGATGATGATCAGGTCTTGTGCCCCGCCCACCACCGCT
The DNA here is from genome assembly GCF_021018895.1 of Seriola aureovittata. Classification (NCBI taxonomy): domain Eukaryota; kingdom Metazoa; phylum Chordata; class Actinopteri; order Carangiformes; family Carangidae; genus Seriola; species Seriola aureovittata. Next base: position 4,759,982 of record NC_079383.1, on the reverse strand, counting down.
GCTTACTCTAGGTTGACGGGTGAAAGAGCCGAGAGCATAAAGATGGTCAGAGGAGGAAACGTCAGAGAGACTCAGCCACATGTTTGAGCCTCAGTCAGACCCAGACTCAGATGAGTCTGTTGAGACCAGAACCAGAGACTAGCTGACGGATCAGAACGGTGGCAGGTCTTTAAGGTCATTTTTGTGCATTTCCCAGTTTATTATAGAGTGAATAGTGGAGAAGTAAACAAGAAACGGGGGGGGGGGGTGAAAGTGTTTTCTGATTTAACAGTTTTGACTGAAAAGAAAAGGTGTGAGTTCTGACACCAGTCATGTCAGCTGCGTTCAAAGAGTTAAAGGCTGGTGAAGGCTACTGACTTGATTTTATTGTGTAGCCACTATTTTATTCAGCGAGAGAGAGTTAGGGAGAATGATGGGCAGACACCAGAGGGGAGAAACAGCTGGAGAGATACAAACACAAAGAGAGCTGATGAATGAGAGGAAAATGTTAGGAAAACAACGGCCGTCAGGTGAGAAAAAACAGAACAGCAAAGGGAGGGAGAGGCGGTGAGTCAGACAAAAAGACAAAGATTAAGCCAGAAGAGGGGAATACAGGGAGGCGAGCAGACCTCCACCTTCCAGACAGCGAGAGTGATTGAGGCGAAGAGCGAAGAGCCCTCCCACACCTCCCTGTCGAGGCCACAGCTGTAGACTCCCATCCCATCATTCATCCGGCCGTAGCGGAGTGGTGCGAGGTGTTTCCAGTCTCCACCACGCTCCATAACTCAACTCTTCTTCTCCACAGAGACGCTCCTTAAACACCACCTCCCTCCACGTCTCCCCCTCCCCCTTCGCTCTCATCACTCCCATCAGTCTGTCTTTAAAACAACCATTGGAGATATGAGAAGCAACGGCCTGTGACCGTCGCCGTAACTCTGCGCACATCTACCGGCCTCGCTGATGTAGGCCAGGGGCAGAGGAATGTGGCAGACATGTAGACGGTGCTGCTCCTCAGGGAGACCTAAGGAAAAATGGCAGCAATAGAGTCTACAGGGGCTATAATTCACCAGGCCGGCTCAACGATGCTGTGACACGGTTATTGTCCTTATAAACTACAGCTGTCACAGTGTCATTACTGCTCGCATTCATGTGAGACCATCCTTTTCTTTTTATTTGCTTATTGCTTTATTTTTTCTTATTTCTTTTTTTTGTACCACTGCATTACACTCGATGCCTCCGGCCAAAATACTTTAGCTTTCCTTTTGTTGTGATTGCTTTGTTTTCCCACTATCTGACTGAGATTAAAAACACACACAATGGCACATTTACAGGACATAGATGTTAATTAGGTGGCTGTGTGCCTGCAGTGTGTTGACAGCAAGTAAACACGTGTCGCCTCAGATTCCGGCAGGTTCTCTGAGTCCTCTGTGAAAAATGCTCATAGCATTAGATTACGTACTGATACAGGTGATTAAATATCAGTTAGCAGCTGTTTTTATAGTGATACACATCTGTGTTTTAAGTTAAGAGTGCCTGTCAACGTGACTGAGGAGCTAACGTTAATGAATTTACCTCTCATAGTTCAAGACAACCTTTCAAAAATAGCTGCAGACACCGCAAGGTGCTGACGGGTAACCCAGCACCTCTCATGTTTACCAATCTGGGTAGCCTGTGATTCCTAACATCAAACAACACAAAGGGAATGATAAAGGAAATGATGTAATGTCAGGACACACTTTTTCTCTTAAAGATCGCTTTACTTGTTACAAGCACCACTCAACCTGTGAAAACGGCTGCGTAATGTCAGACTCTGTGGATCAGATTAAAGCCACAGAGCCTGAAAATATCAACCTGATGTCATCGTGGCCGCGGTGACACGGATGCAAACCACTCATGTTGTAGTTTGTGGTTGGCACCTTATCCTCTATAGACCACCAGGGCACAGCAGACTACACCACCTGGTCCGTTAAAATGATTCGTTCACAGTGTCTTAGACTAGACCGACTTTGAAATTCAATATTTCCACCGACTGGGTAGCGCCCGCAAAATGCCACAGTTTGCTCCAGCACCCTGTTGCTGTTGCGAAACTCGGTGCAGATTAGTTGAGGATTTGGGAGGTGAAAAATCACAGGCTGTGTCTTTATGTTCTGATTTGTCTCCTGGCGTGCTTAGATATTGAGCATTAGTTAGTGAGCATTACCTAAGAACATAATTCCATTTAGTGAGTAGATAGCATCCCAGTTATCAGGAGTGGAGACCTCTCTTTGTTGCAGTGCCAGTGTGTGATTTAGGCTGATAAGACTAATAAGCTAATTTTAACATATAATCCTGCTTGTGGATGGCAGCTTTACAGAGCTCAGCCATGTCTTACTCTAAAATATTGTTTTTCCATTCAGCGCACTGTGTCGTGACAGTATCCAAACACTCCACATCAGGTACAAGTCTCCCCTCCAGGTTTGGGAGTCTGTTTTATGAGCTGAGTAGCAGCGAGGTCAGGGTCTCTCTGGCTTGTGAGATAAATAGACTGTTAGTCAGTGTTTACACCTGAGTCAGACTGATATATGTTCCCCCCCCTCAGGTTGAGAGAGACATAAAGATCTGATTCTCCTATTCATCTTTTTTCCACGAGTCAAACCTCACAGTCCATCAGTCCACAGATATGACTGGGAGTTATGGGCTGCAGGTTTGATGTATGCTCAGCAGAGAGGTTTTATAAACAGGCACGTGTGAGGTTCCAATTCCCAGTTTGTGTTTGAGTGTCATTTCTTGTCATATTTAATTTTGGACTATTTAGATTAATCTTGCCCCCCCCATAGTTGCACAGTATTTAAGTAGTTAAGTTCACAGTTCATGATTATTACCAGAATTATAGCTCTTTTATAACTCTAACATTTGCAGATTATATTATATAGCTTTGCTTATATCATGTACTGTAAACCTTTACCAACCAGTCTTCCAACCAAGACGACCTATATTGTCTGTCTGTACCCTCTGATACCACCCTTTGGAGCATCTCCCCGAATAGGGCTCCAGTGGGTGCAAGCATACCACACCTTCGCTTTTGTGGTAACAATAATAAACACACGAAGTGTACCAGCAGCAGCATGCCAGACCATCGTTGTCGTGGTTACAATGATAATCAAGTGGATAACGGGACGGTCATAGTTTGGTTAGGTTTAAGCGCAAAAAGTACTCTGTTAGGTTTAGGAAGAGGTTTGAGTTAAACTAAGTGTTTTCTTAAGGTCAGAGGACCTTCATCGTCGTGGCTGCAGTAATAAGTCAACCCATCCATCCACGCCAACCTCCCCCCAACACAGGGCTCTGTGTCTCTATACACCACGACGGCTGACTTCCTCCTTTGCTCCAGTCATAATTACTGTCACCACTAGAGGTCCGCTAACGATAAACACAACAACGGGTCGTAAGAAGCTTGTACAGACAATCAACTGGGTCGTTCTTTACAGGACAGTCGAACTTGCAGTGTATCACTAAAAAATTGATGTAATTACCATTCATTTACTTATGTCAATCAATCCAGTATAAATCACTAGAATAAGATAATCTACATTCTTTCCCTCTCTTCAGCTGAAGAATAAATTTCATCTAAAAACTGAAATGAACAGAAAAAGAGAAAATCAGCTCTCATAGACACGAGTGGGAAAAGATTCTACTTCTACATTGAACCTGTGAAATAATTTCTAACTTATAATGAATTTATGTCAATCATTCCAATAAATAACAGAAAGAAACAGCGAAAATAAAATACATCTCCATGAATTCAATCTCATTTTACCATCTCATTTAATGCAATATTAATCCATCATCATTTGATTGCAACTTGTGCTCTTGCATTTGCACCCAACTTAAGTGGTTTACTTTACAAAGTAGCATTTAATAAAGTTTGATTCCAGTAATTATGATGACCAGATTTGTTGATCACAACATAATTCATTATAAATGAATAACATCGTGCTTTAACTGATTGTGATGAATCAGAAGTCAAATAATGAGGGGTAGAATTAATTAACAAGTAGAATTAAATGTAGAAGAGGCAAGAAAAACAGCATCTTTGTTTACGTGTAAATGCAATGATGGTAAATGCTGTTTTTTTCTGCCACCTGTGTCTCTGTATCTGGCAGAAATAAAAAGCTTTTGAATTTGTGGCCAAGCTCTGTGGCATTTTTGGCACCGAAATATTTTAGCATTTCCATAAGACGCCTATCGAGCAGCAGAGGCAGAGTCGAGGTAGAAATACATTATGTATTGAGACACAGCAATACACTGGCATGCGCGTGTGAGCACACACGCATCAGTGCCCACACCAATATCAAATTGCCCTGTCTGGTAAACACTTTTGGTCCAGACCATTTTGATGTTTGGACCTCAATTCTAATTTGGTCCTGCTCTAAATTACCCACAATTACCTTTCCAGGGCCGGTTTAGTACATTTTTCCTCTTCATCGTCAGTAGCCCCCTGTCACCTCATTCAGTCTCACTTTCTCTTTCCTTCTCTGTCAGTCTGACTCCCTCTTTCACATGCATGCTCACGCACACACGCACACACACACACTTACATACGCAGGGCAGCTTAGGAGCCCTGAGGAGTAGCTGTCAATCACCCGTCAGGCTCCCGGGTCAATTTGCCCGGCTGCCAAATGTGTCGTATCAGTGTGCTCCCCGGTGTCAAGAGCCCTCATTATAGGCCAAAGGCTAAACCAAGGAAGTGAATGAGGCTTTCCTCTTCATTATTTTCAGTCCCCCGTGACCCCCTAACCTCCTTGTGCTCTCTCTGCACCTCAGCGCAGCCACCACCCCACCACCCCCTTACCTGGCTATAACAACAGGACAACCTTTAACCAACCACAGTGGCATAAGCCTGTCTCCCTGCAGGCCACGGCCCTGCTGCTGTCTGTGAATCCACTCATGCTTCTAACCCCCGTCTTTCTTAACATTCTCTTTCTTTGCTAGTTTCCTTCCCTCTGTTACTCCTCTCTCTTTTCCCCTTCCAAGGGCCCCGAGGAGCTCGTGAAAAGAAGTGCTTGACAAGGGGCCGTAGACGAGTGTTTTTCCTACAATGTGCTCTGCATGGTGCCCACTGCTTTCTGTCTTTAAGTGTCAGAGAGACGGGGAACTATTCCGGTCGTTAGATGCTAAAAGCTTGTCCACCCAACAACTGGGCATTCGACGTGACGACTGAACTACAAAACCAACGCATGTGTTTGGCAAGAAGTTGTGAAATAAAGTGTTTTCGTCTTCTGCCTGGGTTTGTTTTCCACAGTATCAGTCTGATCAGTGGAAGCACCCCCCGCAGCATGTGCAGTGTCTCGGTGTTGGCCAGGTACCATGACGGTGGAATCACATTGGCAGCAGAATTATTTTACCCCTTATTATTAATTCACAAATCAATTAACTGTCATCGCAGCATCTGTCTGATGAATTGCCTGTAATTAGCCCGTAGGTGTAACGGAGCCATCCTCCGTTATCTGCCTCCCTGCCCGCCTGCACGCCGGCCAAGCTGGCTGATGTGAGCTTAGATGGCTTCCCTGAACATTAGCCTAACACAATTAAAGTAATTATTGATTTTTGTTTTGCCTCCATGCTATTCACAGCCCAGATAGCACTCTGTAAAATAAGGTCCCTGATTTCTGGGTAGATTAAACGCGATGACTAGAAGCATTTGGCGAAGGACGTCGGTAACTTTAGAGCTCTGTTTACTTCCAGTTGTGGACCTAACAAGGCTGTTAAGCTAGCAGAGTTTCATATTTTATGGAACGTACATATAGTGGAGCTAACAAGGTTATCTGGAGACCTTGATGTCTTCACCTCACTAACACGAAGGCTCCGGAGTTTGTTTGCCAGTCCATCTTATCACAAAGCAAATGAAATACAAAACAACATCTGTGCGTGTATTGAATATCGACCTTGGTGTGGGTTTAGTCACAAAGGTTACACAACCTGTTATAAACACGACACATACATACATGCACAATCAAAGCCTCACAGTCACTTTCCTCATCCAAACAGTGTATGTGACTTTAATAAACACAGGTGTACAGGTGGTGTTTTTCTCAGCAAGGACAATTGTATCATTAGGTGTCACTACTGGATAAAAAGCCAAGAAGCCACATAATGATGGAGATTGATGAATTACACTGCAGATCCGATAGAAAGGTGCTGTAAAATGTACAATATGAAATCACATTGTCACATTTTAAATGAGGTTTTCTCGATAAGGTGAACTAGTGCCGTTACATTTCTAATGGGGTGGGTGGGTGGGTGGGTGAGGGCAGGTTGGCAGCTCGATCCCCGGCTCCCTCCGAGTCCATGTCGCGCCAGGAAGAGAATCCAGCGTAAAACAAATGACAAATCAAAATTTTCGGATTGGTGATCTGCTGTGGTAACCCCCCAACGGGAGCAGAGGCGACGACAACAACAACAACAACAACAACAACAACAACCACAACAACAACAACAACGAAAGCTTCCAGTACTGAAATGAATCTAGGGTCTGTCTTCAGGAATATATCAAGAAGTAAAACCTTTCTTAAAAAGATAATTGATTCTAATACACAAAATCAATTAAGTAATTACTAATTCATAAATACGGGATATTTGGGCGCAGACAGCAATCAGGAAACATCTTTTTATTGCTGATACTTCAGTTGTATTTGCGATGTTGTTGAAACCAACAACTGATATCGTCAACCGTGAGGTTTTCAAAGCGTCACACAGATCTTTACTCTCAGAGCAGCGAGGCAACATGGCACTGATTCGCTTCACAGTTTGAACCTTATAGAAAGAACTTTGTGAATTTTAAACTTTGAAAATAACCTTTTCTTTTCTTAAATTATGGGATCACGGATGAATAAAACTAAAAATAATATTTTTAAAAGAATAGTTACTTATGCGTAATTCATTTCACACAGTGACAGACAGAACCTTGTCAGACCTACGGACACAGTTTGTTGTTTTTCTTGCCATGAGGAGAGTCACCGATCTTGGCCACTACATCACTAAGCCTATTGCAACAGTGTAATCTTATGGGTAAGTGTGCCCCTGTTGGCACCATCACAATCAGAGGGCTGGTGTGCGCGTGCACCATTTGGCCCCGTGTGTGTGTGTGTCAGAATGTCAAGTAGCTGAACCCAAGGCCCATTCATCTTTGCCTCCTCCTCCGTTCATCTCGACACATGCCAGTGTCAAGCTAAACAGTGGTACATGTAAAGCCTGCCCCTCACGGATAAGCCTCATTCAGTCCCACATATGGTGCTTGACCACGATGGAGAAAGAACAAAACAGGAAGTGTGGCGGGACCGAGTCAAAGAGCAGAGAGCATTCTTAAAGCGGTAAGGAGGCACGCTAATCTCTCCTCCCCTACCAGGTGCTGAGAGAGGAGATAATCTAGGAGACAATGGCAACGGCCAGGCCTCTCCATATGGGCCTCAGTGAGTGTGTGTGTGTGTGTATGTGTGAATCTGTGTGAAGGCTGCTAAGCAGTGGGGAGGCAGGCAGGCTGAGTGGCTGGCTGGGTGGGTGGAAGAGGGACTGGCAGCGAGAGGGATAACAAGAGTGAGTGAGTGAGAGGGAGGGAGAGGCCTTTGTCTTTGTTTTTGCAGGCTAAACGGGGATTAGTAGCTTGCTGACATTTTCTGTCACTAGCCACACTGTGACGGCCGCTTAGAGGGTCCACGGCTCAACGAAAGTGACCGCGCCGAGAGTGACCTGTCTCGGTTTAAAGCCTCGCTGACTGATCTGTGTCTGAGAGCTACTGGAATGACCCCTACAGATGCTGAAAATGCTCTCCTTAGGGCTTGACTGACGAGGGCGGAACTTATTTCTGGATATTAAAACAGCCTATTATTCACATTTTGTGTGACAGCACCCAATGTCTTTATGATAAAATGTTTACGTCAGAAGCTAAAAAGTAAATTTTTGTTCTTGTTAGATTGGGGGGAAAAAATGAATAAATAAGTCAGAGCCTTGTTAAAAAAGGAAGTCTAATGTTCTACAGTCAGTAATGCGCAACCACAGAAGTTGACAGCCTGCGTCTCAGAGCAGGGTCTGCCCTCACATGTCGGTCAACTGCTGCCATTGGAAACTCAGAGGCCTGAATCTTATATGTTGTTTCCACAAATTTGGATTGGTTACTAGCTTAAAATGAGAAGTTACTTCAGAAAAAATATAATTAATACATGTATTGTGCGAAAAAACACAATTGATTTAATGGTAAAAGATGCAACATCTTGTCAGGGACTCACTAACTAACTTTCAGAGTTTTCACAAATTTGATTTATTACAAAGCATCAAAGGAGCAAAAGCAAAATCAGATTTTACAAAATAATTTACCTTGTAGTTATTTAGTAAAATGACAAAAGGGAATTTGCACAGCTGTGGGTTCTGGCTCGCCAATTAACTGAAAACAACAGCCCAACAAAAGTGAAAAAACTGACCTCCTCCATCACCCCGGATCCCTTTGTAAACCCCCAGCAAACAAAAAAACACACATAAAAAAAAGATCAGACTTGATTCATTATGAAAAGGCGATAAAAGTGCAGTATGGCAAGTTTCCCCAGTTACCTCTCCGCCCACACACAGGCACTCACATATCTGGCAGCCCCCATTGTGAATTCTCTGTTTCAAGCCTCGGCTGTGTGAAAAACTTTGCGTCTGTCTGCAGAAGTCAGCGCTCTGCCTTTTTATAAAAGTAAAAGTCTCCACCAGGCAGAGACCAAAGAGAATGAGGTGTCTTTGTTTCTTTGTGCTTTTCATACTCGTACCTGATTTGCCATCAGCGGTGTCAGATTACAGGAAAATCACTTTTTGCTTTAACCTAGTTTCTTATGTAACGCTTTCATTTTTCCTCCGTCACTGCCTTACCTGAAAATATCAGTTGGCAGTCTATAAGTTTTGCAGTGGAAAAGTTTTTACTGTTTATTTTTTTTATCAATTCTATAAGTTTGCAACTTTGTGTATGTGGTGTGTGAGTGTGTGTGTGTTTGTGCTTGAGAAGGAGGCATGTGCATCTGAAAAGGGAAAACGCAGGTGAGAGTCCAGATGAAGTGAAAGGTAAAGCGGAGGTGACAAAAAGACACAGTGAACTGAGATGGCAAGGGCATGGCTGTTTTTTTGTTTTGTTTTTTTAAACTGTGAGAAGAGTGTTATTTATCATACACTCTGCTCTTTCCCAGAGCGAGAGAGGGAGGTGATACGGCGATAAAATACCACGCCGAGCGAGATAGGACATGACACAAACTTGGCTGCCACCTGACAGCCTTTACTTTTCACCCTCACTCCGAGAGAATGTTTTTCTTTATTTTTCCTTTCACTAGCGTGGAACACGAGCAAGTAGAGATACGCTACGTTCTCCAGGAAGACATCTTACAACGGCAGAACTTGAATCGAGCCCCGGTGATAAGATCGGGAACGTAAGACTCGCTGATAGTGTCCTCTGATGACGTACGACCCCTACTCTTTTCCATATGTTTACAAATGATGTTCTGGAGTTGTCTGCTAATAGGATAGATTACCAACCAGGAACCATTATGTGTCAAATTAAACAGCACGTGCATTGTTGTGTAAATGATCTACACAAAAGCTACCTTTCTTTCCTCTGCTGGAAAACTCCTGTTTATTTAGCTCAGAGCCACAAAAAGCCGCCTCTATGCTCGGCATGGGTGCCATCTTTTTTTAATCAACGCTGGCTTTGTTTGGCCAGCGCAAACAGGGCACATGGGGGCAGACCAAATGTTAAGGTCTGGAGGTTTTGGTGGTTGTGGATGTCCCGAGGCCTGTCCTCAGCGCACGATAGAGATAACGTTACAATGACCACCTTGTCCGGCCACTGTGGGAAGAGTGTGGGGAAGCATGTAACCAAAGAATTCAGCTCCAGATGCCCCCGAGGTGTGTACTAGTCTTGTTTTTTTACAAACATGCCACAAAAAAAAAAAAAAAAACGAGCTGAAAAAGCATCGCGGGGCGAACGAGTTTCATGAGATGTTGCTGCTTTGGAGAACGAGCTGCAGCTTTGTTGATGTTCCGCTGAGAAATGTCTTGTAATGAGGCATGTGTTTACTCGCAGAGAAAACGAGGAAAACACTGATGCAAATGGGTGAAAGAAGCTACAAAAACCCTTTGCACTGGCTTCCCCTGCTGTAGCTTGTTTAAAAAAAGAAGAAAAAAAGAAAAGAGAACGCATACAGACTTTTATTTTTATTGCCTCAAATGAATCCAGTTTAATTTCTCCATTCAACACATTCTCATTCATTCATTCAGTGATTATTACTTCCCCACTGTATATATTGCTGCACTGACAGTTTGAATGTTTTTACTTTCATTACAGAGAGTAATTGGAATATCGACTTTTCACTTCATGGAGGACGGTGGTATTTCTTCTAGTCTGATTGCACTTTTCCATTTGAGGCCCTTGGTATATTTCCACTTTTTGGTTCTCCTTGTTACCGTCCCAAGGAGATGCCCTTCATAAATATTGATGTTAAACCGCTTGCATTACAATGCACAGTCTCCGTTCCACATCAGGTGTTTGGGAATATTCTTAGGCATCTAAATCCAGACTGTATAGTTGCAGAGAGCAAAATGTTCTCTCAGAAATCTTTCATTTTATTTTATTTATTTATTTATTTATTTTCAGTGCTGGTGTAAAGAAAAAAAAAAGTGTCTTTTCCAGCTCACGGTTCCAGTAGCCTCGCACTCCTCGCTTGTTTTGATCTTAGGTGACAAGTGAGGGCTTTCGCAGATTCGAGAAGAAGCAGGCATCGTGGCGCGCGGAGAAGGTGGCTTTGATAGTTGAAATTAATGAGGCTGGATATGTTTGGCTCCGCTCATTATGCCTACACATAGACCCCAAACCCTGGGGGCCCCGGAGCTCTGCTTCTCGTCTTCATGCCGTGATCTCTCTGTCTCCTGATTTAGAGCCTACTCCACTCTTTTCTCCTTCTTCCTTTGCAACTTTTTTCTGTCTCCATGTCTGTGCGCACCCACACCTCACCCCCATCTCTTAAACTCTCTCTTTCTGTGGCGTGTGTGTGTGGAAGAGAGAGATAATATAATCAGCCGTGCATGGAGAGAACAATAAGTGTGTCGTGTCGGCTTGACACGAAGCAGACACCTCTTCAAAGCCACCTTAACATTCCACTTCAGCCCTAACTGCATGCGGCTGGAGGAAGGCAGAGGGGTGGAGCAGCTGAAAATGCTTCCTCTCTCTGCCAGAAGCTACCAGGGTCTGGCGATGTGCATTTTGTACAGCTCTGCAGTTATGGGCGGGCGTGTGTGTGTGTGTGTGTGTGTGTGTGTGTGTGTGTGTGTGTGTGTGTGTGTGTGTGTGTGTGTGTGTGTGTGTGTGTGTGTGTGCGTGTGTGTGTGCGCGTGCGCCTGAGTGCATGTGTGTGCCTCCGTGTCTTCCATTGCATTGAATTAGTCTTCATAATTGAAAGTAAAAATAATTTTTGTGCAAGATCCTTCCAGAATGGGATTGAACAAAAGCACACAGTCTCACAGTGTGTGTGTGTGTCTGTGTCTGTGTCTGTGTCTGTGTCTGTGTCTGTGTCTGTTTGTCTCTGTGATTGTGTGTGTCCGTGAGTGTTAAGGAGTTGATGGGCTTGAGGTTGGTCCTGAGATAAGGGGAACATCTGTTAGTGCGTCTTTATCTTGGCGAAGCTGCTGGCACACCGTAGTAAGAAGCCCCATCTAATCAGAGCAGACACAGAGTCGGGGGGCGGTTAGCATGGCTGCCAGCTCTGTTGCCCGTCCTGCCTCAGCCCTGGCACCGGGATACACACACACACACACACACACACACACGGAAACATTAACATAGACTTATGCACAATAAGGAACATTTTTCTTTAGTTTCTTTAGTTTAGTCTTATTCTTTCTTTGCACATTCTTTGCTTTACACTGATACAGTTTTATATTCACACCTGGAGTTGCCCAGTTCTATATACTCTAATACTAATGGCATAGTTTACATGCTTCGCTTAAGGGGAATCTCGAAGGTAGTTGCTGATGAAGAGTCTGGTGTTATTTTCTCGTTTTTTCTTCACCCGAATGTTCACAGCCCGTCAGAAGTCTATAACCATCCCGCTTCTCTACCCTCTGGGCTAAACATCCTCCCTCTGCATCAGCCAGCTTTCTCCTCCAGAAAACAAAACTACTTTTTCTTACAAGTATGTCATCACTGCCGCCATTTTCTGCCCCGTTGCTTCGGTGTTTTCCCATCTGCTATTACCAGTCCCGACAATGTCAACTGCGGCCAACTTTCATAAGTCAAACACAATACCTGTCGCGCTCCTTGACGTGAATTGTCCGATATTGACTGCTAGGTGGTCCTGCGGTGTATCATGATTGATTTAGGTCGGCTTTCATGTTTTTCCTTATCTGGAGCATTTGTTTTGCACTCCTTGTGTGTGTGTGTGTGTGTGTGTGTGTGTGTGTGTGTATGTGTGTGTGTGTGTGTGTGTGTGTGTGGGTGGGTGTGTCAGGGTAACCAGCAGTGACACCAGCTTGCAGTGCTGTATGGATCTGGTCCTTAGGAGGTCTAATGAATTTAGGTGAGCCTTGTCACTGTGTGCCTCCACGCATTGCCCCGCCGATCATGAGAGCCGACAGGTTTATGCATCTGTGGTGACTCCCTGGGGGAAGCGGGGTGCAGCAGGGAGTAGGCGCACACACACACACACACACACACACAGACACACTTTTACTATTTGCACAGCGGGATTGATGCGCATGCACGGAAAGTTCTGGTCAAGTGGACATTAAGCGCGGCCTTCATCCCTGCTAAGCGAGCAAAGAGGTACGGAGCAGCTTGCTAGTAGTTTTCCAGAAGGATCAAAAAAGCCGTTTAGGGAACACACAGGGATGACTTCATCGTGTCTGTTTATATATATCTAATACATGACTGCATATTCTCATGTATCATGTGTCCCATCTTATGTGTGTTGATATTAGAATAGAGATTTTGCAGATTTTATAGTTTCTATTTGCTCTTGGTATTTTTTTTTTTTTTTTTTCACTGCTCTTTTTTGAAGACACTCACCCTCGGTAACGCACACATTCAGCAGCAAACACAGTTGTTTTGTATTCTCTAACACTCAGGCATTCATTTTCATTATAATAACTGTGAGAGAAAATATTAGCACCAGGAGATACCATCTTTCATTTACCATAACTGTGAGTCAAAGATTATTATTTTCCCTCTCATCTCTGTAATGAAAATTTATTCCAACTTGAGGGTATTGTGTTTATGGGAATTAATTCCCGTGTGAATGGATGGCGGTGATAGAAACAAAAGCTGACATTTGAATTACGTATCCAGCATATTTGGTGGAGGGGTAATAGGGAATCAAATGTCTAACTTTTCATAGAGTGTGAACCGTGTTTGGTTAGCTTTTTGTTTTGTGTTTTGTTTTGTTTGGAACTGAACTGAATTAACGTTTATTTCGTTTCCATCATCAGTCCGACCGCAACTTAGACTGAATTGTGATCTTGTGTTTGGACTTAATTATGTCTGGAACATGATTCCCTTTGATACCACATCTGATCCCAGAAAATGACAAAACCAGTTTAACCAGCAGACTGGCTGAATGGCTCCCACCTGTAGCACATTTCTTCCCTGACAGGCTAACACATGGACAATCCCAAATATGGGCTGCTGATTCACTAGCCCCCTTTTCCAGAGTCAAAAGTCACACACCAAACCCCCCATAATAACTTAATTAATGCAATTTTCTTTTTTTAATCCTTACCATGTCAGCTCTCACAGAGGGAGACCTTTGACCTGTCAACCCCTACACCCTCCCTCCCTGAAGCGCTGCAGCCTTTGTTATGCTGAGTCTTAACATGTGTCACTTTCACTGGTGCACTGTTTCCCCAGCCTGTTTAGATAAATGCCAATTAGAAGCCCTACTTGTCAGGAGAAATTATGGCATCACATCTCATGTTGGAGGAAAGCCAGAAGTCTCCTTGTTTACACACGTGTCATTTAAAGCTGGACTTTAAAAGACAGCCCTTCTTTCTCCCGAGCAAACACTCAGGGGTTTAAGAGATTGAGGTGAACTGAAACTCTTTTTGTGAAAGTTAAGAGTGTGGGAAAAAGGTTATGGCAGCCTTGTCAAAGCCGGAGGGTAGATGGAAAAGCTAAACAGGTTTGTTCAAAGCTCTGGTTTGTATCCATGTGACTGTGTGTGCCTGTGCAAAAAGGCACAGTGCAAAAAGGTTACTGTATCTCTAAAGGTCTTTATATATGCATCTCTTAATGCATTTGCCCGCATGTTCTTCTTTTCCTCATCCACCTTTACTTTCCACCCAGCACCGGAACAGTTGGAGCAGCAACTACAGAACTGATGATCGTAGCACGAATGACATCTTTGTCGGGCTAACTCTGAACAAGCATTCAGCTGTTGACACGTCTAGGTTCAGACGCGCCCTCTCCCTCAGCTTTACCATACAGGTCTATTGGAAGCACAGTAATGCAACAACAAGGGCCAAAGCCCGGCACTTTGAAACCTTTCAAGCTCATACCTCTGGAGGTAGGCAGGCATGCAGGAGATAAGGCTAAGCCTCCACCTCTGTATATTTCCCTTCCTCTCCTGCGCTCCCTTAGCTTTTCCTTTCCAGCAAGCCGAGTCGGGGGGGTGGGGTGGGGGGGGGGGGGGTTCAGATGTCCTATTGTGAGCCTTTGATGTGCTCCCTCATAAAGTTACAGTAGGGACTGTGAAGTATGGCTCCCACAACCTTAAAGAAGTCATCATGTGTCCGACAGAACTGTATTGGATGGTTGAGTCATGTAGGGTTACTGCACCTACACTGTTTTATTATACACCGTGAACATTTTAACAAAAAGTTTCAATAGTTTTCAATAGGAAAAAAAATTATCTTAGAGATGAGACATGTTTGTTTCAGACAGTTTTCAGTACAAGCTGTTGCATTCTCCTCCTCCATGCTGTTTCTATGGGAACCCGGGTTTGTTGAAGGATCAAGGTATTTTTGTCTGCATAGTTGAATACTTGGCCTCTGGCAGTTATCATCCGTGGCACAGGTGGTAGATTGTAGCCATTAGCTACTATTTGCTGCTGCTGGTTGACTTGATTCCTTACATCAGATCTATCTTTAAATGTCTTTATACGTGTGCATTAGCATTAGAGCATTAGAGCATTATATCTGTCTTTTCTGCTTGTCACATGCACTACCTACGCTCCTGTGTTTGCAGCCTGTGCCAATGTGATGCCGCACAAGGGGGAAAGGGCTGTGTGCGCTCTGTTCAGCTGAGCACAGGGGGAGTCTCGCACGCCCAATATGTCAGCTCCCAGCAGGGTGCTATGCACAGTAGTAGGAAGGTAACCACCCAACACACTCCATTCCCCTCCTCCTTCCCACAACTAGTCCATGTAGCTCGTGGCTAGGAGCGAGGCAGAAGGAGGGATGGCCTTTGCACAGCGGGAGATCTTTTCCTATATTTGGATTACATAGGCAGTAGAAATTAGACCATCATGGAAGAGCCGCACCATCTTTCACCTTTGAGCTGAAACACTTGCCGCATGTCACATAGCTCTCTGTCTTCAACGTTCAACAGTGAGTCAGCCTGTTTACCAAAACAAGATAAGGCAAAGGTGAAATATGAAGTCATCACTCAACTGTAGGGCATCTCACAGATTTGTCCTGGTTTTGCTCAAAGTTATTCTTGTAAACATGGGTAATAATTGGCAGTTTGTTCCTAGGAGTAGCTCTCACGAAGTAGCAAGGCCCATTGACAACAGCTCGGTCTGAGAAAATGTCTAATATCCATCATGTCCAGCTCTGGGCCCCTGAATCATTTAAGCTCACTCCTAACATTTGGTAGACAGGCTCACTGCTCACAGTACCCCGTAGTGTACGAAATCCATTATCCAAGTTCAAAGAAATTCTCGACACATACAAAAACAGGCCAGTAGAGATGCTGTGGTTTTAGTATTTGAGAGGAATAAGTCAGTAACAGTCACTCCGTAACCAGCAGCCCAGTCTCACAAAAACACGGCCGCCTTAATTGGTTGTGACACAAGAACAACAGTCATGTTATCAAACGCACTCGCAGATGTGCAGACTGTTAAATATGAAAACACAACCGCATTCCAATGCCCAATAAACACGGACATTATGTTGTGGATTGCACATGCGGTTACATAGTAAACACGGATTTCATCACCATATCCCTTGATCTACCTGGAACCATATGATAAACCGTGTGTACACACTGTACTCAGCATAATAACGTGAGGCATGTGGACCGTGCTTACTCTCATGACCTCTAGCATTCGAGGAGGCGATGAACAAAGAACACTGTCTCCGCTTCACGCACATCCACACGATTCGTATACACACAATTTGCACTTCAGCGGTTACACGCCGCCGTACAATTTGCACTGACACAGCACGCACTTCAGAAACATGTGCGTGCAGACAATTTTTATCCAAACAATTTCCACTTGTTGGCACAGACACGCGGGGAACGGTGTACATCGGTAGAACAGCACTACACCCGCGCACACATGCACGCTCCCGACACATCAGGCAGTAGCTGCACGCTTTTTCACAGTCCAGAGTGGCTTCATAGCCTGTGATTTAATGGTCATTTTGTTGGTTGCAATAGCATCCTCTCCCATCCCTTTGTGCCCACTGGTGAAATAACAGGCTCTGGGCTCATCCACAAAACCCACAGGACCACACTTGAATCATTGCTACAATTTGAGCTATCAAATCATAATGGGGGGATGAGATTGCCTTTCTTTGCTTGGTGTATGTGTGTGTGTGTGTGTGTGTGTGCATGCGTGCGTGTGTGTGTGTGAATGTGTACATGGCGGGAAGCTAAGCAGGTTTATATTCTCTGGGCCCGTTGGCTCAGGTTAATGTGTTTAGATAGCTCACATTTGTTCTCCTATTTTCTAACCGAGGAGAAGGTAGTTTATCTTTGTTGTTTTGTTTTGCTGGTTTTTCACTTCAGCGCTCCCCGTCTTAATTAGTAGACAACTGTTAGATTGTCAGCTGATGGCCTGTCTCTGCATCTGCTTCTCACCCAGTTTGGAGTAAAGTTGTCTTCTACCTAATGCTCTACAGTACACTATGATTTTGTATTTGTACTATTTATTCCTCCAGACGTTACCTTGACATCTTTGCCTGCGCAGGTCACTGTGCAGCACTTACTTTGTGTTGTCTACGTGATGGGGATTTTTTATCTTTTCATGAAAGACTCATATCAAGCATGACACAATGAGTCATCTATTACTACGTATTCAAAACACCACATGTATTTCTCACGACATCATATAGCACAGACCACCATGGACACCCTTAGTATCTGTCTGCCATGGCTCTGTGTGTGTGTGTGTGTGTGTGTGTGTGTGTGTATGTATGTGTTTCCACATTTTTTTGTCTAATTCCTACCGTGACATTGCAACTAATATCAGGCCACCTCATTCTGATGTCTGTGTGCATCGAGTGCACCATCGTCTGCTGTTGTTATTAAGATCTCAGTTGGTGACATCATCGCCCTTTGATGAGCCAAATCACGCTGCAAGTGACAATATATCAGTGGCACAGAAAAAGGCAGACAAAAGAGAAAAATGCAGAAAGCAATGGATGATTGCCCTCAGTCCAGAAACACTGTTATTACACAGCTGCCTGTGCCACCACAAGAGTAGTGAGGTCAATTTTTCCTCTGTGAATGGAATGTAATTTACCGTCAGCTTTGTGAAGGCAAGCCATGGTCACGGCAGAGAGCGCCCTCCCTTCTGCTCGGGCTAATGATCGCCTTTGACAGAGCAATGGCCGCCGTGCTTTTCACCACAATCCTTATTCCACTCGCATTGATCTCCCTGCCTATTTTCACACAGTAATGGATGGCATTGTCCCTCCCTCGCCACTGTTAGTACAAATAATTACGAATCAATATGCACTCAAGGCCCCACATCAGAATATAATTTTAACACATGATTTATTTCCACCAATGCTGCGCCGTCCCTCTCATGTGCGGCAGTCAATGGTGGGCTGCTCTGTGACCGACTTCTTTACCGCCCTGTGTGATCAATCGAAGCAGTCGGCTAAAGACTCTCAATTGTGGCTGCTGAATGAAAGAAACGGCGCGCTTTGTGTAACTGCAGTGCTACCTGTGTAAGTGTCTCATCAGCCAGGGTGACATCCTTGACAGTAAATACACACAACAATGGATCCATCTTTGTTCACCATTAAGACATGGCAGGTCTTTGCCATGTGTTCTGATTGAGATATAGGCCTGTCTGTGATTTGTAGCAACGCTTGGCAGCACAACTTGAACTGTCCGAACTTGAATAAACTGTACACTTTAATATTGGCTGTGCCTGAGGTCTAAAGTTGCTGTCTTTTTTTGGGGGGGGGGCTTTTTGTGCCTTTAATGGACAGGACAGTAGAGAGACAGGAAATGGGGAGGCAGAGAGAGAGGGAATGACACGCAGGAAAGGGCCGTCCAAAGCGAGTCGAACCGGGGGCCAGCTGCAGCGAGGACTGTAGCCTCTATATATGGGGGGCCTGCGTAACCCACTGCGCTACGCGATGCCCACAAAGTTGCTGTCTTAAGCCATCAACCTGAGAATCTAAACGTGACTCGACAAGGCATTCATATCAAAATCATCCGTTTGCCTGAGTCCGACGCTCTGAGGCTAGCATGCTAATCTCTTCACTCTGTGGCCCTGTCAGGACCAGTGAAATGTCATGCAGTGTTCCTCACTCAGATGACGTGTGTGTGTGTGTGTGTGTGTGTGTGTGTGTGTGTGTGTGTGTGTCTCTCTATGTGCTGGGGCTTGTCATTTGACATTTTGACAGACAGAAAAGCCGGATCGCTTTGAATCAGACTCGGAGCGTTCCACCTGCCCAGGCCTCTGGAATTTCAGCCATCGACTGTCACACAGAAGTGTGAAAGGTCAGTCAAACCATCCCCCCTGCTCCCGACAGCGAATAAGCAGGTCAAACGTGTCGGGCGCGAGAATAAAACAACGTTCATTAAACTCGACCACACCCGACCGACCCCCCCCCTCCCCAGCTGCTCAGCTGGTGAGACGTAAAATGTCTGATGAAAAATGACATGATTGTGTGTTTAACAGACTTTTCACTGCAGATGGACTCAGGGAAAATACCCATGCCATAGATGGATGACTATTATTGATAATCAAACAAAAATCTAACATCTGCTTGGTGTGAGCATCAGACCACAAGTCATTTGTGTCTTTTTGCGAAGGTCACTGTGTCAGATGAAGTCATCGTGATGCCTCAAATTAACTGTTGAAACTTGGCCGAGAGACTACGTGTGGAATCTTGACCATTTCGTTATTTTGTATTACTTGCAAAGTTAATTGGTGGGGAGGGGCTGAGACAGACATTCTGGATGAATGTCAACGAACCGTGGCGTCTGGAGAGAAAGCACAGAGCATGTCACATAGATGCCGTCAAACTAGACAAGAGAAGAAAAAAAAAAAGATGAAAAATTCAGACATGCCAGTCTTTCTGTTGGGGCCTTGTGAAGCTTCCCGGGATTAGAATTGGTTGTCTGCTTCTTTGACTCACAACATGGGAATAAAATGAGAAAATATGTCACATCCAGAACTCATTTTAATGCCTGACACCCTGAATGTGTTGGCCCGAGTCATTATTGGGGTGATATTGTGTATAAGTCATACAAACGCTCAGTCTCAACTTCTGAACTGTTCAGCAATTGAGGCTGAACGCTTGTGTGGCTGATGTTTGGGGCATTGAGTGGCTTCAGTCCCTCCAGGGT
This sequence comes from Seriola aureovittata, assembly GCF_021018895.1. NCBI lineage: Eukaryota > Metazoa > Chordata > Actinopteri > Carangiformes > Carangidae > Seriola > Seriola aureovittata. The sequence goes on along the minus strand of NC_079383.1, from coordinate 4,740,208 downwards.
ACAATCCAGCTGACAGAATCAGGAAGAGGTGATGACAGCGTAAGGGCTATATGAACGCCATCTGTACGAGGCACATCCCCTAAAGGCAGAGGCCTCACACTGGCATACGCACACTGGACATAACATCGACTCAGAGCACAGTCTTTATGTCCTGCAGACAGACTGGGGCATTGTCTGCTTCTGTCAAAGATACAAAGAATGTGTAACTGTGACTATGTGTTTGTGTGTGTGTATTAGCAGACAGAAAGTGGGGCAGCCAGCTGGTAGGGGTCAAGTCAGGTCCTGGATGTTCTTCCTGTGTTAAACACTCACCCACAAACCCTCTCACACACAGACACAAAATCATACTTACATATTTCCTCTTGTAAGACGCTCTGTCACGCTGCCCATTTCAGCAGGATTACAGTCTTTGATTCTTAGCAGATGAAACAAAAAACAAATGTGGCACCAGCAGCACCCGACAGATGGAGGTCAGACGCTCTGAGAAGTAATTTTTGTGCGATGGATTTTAGAAGGAGCGCGCTCATGTGCGCGCACATATATCCGCACTCGACATTTCTGAGCGTTAAGTGAGTGTTAGCGCGGTGCCTCGTCAGCGGAGGGAGATGAGTGGTTTTGGGATTCTCTTTGATGGCTCCGTCCCCCTGCTGAGACACCGAGTCATCTCCTCTCTCTGTCTCACAGTTTTTTTTGTTTTTTTTCCCCCTTCTCACACACACACACACACACACACACACTTACACAATCTCTGCATCCATCCTGGATATACCGACGAGAGAATGTGGCAATCAGAAAACACAGGAGCCATTTTCGTCCTTTGTGGGGGGATGTAATGGTAAAGAGAAGGTCAGTGTTCCCATCGTCTCCTGCGGCAATGCTAGTCTGTCTTTCACTGGCACCAACACTCGCACACCACACATATACACACAGGGAAAAGATCACAGGCTTGGCAAGGCAAGAGAGACATAAGAAAAGCCCCAGTGTACAGTCGCCAGGGGTGGGAGTACATGAAGAGCTAGAGACCTAGACTCTTTAATGTTTAATGTGAGAAGTGATCAGCAGTGTAATTTTTATTTTGCGCGTTAAAATCTAAGCAGTGTTTATGGTGCGTAGTTTCCTCTTTTCTTTCAAGGTGACATTAAATCACAGTTATCACAGATCCTCTCCACCTCGCCTCCTCTTCATGACTGAACGGCCTCTAGCAGAGATGCCGCTAATTAAAAAATGGACAGCTTCTCCTGGTTGGATGCGGCCTCTGCTTTAGTTCCACGGCTGCCAACGCAGGACAGTGCAGTCCAGCGCTTCTCGTTCCGACGCTGTCACCTGAACAGCCCTGGGCTAATGGACACTGTGGAGTAGCGGGGGAAGTTCCACTCATCTGGCTCTTTTTATTTCTGTCTTTTTGTTCACGCCATTGGAATAAGTCATGATGCACCTTCCCAGTGGTGGCTTTGTACCTTGACGACGGGGGCAGATTTAAATAACTCAAAGCGCTTTTGCTCAGACCTAATCCCCAACCCCACTCTAATCAACCCCGCCGTTCCCTTCTCCGCTTCTTAACATTTTCTATGTGATGGAGTGAAGCAAGGCCAGATAGAGGCATTTAAACGTAAGTGCTGGCAGGCTAATCTCTTCAAATCCACCCTCCGTTGCTTTCATTACTCCACCGAGGTGTGTGCGTTGTTTTTCTTTTCTTTCAGGTCATTCCCTTTTGATACGACAAGTCAGAAAAGTGATTTCTCGCGATGTGAAAGACTGCAATTGGCTCCAGTTTCAGCACCGAAAATTGCTTAACCGTCTGTGAGACACCCCAGGCTGTAGAGTGTAGGATGTGGATCTACTATGTTATGTATCAAATAGAGGACAAACTCTGACAGGCTTGTCCTCTATCGTCTGTACAGGCTACCGTCTCGATAAAGACATGATATGTTTATTGGTCTACAGAGCTGTGTAATAATCCTCTCTCACTTTTTCTCCAAATCGTGGCATTTACCTCATTATTTATCTATCTAGTGGAACCATTACAGAGATCCCGAGAGGATAAGTGAGATGATTTCTCCTGGCATAGTTATGATACCCCCCCCCCCCCTCCTAATTCTGTGGAGCTTTCAACCTGAAGCAAAACAACACAATAAAATACATTTTTTTCTTCCAAAGTGATTTGAGCACCCAAAGCTCCCATGACATTTAGTGAGGATAAAAATCTTTGGGGAGGAATCAGCAACATCCCCAGCAGCCTTAGCGTCTCACCACAGGGAGACATAGCATTAAAAGTGCAGAGATGAAATGAGCTGATGGTGCAGAACGTTTTGGCACTAATGATGCCTTCGCTGTTCACCTACCCGTTTCTCGCAGCTTTCATTGTGTGCTGGTTTTTGGTACAGAGCTGGAAGTTGTTCGGGCTGCTTCACATATTTATGGTTGCAAGTGTACTTTCACTAAGTTTAAATCATTGCTGGTATATCACAGTATTTATATTATTGCAGTTCACGTCTTTTCCATTCTGGTGTCATAGCATTCAGCACAGAGGGTGACTCAGCCTTTCAATCTCTTTATACACTGAGG